>NC_062545.1:11977442-12599555 GCF_016906955.1 Phacochoerus africanus | reverse complement strand
CAGAGAAATAGAACCATCAGAACAATCAAAAACACCTAATAAAAATCCACTCATTCAGAGAAAATAACCACTAAAATTTAAGTATGTATTAGTTATCAATCTGCAGGTTAACCAGAGAAATACAACCATATATACATATATTTCATTGCAAGATTTATTATAAGAATTCAGATTATGGAAATATGAGGGCTGATAGGCAAGTCCAGAATCTACAGTAGGTCATTAAATAGGGTAAGCCTGAACTTTTAGGCATGAGCTGAAGCTGTAATTCACGGATGGAATTTCTTCTTCTTCATGGAAGCCTCATCTCTGTACTTAAAGCCCACCCAAATTATCTAGATCAACCTCGTTTAAATTCAACTGATTATAGATGCTAATCACACACGTGGGATAACTTCACAGCAACACCTAATTTAGTGTTTGAATAACGGAGGACCATAGAACAGCCAAGTTGGTACATGAAACTAACCATCATAGTCCACTTCTTGTCAACCTGCTACTAACACATATCTTCTTAAACCACACTTACGCTCCAAATAAAGACAACAGCAAAATCATATTTCCGCCTAACGTGATACAACTACCCCACATATACTGAAAATACAATAACCTTTTCACCAGAAAAGGATGCAAAGAAAAGACACCTGACTCTTAAAGGGGTTCATTAGCATCGAGGACTCTGGAAGTTTTCAGACCCACAAGAACACAATGATTTTATATACATCCTTTTTTTTATAGAGAGGCAGGCAGGGCTCTACTTCAAATAAAGCCTAAATACATAGTTTTTAATACCACTTTAATATTTTTAAGTGCTTTTAAAGTTTTATTTTATTTTGTTTTGTTTTATTTTGCTTTTTGAGGCCACGTCTGTGACATATGGAGGTTCCCAGGCTAGGGGTTGAAGAGGAGCTATTGCTGCCAGCCTGCACCACAGCCACAGCCGTGTGGGATCCGAGCAACACCTGCAACCTACACCGCAGCTCACGGCAACACTGGATCCTTAAGCCACTGAGCAAGGCCAGGGATAAAACCCACAACCTCATGGTTCTCAGTCGGATTCATTTCCACCGTGCCACAACCGGAACTCCAGTATTTTTAAAGTATTTCATATTTAACAAACTTCAGGAAACAAATCAAACAAGATATAACAAAGATAAATAGAAAGACTACTTCTCTATGTTCACTAAGCTAATCAGTTGTGCTAAAAAGATTGTAATAGAAGATAAAGTAACTTTTGACTAATACATTAATTTGTAATTAGACCAGAGTAAAATGAATCAGATCTAATTTGACAGATAGTAAATCCATAAAGATGAAAATAAATGTTAAAATCTTGGAATAACATGGCATTAAGTACAGTCCCTAAATTAAAAATGAACAGGACTGCCTCTGGATAATTTTATTATAATTTATTTATATTAAGATATATTACCTTTAAGTTAAAAATATCTGAGATTACCTTCCACACACACACACACACACACACACACACACACACACACACACACTCCTTTCCTAAATTAAAATGTGGGGCATTACCTATGAGGGTGTGTGTGTGTGTGTGTGTGTGTGTGTGTGTGTGTGTGTGACTTGATCCTTCAAGAAATAGCAGAATTTTAAAATTAATACAAGGTACAGTAGCCTTGTTGGGATTATAAAAAGTTAATACAGAATTCACCTAAAATATGATCAGTGTTCAAAAAACAAACACTCTCTCCTTGGGATTCGTGTAGAAATTGGAGAGAATAGTTAGAAGTATGTTCAGATAAGGTTAAAGCTCTTGGAGAAATGGGGGAAAATTTAAGGCAAATTACCCTTATGGTCTCACCTCACAGCTATTCATCTCTTCTCAGAGGAAACCTAAACTTTAAAGACTATAAAGTCTGGAGTTCCTGCCGTGGCTCAGCCATAATGAGCCCAATTAGTATCCATGAGGATGCGGGTTCGATCCCTGGCCTCACTCAGAGGGTTAAGGATCCAGCATTGCTGTGAGCTGTGGTGTAGGCTGCAGTCACGGCTCAGATCCCGAGCTGCTGTGGCTGTGGCGTAGGCAGCCAGCAGCAGCAGCTCTGATTTGGCCCTGGCCTGGGAACTTCCATATGCCGCAGATACGGCCCTGAAAAGCAACAACCACAAAAAAAAGTCTTCATGTCTGATCTTTAATAATCTTTCAGAATCACTCACAGATGTAAGGACAAAAAAAAAATAAATGATGTCAGGAGTCAAAAAACACCCTGATCGCCTTTTTTTTTTTCATATCATAATCTGAAAAATAGCAATGTATTGCTAGAGACTCAGGGGATAGACTGTGATCCAACACTGTTCACCACTTGCATGGGGCTTTTATACTGTTTTTTACGGGTGCTAATGGCTGATGCCTAGTTCTTCCCAGGACCAAAAAATGAACATCCAAAAATGATGGACACAAATGGTAAATAAGATCTTCGGACAAAAAAGGACCTAAAGGCTACAAGCACACAACAAAACAGCATGCACCTGATCCCAACGCAGAGGTGAGGGTCCTTCCTAGTCACTGTACGGAAGCCTAGCGCTGGCTGGTTAATCCTCAGGGCTAACCCCGTACCTTTCAAAGCCTTCCCAGTCAAATAAGCATCTCCCTTTCATCTGTTATGAAAATATTCTTCTAAATTATAATTTCGTATTCGAAAATACTAGATTATTTCCCTTATCTTACTAGATTATAAAAAGAGCAAGGAAAAAAAAAATGATTGGCAGGAACAACCACTGGTCTCTCTCCCACTGGAAACAGAAGCCAAGTTCATTTTCTCCATCTCTCTTATCTTCTGTGACAAAATTAATGGGCTTTGTCTGACTATCAAGTGTTGCCAATGCAATTGTTCTCCTTCCTCTCAAGTGCATATTCTGGTCTTGTTACATAAAATAACATGGCTTGAATTCCCTTCATCATGTAAGGCACAGTGTAGTCTGTCTCAGCAAGCCTCACAAGTTCTTTGCCAAGGAAGACGAAGCTATTTTTATTTTATAGATGAGAAAAAAATGTGAAGATTCTTGAAAAACAGTCCGTGTTCTTTCCGAAATGTAAATCTATGATGGAATGAGGAATAAAAGTTCAGTTCCACACTGTACAGGCCCATGCCCTTCTGGACCAGTCTTCTCCAACTTCAATCAGCAAACAACCATCTAGGGATCTTATTAAAATGCAGTTTCTGTTTCAGTCAGTCTGGGATGGCAGACTCTGAGACTAAATTTTTAATGAGCTCCTAGGTGATATCAGAACTGCTGGCCCATGGACATACTTTGAGTAGCAAGGCTAGATTGCTTTCCAGCAATTAGCCATGCCGCACCTCCGCTCGTTGGAAGAGAAAGGGATTGGAGTTACAACTAGAAAGTTGGGACTTGTCCAGAAAGCAGCATCTATTTTCTCTATGCCATGTCTTTTTTTTTTTTTTTTAATCTGGCTTGCTCAAAGAATGACTCCAGAATCCCAGCTGTAAAGCATCAGTATCTCACATGTTGAGTTGGTGGGAATTTGAGGTAAATGTGACTGACCCTTCACTTCGGTTAGACTCGCTCAGAATGCCTGGAAGAGTCAGACTAGGAAACCGTCTCTGAACATAGGTCAATAATCTAATGATTTAGACTCAAGAAAGGTAAGGGTTTTTTTTAACAAGATCTTTCTTGTTGACATTAGCGAAAGACACAGCAACACTTTTAACCAATAGTGACTGGTTCACTCCTTTCCAAGATGCTGCCAAATGCATGTGCTCCTCCCACGTAGCCAGCCTATTGTCTGCTCCTGACAGGACAGGCACGCTCCAGCAGGCCCAGAATTTGGCTGTCGAGAACACTGTATGCAGATTCTCTCTTTAAATGCTGTATTGTCAACGCTGCCTCCCCCACTGTCTTATTTTTGGTGTTTCCTTGTGCTTTCTAGAATGTGATTTTTATTTGCTGTTTAGAACATAAATGCTGGCTTCCAGAGACAAGAGGGGACTTTATATACCATATTTTATATCAGAATTTGAAAGGAAAATTTTTGAGATTGGACAAGTCTAAATGATATCCCAAGAAAGATAGTCTTAGCTCCCAAAATGAAACACTTGAAAAGGTTTAGGTAGAAATTGGTATTCCCTGTTTCACGTGCAATGTTCTAAGTGTTTGAGAAAGGAAAGACCATGGAAGGCACTTGTTACGAAGAGAAGAAAGAACTTCGTGGTCATTTGGACGTTAAGACTTTAAGAATTTACAAATGTCATTTAATACAGCACCTGGTACCAAGAGATCAAAAGCATTTTACAGGCTTCCTCTAATTAATGATTCTGACAACTCCAGGACAAAAATCTTGAAATCTGAAATTATAATGACAGACGAATTTAAACCAGATAACTAAAATAAGTCTGGATAACTTATTTTTAGACACTTAGTTACTTGCTTTAGGATACTAAGGATACTACTAACCAAGTTTAATTTAAGAGACAGATTGCCTGTTTCTGCTGCTGTTGATGCTGGTAGAGATAGCTCTGTGTATTGAGTTTTTAATTATGTGACAAGCATTATGTTACCTGCTATACCAACATGATCTCACTACCTCTGTAACAACCCTATGAAGAAAGTGTTATTAATAATCCTTATATCAAGGAGAGAATGTGAAGACACAGAAAGATTAAAAACTTTGACCCAAGTCACAAAGAGACAAACCAAGGTTCTGACTCAAAGCTCATTGCCTTAAACACTATGCTCTGTACTATAAATCTATGTGATATACTTTTTTGAAAAAAGTTCAATGAAGAGGATTTCCAATCAGATGATGCACAGGCACCAAGATGGTAGCTTGACTTGGACTAGAGAGGCCAAGGCTCAGATTCCTGCCCCAACTACTCCATTTTCCAAGTGAAAAATGTCCACCCAGAGCCTCTGCTTCTGAGGGACCCAGGTTTTATACATCAAATTCTGTTCTCACAGGGCCACAGGGCAGTAGATCCTAGCACAGGAAATTCATAAGTTGGTCAGCAACCTAAGACACAGGCTGGATAATCAGATTCTCTGCTTTGGCATTTGAACTGGGAACCTGGGGATAATGAACCGGTTTGAATCAGGAGTAGGAGGTTGGAGTCGCAATCATGCTAGGCAACAAAGACATAAGGGCACAGAAATGGAGAATGCAAAGTTGGGGTTTAAAATGTATATATGGCAGGTAAAAGAAATTCTGTAAGAGAAAAAATCGAACAGATTGAGAGAAAGCCAGAGAGAGTGCCCAAGTATAAAGCAGGTAATTTTACTTATGTTCTTGTAAATCTGACAGTAGTTTCACTTTGGTTTCCCTCATTTTCCTATATTTGCTTTATCTTTTCTGCCAGAATCAGACACCTCTTGGATACTTAATGTTTCTATTAAGCAACTCAGTACTCTTACACTGTATCATTATTTTTATTGATAAGAATAAAACCAGCCTATCGGGAAATCGTTAATGTTGTTCTTAGGTTTTATTATTTTTGCCTCTGTGGCACTGATTTTCAGAACTAACCTTAGGGTGAGTTCATTGCCCAAGATTCTAATAAGTAGCTTCAGATTCTTAAAACTAAGATTCTATTTGTTTTTAAAGTGCATTCTTCCAATCATATGAGCACCTGGATTGTGTGAAATATTTAATGCAGACGTAAAATTTCTCTATCTGCTCACATCTCTTAGGATGTGATAAGAAAAAAAAAGAACATTGGCATGTACATAAAAAAGGTATTTGGTCAGTTTTTTTTTATTTCTTTCCTTTTTTTTTTTTTTTTTCTTTATCCCTTTTCTAGGGCCGCTCCTTTGGCATGTGGAGGTTTTCAGGCTAGGGGTCCAATCAGAGCCGTAGCCACCAGCCTACGCCAGAGCCACAGCAATGCAGGATCTGAACCACGTCTGCAGCCTACACCACAGCTCACGGCAACGCGGGGTCCTTAACCCACTGAGCGAGGCCAGGGATTGAACCCGCAACTTCACGGTTCCTAGTCGGATTCATTAACCACTGCGCCACAATGGGAACTCCAGTTTGTTTTTGTTTTTTTTAAAATATGCAGCAGAGTTCGAATGGGAAATAAATGGGGGAAGGGGCTGAAAAACTGCCCAAAATCAAGAATATAAACCCAGAGCATGATAGATAAATGTATCATCCCGCTGGAATCCATCAACCATGTGGATCCATAATAGGGATAAATGAGCATAAAATATAAAAATGAGAGATTCAGAAGAGCTGTGAGGGGAACTTCATGACAAGTGCAGTGAGGCAAGAGGAAGGAAGAAGTTACCCCATCTCAACTTCACTAAGCAGTAAATGAAGGTTGGAGCAGATAAAGATGCAGCTCTCTTGTCCTCACACCTACGATTTGTAATTACTTGCAAAACATCCTTATTTTTGCCTTATAGGAAATCCTCAGGGTACACATTTAGAGTTACATATTTCAACATGGCCATTAAATCCCTACTAATGAACCTTTTCCCAGGAAGTGATAACAGTTCTGCAGAGTTGCAATTATCTTTAAAGCCACAGGGGACTGAATGTTCTCAACAACGACGCATCCTTCATCTTCTCTTTCCCTCATACATCCAATCCCTTCATTTATTCAATCCATCCATCACAATTCTTTGAATGTCCACTGGGCACTTGGGCAGTGGCGTTAAGTGACCAGAGCTGGACCAAACCAGGCAAGAATCCTTTGTGAATCTTACCTTCTTACATTGTATGTTGACAATCTATCCCTAATATGTGTATTTCTTTTCTCTCCCTACCCCATTGCTACCAATTTAGTCCAGGGCACCACCACTTCATCAATTTCATCACTGCCTATTTCAGCAGCTACATTCCTAATAAACATGTTCCATACAGTGAAGTGACCTTTTTAAAAGATCCCACCAAAACCTTCCTCCAAAAACATTCCCTTGCAATTAGAACAAAATCCAAATATCTTAAAGGACCCAGCAGTTGCCACATTAGCAGAACTCAGCTGCTACTGAGTTCTCCGGTCTCTTCCTAAGCTTCCCCTCTGCTCCAGCCACACTGAATATGTTTCTGTTTCTTGAACCACAGAATTCGTGTCAGTGCTAGAGCACTTAGACTCTATGTTCTCCCGACTAGGGCATTTTGTCAGCTGTTGCTCATATGCGTACGCTTCCTCGTGCCTTCAGGTCTCAGATCAAACATCACTTCTTCATGGAGATCCTCCCCAACCAGTCATCTCAATAAAGGTCCTTCTTCCAACCAGCTATTATTATATACGCCTACCCAATTTCCCTTACAGAACTGGCTCACTACCAGAAATTATCGTGTTCCTCTATTTACCCACTAATTGTCTCCACATCCTGCCAAAATGGACGTATACACTAGGTTGTAAATTCTATGCAAGAGAGCTATTGTCTTTGATAAATTCAAAAATTATCTCCAAATGCCAACAACTGATCCACAACTGAGATGTAGCAAAAGCAACTCTAAGAAGAAAGCTATTGCAAGAGCTATTGTCTTTGATAAATTCAAAAATTATCTCCAAATGCCAACAACTGATCCAACAACTGAGATGTAGCAAAAGCAATTCTAAGAAGAAAGTTTATAATGATACACACTCACCTCGAGCAATCAACAAACAAAAAAAATCTCAAATAAGTGATCTAATCTTATACCTAAAGGAACTAGTAATAGAAGAACAAACAAAACCCAAAGTTAGGGGAGAGAAAGAAATAATAAAGATCAGGGCATAAATAAATAAAATAGACTAAAAAAAGATCGATGAAACTAAGAGCCCCGGTTCTTTGAAAAGTAAACAGAACTGCTAAACATTTACCCAGCTTTATCAAGAGCAAAAAGGGTCCCAACTAAATAAAAACAGAAATGAAAGACACCATGCGACTAAGAAGGCTCGTAAGAGATTACTATGAACAAATGTATGCCAATAAAATGAAATCTGGAAGAAATGAACAAATTCCTAGAAATGGACAACCTCCCAAGACTGACCAGGGAAGAAATGGAAAATATGAGTAGACTGATCATCAACGATGAGATTGAATCAGTAATTTAAAAACTCCCAACAAACAAAACTCCAGGACCAGAGAGCTCCACAGGTGAATTCTATCAAACATTTAAAGAATTAATCTCTAACCTTCTCAAACTAACTATTCCCCAAAACTGAAGATAGAATACTCCTGGACTCATTCTATAAGGCTAGCACCACCCTGATAACAAAACCAGACAGAGACCACAAAAGAGGGAAATTACACGTCAACATTACTGATGAATGCGCAAAAAGTCCTCAGCAGAACCACAGCAAACCAAATACACTAAAAGGATCATACACCATGATCAAGTGGGATTTATCCCAGGGAGGCAAGGATGATGCAATAAATGTAAATCAAATTCATACACATTGTTAACAAACTGAAGAATAAAAATAATATGATCATCTCAATAGATGCAGAAAAGTGTTGACAAAATTTGTCATCCATTTATAATAAAAACTCTCAACAAAGTGGCTACAAAAGGAACACACCCCAACATAATAAAGGCCATATATGAGAAACCTAGGGTCAACATCACACTCCAAAATGAAAAACTAAAAGCATTTCTTCTAAGATCAGGAAAAAGACAAGGATGCCTACTTTCACCACTTTTAATCAACATAGTGTTGGAAATTCCAGCCACAGCAGATGAGAAAAAGACCAAGGAATTCAAGTTGGTAACAAAGAAATAAACTGTCCCTGTTTGAAGATTACATGCTACTGTACATAGAAAATCCTAAAGATGCCACCAAAAAACTATTGACCTCAGCTATACGTGGAATCTAAAGAACAAAATAAATGGATAAAACAAAACAAAAACAGACTCAGATACGGAGAGCAACAGGAGATTGCCTGAAAGGGGGTGGAAAGGTGTTAGGCAAATAGGTGAAGGGGCTTAAGAGGTACAAACCTCCAGTTATATAGCAACTAAATGATGGGGAAGTAATATACAGCATAAGGAATATGGTCAATTATAAAAACTTTGGGGACAGATGGTACTAGACTTACCATGGTGATTATTTCATAACATATGCAAATGTCAAATCAGTATATAGGATACCTGAAACTAACATAATAGTATACATCAACATATTTCAAAAAAAAAAGAGTTGAGGGAGTTCCCGTCGTGGCACAGTGGTCAACGAATCCGACTAGGAACCATGAGGTTGCGGGTTCGGTCCCTGCCCTTGCTCAGTGGGTTAACCATCCGGCATTGCCGTGAGCTGTGGTGTAGGTTGCAGACACGGCTCGGATCCAGTGTTGCTGTGGCCCTGGTGTAGGCCAGCAGCTTCAGCTCTGATTAGACCCCTAGCCTGGGAACTTCCATATGCCGCGGGAGTGGCCCAAGAAATGGCAAAAAGACAAAAAAAAAAAAGTTGAGATTAAAGTCTGAGAACTAAAAATGACCTAGTCATATTGCATAAATTCATAGGTAACCTAACCTATTATTTCATATCTTCTAGGAATCTTTGGCCATTTGTCATGGAGCAGAGAAAGCAGTGATGGGTCATCCATGTCTGAGACCAATGCCTCTGAGCTCAATAACTACAAATTCAGGATTTTTACAGCAGGAAATATTTACTCCCATTTTCATATCACTTCTCAAATTATACTCAAAAAAACAGGATCACTAGGAAATTTTCTAGGGACCGAATTAAGTAATAGAGATACAAAAACCAAGATTGGTCTTCAACTGGATGGACATGCAATAGAATCCCTCAAGTAAGCCTCTCCTTTGCTTCCTATTTCCACTGCCACCTACGCTATTACCAAAGCTCCCTCATTATTCTAATTTCCTTTGTTCCCTTACTAAAGCTAATGTAATTTTTCTTTCTTTTTTTTTTATTATGGCTGCACCTATGGGATATGGAAGTTCCAAGGCCACGGACTCAATCCGACCCACAGCTGTTACCTACACCACAGCTGCAGCAACACCAGATCCTTTAACCCCCTGTGCTTGGCCCAGGATCGAACCCGCACCTTTGCATCGACCTGAGCTGCTGTAGTGAGATTTCTAACCCACTGAGCAACAGTGGGAGCTCCTTTTCTTTACTTCATTTTTTAAAAATTTTTCCAAATACATAATTTCTCTGATTAGAAATCATCATCCATTTTCTAAAGGAATAAACTAACAATGAGCCCAGAAGTCCACATCATCCAAATTTATCTTCCACTCCTCTTTTCCCTGGCTCTCCTCTCTATGCAGAGATCTTCCCACTTGGGCCATCTTAGATCACTCACAGGCAAAAATCTTCCATATTTTGAGTTCCTGCTCTCTTTACAACCCTCAAGTACTTCGTATCTCTCTGTGGAACTTATTTTATTCTGCTTTATTTTGTTAAGTGAGTCTTATTCCTCCCACTCTTCCCATTATGTGTGAAAAAAATTTTAGACCAAAAATTGTATCTTGCTCGTTTTCACAGTCCTGTTAGCACAAAAGTACATCTTGGGTGCCCCAAAAATAACAAAAATAATGCTTAATTGAAGAGTTTATTCATCAACTTTTTTTGTTATTATCTTGCTTCCTAAAGAGACATACTCCATCATTCCTACAGCAATACCTGAGGTATCTAGCTAAAACAATGTAGCGTCAGTACCGATGGCACTAAAATTGTGTAAAATATTTGGTAATTGCTAA
Source organism: Phacochoerus africanus (assembly GCF_016906955.1). Classification (NCBI taxonomy): domain Eukaryota; kingdom Metazoa; phylum Chordata; class Mammalia; order Artiodactyla; family Suidae; genus Phacochoerus; species Phacochoerus africanus. Next base: position 12,588,910 of record NC_062545.1, on the reverse strand, counting down.
ATTCTAAAATCTGGCTCCTTTATGTCACTTTCCTGAAATGTCATGCATGCGTTTATATGCATAGCTCTTCATTAAAGATGCATTTTATTCTACCTGATTCCCAGGCCCATTCTGGCTGTATTTGTATTTGACAATTTATTTGCATTAAATCGGGTATCAGTCTTATTAGTGGTTATCCAGCTTATCAGCATCCAGGGTACAGTCACTCCATGCATGGAATAAGCCTGAGTAAAACTGTCTCCACATTGTCACTAAAATGTAGGTAGAGGCATACAAATGACCTAGTTATATTGCATAAATTCATAGGTAACGTGAGTCATCATCTCACAGACATGAGTCATGGGTCAAATAACCTTTCACGAAAGAAACAGGATAGAGTAAAGCTGAGCTGGGATGAACATTCCATTAACCCCATCACCTCTTTTCCCATCATGCTTTGTACAAAGACTCGGCAAAGAATCTGAAGAGCTCAAAAACTAGAACTCCCAAAGCAGAAAGGCAATAGACTGCAATTAACACTCTGCACTGTTTAAATAGTTTATACTGTAGGTAAAAATGTCTAAAAGGGTTTGAATTCTGTATAAAATTCTACCAAGCACAGTTTTAATTGTATACCAACTGCAAATACTTCTCTCGTTGTCTAAATAAAAGGAAGCTATAATAAGGCTGTCTGCTTATTTCAGAACTCAGTTATTAACTTTTAAGAATCTTTTCTAGCATAAAAGCCTCTTTCTCCAGCAAATACATCTTTAGACTGGGACTTAATCTAAAACCCTAACTCCTGTCATGGTCCACGTTGAAACTTCAATTTCTGTCATAAAAATAACCTGAATAACATTTCAGAGACAGGAATTTCAGTGCTTTTCTTTTTTTAATTGGCAACTAAGAAATAATAAGTTTTAGAAGTCACAAAAATGAAAAGCTACCTTCTTTTCCAACACATGTAAAAGAAAAAAAGCACAATACGTAATCTGATTACTCAACAGCATGTCATTGCAAACGCAACAAAGACTGGGTTGCTGTTTCCATAGCAATGACTTTATGTGGTTTAACTCTGCTGGGAATTTAACCAAATCCCCAGCAGCAGGAGAAAAATCATCAGCAAAAATTTTGTAACATATGGCAAGTGCCAACAAATCAGTAAGGGAAAAAATGGTTTTATTTTCTCTTCCTTCCTACCCCAAAGAATACCTTCATATCAAGCTGTTTGAAGAAGCAAAGAGATTTTTGTGGTTCTCTCTACACCTAACTCAAAATTTTAAAATATCTGGTTTCTTCCTTCTTAGATTAAAGGAGCTATTGGTACTCAGCCAGCCTCTGCAGCACACACATTCCCAGAAGGACATTGGACATGGACAAGAACTGCATGCATCTTCCCATGACTATCAGATTATTTGTCCTAAAGGAAAACTCAATCTGCAACATTATCTCTTGAAGAAGAATGCAAATGGAATTTATTCCCTATTTGGCTCTTCAAGCCATCCTCATCCTGGGATGCTGTGAGTGTGTGAGTGTGTGTGTGTGTGTGTGTGTGTGTGGACACGAAAATTTTTAGCTCTACCAGTGGCTCGGTGATTAAAGTAAGAGTTTTTAGCTGGAAAAGAATAGATATAGTCCTTTTCATTATTTTCTTGAGTTCCCTCTTCAGCGCATCTTCATAAGAGCAAAAGTTGTAATCGGCATGAAATACATGGTTAATACCCAATGAAGATGGTTGTCTCAGAATGAGTAAACACCCTCACAATAAGGAGCATGCTGCTCTCCGAGGAGCCTATTCAATTTCAAACAGTTCTCAATGTTAACAAGACATTTCTTATGCTGAACCCAAAATTATCTCTTTTTCACTTGCACCATTGGCCTCAAAATTTGCATTTGGAGTTCCCGTTGTGGCGCAGTGGTTAACGAATCCGACTAGGAACCATGAGGTTGCGGGTTCGATCCCTGGACTTGCTCGGTGGGTTAAGGATCCGGCGTTGCTGTGAGCTGTGGTGTAGATCACAGATGTGGCTCGGATCCCATGTTGCTGTGGCTCTGATGTAGGCCGGCAGCTACAGCTTCGATTAGACCCCTAGCCTGGGAACCTCCATATGCCATGGGAGCGGCCCAAGAAATTTCAAAAAGATTTAAAAAAAAATTTTTTTTGCATGCATTTTTGTACTTCCAAGGAGGTACAAACTAAGCCCTATACCTTATATGTGACAGCACCTCGCGAACTAAGGCCAGCATGATCAAGTTTAGTGCCTTCTATTCTATACAGTCCGGTCTGACTCCCTCCTTACTCCTCAGTGGTCCTCTACTCCAGCTCATTCACCTCTAAAAGTAGGTTATATTGGCAAGGACTTCATTTACTCCATTTTTCTCTAATGTAAAGTAAATCACTGGCCTAAATGAGGGGTATCCAATGAAAATGCTATCAGAAGCCAGGCAGGTAACTCAACTGTGTGAAACATCTTCAAATGAAGCCACAGGGAGTGCTGACAACTGTGACGACTTAGAGAATGCATTTCCAGCCTGAGCATTCAAATAAAGGCTACACACACACACACACACACACACAAGCTGGGTCTGCAGTTGTCATCCTTGACCTAAATTATTCTGATACCAAACATGAAATTAATAGGGTACATCTGAAAACTTGAGAACTTAAAGAAATTCTCCCTGATTAGGCGAGGGAGGAGGAGAGGACAGTCGCCCTGGCCACCCTGGCTAGGTGTCGCGAGAATTTAGCCTCCCAACCTTCAGTCAATAGTGCACTGAAAAAAAATACAAACCAAACTCATCATCCTCTCATTTTTCAGTGTCTTAAATCAAGTAAGCTTGCTTTACACCACAATGAATAAGGCACAGGCCGTCAGAAAAGACCCATCCTGACTGAAAACTAAACATTTTTAAAAGTCCATCTGAATAAAATATAAGGATCAATTATCACAGAATATTAAGTAAGCTCACACATTTCATGTCTGCACTCCAATGACTCCTCCCTTTGCTAAGACTTAAAATGTTTATTCTTCAAACACATAAGCTGTGCTCTCCTTTGGTTTTAACGTTCTAGGGCTTCCCTCCAACATGCAGGCAAATTGCCTGTCTCTCTCTCTCTCTCTCTTTTTTTAAGGGCCACACCTGTGGCATATGAAAGTTCCCGGGCCAGATGTCAAATCAGAGCTGCAGCTACCGGCCTATTTCACAGCCAAGGCAACACCAGGTCTGAGCTGTGTCTGTGACCTACACCACAGCTCACGGCAACGCTGGAACCTCTAACCCACTGAGCAAGAGCAGGGATCAAATCTGCACTGTCGTGGATACTAGCTGGGTTCTTAACTCACTGAGTCACAACGGGAACCCCCCTGTCTTCCTCTTAACCTCAGGAGGTGGGTCTCAGGAGCTGACTAGCAAGGACCCAGACCTCATCTGAGATTACAGCCCAGGGAAGGAGGTTGCCCTGCATTTGTTTGAAATCATGGAGGTAATGTCATCTGCAAAAATGTTGATCTAACCACCACAAGCCCCAAACATAGGCCATGGAAACAAACCAAAAAAAACCCTCCAACCTTACTTCAGATAGGTAGAAAACTGGCATTATTTTATGAATGTCTCATAGTTGCAAGGATTTAGTCAGTGAAACTTACAGTAGGTAATAAATGGCCTTGAAGCAAGAATTTCCCACATGCAACCTCCTCTAAAAAGTGGCCCCTGGACTTAGCCCCACTTGACTGTTCAGGGATTGAATCATTTGTGACTTTAAATATTCTTTTTACAATTGACACTAGCATTCCACATCCACATACAAATATTCATTCTCTAAGGAAGAATCAACAATTTCTTGGCTTACCTCCGTCCATCATCTTTGGTCCAGGAGGCTTCTCTGGGCCACTAAAATGATCTTGATTGCTATTCAATGAAGAAGTGTCATCACTAGATAAAGAGTTCACGAAGTCACTCTCTGATGTGGCAAAGCTGTTTTCCAGGGCCCTGAGGCTGTTTGCCTCTGAGGGCACAGGTGAGTGGACCTGCACAGCGCACGTCACCGATCGTGCCCCATCTTCAGCGGCAGACGAACTGTTAATCATGTCGATCCAGGACTGTCTTCCTCTCGACAACGAGGAAGACAAAGTGCTGGATGTCTTCCTTGAGGTTTCTATGGAAGATAAAGAACGCGCCGTTCCACTCAGTTTGGGTGAAGATGAAGATGCCTGCTGAGCAGCCTGTTTTTCACAAATAAAACCAAAAGAGAATAAAATAAATCATGAGCAAGTCAGCATTCTCTACTTTTCCTTTTCAACGAAGCTGCCCCAGTGTTTCAAAAAGTGGCCAATGATAACAGAGTCAAAAGGAAAACATATGGCATGGACATCCGTATGACGGGCATTAGGATGCCATTTTCCAAAGCCACTTTGTACCACTTCGAGTTCACTCCTCTAGGATCCGAAAAACCTTCGTATCATGATTTACCCTATTTTGCAATGCTCTCCAGATGCTTAAAAGACCCCTTTGGGGAATTCTTCGGAACACGGAAGGACATTCTGAGCAAACATTAGATCGCAGGAGTTCCCTTGTGGCTCAGCAGATTAAGGAGCCATTGCTGTCACGGCTGTGGCTCTGGTTGCTGCCGTGCTGCAGATTTGATCCCTGGCCCTGGAACGTCCCTGGGCCATGGGTGTGGCCCCCCAAAATAGATTGTTGTCTATCACTGAATTCTCACGGACTGAGCAAAAGCTCTTGAGAAAGGTTATCAGGAGTAAGAAAGCAAAAGCTGGAACCAGGCAGGAAGCAAAATAATATTAACTGAGTGGAAGACCAGTAATGTGGGCAAACATATATTTACACTCTGAGCTATTTTTCCCACGTTCCTTAACACATCACCAGAATCAGCTCATAACTGCCTGCTTAGGTGAAATAACGTTAACTCGTTCACTCCTCAATAATTTTAAAATGGCAATAAACCTTCACCAAAGAACACAGGCATACATATGCAGGCTCCTAATTCACGAACAGGAAATCAAAACCTATGAGAAGTGGGTTGAGGATGCAGGGTTTTCTGAAAGCAGTTCCTGACATACAATCCGAGGGTGAATGACAAAATCCTTGGCAACACTTTCACCAGTCCAAGGAGAAAACATCAATGCAACTTCATCAATCGTCATCTCTTGGGAAAGACTTCATTTCCTCTGAGAGTGTATCCTTGTTACCTTTTGATGTAAGAAGTCATGCCTTCTTCTGGAAAATGGTAATGGTAGACAATAGGTTTTGCCTTTTTGGAGACTTTTTTTATATATATTCTGTGTAGCAAAATAAAGACTTGGCAACTATATGCTGGTTCCTCCATTTTTAATTTCGTTGGTCAATAAAATCCAAAAAAATCTAACCACCACTGCTCTATAGGCCACCCCATATCTCCAAAGGCAGATGAGACAGAGAAGTCTTTTTCCTGTTTCGGTTTCATTGTGTCAGCTACGGAATACTCTCATCAGTTTCTAGCTCTCAGAATCAGTTCAACCGCATCAGGATGGCTGCAAGATAATACGTTTCCAAGCATTTGCAGGTTCTGAGTTCTGATGGGAAAAGCCAGTACTTAGCCTACGTGTGCCCACCTGGCTGCATACGAGACATGGGTTGTCAAATAAGTAAGAAACCCACTTGTTAGTAGCATGACACTAAAACATCCAGTTAAAACACTAACTCATCACAAACACATTTGGCACAGACATGAAAACGTTCATTTCAGGAATGAGTCTACAAGCTTTCAAACCAGCTGCCTTAAATGACCCAAACCACTTACCCTGGAGATCAAAGATCCATAATTCACTAAATAAGACTCTAGTTATCTGGAGGAGGTCATTTCCCCCTGCCCTCCACCAAACTGTCCAAATCAATGCCTAGACTTGTTTACTCATTAGCAGAATCTACAGAATAAATATTAACAAAAATGCCCATTCAGGCTTGGTCCTGACATGTTCCCCATTGAGAGCTATTTTAGTAAAACTTGGCTTCAGTGGCATCAGCTTCCTTTTCTGGAAAGAGACCAAACACAAGCTTTTCCTGTGGCTCCTGCTGACACCATTGTAATTTGATGATAACAAAATGGGCTATTTGGGTAAAACGTTGTTGCTACAGCACTTTCCATAGGCTTTTTGAACCTCAAAATTCTGCTTAAAAACTAAGGAAAGACATACTCAGTGAGCATCAGAAATTTCTGTAAAGTGTATTCCTGCTTGTGGTCCCACCCAAACACAGGGCAATTGCTTTGCATCCATTTTCTCTAGTGTCATGTTATCATTTCTAAATTTGATTTTTAAATGGAGAAAAGAGTGAGGAAAAGGAGAAATAAGGAAAAGAACTCAAGAGACGGAAGAACAAAATGAGATAATTATGTTGTGTATCAGGTCAGAGGGAGTTTTCATTAGAAGAGAGATGGACTCAGACCAAGGTTACATGGAGTGCCGTTACGGAGGACGCGTGTGGGGATGTGCTTGGCTAAATCCCAGTTCATTATTCCTACTGTTCTGTGTCTCCCCATAGGCACAAGTCAAACAGAAGAACTTTTAACTCAGTGTCTTCTATGAGCTGTCCAAGTAACATACCATAAAGCTCCTCACTGCAAATCAAATGAAGGCACAAAGGAGTGGAAGTCTCCCCTCTCACCCTATCTCTACTTGGCTAACACAAGCCCATCCTTCAAGTGTTAGTTCAGGGGACACCTCCTCCAGGAAGTCTTCTCTGGTGGCCTTGGGGCCAAGTAGGTACCTTTGTCTGATGCTCTGGAGCTTACTTCTATGACACCCGATGGAATATCATTTTATTTGTCAACAAATAGTGCAAGTGCTGACTGATTTGTTCCTCTTGTGGGATGAGTTACTTGAGAAGAGGCTGTTTTTAATCATTTCTTCATCCCCTTTTTTTGCATTTGTGCCTGGCATTAATAAATTAATAAATGAATAGTTGGTAATAAATTAATGCCAACAAAAAGTGGCCTAGAAAGCCAGAGTTATGTGAAGAAAACCAGCCTGGCACAGTTCAGTCTCTTATTAAGGAGTACCCTGAAATTCTCTGTAAAGTTGCTATGGATGATTTATTTGAGTTTAAATTTTTTTTCCTTTTTTTTTCTTTTTATGGCTACACCAGCGGCATATGGAAGTTCCCAGGCCAGGAGTCAAATTGGAGCTGCAGCTTCTGGCCTATCACAGATACATCAACACCAGATCTGAACCACATCTGTGACCTATGCCGCAGCTTGCAGCAATGCCAGATACTTAACCCACTGAGCAAGGCCAGGGATTAAACCCACATCCTCAAGACACTATGTCAGGTTCTTAACCCAGTGAGCCACAATGGGAACTCCTAAAATTTTATTTTAATGGGAAAATTAAAGACATTTAAAAATCTTAGTTTTAATGAGCAGACTCTGTATATGACTAAGCAAAAAAATCAGTATTGCTTTTCCCCATTTTCTGTATGACATTTTTATTCATCAAAGAAGCTTAGTTCAAAAGCTGATTAGCTTTAAAATCCTTTTCTTTGAATTGCTTTAAAAACCCAAGTTTGACATGGGGAAAAATAATTTAAAATGGCCACCAAAAGTCTGTAAGTAGAAAGGAATGAGTCAGCATATAAATCTTAAGCCACATTAGTCAACGCATATGAAAAAAAATAAAATACAGGAATAACTGGACTAAACATAATAAAACCAAATGAGAACAAAAAGGAGAGTACACAGCTTTTCTTTTCTTCTATTGACCAGATTGATAAAAACAAACCTGTCGGTGCTGCTAAGCCCTAAGAGGTGTTGTGTTTCTATTTCTACATATGCTGATAACAATTTTTTTTTTGTCTTTTTTTTTGTTGTTGTTGTTGTTGTTGCTATTTCTTGGGCCGCTCCCGCGGCATATGGAGGTTCCCAGGCTAGGGGTCCAATCGGAGCTGTAGCCACCAGCCTATGCCAGAGCCACAGCAACACGGGATCTGAGCCGCGTCTGCAACCTACACCACAGCTCACGGCAACGCCGGATCGTTAACCCACTGAGCAAGGGCGGGGACCGAACCCGCAACCTCATGGTTCCTAGTCGGATTCGTTAACCACTGCGCCATGACGGGAACTCCAAGAATTTTGCTCTAAGAACCTGAAGACCTTGTATTGTGCACTGCCCCTCTCTGTCTCTGACTTTCTGCATGACCTTGGGCAATGAGCGGGCTGAAGATCCACTCCTCACTACAATCTGACTGTTTAAGTGACTTCAGAGAAACCATTTTATTTCCAAGTCCTAGTTTACTGACTTCCTGCCTCCACCACTGCCCACCTCTTCCCCACCCGAGTCCATCCTCCAAACAACAGATAGAGCATTTTTTAAATAGAAAACAGATCATTTAGGGGTTCGTAGATGCAAATGATTACATTTAGAATGGATAAGCAATGATGCACGGCTGTATAGCCCAGGGAACTATAACCAATCACTCATCCTATATCCTATACATATATACATGTGACTGGGTCACTTTGTTGTATAGCAGAAATTGACAGAACATTGTAAATCAGCTATACTTTAATTTTTTAAAAAAAATTTGAAAAAGAAAACTGACCACAGTATTCTTCTACTGAAGATCCTCCAGGAATTGCCCACCACAAGCAGGAGAACATCCGTGGTTTTCATCACAGCTGAGAAAGTCCACATGGACCCGACCTACTCCTCCATCATCTCCTGAAGCCCCCGCTTCCCTCTCCTTTCCAATCACATGGTCTTCTTTCTGTTTCTTGAGCACATCTCCAGTTCCTTCTGCTGGAAAGGCTCCCTCTTTGTATGTTTGGTTGGCTGCCTCCCTCCCATCATTTTGGTCTCAGGTCAAATACCATTTCCACAGCAGGCTCTTCCCCAACAGTCAAGACAAAGATGTATCCTCCCCACCCTCAGCCTCATGTTATCTTCCTAATAGAATATTCATCAGTACATGAGACTCTTTGCCCACATTACAAATTCATTGTGACTCTTCCTCCACTTAGAACTTAAGATGCTCCAGGGATGAGACTCTCTCAGTTCAGCATCCTCTTCCCTGTACCAGTGCCTGGCACAAGGTTAATGCAGAAAAAAATTTATCAGAGGTCTTCCTCCCTGACTCAGACTATCAAGAGGAGCAAATGAGAGCACTTAAAATAGTGTGAATAACAGGTAAACTTAAGCTTGCAAAGGTTACTTATAAGGGTTCTATTTACTTCTCCGCCCTGTGACTTTACCATTTGTAAAAGACAGGACTTGTGTGAGAGTCAAATGAAGTCATCCTCATAAAGGCCACGTACAATCACTAGACAGGCGTAAAGCAGTTAGGTTTCTAATTCCTGTGGGGAATTAGTTTTATGGCTACAAATCTGTGGAGTGCATGGATGAATTCACAATTATCATGCATTTGCCAATCGATCGGTCCATTAAATAAATATTTAATTAGGCTCAAACATGTGTTAGGCAGGGTCATAAATGTTGTGGGTAAAGAAAAAGATATAGGACACTGCCTCTGACATGAAGAATTTAATAATTAGGAGTTCCCATCATGGCTCAGTAGAAATGAATCTGAATAGCATCCCTAAGGATGCAGGTTCTATCCTGGCCTCGCTCAGGGGGTTAAGGATCCAGTGTTGCCATGGGCTGTGGTGTAAGTCGCAGACACAGCTTGGATCTGACATTGCTGTGGTTGTGGCGTAGGCCAAGGGCTATAGCTCCAATTCAACTCCTAACCTGGGAAATTTTATATGATACGGGTGTAGCCCCCCCAAAAAAAACCAATTTAATAATTAGATAAATAAACCAGATACACGAAATATGCATTAAAAAGCAGAGACTAACAACATAATAAAAAGTGCCCAACAAATGCACAATGGGCATGTGGAGTTTAGACGAGAGTAAAATCCTCCTGACTTAGAGGATGAGGAAAGCTTTCATGAAGGCAATCACGCTTCACATGGTCTTAAAAGATATTTAGGAAGTGGAATTGGAATGAGAGTAAATGGTTCCTGCAAGTGGGGAAACTTTACAAATACACGTCCTGCAAAGCTTTGGGGAGATGGGGGCAGTTATTGGGCTGATAACAAAGGAGGAATCAGCAATAAGACTGACAGTTAGAAGGAAACCCAAGGGCCTTAAATACCAAGCCAAGGAGTTGGAAATTAAATTGATAGGCAGTAAGAATTCACTGAGAGGTCATGTGCTGGTAAATCAATTAATCAGAACTGCACATTATGAAGACAAATTTGGCAGTGTTTTTTTTAAGAGAAGAGAGAGATGAGAGACAGAGAAAGAAAAACAAGCTGCTTTTCCAATAGTCTGGGCAAGAGCTAATGCCAACCACAGCAGGGCAGGGGCAGCGTCGTGGAAGGCCTACAAGAGGTTACGGGACAGCCACCATGCCTGGTGACTGACAGCCAGAAGATGAGCTGTTAAAGCAAGAGTCAAGATGTAAAAGCTAATTTTAGAAAAGTCTTAAAATCAGTTAAGTGTTCAACCATAGAGCTTAAGAAAATTTTCCACATTTTGAGGACAGAGGCTGAATTTTTCTTTCTACCTATTCTTTGTAAGTATATGTACTCACTAATAATTTTTCACACACCTCTCTCTGGGGAGCACTTCCATTATTTTATATAGTACTGACCTTTAGTAAACAACTGTGCAAGATTCATCCTACTAAGATTAAATTTGAATTGCTAAATTGATTTTACCACTTTTTGTGTTTAATCTTTAATCTCCTCCTCTGCCACTGGCCAATAAGCCACAACATGCAGAGTTGTTTCTATGTATTGCTTCTTTGATTTGCTTTAGCTGATATATATATTTTTTTGTCCATACCTGAAGCATGTGGAAGTTCCTGGGCCAGGGATCGAACCCCCACCGCAGTTGCAACCTGCACCACAGCTGCTGAAATGCCGGATCCTTAACCTGCTACACCACATGGGAACTTCCAATTTGCTTTAGCTGGTTTTATTTTTGTTGTTGTTGTTGTTGTTTTCTATTCCTTGGATATAAAGGAATTTTACTTCTAAAAAAGCATCAAAATATGAGGACTATCATGTTAAAATAATCTGCATCGGCTGCTTAAAACATGGATTATAAATATTTATTTTCATAATTTCTCTCTTATCTGACCCACCTATTGGGGCGTCTGCCTTCCAACTACATTCCAAATCCACCCATTCCATTTCTCAACCCTGCCCTGATCCCAGTCTTCACCAGCTCCCACACTTGATCACTGCACACTCTCCCTTAGATTTCTTTGCTTCTACACTTTTCCCCCGCCTCCCACGGTCTCTCCCACACAGCAGCCCGAGGGGTCCTTTCAAAACGGTGATTGATCGCTTCTGCTCACAATTCCCAAAGGCTGAAGAACTCAAAACATCAACATCCCTGAGGGTCCACAGGCTCCATATGGTGTGGCCACCACTACCTTCCAACCTCATTGCCTGCTGCTCTCATCTGGGCTCACCCCGTTCCAGCCACACTGGCCTCCCTGCATTGGCATCAATGCACCAGGGAGATCTGGACTCTAACTGCTCCTTTTGCTTGGAAAACACCTTCCCTGAATATCCACCTGGCTGACGCGTACACCATCCTCCAAGAGATTTGCTCAGATCTCGTCTCTCACTCGGGCGTCCCCTGCTACCCCATTCATTGCCGCAACCTGCCCTGCAGCACTCCTGACCCCTTACTCACTCTGCTCCACTTCCTCTACTGACGCAGCAGATCGCTTACTTCCTATGTTGATGGCTTCTCTTCCCTCAACTAGAAGTTTGGTTCCAATGAAGAAACAAATCTTTGTTTGTTTACAGTTGTATCCTAAGGACTATTTAGAATAGTGGCTCTCAATAAATATTTGTTAAATGAATGCATAAGCAGCATAGATCAAGTTATCAGACAATCCTTTTTCAAAATTAAACTTAGAGGGAAAATATTTCTAACAGACGCTTGATGATCTTTAAACTCTTAAATACGCTGTAACACATAAAATTAATGCGTTTGAAATGTGAATGAAGTCAGTTCTTTTTTAGCTCTTTTATGAGTTTTAAGGGATCACGGATAAGTGATTTCCACAAAGACTCTTCCAAAGTAAAACCTACAGAGACTCCTCTATTTTGAGCCTTTCAGTGGAGTTTTCTGGTGGTTCAGTGAGGTAAGGATCTGACGTCACTGCTGTGGTTCTGGTTACTGCTGTGGTGTGGGTTTGATTTCTGGCCTGAGAACTTCCACATGCCATGGGCATGGCCAAAAATTTTTTTTAAAAAAGCTCTCCATTTTTCAATTCCCTATAAATAAATAGATATCCCTAGGAGTTGCCCGTCGTGGCACAGTGGTTAACGAATCCGACGAGGAACCATGAGGTTGCAGGTTCGATCCCTGCCCTTGCTCAGTGGGTTAACGATCCGGCGTTATTGCCGTGAGCTGTGGTGTAGGTTGCAGATGCGGCTTGGATCCCGTGTTGCTGTGGCTCTGGAGTAGGCCGGTGGCTACAGCTCCGATTCAACTCCTAGCCTGGGAACCTCCATTTCTTGGGAGCGGCCCAAGAAATAGCAAAAAAGACAAAAAAAAAATAGATATCCCTTCCACCATCCATCTTGTGGAGCTTTCTCAAGAAGAAGTAACATAAACAGAAATTTCTTGTTCACTCAAGGAAGACCCTATAGTGTTTCTTTATTCTCTTGTGGAATAGTGTCCCACCAGAAGCAGAGGTCCCAACTGGTCTGGTGTTGAAGTCTTACTACTGATTTTTATAGCAGACAGAATGACTGGACACAGAATTAAAATTTTAATTAAAGATTTTTAAATTTTGAAATAATTTTCCAGAATAGTATTATTTTATACGTTTGAGTTCATCACTCCCAAAATAAAAGTTCATTATCCAAAATGTTTTAAAGAAGAAGTTGGGAAATGTTTGGGTGTTTTCATTTTTGCTTTTATTTTGTTTTGATTTTTTGCCAATGCTTATATATCTCAGTCATAGCTAGCTTATGCCAGATTGAGCCAAAACAATAAGTTGATTCATGCTCCAGGTGAAAGTTACCATGATTTTTAAGTTTTCATCTGTTTAAGTAAAAAGCTTAAATGTTATGTGAACCAAGTGTCTTGCATGGCTATTTTTCAGAAACAGGAAAAAACAAAAATAAAATCTGCCTGGGAACTATATGAGGAGCAACATACTCTGTTTCTAAAGAAAATGAAATCTAACTATTCAGCATTTATCTATTTCTAATATATTTCTTCAGAAAAAAATATGCTAGCCTTGGTGGTCTTCCAAAAAATTCTTAGCTTGAAACTTCAGAGAATAACACTTATTGACATTTAGAATAACATTCTAAAGAATACCCTTATTTCAGTGATCTAAGTTACTGGTCCCATATCTATCCTTCCATTTATTTGCTCTGGAACAAGCAATTCCTGATCTCCCACTGTAACATGAGGTAAGACTATCATCATATAATGCAAGGGAGCCACACTCCTTCATCTAAGAAGATAACTTGGTTCCTTTTATTTTCATCAAGTGGATTACTGGATGTCTGACAATGCTCTTTGTAAACTGTGATGCTAGTTTGTTGTTATAAAACTGAAAACCACAGTATTTTAGAACAAAAAGAAATCACCTAAAAGACAGAGATGGAGAGACACAGAGAGACAGATATAAAGACCAAAAGAAACCAAACAAAAATATAGGCTTCTCTATTACACCAACAAGGCACAGCTGTTTGATGACTGGATTAGGAAGATGCAGTATATATACACAATGGAATACTATTCAGCCATAAAAAAGAACAAAATAATGCTATTTGCAGAAACATGGATGGAACTAGAGGCTCTCATACTGAATGAAGTAAGTCAGAAAGAGAAAGACAAATACCATATGATATCACTTATTTCTGGAACTTAATATATGGCACAAATGAAACTTTCCACAGAAAAGAAAATCATGGACTTGGAGAATAGATTTGTGGTTGCCAAGGGGAAGGGAGTGGGATGGATGGGGTGCTTGGGGTTAACAGATGCAGACTATTGCCTTTGGAATGGATTAGCAATGAGATCTTGCTGTGTAGCACTGGGTACTATGTCTGGTCACTTATGATGGAGCATGATAATGTGAGAAAAAAGAATGTATACATGTATGTGTATCTGGGTCACCATGCTGTACAGGAGAAAATTGACAGAACACTATAAACCAGCTATAATGGAAAAAAATAAAAATCAGTATATTAAAAAAATAAAAAGAAATAGAAACCTCTAAACACTGAAAAAAAAAAAGAAAAAGACTACCTCAAGGGAAAGTTATGGATATATTAAGAAAGGGTACATTGTAAGTTGAGTTCAAACACTGGTCTACATTTTACCATATTCAAAGTTTAATTTTGTTTATATCTTGCTTAACTTTGGATAATCCTATTTAATAGATACTTTAATAAACATTCATTCAACAAATATTTATGTCTGGTCTTAGCTGCTAGCCAAATCAATTAAAAAAGTGACCACAATTCTCCACTGACAGTGGATAAAAGTAGCAGAGGTCATTATTTAAATGATATTAACACCATAAATCCAGGAACTGCAAAATGCAAATAAAGATAAAAACTTTATCACACAAAACAGAAGATTTTGGCAGAAGAGATCTGATCAGTGAAGGAACTGCTGTAACCCGTCAGCGCCTATGCTTATTCGGGTCCTTGAGTGGACACGGGTCATGGCAGAGTGGACGGAGCGTACGCTGTAAAGCTGGACAGACGGGGTTCCCACCCCAGAGGCTCCATTTCCTGGATGTGTGACCAGGCCCTTCCACTTCTCAGAACCTGTTTCCTAATCCAACAAATGAGGATAGCATTATCTACGTCCTCGTGACCTGGGAATAGGAAACAATTTTTCAGACAGGACACTGACCACAATGAAAGTGATGGATAAACCTGACACATTGAAATCAAGAACATCTGTTGACAAAAAGAAACAGAGTTAAGGAGTTCCCGTTATGGCACAGTGGTTAACGAATCCGACAAGGAACCATGAGGTTGCGGGTTTCATCCCTGGCCTCGCTCAGTGGGTTAAGGATCCGGCGTTGCCATGAGCTGTGGTGTAGGTTGCAGACGCAGCTCGGATCCCGCATTGCTGTGTCTCTGGTGTAGGCCGGTGGCTACAGCTCCGATTAGACCCCTAGCCTGGGAACCTCCATATGCCACGGGAGTGGCCCTAGAAAAGGCAAAAAGACAAAAAGACAAAAAAAAAAATAAAAAAAATAAAAAGGAAAAAAAAAACTTTGCAAGCACTGGCCTATCACCCAGAAGCCCTTTGCATCACCACGAATCCTCTGCACATGATACATCTGTGGGTCCCACACAAATACACCGAGTTTGTCATACCAACGGATTGCTATGGAGAAGGCTCAAAATCAGCACCTGAGAACCGTACGTGCTCTTTGGCAGGGAACTTCGCTTAGCTTATTCTAGAACTTCAGCAGTCAAGGTGGTTTCTACCCAACTGGGAGGAATGCTGTCCATGCATTTGATTGATGACCAAGACACTAAGTACATCAGTACAAACCAGAGGAAGCAGAGACTCCTCAGAGCAGGGAGGGGATGCAGTCTCCACCGCTGTCTCAGGATCTTCCTGCTCACTCTCGCTGTAGCATTCTATAACAAAAACGAAAATGCTTAGGGTTTCAACACTGCCATCACTTATCCCATAATGCACGAGCTGAGGTCTCTCTCCATCTGACTACTGCAATTCCAATCCGATGCGGGAAGTACTTAACTAGTGAGCTACCTGATATGTAAGAGTTCCAGTTTCTGCCCTCAAGGAGTATCCCATAGGCTAAAAGAGAACTAACTGTAGCTCCGGGAAATTCAAATAATCCCTCAAAAGAAGTGTGCGTCCTACACTAAGGGAACACAATTTTGAAGCTAGGAATCACACGGAGCTGAAAATGACAGGGTAAGTGAACCATCGGTGGTGCACACAGAGCAACGGGACTACCAGGCTGAGGACAGAGGCTGAGCCAAGTACGCAGAGTCCCCTAAGGGACACGATGGAAAGAAGCAAAGCTGAAGGCTGCGCCAGGCCGTATCACAGAAGGTCTTACACACCAGGATGAGGATAAGGTTTTTGTGCAGTTTCTGTGCAATTTTTGCTCACTATCTATAAATAGACTTCCAACATACAATGGGCATTTATTTTACGGAAAAGAGGACCAAGGAGATGACTGGGACACTGATTTCTATTACTGCTTTGTCCTTCCTTGTGGTTTTAAGTCAAGTTGCCACTTTTCCATTTCTGAATTTATGACATCATGATTTTGTTATCCAAAGATATAACTCCCTACTTCCAATTCCCAGGTTTTATGTGGCTCTGAGCATTTCAGAATAGCCTCAGCTCTGTGACCCTGGCACCTCAACTTCTTTCTTCTCAACATTAAGGAGTAATTTCATCCTTAAGAAGAATTAGCCTCCTGGAACATTTGAATCCTGAAAGCCACAGACTGAGCTAGAAATATGGCAATCTGTCCCAATCTAACATTCAGGCTCTTGGTACAAATTTAGGGTAATTTGTCTCAGCACACACCTAGAGGAAATACTAAAATATCAGAGAGGAAACAGTGGGCTGAAAGTTATCTGCTAGATCAGGACGAGATCATGTCTCTGAGTAAGAATTCCATAAGTGGGGCAAAAAATCATTTGCACTGGCAATTGGCGGTGGTATCAGTGAAGCCTACAGCTGCTAACTGTGGGTGAAGTGTGAAAAGCATTCTTAGCCAGCATGAGAAACTCTATTCCATGTTGGTGAGCCCATGGGACTATGTCTGCTCTACATATTTTCAGAGGATTTTAAATGCCAAAATATGTTTCATTAGAACAAGACTATGCACAGAACTTGACCTTGTATTTTTACCCTAGCCCAATGTTCTTGTTAAATTTTCAGAAATTTAAAAGAGAACATACCTTCATCCTTTGTAGTGGACTCAGGATGGACTACAGCTAATCCAAACTTGCTTAACCACCTAAAATTCAAATAGAAAATAAATGTTTGATCAGAGATATTGGTCCCTACCTACTCAGCTTTACCCTAGACCCCAAAGGAAGGTCTTATAACAGCCTTTATAATGAAACGAAATCACGGTGCCAGAGTCAGTCTAAACATTTCCAAATTTGCAGTATGGAATCCCAAGACCTCTGGTTTCATAGCACTGTGAAATCAGTACATTCTTTGTTGGATAAAAAATGAGGAGTTCCCACCATGGCTCAGTGGTTAACGAATCTGACTAGCATCCATGAGGACACAGGTTCAATCCCTGGCCTCGCTCAGTGGGTTAAGGATCTGGCATTGCCATGAGCTGTGGTGTAGGTTGCAGGTGCAGCTCAGTTCCCGCATTGCTGTGGCTGTGGCGTAGGCTGGAGGCTACAGCTCCAATTCGACCCCTCACCTGGGAACCTCCATATGCCACAGGCACAGCCATAAAACGCAAAAAAAAAGAAAGAAAAAAATGAAGTGGCCAGCTAGTTACATTAGAGATTATAAATATATGAATGAATGTATGTTTTACACTTGTGTATTTGAAATCCTTTGGTAACCATCAAAATGAATTTAGGAACTTGACCTTTTAAAGTTCCAGCTCTTTAATTCTTAAAATGTAAGCTTATTTCACACACAAAAAATGAAGATAGTCTATTTTTAAACCAAGCTCTTTATATCAGTCAGTAAAAAGATCTGGCCAGAGCTTCATAGCTATCCCTAAACTGGGGAAATTTTTAAGTCCCTAAAAAAATTTATGTAAGAATAAAAATTGACAATATCCCATCTTCTATTGATTTACCATCTTATTGGCAGTGAATTTCAACTACACATCAGTAATGAAAACAGAGCTAGACAAACCTGAAAGAACACAAGTTGGCTTATGACTTCAGGCCACTATAACTTTTTCTAGGGTTCAGTTAGAAACTTATATGTACATTTTTAAAAGATACAAATGTGTCTATTTCATATATTCCTAGCTGTAAAACCTTCTATTTAAAGGGAAAATATTATTCTGGGACAGTGATAATCTAAGTGATTATTTCCTACTTCTTTCTAGTTTTCTTTATTTTTAAAAAATATTCCATAATGTATTCCACAATGTGTAGTCATCTTTTTTGAAACATAAATAGCCTAGGTCAATCAGTATCAACAAAATGACGATGCTATTCTCTTACTGATTCACTTATACTTTTTATTTCTTCTAATCCTGTAATGCCTCATAAACAATCTAGCATGCTACACCCCCACCATAGTATAAATATTGCAAGCACATTCCCAAGTCTGTCATTGTCACCAAATTAGGAATCCTTACCTAACTCTCAACCTGCCATGGTCTTGTTGTACCCATTTTTTTTTTAATAGGAAATGTGTAAATAACTTTGATTTTTTTAATGAATGAGGTAGGACTTTTTACAAGAAGGAAGATGAGCTCCAGTCTTATTTAGGAAGTCCCCTTTAGCATATGATAAACATGAGTCTTCAATGGCCACTTAAAACTAGACCAATACCTTGGCCCAGAACGCTCATCAAGATTCAATAGAAAAACAAAGAAACAGAAAATGACACCCCCCCCAAAAAAAATACAAATGACTAATGACTATATGGAAAAAATTCCCAGCCTTAATAGTATTTTGGGAAATGCATATTCAACCACAGGAAAATATTTTTCACCACTAGACTGATGAACATTTTAAATATCACTGATCTCTAGATTTTAGGAGGAAGCATTCTCATCCTTTGTCCAGCTGACCATGAAAATCTGGTACAGCTGATACTCAGCAAGCAATTTGATGATACTATTCAAAATAGAGATATCTATCCCCTTCACCAAATAAGTCTAAGTATAAATGCCTATTCTACAAAACACATCTTCATGTACATAAGTAAATGTGGAAGAATTTTTTTTTTTTTGTCTTTTAGGGCCACACCCACAGCCTATGGAGGTTCCCAGGCTAAGGGTCTAATTGGAGCTGTAGCTGCCTGCTACACCACAGCCACAGCAACACCAAATCAGAGCCACAATTGCCACCTACAGCACAGCTCACAGCAACAGCAATGCCAGATCCTTAACCCACTGAGCGAAGCCAGAGATCAAGCCTGTGTCCTCATGGATACTAGTCAGATTCATTTCCACTGAGTCACGACGGGAACTCCAAATATGGAAGAATATTAATTCAATAAGGCTTACAATGGCAAAAAGAAAAGGTTGATGTAATATAATTGTCCATTCACAGGAAAATGGATAAGTTATGGTAACAATTCTACCAACACCATGTTATAAAGAAGCTAATAAAAAGAGTGAGATCGGGTTAAGGATCTGGCATTGCCGTGAGCTGTGGTGTATTTTCTTTGTAAAATAGATATTTAAAAAATGTTCAGAGTTTTTTTTTTTTTCCTTTGAAGTCCAGTAATTTTACTAGAGGGTACCTTAGTGACGGTAGTTCTGGATTTAAAATGTCAAGTATATATTTGCAGTTTCAAATCTACAATTCAATAAATTTTTCTTAACTGCTTAAAAAAAAAGTCTGGGCTTGGGGGGGGGGCGGGGCTTGTTATGACCCTGAAAATTTCTGACATACTGTTAAGTGAAAAAAGCAAGTACAAAGCGTGTTTGTCCTGATTCAATGGGCCTTCAAAACTATATATTTGCATAGGTGCATGATTCTTATGCAAAGAAAAGCATCAGGAAAGTGTAGAGTCATATTGTGAAAAGCGACTTAATCTTAGGGAGAGAAGCTGAATTGGAAGGTAAAAGAAGTAGGGGGTATGGGAAGGTTTTCACTTTGCATACTTTTATATTTCCCACTTTGCATAACACTGTATTCAGTACTACACATGGTTTTCACAAGAATATGTTGTATGCATTACTCATCTAAAAGAAACACTTGAAAGTACATTTTATTTTTTAATGGTTTTTATTTTTTCCATTATAGCCGGTTTAGAGTGTTCTGTCAATTTTCTACTGTACAGCAAGGTGACCCAGTCACACACACACATATACATTCTTTTTTCTCCCATTATCATGCTCCATCATAAGTGACTAGAGTTCCCAGTGCTACACAGCTGGATCTCATTGCTAATCCATGAAAAGTATATTTCTAAAAACTGATCAGGCAAAGCGAATCGAATGGCTCACTAATTTCTAGTTTATAATGTGAGTTCATAACTGTGGAAGTTACCCAACCCCCTCCAAAGCATCTCAAAGTGAAATAGACAAAATTCTTTTTTTAACACATCAAGACCAAAAAACAGATGAATCGATAAAAGCTGAAACAAGAAAAGCTGTTTCTAAGTTCTTTTCCCAGAAATAGAACAGAACAGAAAAGTATCAATGGCAAAGAAAAGATTCCTATCAGCCCTTACCCCAATCTCACATCCTTTTCATTGCCAACACCAGTTACTTGCTGGGAAAAACTGGTGATTGTTTAGAGTCTTGTTTGACTGTTTTCCTTCTAGAACCCGTGGGTTTAGAGCACCTCCTTTGCTGGGAACTTTTTTTTTAAACATCCAGGGAGTAGAAAAATTTCTATTTGTGGCTAAATAGGAGGATGCTCAGATACACAAAAAGACTTACATTTACATAAAAGAAGATGGCAGATGTTTCCTGGGAGTTTGTTTTATGTTAACTCGATGTGAATGTGTGCGTAGAAGACCCACAAGTGTTAAGAAATTGATGTACCAAACAAGAGGAGTCTTCCTACAAACACTGTCTGGGAAAGGCAGCTACCTTCAGTCTTTGCTAGAAACCAACTCTTTCATTACCCTTAATTACTGACCCCTGAACTTGTAAATTGAGGGTCCCTGCAGAATGCACCACACTTCTGTTACACTTAAGTATGTGTCCCTTCACCATCCCTGAAACGCCACCACCCAAAAATGCAGTTTCCCAAGAAGGCAAATTTCTAAAACAGGACCCATCTCTCCAAATGCCACCCCCTCCTTCCCCAGCATCTCTGCCTCTCACTAAGAAATACCCAGATACATTATGTACCAATTTAAACAGGCCTCATCAGTAACAAAGGAAGCTCTTCAGATATTATTGCAGAACAAACCCTTAAATATCCTCTGCATAGTCTTGTGGGAGAAAGAAGAAGTGAATCTGCAGGTCCAAAGAGATGCTGCCTTGTTGGCTATAGAAAAATCATCTTCAGAATAAGAAAGCTTAGTAATGATATTACAAATTAAAAATCATGATACATTCAGGCACAGACAGAATGGGCCGTTTACTTATGAGTGGCCAGATGGACAACTTTTGAGTTACAGAGGTCACCAAGAGGTTCAAAAATATGGGGTCAGGATACCACCTCATGTACAAATTTCAGTTCACACCTTGTTTGCAAGCTGGAAAGATTAACAAATACTAAGATAGTTTCAAGTGAAATGAATAGATCTTTGGGCATAAAGAGGCGATGAGATCTTGACTTTGATAACTATAAAAGGCTTTGGGCTAACAGCCAAATAGGTAGAGTCTGTAGCTGATACTCATGCAACTGTACTTGCCATAAGCAGCTTTCTGCAACGGGAGAATGTGAAGAGTGAAGAGAAATGGACCAGAAATGTAAACAAAAAACTGGAGTAGTGGGTGGGCAGGGCTATGTGGTGTAGAGAGCAACCTGCCTGAAATAGAACAGCTTCCAATAATTGTGGAAGGGTCTCACACTTGCACTGGCTTAAAATGTGTTTGCTGTGGAGCTGGAGAAATTCTCTAGGTAACAAAACACTTGGCAGTCATTGTTTTTGTGGTAAATGCAGTCTTACGCTTCCCGCTTGTCGTCGGAGAGAACAGAACAACTTTGAAAGAACCAGCCATGGGATGAAGGGGAAGGCTGTGGACCAGAAGGAAGCTGGAGATAGAGAAGGTGTTGGGGAGAATCCAGACACAGCAGGAGCCAATGCAAGGGGGGAGAGGGCTCTGAGCACAGCACTGTTTCAGCACCATTAAAGGTCAGAAAGCACCGCTTGGGATCGATGGACAGCTCAGCTCCAGACTGATGCTCACTACGAAATGCTCCAAGGACTGCCCCGCAAGGCGTTAGGCTTTCCACACACCTAGACCTTCAGTTACCAGCGTAAATAAAAAGAGGAATAAAGAGCTTTGACCGTGAGGTTTTTTATCGTCTCCCTTTGTGCATCTGCTGTTATTTTTCTCAGATGCTTGAGAAAAGCCAGGGCGGGGGGGGTGGGGGAGCTAAAATCAAAAAGAGACTACTTCTCTCTTGGTCCAAGCAAATAAAAGACTCGTTTGGAAGACTCCCTGGTCAATACCTTGCTTTGCTATTTCTCACACAGGCGTATTAACTTTCTGTGGTAAAGAGTTAGTCTGTCCTCATCTGAAGATGTGTGGTGAGGAGATAAATTTAGGGAGCAGATGAGAATGCTTCTAGCAAGAAGCGGCTTCCCTGGGGATGTGATCTAAGGAGGTGTGTGTGTGTGTGTGTGTGCGCTCTTCATCATGCATGTATAGTGAAAAGTAGCTTTTTTCAAGTGTCTACAGCAAGAAGGTAAGGAGAGGAGTTCCCACAGTGGTGCAGAGAGTAAAGAATCTGACCTCAGAGGCTCAGATCACTGGGGACACCCACGTTCCATCCCTGGTCCAGCACAGAAGGTTAAAAGATCCAGCACTGCCACAGCTGTGGCAGAGGTTGCAGCCAGGTAACTTCCATATGCCGTGGGTGTCGAAATTAAAATAAAATAAAATAAGATAAAATAATAAAATAGGGCAAAGAGAAATTACAGCAGATAGATTAGAAAATCATTATGTTTATAAAGAAATTAATAGGTATAGATAAATGGTATAAATATATAGATAAATAGGCATAAAATATAAATAGATAAAAGTAGGTTAAACCATAAACTCTGTGAGTGGAGGGATTATGACTGCGCTTCATTACCAGCGCCCCGGATCCGCTACAAGGGAGCACCTCGTAGGTACTCTACATGCATATTTTTAGTTAATTATGTGCAAGTAATGAGACACTCCAAATTCTGAGAATAGGACTTACATAGAATGTCCCCTGATGCCTCAAGCACCTCAAATACAGATACTCTCATTCAAATAACACAGCCATTGCGGTCACACTGTAATCTAAACCAAGCGCGAATGTTGCAGGGAAGAAAATACTCTACCTGTATAGCCACGTATTTAAACCCAACAAACAGGAAATGGAGTTAGGGAAATAAATTTTTATATTAGATGTACTCCAAAACAAAGACACTTTTCAAAATGTCCAGGATGAACGCTGAGGGATGGTAAATGCATGAATCATCATGGTAATCACACAGCATATACGACGTGTCCTAGAGACATTTTCCACATAGAATTCTGAAAGCTGTGAGATTGGTGACATAATTCTTTCAAGCTTTTCTCCTTGCAATACTGATTCCCATTTTAACCATTTCTTATCATGTCTTCTGTCTATTCCTTCCTCCACTTAGTGGTTCCCTCAGAAGAAACGTATTACCTTCTTCCGAAAACAGCCATTTTGATCTGTCTAGTTCTCCAAAACGCTTCTAAGTACTAGAAAAGAAAGCAAGAAGCCTTTACAACTGCTAAGGAGATCCGTCGTTAAAGCAGTGGCGATAAATAAAATAATAATCAACATGAACATAGGCTTAAAATTCAGACACCCGACCAAAGTAATCTATCCCCATAAAGTCTGGATTTAGCAATTTTCTCTACTTACAGGTTCATTTCCTGCACATTCTCAGCTGCAAAATAAAAGGTCTTGATCTGTGGATGGCTGATCTTAAAAGCACTTGAAGGGGGAAAAAACAGACATAAATTAGACATCACTGTGGTCAACAATGGATTTGAAAGTAAAACAGTCGAATATAAGTATGATAAATTCATCTGCTTTCTTTGTTAATTTACCAAAAAAAATAATTATATTAAATACTTATTTTCTAATTTCTACTTTATGCAGAGAACAGAGGATTAATTCATCATGTCAGAATATCCAGACCAGTACCAAGTCTTGGCTGATCAAGAGTTTCTATTTGAAACACGTGGACATACTCTTTTCATTTGCTAACTGTTTTACTATAAAGAGATAATACTTGAAAACATAAAGTGATAGACATGTCACTTCAAAATACTCAGATCAACTCCTTCAAGCAAACTATTTATTTGAATTCCATCAAGTATCCACGATAATTGTATTTATAGAAAAATAATCAAGTATAAAACTTCTACACTGTAACCACCCATCAAAAACCTTATTCAAGCTACCCTTTATTAGTAAAGGAAAAATATAAGGGAGCATCTTAGTTTAAAAGAAAATATAAAACACTTAAGATAACAACGTATTTCCCCTTTACCATTTAGACAGGAAGTCCTGCAGTGTGGGGCAGAGTTTTTGCAAATGACCACTTTGGTGAAAACCATGAGAATCAGCACAACCTCACGTACCACTGGATACGCGCAGCTCCACCAGAGTGGTAAAGACTTAGAGCTAACACTGGGGTTTTTTTCTTTTTTTTTTAAGAAAAGCTAATCAATTGCTGCTACGAGGAACACAGGTCCATAGGGAACTGCCCCTTCCTAATAATACAGGAAAAGATGTCAAGATCAGAATAAAGAATAATAAGTAAAAGGTGAAAAGGACACACTCAAAATGCAGCTGGATGCTGTCACGGGCAAGAGCCCTTGACTGGGAGTCTGGGTAGCTGGTCTAGAGCCCTGGGCTGGTGACGCTTGGTTTCTATCGGTTCTTAAATCTTTTGGACTTAAATTACATCAGGCTATAATCCCCCAGTCTAAGATATCTCAGGAAATTCAATTTTAAGGATGCTCCTGACCATTCCAGGAAACAGGAAAAAGAAACTGATCTTGTATCCTCTTCTCAGCTCTGGTGACTCCTATTTTACTAGACATTCTCTTTGCAAGGACAAAACCTTAACATCTGATCCCCCTGCCAATCCTGGACAGCAGCTTGTTTTTCACTGGATCACAGACACAGTCCTTAACAGCATGCCATGCCAGGGCTCGGTGGGGTTTTAAAATCCATCTGCTCCACACAATGAAATTCCAGAAAACAAGAGGTTAAAAGCTTCTGTTATCATTTGGAGTACCACCCTATAAAGTCAAAATTCTCAGATATTGGAATGTCACTATCGTTAACTTCCAAATCACCCTATCACTTGAGGAGCATGATAAAGGAGTTATCCTGGCTCAGAGTTTTGCAGAAAATGATAGAGAACTTACTGCTTTTTCTTGCATTCAGACGCCCTCTCTACAGTGAAATCAGGCAGGTTGATAAATCCATCAGCTTTCTCTGCCTGAAACAAATACACACCACAAACATGAATAAATGTGTCAATGGCAGCAGTTTCCTTATTGAGATCATATATGTTGAAGAGAAGCAGTATAAACGAAATGGAAGAGTATCAAAAGATACCTTTCCAATCAGCTTTGGACTTATCCCAGATGCACATTTTATAAGAAAAAAAAATGATATTGCTGATAAATTATCCAGAATCTTTCCCTGAGAAATAGCATGACACAGTTTAGGGACAGCCCTTGTATGGCACACATAGGACCTTCCCAACTTCTCATCCTCCAGGCAAATATCAGAGAGAACCTATCAGAGCTCTACTTCCTGCTGAGCCCACAGCCATCCTCAGCATCTTTCTCAAGCTACTTCTCTAGTGAGCCACAGGCACAGATAATGGACCCAATTAGCATCCTATTATATGGTAAACAGAAGCCTAACTCTGGAGTCAGCAAATCAAGGTTCTTATCACAGACCTACCACTTACCAGTTGTTATAAGAATTAAATGAGCTCAGACAAATAAAACACTTAACAGATATTCAACAAACACTATTTCCTCTCCCAAGTCTTTAGGCAGTTCCTTGGGGATTAACTCACAGAGCCACGTCTTGGGAAACCCTGGTTCCCTAGTCACTTCCTAAGGGTCTTTCTATAAAGGAAAAACTGTGGAGGAAAATAGCACTTTTAAGGCATGAACGCCACTTTAAAACATCAAAATTTTTATAGAAAATGTAACCATTGCTCCACTTCTCTAAGAATGTCTCGTCCTTTTCTCTATGAATAAAATTTAAGTGGACCACAAGGAGGATGGATTGTCATAGACAGAACTCGAGTCTTCCATCTACACTGGGGTCTCCTGAGTGGAGAAATACAATCCACGAGATTACCATAAATGAGTCCGTGGTTATTGGTGATGAGTAAAAATTGATTTTTTATTTTGTTGTGTTTTTGGCTGCATCCGTGGCATGCGGAAGTTCCCGGGCCAGAGAGCAAACCTGCACCACAGCAGTGAAAACACTGGATCCTTAACCTGCTGAGCCATGTGGGAGCTCTGGTAAAAATTGATTTTGAAAATACAATCTTAATTTATAAGGTCAGTTACCTACTAAGTTAGCACCATGGGTGCTCATCATTCACTTCTTCATCTGCGTTTCTCTCCCTTACGGCCAATGAGAGTGCAACTTGCACTCTTTGCTCGGAAAAATTACACGGCGAACCTTCCAACCCGAGGCTCGTCCTGTCTTCTCGCCCCTCAAGTCAACTTATCTAAACTCTTCGCTTGAAGTGCTTTCTTTTTATAAGACTCAAAACTCAATTTCAAAAGTCATTTCCTTCTTTAAAAATTATACGTGTTTTTTCTTTCAACTTATCTATTTTTTGCTGAGCTGCTTAATTACCAGATGGTGATGTCGCCAATCCTACCTCAAAGAGAATGTGAAGTACTTGAAGAGCATAGACCGGGTAAGTCAATTTTCCTACCATGCACAGTGCTTCTTGTGGATTCAGCATTATATAAAAGTATAGTTTTGAAAAACTATGTTAGGCTCCATCAGTCCTACTCTTAGATACATAACCCCAAAAGAAGTGAAAATGGTACTCAAATAAATACACGTACGTGCCTGTTCACAACAGCATTATTCACAGTGACCAAAAGATGGAAACAGTCCAAATGCCCATCAGCAGATAAACAAGTGGTTGTGTAGCCATACAATGGAATATTATTCAGCCATGAAAACAAAGGACGTACCGATATAGGCTACAACGTGGATGAACTCCAGAACATTATGCAAAGTGAAAGAAGTTAGACACAAAAGATGATGTATGGTGCGATTCATTTATATGAAATATCCATAATAAATAAATCCATAGAGACCAAACACAGATTAGCAGTTGCTGGGGCCTGGGAAGAGTGGGGCATAGGGAGTAACTGCTTAATGGGTATGAGTTTTCCTTTGCGTGTGATGAAAATGATTTGGAACTAGATAGAGAAGGTGATTACAGGGCACTGTAAGGATATGAAATATTCCTGAACTGCTCACTCAAAAAAATGGGTAAATCTCATGTGAATTTCATCACAATCAAAAAAAAAAAAAAAAACTTTGTTATGCTAAGGCATTTCAATATAAATTCATATAGTTATTTTAGAAAGAATAAAACAATTGATGGTCACCATTTGTTTCTACTTCCTTCCCTCATTCATTTCTATGCCCACTATTCCACAGGAAGGGTAGTTACCATGAACCCCAACGATTTTCATGTTGCTAAATCCCATCTACACTTTTCAGCCCTCACTTAACTGAACTCTCGGAATTGACAGTACAGTCCATCCATACCCCAGCCCCGAAATGCCTCATAACTTGCTTTTCTGACAACATATTTTTGCACCCACCCTTCTCCTCTAACTATTCCTTGTTTTCTTTCATATGGTCTTCTTCTCCAACCTGTCTCTTAAATCTCAGGATTTTCCAGGTTTCTAACCACAGACCTACTCTCTTCTCATTCCAATACTCTCTGTAGGGGTGCATACACACTGCCATGGCTGCATGTATAACCATTGTGCATGCATCCAAAACCTATACCTAAACTCATTTCAATTCTGGTGCTCCTGTCCCAAGATCCAACTGCCTAGTTAGTGTACCTAATTCGATGGCTATTCCACAGGTTCCCTGTTACGGACCTAATATTTGTGCCTCTCCCCATCACAAATTCGTATGTTGAAGCCCTAAACTCCAATGTGATGACATTTGGAGGTGGGGCCTTTGAGCAGTCATTAGGTTTAGATGACATCATAAGGGTGAAGCCCCTGTGATGGTATTGGTGCCCTTGTAAGAACAGGAAGAGACCTGCTCCTCCCTGCTCCTCCTCCATCTAAGGATATGGCAAGAAAGCAGCTATCTCCAACCAGAAAGAAGTCCTACAGACTTGGAAGCCACCAGAAAACTTGATCTTGGACTTCCCAGCCTGCAGAATTCTGAGGAACAAATATTTGTTGTTTAAGCCACCCAGTCCATGGTATTTTGCTTTGGCATTGCAAACTAAGACTCTCCCCAAGAGTGACAGATCCAAAACCAGGCTCATTACCTTACTCCATAAAATGCCTGCTCCTCTTTCTCCTGTGTTCTCCTCTCCAATGAATGATACCACTTTCTATCTGGTTGCCCAACAAAAGGGGAGTATGGAAGACATCTTTGACTCTGCAATCTTTTTCTCAGCATCCGTGAAAGTAATCTCTAAGCTGCATCTTTGCTACATCTGTCACAGCTCTTCAGTGCATCACTATCTACCACCTCCTTCAGATCACCTTTAATTTTGACCTGAATTGATGGAAAAGTCTTCTGAACCATTATCCGTCTCTGTAATTCTGTCTTTTCCTCCAATTTAGTGTCCAAGTCACAATTACAGCAAATCTTCACTGTCTGAACTTTTGTTTTTTAGGGCCACACTCATGGCATATGGAGGTTCCCAGGCTAGGGGTCTAATCGGATCCACAGCTGCTGGCCTACACCACAGCCACAGCAACACCAGATCCGAGCTGAGTCTGCAACCTACACCATAGCTCAAGGCAACACCGGATCCTTAACCCACCGAGCGAGGCCAGAGATCAAACCCGCAACCTCATGGTTCCTAGTTGGATTCACTTCTGCTGAGCCATGACCAGAACTCCATGTCTGAACTTTTTAAATTAAATCCCTGCATGGTTCTCAACTGCTTTTTGATAAAGTCTAAATGCCTTAGCAGTGCATAAAAGTGCCTTCCTGATCAATCCCTGCTTAATCATACCCTATCATCTCCTCAGGTGTCCCCATTCCTTACTCAACCAAAAGTAAGCTGCCTCAAAAAATTAAAACACAGAAAAAACAAAACTTCCACTAAGCTGAATTAGAATTGACAACCAATTTATAGCATTATTAGCCTCTAGACAATTTATTTTCAGTTTAAGAAGCCCATCTTAAATGATAACAAGTCAATCAACGAACAACTAAACACAGATATATGTAAGAAATGAGTTTTAATCTTCATTTGAATGGATTCCTTTCCTCCAAAATGGAAAAGGCTGAGATTCCTTTAAATAAGAGCCTAAATAAACTTGAATAAAGGACATCTTAGTGTTTCCCCAGTAAATCTTTCCTTTGTGAGCAAAGGCCCTTTTCATTGTACCTAAGACATTCAGGCTGTATTCAAAATCACAGGCAACTGCGTCAAAAACTTTCTTTGCTTATTTGACTTGCAAAAAAGACCTCAAAAATGACAATCACACTGGAAAAACCCTAAGGAAATGACAGTTTTCTCCTCTTCCTCCTCCTTTCCCTCCTCCCACCCTCTCAGATCCCTTGTTCCTTATTTCATTAACTAAAAATAATCTTCTCAAATGGCATCCTTCCTCTTCAATAATTCCTAACTTTCTGAAAAGTTACTTGAAAATTCTGCATTGGTACCTGCAATTTTCTCTCTGAATTCTCCGTGCAATAAAAATCTTACTCTCTTGCCAGAAGTATCAAACCATCCTTTGGCCATTGTGCAAACTTGTCTTACCAAATACAGTCTTAAATTCTGAAGCAAGACACTGCTTTTAAACTTTGTGATAGGATATCCTACAATCTCAAAGCTGTTCCTCCTCCTGTATCCATCCATCCACTTTTCCCAGCATCTCTGATTTTGTTCATCTCAGCGGAGTTTCATCTGCACTTGGTGTATTATTTGGCAGCAGTAAACACACATTTTTATCAAAACTGTTAGCGTTATACAGTTATTTATTCAACAAATAATTACTGAGTATCTTTTCTTTGTGTCAGGTTCATGTCTGATATTTGGGCTACATCAGTAGACAAGAGAGATCTCTTCCATCAAGGAGAAAAGAGATAATAGCTCAACACATGGATGCACAACCTACAAAGCACAATGTAGGCAATGATGTCTACGAAGCAAAGCAAAGTTGATCTGGGTAAAGGGATGCTAATTACAAGCAGGGCAGGATGCCTTCTGCTCCTACTGCCCTTCCTCCCTCACTTCCCTAGATGTGTCTCCATGAATCATCACAAGTATGACCTTCTCCAAAACGTTTCCCTGCTCCTTTGAGCCTGGAATTTGTACCCTTCTCTTTATGCCCAGTATCAGTGATGGGCTTTGCTTCCCATACTTCTCTTACTGTATTTAGTTATCTAGCAGTTTCTCTATTTCTCCAACAAACTGTAAGCACCTTGAAGGAAATAGTTTTGTCATTTACAGCTATATAATTATTCTTGGGACAAGGTAGGTGTTCAACACTGGAAATAAAGAAATGAGTTTTATGAATGACTAAATGACAGAAACATGGTCTTTTTCCTCTGACAATAAAAAATGTGCTAAAATGAGATGCAGAAACCACTTTGGAAACAAGTTTGGTGTTTCTAAACAATATAAACATATAATTAACACACAACCCAGAAATTCTATTCTTAGGTATCAAATCAAGAGAAATGAAAGCATAAACCCACACAGAAATTTGCATGCAGATATTTATAGCAGCATTATTCATAATAGCCAAAAACTGGAAACAATCTAAATATCCATCAACTGGTAAATAATAGTGTGGGATATACTTACAATGGAATATTGTTTAGTGAACAACTGATGCGTGCTAAAACATGGAAGAATCTTGAAAACCTAATGCTAAGTAAAAGGCGGACATAAGAAACCACCTAATATTACATGATTCCTTTATATAAAATGTAGAGAAAAGGCAAATCTATAGAGCCAGAAAGCTGAATAGTGGTTGTCTGGAGTTGAAGGTAGGAATGGAAATTGACTGTAAATAGGCATAAAGGATTTTCATCATCATTTTATATGATGAAAATGATTTAAAGCTGATTTATTAGGATAGCTCATCACAATAAATTTAACAAAGATTACTGAATTATAAATTTGAATAGGGTGATTTTTATGATAGGTAAAATATATTTCAATAAAGCTGTTTTTAAAAACATGAGATACATGATATGTTTGGGGAGTGAAAAAAAAAAATCTATGAATGAAAGCTCTCCTGTTTGGCTATCAGAAAGACCTGAAAGAAGGTAAAATATGAGTCCTCTGATGATCCTGTTGATAAATCAATATGATCTGTTCCAACTTAACACAGAAAAGTGGGTTAATATTTCTCATTTGCTTCAATTTGGAACTACAGAAATGTTTGAGTCAAAAGTATTTTACATAGAATTTGCCACACTCAGACATATACTTTAAAAATTAATTAAAAGAGGACACCAAATTTTAATATTTAAATGCAAAATAAGTGTTTATTGCCATCAATACAGTTTGGCTTTTTCCACTACAGAACCTTGCAAAATAGGCAAAATCACTTATTAGGGATCTACATATGTCAGAACTATAGAAGAGCAAACCTAGAAAAATGAGTGATATATGTATTTCAGAGACTAAGCAGGTCAAAGAAGATCAAAGCAGAAACAAATGAAGTATAATACAGGGAATTATTGTGTACTTCATAGTTTAAAATAAAAAGCAGAATTACATCTCTCTTCTTAGTGAAATCCTATTTCCTTGATTTTAAGAAACCAGATTTTTTACACTTCAATAATTCTGAAATCAAGAGGCAACTTAGAATCTATATGTATATTCATTGTATCATTTCCCCCCCAAAAAATCCAGTTATTAAATAAATTATAGGTCTTCAGATGAATAGAATCTTAAATTCAAGGGAAAATAAGTTTAAAAATATAGGCTTCTTTGTAATATGCTTTTGCATTTATGCGTGAATATGGGTTTAACATTCTTGGAATTACTTTAAATAAATTTAAGTGAAGTTACCCAATGAATATCAGAATCAGGAGAAGCTGCAAAATTCCATTTCTCCAAAGAAATCTGTAATTTGCTCAGTTCTGCCCTGACACCTAGAGAAATCTGAATTAAATCCTCTAAAATACAAGGTAAAAATAAACTGAGATGAAAGAAAAGAAAAGATGAAATCAATTTTTAAAGTTCTACTTCTACGGAGAAATAGTCATTCCACACGCTGTTGGTGGTAATGCAAAATGGAACCCAGTGGAAGGAAAGTGAGCAGTAATTAGCAAAAATGCACTTACCCTTTGACCCAGAAATTCCACTTCTGGGATCTGTCCCAAATACAAATATGTGGAGTGGCAGAGGCACTGCAACATTATTTGCAGAATAGAAGATGGTAAAGGATCCAAATGTTTATCTTCCAAGGACAGTTGAACAAACTAAGGCATACGCATGCAGTGAACAACCATGAAAAAGGACACAGATGCATGCAGAGTAATCTCCAGAACCAAGCAAGAGAAACAGTAAGTACAGTACAATGGATACAGTATGCTACTTTTGTGTAAGCAAAGAGAGATAGAGTATGCCTCAGTATACATACTTGCCTATATTTGTAAAAAGAAACAGTAGAAAAATAAAACAAAAACAAACAAAGGGCGGAAAGAGGGTAGAGGAACAGGCATGAAAGCAAGACTTAACCTGGTTGTAATTTGTTACATAGTTTTGACTTTGGAATTGGGTAAATGATTTTTATGAAAAAATAAATAAACTAAAACAAACAAAAAAGAAGCAGTTGACAAAATTATAAACAAATAGAGACAAATGAGCCAGACTGAATATAAACGTGGTGACATAACCCCACACGAATGATAATTACGCTAAGAGAACTTGGAGCACAGAATTTGAACTATAATTAGTGGACTGCAGTCAAGAGCTTTTAGTCATGACATTGCCATTATTTTTAGATAGTTTTAATAGCTTTTCTTCCCCTCAAAAAATTGCCTGAATTCCAAAGCATTCCTCCTTCTCACCAGATAATAGACATGTGATGCTGCTTTGCTCTGATAAGCAACTTCCTCTTCCTTTCAGGAAAGAACTTCAGAAGACTATACACCAAGGCAATTTCCATTCTACAAGTATTACCTGGGCCTGCAGGCAGAGAGCTAAGCTTATTAGCACTGGACTCTGACAAGCACTGCAAGGGAAGAGGGAACAAAGATCTTTTGTTTCGCTTTGTCTTGTTTTGTTTCTTCCCCATTTCAGAAGTCCTGGCAGTGGGAATGCTAGAAACCCTTTTAAGAAATACAATCACAATAATCTAGAGTAACATCTAATAATACCGAACACTTATTCAGTGCTAAGCAAGATGCCATCTAGGTACTATCATCTTAGCCTTTACAGGAAAATGAATCCTGTGTAAGTGTCAGAATTTATGAAATGTAACAGTTTTTAACCTAGACCGCAAAGTAGGCTGGCATTATAAAATAGAAAAGTTCTATGATGTCCTTTGAGTGACAAAACTCAGACCAGAACCCAGAAGTCAGTTAAATGATTCTAAACAAGAATTTCTTCACTCTCAACCAGGATCTGAACTAGAAGAAAAAACTGCAATTGATGGACAGCCCGGAAGAAAGAACCCTGGATTTGGAGGCAGCATATCTGGAAACAAGCTACTTTCTGTGTAGTTTAAGCAGAGCACTTAACCTCTAGGATCGGCATCCACGTGGTGGATCCAAGCAGCATCTTAAGGCTAGCCAGAGCTAACATGAATCTATGTAATACCGTAACATCGTCAGCGCTCTACCTAATTTAAGACTGTATTATTAACGATAAGAACTTGGGAAAGAAATGGAAAGAAAGTGAAAAAAGAAGGAAGGACCCAGAAAGACAAAGGTGAATTAAATAAGGTTTTCATTCTGTCCACGGTCAGCTGCGCCTTCTGAATAGCTGTTTCTGTCTCTCAACGCTCTTTGTCTTCTCTGAGTCAGATTAATCGCTGTAAAAAATATTTTGACTTCTCTGGAGAACGATAATGCTAGCCAACTCACTATAGCCTTCATACATTCTCTGGAGTCGGCTTTTCTTAAAATGATACTGCATTTGGGTTTATCTAGAATTACATTATGAATACAATGACATTTTAATCCAAAGGGACCTCTTACAAATGCTGAGAAATAGATGTTCTTCCACAGAAAACATTGGGTAAGTGTTCGTGACTAATAACCAGAAAAGCCTGGTTTCCTAAAACACACAGATTCCTGGCACGAGTATAAAAATGGATTGAAGCTGTTGATGGCTCTGAAGAGGCTGAGGCTCCAACAGGCGGAGAGCAAAGGGGCTCTGGAAGGAAGCAGACCCCTTGTAGCGGATGCTGTGGTGACCCAGCCACCTGCCCTCATCCTGATCACCTGCCGTCCACTGGCCAGACTTCACTGCCAGCCTTGCACCTCTCGTGGGAAGGCTTCTCTGGCTGCCTGCTTCCACGTCCACCTGGGAAGAGGTGCTCAGGAATCCCTGTCCCCAGGACAAGCCTTCAGCCAGTGACCCAGGCAGAGGGACCCACCATCCTAATTTTCTCACCTCGGAGACCTTTATCCACCCTTTCTCACTTCTTCATTCCCTTTTCAAGTATTTCCGGTATCACTTCCCAAATAAAGGACTTGCACCCAAATTCTCTTCTCAGGGTCTGCTTCTGGGAAACCCAAACCAAGATGCTATATCCCTCTCACAGAAAATGTGCCTACTCATGGTTCCTGCACACGAACAGCGCATCTGCTCAGCACTAAAGGCCTCTTCATTATCTCCTTTTTAAAAATCACCTGAGCATATATGACTACCTCAATATCATATTAGGTCACATCTAAGTGGTGACCAAGAAGAGCCTGGCATCTTACTCGATGATTTGTAAGTGAGCTCTCCTAGCTAGCCATTCTTACTTGCATCCTTCCATTCTCTCCCTGTGAGATCATATTTTAAACAAAGTTTACTAGTGAACTCTCTGGTCGTGTGACATACAAAGAGAGCCATTATCTTCTAAAATATCTGCTGGTCTATGGCCATACCACCCTGAACACACCTGCTCTCGTCTGAAATATCTTCTGAAGTATCCTTTTCAAAAACAATTAAGGTGGAAAAAAGAATTTTTTGCATATAAAACCCTCCCCATGGGCACAAGCCTTAGCATACAAGGCCATGCATGACCTGCCCCATCCAGTCTCATTTTCCACCAGTCTTCCAGAAGCCTTAAAATCCTAGAGATCCTATCACCTTCCTCTTCTTAGAGTGGGTCTCTTTAGCAACATGGGCAGAAAAAGAAAAGGAAAAAAGCAGTACACAAGATGGAAAAGTTTTAAATGAATAGGAAGGAATTGTATTAAATCTCACTATTACAGAATAAATTACATCTCTTGCTTCCCAATAAATTTCATCTACTATCGATGGTTAGATCAGGAGTAAGTTAAAAGCAAGTAGAAGAATATAATTTAAGAAAAATTAAAATCTGGTGCATATGTTCCAAAATTAGAAACTCAGGAGAAATAAAAAATAACTTTAGTTCTTGCAAAATCACAGCAGAGAACATAATTGCACCTTCACACAAGTGCATATTAAACCTTCCAATATTTTAGACACTTTCAAATCTCTTCAGACTTTTTTCCTGAGTTTCACGAGTGCCATTAAGGTACTACTCAGCCACAACAAAACAACCCCAAATGGGGGAAGATACTTTTCCAAAGATATATTAATGGCCAAAAGGCACATGAAAGATGTTCACGGTACCTAAATCATTAGGGAAATGCTAATCAAAACCACAATGAGACACTACCCCACACTCACTAGTACGGCTAACTATCCCCAAAAAAAAAAAAAAAAAAAAAGAACAACAAAAAGGACATAACAAATGCTAGTGAGAATGCAGAGAAAAGGCAACTCTTGTGCACCTTTGATGGGAATGTAAAATGGTCACCAGATAGAATCAGCACGGCAGTTCCTCAAAGAATTACAAATAGGATTAGCATATGGCCCAGGAATTAGCCTTAAAAAGGAAGGACATTCTAACACATGACACAAGGAACCCTGAAGACAGTATGCTCAGTGAAACAAGTGAGTCACAAAAGGACAAATACTGCTTGATTCCAAAGATACGGGCTGCCAGAGAAGTCACATTTGGTAAAGACAAAGTAGAATGGTCGTTGCCAGGAATGGAGGGAGGAAGGAGCAGTGAGCTATTGTTTAGGGAGGACAGTGTTGCAGTTTTGTAAGATGATAAGAGTCCTGGCGACGGCTGCAGAACAATGTGACTGTACTTATGAATGCCACTGATCTGTACCCTTAAAGATGGTTAAGATGGGAAATGTCGTGGTATGTGGAGTTCTCGGCAGTTTTTTAAAAATAAATTTTAAGCAATGGTAAGCTACTACTCTGAAAAGCATTCTTTGTCAGTGAAGGACGAGAATGCATTTGCCACAGTAGGTTTCATCGGGCTGCACCTCCGTGAGGAGCACATGCTGTCCGCGAGCACCGCCTCCTTCCCGGGGCATAGCCCGCTGTGCACGGTCCTGCTTAGCGGGAAGGAGGAGGCCCAGAGAGAGTGGGCAGTTGGCCTTAGCTGTCAAGGGGCTGCAGCATCAGCGTAGCACCCGTCCTCCTGAGTCTGAACCCAGGGACATCCTCAACTATAGCCTGTCATTTCCCTGTGTCCTCTTTGAAGACATTGTTTCAAACAAGTTCTAAATTCTGATTCCTTTAAAAACAAATCAGTACATACATATATATATATAATATGTATACCATATATATATCAATTAGTGGTATGTGTGTATATATATATATATACACCATATATACATAAAACGTTTTATATTTCCACTGCATAGCTTCTTTTCAAATGTTCTTGAACCATGCTTTATGGGAGTCTAAACACAGCAGAATGATGCCAGATGAATTTATCAGTTAGCTTGTCTACAGAAGGGCCCTTGGCCCTTAAAAAGCTTGCTCCAGAGGGATGGTAAATCTTCCAATAAAGACGTCTCAGGAAAATGCTCACATCTAACCAAAAGTTCAGCTCATCCCATGGGCCACTTCTCATGCTATCGCTTGGAAAATTCATGCACAGCCTCCGTCACCAAACCACGTGTTACTTCATCTCCTCCTCCAGGTTAGGAACTACTGTCCTGTAGAGCCCCCCAGAGAGCCTCCTAATTCACTTTTCTGTTTCATGGCTTAAAGTCACCCTTTACACAGGGTCAGCAGGTATACTTTGAGAATCTCTAACGCATGGTAGCCATGCCCTCCCCCCCGCAAAAAAAATTCCTGCTGTTTGAAAATCCTCAGCACAAGTCTTCCACATCCTAAAACCAAAACAGTGTGCAAGCACATTTCATCTAAAGAACAGGAGTTCCCATTGTGGCTCAGCAGGTAAAGAGCCTGACATAGTGTCCATGAAGATGCAGGTTCGATCCCGGGCCCTGCTCAGTGAGTTAAAGATCCAGCATTGCCACAAGCTATGGCATAGGTCGCAGTTGCAGCTGGGATCCAGGGTTGGTGGGGCTGTGGCATAGGCCTGAGGCTGCAGCTTCAATTCAGCCCCTAACCTGGGAACTTTCATGTGCCGCAGGTGCAGTCGTTAAAAAAAAAAGAGAGAGTGAGAGTATATAAAATTGCCTTTATTCCTATCTATTCCTGGTGATTTTTTAAATATTGCCTTAATATGCATTTGACCTTCTCAAAATCACTCTGAATTACGTAGGGGTAGCATTCTTGGTCAAAGTGTACTTGTCAGAAAATGGAAGCATACAAAGTTACATCACCGACCTAGGACAGTGCAGTTTAGTAGAAAAGGGCAGGACTAGAATCCCAGTGACATTCGTCCTTTACATCATGCTGGCAAAACCCACCTTCCTGCCTTCTTGCTTAATAGAATGACTGCGTTACATATACACACACCTCCACCAATTACATTTATAGACACCAATAATTATAGAAACATGCATATAGTAAACACACATACAAATATAAATAGTCGCTTTATAGTCAATGTAGTATGTGTGTGTTTGTCTATTCTATTAGCTAGAAAGGATTTTAACATAACAGGATTTCTACCCTCAAATTCTAGGTACTGATAAGCTACGATATATCCACATGTAACACAGCCATTGGAAATGATGTTGTGGCTATATACGCATGGATATGAAAATATGTTGATAATATATTTTCTCAGTGAGGAAATCAAGTTACAATTTCATGCACAGGATAATTTTCTTTTTGGAAAACATAAGGAAAGGTTTGGAAGCCCATACACACACCGAAATGTTTACAGTGATCACATCAAGGTGGTTAGATCATGATCCATTTAAATAAGTAAATGATCTGAATAGCCTGCTGGCCTCTATATTGATGAGCTATTTTAAACAATTGTCTTTTTTGGCCAAGCCCACGGCATGTGGAAGTTCCAAGGCCAGGGATCAAATCCATGCCACAGCAGGAGCCAGGGCCACAGCAGTCACACCACCAAAGCCTTAACCTGCTAAGCCGCCAGGGAACTCTAAAGCATTTTCTTAATTACTTAAGGTATTTTTTTTTTTTTTGGCTTTTGTCTTTCTGTCTCTTTTTTTGTTGTTGTTGTTGTTGCTATTTCTTGGGCCGCTCCCGCGGCATATGGAGGTTCCCAGGCTAGGGGTCCAATCGGAGCTGTAGCCGCCAGCCTACGCCAGAGCCACAGCAACACAGGATCCGAGCCGCGTCTGCAACCTACACCACAGCTCATGGCAACGCCGGATCGTTAACCCACTGAGCAAGGGCAGGGACCGAACCCGCAACCTCATGGTTCCTAGTCGGATTCGTTAACCACTGCGCCACGACGGGAACTCCACTTAAGGTATTTTTAAAAATTATTTAGGAGTTCCCGTTTGGGCTCAGCTGGTTAAGAACCCAATATATTGTCCATGAGGACGCGGTCTCACGGACTTGCTCAGGGATCTGGCACTGCTGTGAGCTATGGCACAGGTCACAGATGCAGCACAGATCCGGTGTTGCTGTGGCCGTGGTGTAGCCTGGCAGCTGCAGCTCCAATTCAACTGGGAACTTCCATATGCCACAGGTGTGGCCATAAAAAGAAAAAAAAACTATATAAATTTCCAAGAAGAAAGAAGCTGGATTCCACCAAAGATAAAGCAAAACAAAGGTTGTAGAAATGTCAATGAAAGTGCCATGCTCGGCCCACCGCCCAGGGAGAGAGGGTAATGTTACATCCTCCTGACTGGGTATGTCAGTCTCCGCTGTGACCTCTGATAGAGCCCGACCTGGGCCATTAACCCTGGCGTCCCCATTAACCCCTGAGCACACCGCTGCCTCCTAAGAAGAAATGAAAAATGTCACAGCCTCACTGTTTCACAATTACTTGTGAGAAGTTTGGAAAGAATTTAAAGGGAAATGATATCGTTAACCTAAGCGATTGCTCCCACCCTGTGTGAATGAAGCAACATTTAGCAAATGTTTAGTGAATGTAGAAGTTATTCAGAAACAGCCTGCCTCAGTTCCTGACTGCCCCGTCATAAAGATATTTCAGAACTAACATTCTGGGGCCCACCAAGAAAAATAAATGCCAGAATATGGTAATAGCATTGTAGACAACGAATAAATTAAACCAAATAAAACATCTGTTTAGAGATCTTCTCCCCATACCTGAAATTATAATGAGGGAAGTAACAGAATTTACGAAGTCCTCAGATCATTCCTGGGTTGAGATTTGCCAGTGGTACCTAAACAGTCCCGTTTACCCCTTCCACCCAGGTCATCATCTTGTGTAAACTGCTCACTGACAGCTCCTGAAAAAGAACTGCTGGGAGTTCCCGTTGTGGCGCAGTGGTTAACGAATCCACCTGAGAACCATGAGGTTGCAGGTTTGATCCCCGGCCTTGCTCAGTGGGTTCAGGATCCGGCATTGCCGTGAGCTGTGGTGTGGGTTGCAGACGCGGCTCGGATCCCGAGCTGCTGTGGCTCTGGTGTAGGCCGGCAGCTACAGCTCCGATTCGACCCCTAGCCTGGGCACCTCCATATGCTGGGGAGTGGCCCTAGAAAAGGCAAAGACAAAAAAAAAAAAAGAATTGCTGCTCTTTTCCCCTGTGTAGACCTGTCATCCTTCGACGTGTCCTTCCCCATACAAATTCTAGAAACACATGTTGGCAAAGAGTTCATCAATTTTATTTAAGTGGTTTGAATTGTCTTCACCGAAGAAACGTTTTTAAATACTGGAATTTTGTTCCAGATGCACTCAGAAGCTGGTTGTTGGTTTAAAAAATGAACATAGAGATCAAATAAATTGGGAGCCCATAGTTCATAAATCATCTCATTTTGTAGAACTCTGGGACTATATCAGATGTTCAAAATCCTTTGATTAATTGATTTATATAATTAATTGATAATTAAGTAATGGTAATTAAGTAATAATGAGGCAATGGTCTCAAAAAATGACTGGTGCCTAATCCATGCCTACTGGTTTTAAGCTCCAGGGACCCAGGTTAAAACAGAAAGGTAAGGAATACACAACCCAGGTGTTTATGCTGTAGTGCAGAAAAGAAAAAAAGAACATAATAAGCTCTGATTGCAGTTTCATAAATTCCTACGGAATTTTTTTCACCTATGGTGAGCTCACGCAGACATTTTTCCAAAATCTATGCTAATAGGTGATTACCGCTAAAAGACGACTTAAATGTCTCTTTCAAAGGGAGAATTAACCCATTCCTTATATTTCTTAAGCTGAAAAAAAGGTGCTCTATATTTGCTAAAACTTTCAGAACATGAAAGGAGATATTCTGGTGTTCAGGTAATGTTTTCTGCAAAAGTGTACTCTATTTAATCTAAAAGTTGATGAGGTCTTTGCTGTGGAGATTCTCCTAAGATCGATTCCAAGAAAATTCCTGCAAAATCTAAGATCTTTCAAAATTCACATAAAGTGCACATACAGCTAAATACTGAAAACCTCTGATACTGGTCACAGTTACTTGAACCCACAGACAGGTGGAACCGTTCAGACAGCAAGGACAATCACGTTTGGGCAGGAAGGTTGGATTCTCAAAGAACTGAGAAGTCTGCATAATAGGTATTAAATCAGACATTAACCTACAAACCTCACCAGCTGACCAAATGTTTTTATGAAACAGAGTCAGCGATTGTTTTTCCATATGAGGCTCAGGGCCCCCTGGGCTCCCTTGAACTTTTGATGCAACAGCAAAAATGGCATCAACAAATGGTTATTTCACTACTAAAGAACCCAGGTTTCCAATAATTTTATACGAAGAAAGAATGTACGAAACTAAAACAAAACAAAAATTCTACGATGATGAGTCTAAATGAAATTCCACATTTTCAGCCACCAACTTCACACCTTGCCCTTTCTTATTGTACAGCGTGTCCCAAAGTTTTAGTTTCCACTCTAGTTTGGGAGTTCATGTCTCAATACCTGCATTTTGTCGCCATCTCCTA
Organism: Phacochoerus africanus; assembly: GCF_016906955.1. Taxonomy (NCBI): domain Eukaryota; kingdom Metazoa; phylum Chordata; class Mammalia; order Artiodactyla; family Suidae; genus Phacochoerus; species Phacochoerus africanus. Next base: position 12,547,382 of record NC_062545.1, on the reverse strand, counting down.
AGTGACCCTCTGAAAGCTCCTTTATTCTCCAACGCATCCTATTTATTACTTCCGGGTTAGTATTTTCACGTGTCAATTTCATTAGATCATCTTCAGACTCAAGAATATGCAGTGGCTCCCTACTGCCTCCAGGATCAAATTCTCATTCCTACCATGTGCCTTTGAGACCCTGTTTACCAGTCCCAGCCCATCTCTAAGTGAAGATGGCATGCAGGCCCAGGAAATAGCCTGGCTTTGGTACTGGTAGATCTTGTTTTTAATCCCAGCCCTGCCATTTACTTCTTCAGTGACTTTGAGCAAGTTATTTAAATTCTCTGAGCTTCATTAAACTCCCTTGGAAAATGGGAATAATAAAATCTCTCTTGTTGGGTTATTAAGAGAATTCAATATAATGACTAACACAATGGGGTGGCACAGTTCATTTATATATTCATTCCTTTGGTCACATTAGTCCCCAGACTGGACTGTTTATCCCCCTACCCTTTATCTTTGAAAAAAAAAAAAAATGCCTTCCAAAGAAGATCATAAGAGAATCTTCTCCATAAAGATTTTCTATATTCACTGTAACCCAGAGGAATCGTATTTCTTTGATTCGTGAAAACTATGTTTATCTAGTAAAGAACGCTGGCTTCTTTGATCAAAGAAATTATTCAGCTTTGGAAAATGATAAAGAAAGGAAAAACCCACCTTCCTAGGTGGAAATGAAAGAGAACCTTTCAGGAATAAAAGTTGCTATGGCAGAACTTCCTCACATTCAGCCCCAAATATTTCCCTCACCCCTAGAATTTATAGAATTCATCTGTATTGCTCAATCTCAGTCATTTTTTTCACCAAGTTTTCTTTGATCATGTCTCTTAAGTAGATCTTTCTCCCTCTACCAGTTTATAAGCTCTTAACAGAGAGGAAAAATGTCATCTCTCTTATTTATTTTTAATTCTACACTTCCAACAGCCCAAAATATTTTTTAAGTCCTCAGTAAATACTAGTGGATGGATATGTAGGTGCATGGGTAGGTGGATGAATGGATGGATGGATGATAAACTTTTCATGTTGGGTTTACTTAAAAAGAGTTTTCTTCATATCTTTTCTCTGTAACTAGTATTAAACTGTGCTTTGTAATTAAAACTTAATTTGTTTAGGCAAATGCCTCCAAGTTGTATACCAGCATAATGCATATGTTCCTTTGATGTATTTTGATAGTTCACATATGCTCTTGGGTAGTGTAAGAAAACACACCACTAAGATGCATAAATGCTCCCAGAGTAGAAACATTTAAAAACCTCATTGACTTTCAGTGAGTTATATAATGTAATAATATATATACTATTTTCCATATGATCTGTCTTGGGTAAAAATAAAATCCACAATATATTTCACAAGGAACTAAGCCAAATTTTAATTAAGAATTCTTAGAAAAGAAAAATAAGACATTATAGCAAAAGGAGGAAATCTAAAAACTTAAAACTTTAAGATAGTTTTAACAAATAAGCAGTAACATCTTAAGGACCCATCCTGTCATAGTTTCATAGTGACACGCCTGAAGGAAGACAATAATTCAGAATTTTGCTTCTCCTTCACCAGAAAGAAGGTATCCATCCCAAAAGTCACTCTCCAGGTGTGCCCGGAATCCAGGTGAAATGCTAAAGTGGAGGGAATTCCCTGGGAAACTTTCTTTCTCTCTTTCAACATTTCTTTGCCCAGCCCAGTGATCTTGATCTATAAACCCTTGTTTTTAGCCACAGGCCATGGTTAGCAAGAATGGAATAAAATAAATTCTAATAAGGTGTTAGCAAAATGGGAGACGCTGAAAGGATTTATTTGGGACCTTGCGGCCCTTCTAGCAAATCTCAAATTGAAACTTGTTCTGTATTTTTAAGAATAGATATAGAGGTATTCCCTGGTGGCCTAGCAGTTCAGGATCTGGCATTGTCACTGCTGGGGCTCAGGCTACTGCTGTGGCGTGGGCTGATCCTTAGCCAGGAACTTCCACCTGCACACACACACAAAGAATGGACACGGAAATGTCTTCACTGGAAAATTATTTTGCGTCACAAGCAATCCTTATTCACCATCCCATTTCTCAAGATGCCTATGGATAAGGTAAATAGTGATATTCCTAAGTCTCCTTTATTTATAAAACCAACAAAAATTACTTGAGTGCCTAGTAAGTGTCAAACACCACACAAGACTCTAAAGATGTCCTATGGTCCTGCTCCACAGAGAGAGAGTATCAATTATGGAAAACAGCAAGTCTAAGAACATGCACAAAAGAGGAAGATAAATATAATAAGTATAGGCTATATGGAAGCGGACGAGGAGGCCTAATTTAGGTCAGAGGAAAAGTAAGGAAAACCAAGAAGCTGAGCTACTTAAACTAACATTTGACTTATGAGGAAGAATAAGCTTGATGGAATTGAGTGGGAGAAAACCATAGGGCTGGGAGACCAAGGGTTTTCTGAGCAGAAAAACAGCACATGCGAAGAATTAAGGAGAGCCAGTATACATGATATGAATAAGGAATTAAAAGAAGTTCTGTAGTTGAAGCTTGGGTGGAGGTGAGGAGGCTGGGGAAGTAAGGGAGAGACAGGGCAGGAGACCTTCCGGAGCCAGGAAATGAATTTATACTTTATCCTAGAAGCAGGGGAAAACAACTGTGTGGATTTAACGCCAGGATCTTAAACAGCCTGGATTTGTAAGGCTGTTCAACTTGAATATGGTTTTATAAGACTTGGCATAATTTTCTGTATGCTGCATCACATTCTACACACATATGATGGGGTGTGAAAAATGGTAGGGGAATGTCTGAACTTGACCTTTCTCAAGGAAATTTGGGTAGCCCTTCTGAAAGCAGCAAAGAGTTGGTGGAAGAGGGGGATACATCCTGCATCAATTACTAGGTAACAACAATAATAAAACACTGTGAGAGGTGAGGGGTTCCAGAGGTTGTATCAGGGACCAAGAGAGTCAAGCAAAGGGATCTTTGTACTTTCACATGAGGACTGCCCCACATTTCATTTCTAGGGTTGTTCTCTCTGAACTCCCCTGAAGACAGATGACAGGGCCACTGAACCACGTCATTTATTCTGGTCCCAGCTATGGGGTCAGGTTGGCAACTACCCCAGGTGAGGAGTCAAAAGGGCTGAAGGGGGTCTGATTCCCCCCACGTAGGACTTGGCTCACATGGGACAAAGTACACCAGCTCTCTGAGTCTCAGCCTTCCCAACTTTCAGCACTTGGTGTCAATTATTACCTTGGGAGGTCTTTTCGAGGAGTTAAAAAGAGCATGTGTGAAAGGCACCCAGATTCTCCTTTGGCCTACCAAGGTGTTGAGTGAGAGGGGGCTCCAGCTGTGATGCTGACAGCTCCGTGACTACATATAAGACAGAACTGGAAACGGGGAAGGGAGAGGAGAAGGAAGTTTGCTCCTTAGGCAAAAGTGCCTTGGGAGCTTCTTCGCTGAATCTGAATTCCTTGAGTGGCAGAAAGTAAATAAATGGTCTCAGCTTGAAGGTATGTGTTTGGCTCTTATTTCACAGTTGACATTCTCACAGATAGCAAGGATATGACTGTTAATTAAGTATTCACTGAGTAGCCTTTTTTTTCTCCACAACACACGCATAATTAAGATGTCAGGGTGTGTTTTGGGAGCGAGAGTATTGCTCTGCAGCTCAGAGTCATAGAATTAGAGAGTTGAAAGTGTCCCTCTGCTACATACCACTGGTTTAATAGGATAATGCTGGGGCCAGGTAACAGTAAACTTATTTTCCATTCACTGTTGCTAATCTAGTCCCATTCGAGTCCATGACTTGCCACCTGAATGTTGCTTTGATGTGTCTGCATGAAAGCAAGCCAGGACAGGGGCGCCCGAGGGGTCTCAAGCTTCCTCCTTGTCCTCTTTTGAATCTAGTCTCAGTCAACAGCGTTGCTCCCTGTGGAAGCCGGAGATCCCTAACGCCTGAAAGAGGTAAATCATTGTTCCTCTAAGAGAAGCTTCAACCGAATGAACTGATGAAGCCACATAAGCCAAGTCTGTAGCTCTCTGCGGTTCAGAGAGGACTCTCAATTCGACGAAGACACAGGTGGCACCCAGAACACATTTGTGGACTAATGTGATGGGATGAGGAAATCAAGGGCATGCTTATAATCTGAGCTTTGTCACTTCCCACAGATGTGCCACGCTCCATCAGCACTCAATCCTTCCAACAGCTTGGGAAAGTTCCTAGAGAGCTATTAAAAGATAAATCAGTAAGCCCTCTCATTTCACGAAAGATGCAGGCTATCACTTGCCACAAGTAACCAAAAGCAAGAGCCTAAAGTATTATAAATGAAAGAAATTTATATTCACCTCAATGAATTAATCTTGCTATAGAAGGAAGTTGTACTTGCTTAAAAAAGATCCCTCAGGCTAGAAGGTGAGACCTCATCCCCAGGTTGCCTTCATTTGCATAAAACTATTCCACACAAGACAAGATGATGAATGTATCCAGGAGGGAAGAAGAAAAGAGAGAAAAAAGGAGATGGTGGAAGACGCCGCAAGGTGGTACTTTCTTGTGGCCCTCCAAAAATATTTGATAAAGTTGTTAAAACTCACCAAAAGCTCAAAAAAAAACATATTTTTATAAGAGTCAGTGAAGAATGTGGTACCATGTGGCAGGTGAAACCAAAGCAATAATCTTGGCACAGACAAGGGGGGAATAGAGAGAGAAGCAAAAGGGAGAATGTTTATTCCAGCAGCTGGAGTTGGAATTGGGGCCAGTTTAACCAAATTTTTACAGAACAGGTGCCTTGGGACATATGGGTACACAGCCTTTGATTAGTGGCCAGTGAATGTAAGTGCATCTACTAAACATTTCTCCCACAAACCACACAGGGCACTTATTTCATCCTTGTACAGTTATATGCCCTAAAGCTCTGCTGCTTGAGAGTCAGGCATACACAAGTCATTTTAAAAGAATGGTGTCACGTAAAGAGAATTTTTCTGGCTTATGGCATATTTAAGTAACTTCCCCTTAATAGGTTAAAGGACATCCGCTGCTGACCTTCATTCTACCACAAAGAGAAACTCAAGCTCTCCTGAGATCAGCAGTTGCTACTCTAGGTTAGGGACGAGAGTTCCTTCATCAAAAGTCTCTGCTTAAGAGTCAACAATACTGTCGTTTTCAGAATGTTTCAAGCCAGGAAAGACCCGCACGCCTTTTAACAATAACTTTATTTCTAGCCCTTTCAACAGAAAACTAGCCTGGGAAGCAGGCCACAAAAGGGTACTGCCTCTTACAGGATAAATGAGGCAACTTTCTTATCAAGGATTGACCAAGCATCAGAGGTTTAATGCCATCCCTGCACGTGCCAAAGACCCAAGAGACAGCTGTCACCCACACACCACCACACTCAGATGAGCAATTCCAGAATCAACCCACCTAATAAAGAAGGTCAGAGGCAAAGACGGTAATGAAGAAGGAGAAATGGAACAGCTTCTGTGGACTCAATCAGTTTACACCCTGAGCAGGTCTTCAAAGTTGAGTCCCTCTCTGTTTGGGGAGCGATCTGAGCAATGTCAAGTTCCCATGTCAAGTACTGTCCATGGAAATCCTGAAATGATTAGCAGCTCTCATGCAAGAGTCACATGAATAGGTCCAGAAATCCTCCTTCAATTAGGGTAGACATGTGGGCCCCCTCTCCACACAAAGAGTAGTCAAGCAGGATGGTTTTCTCCGCTGTAGAGTACAATCGAACCACCTACGTATCTGTTAGCCCAGAAACAGTTTCTGGAACTTATTTGCTCTGTTCACAGTCCCAGAAATTCAAATGATCTTTGCCACCTGCTCCACAACGATCTTTCACCTACCCTTTGTTAGGCTGGGAAGGGGCAGGGGGCGGGGGGGCGGCCGGGGGGCAAGGACTCACCAACTGATTGCTGTACCAGTACAGTGACGATCCCTTCAGCACCACCCAGAACTTTTTCCATTTGTTGCCCAGGAAAGTTCCCTTTTCCTTTTTCTTATACAGCCACCCTTGGCAGTCGGCATGCCCGAGGTCTTTACATGAGATCCTCCTCCGACTCATGCTGAAAAGACCTGCAACAGTTACATGCAAAGGTAAGGAACATTGTACCCCGATGTATGAGACAGAGTGAAAGGTAACGGTTCATTGTTTACCTCCGGGAAGTTGGATCTTTCCAAGGTTTATGCAAAGTCCATGCCGGAAAAAAAAAAGCATCTATCCATTTTATTTTTAAACATTGATTTAGTGCTTGTAAGGGACAAGATGGGATCAAAGAAGCAAGGAGACTCACGTGCAAGTGTTAGTCTAAGAATATTCTTCAACAGTAGCAGAAAAAATTAAAACCGTGAGTCTGGAAGGCACAGCACTGCACGGAGACAGCTTGTTTCAACAATAAGAGCTGTACTTATGCAACAGATGGGAAAGGGTTAATGCCCACCTAGAAACACAGCTACTTCCCCACTCTGTGCCAGTCTTGCTAAACCCTATTGCATACCGCAGGGGATTAATCCAAATGAACAGCACGCCGTCATTTCTTAAAATCGATCCAAAATAACCCCCCAATTAATCTGCCATCCACCCCCAGATATTAGCATTCAGACAGACCAAAACCTGATCCTAAAGAAGGCATCGGAGAGAAAACGACACTCAACGCACACAAACAGGGGACAAAGAAACAAAAGATCTAATTACCTTGAGTTTTCTTTCTCTGCTTCCGACGCAAGGGAACCTGCTGGAAATGCAGGAAGGAAAGAAAAGAGGAAATTTCTGATTGTGTTGTAACATTTGTAAAAAGAGAAGGAGGGAGGAGGTGGCAGTGTTTATGAGCAGGATGGAAGCTAAAAAAAACTCCAAGCAGAGCTAAAGGGGAGCTCCTAGCTGAGGCACAAAATGTGCTAATGAGAATCAACATACATCCAGCTGCACCTGAAAAAAACTACGTAACACGGCATTTATCACTAATGTTTCCTGTTTCCACCCACAGGCAGCTTTCTCATACCACTGCAGTTAGGACAAGACAGGGTTCACTCGAGTTCTTAAAAATAATAAAATGTTTCCGCTTTTATTTATTTTGTGTGTGAGGAAAAAAAAATTTATGCCGTGCTTCTTTTTGTGCAATTTCTAAATAATAGCAATTGTTTAAATAAACCTGGAAGTTGATCACTGAAATCTCACAATACTACAGGTTCACTTCAGGCTATTAAATTCCTGAACCTGCTACCCCATAGGGTTACATCTAAATCACATGAATTAAACATTCCAGAAAAAGAAATTCCACAACCTCTTTTGGTGAGATCTAAGTATTTATCAACCCTCCCTACCAGGGAATTTTTACTTACAACCAGATTTAAATTACTTACTGTCTACACGTATCTCTAAATATTTATCACAGGTTTCATGGAAGACATTAATTACCAATCTCTATTTGATAGTAGCTCTTTAAATATTCAAATCAGACAAAAGACAATCTCTGAAATATACATTTTCACAATACATTTTGAAGAATTCAGGTAAAATCATCAGACCAACAGCAAAAATCAAAAACAAAAAAAATCCTTTCAAGCTATTGTGTGTGTGTCTGTGTGTGTCTGTGCGCGCTCAGAGAGACATTTTAGATTTAAAAACTTTCATTTTCTGGTCACAATATCTAAGCTGAATTTATCCAGGTTTAAATGACCCAACCTTTTATGGCAACAAGTGGAGACTTTGAAAAAATATACATTATTGAAAAGCAGTTCTAAAAATTAGTATACAACCTTATTACAACATTTTTTAATGTTATTCTAGATGCACCCGGCTAGTATTCTCCATATCTCACTATTGATGTAATAACTACAATGGTTCTACTATATGTTTGAAGAGGAAATATGACGTAGTAGAAACGGGATTTTTAAATCAGAGGCCTGAGAGTTCCTGTCATGGCTCAGTGGTTAATGAACCCAACTAGGAACCATGAGGTTGCAGGTTCGATCCCTGGCCTCGCTCAGTGGGTTAGGGATCCCAAGTTGCCGTGAGCTGTGGTGTAGGTCGCAGATGCGGCTTGATCCTTCGTGGCTGTGGCTATGGCGTAGGCCCGTGGCTACAGCTCCAATTAGACCCTGAGCCTGGGGACCTCCGTATGCCACGGGTGCAGCCCTAAAAAGACAGACAATAAATAAACAAATAAATAAATAAATAAATCAGAGGCCTGTCTCATGGTCGTCATAATTATAGCTGTGTTACCCAAGGAAAAGTCAGTTTACCTCTCCAAACCAACTTCCTCATTTGTAAAGCCAATATGTTTATAATAATTGCAATCCTGTAGGTCTCATAAATATTTATTAAAATACATGAAAATGCATTGAAAACTAAAAATACTTGAAATGATTATATGTGATATTATATGATTATAGATATAAACACTCCATATCTCATCAACAAAAATTTCATGATAAGCTTTTAGGATAAAGCAGGATTTGTATTTCTTTCAGCAGCCACGATGAAATTAAAGTGCTTAAATTATATTTCCTGGGAAATGCCATACTGACTTTTTATTTTATAAATGTTGGAATAAAATTTTACCCCTGAAGAAATGAATCATCCTTATGGGGAAAAAAAAAAAAAAAAAGACAAGACAAAAGAAATAATTGCCCTAAATTTTTAGCAAGAGTGGATATGTTACAGTCACAACACATGACGAAAATTTAGACATGTTATCATGACAGAGTCCCAGACTCAGCTTCGCTTCACAAAATATCTGCTACATGGCCCTGAACTTTGGTCTGAAATTCCTACCATTCCCTCAAATGGTCTCCTGGGGTCTTTTCTGTACGTTATTATCTAAGATCAGTAAAAAACCTATTAACAAAATATTTATTTGGACAATGCATAGTATTCGGAAAGCTAAATTTTAGCTGAGAGCCAGGATTAAAGGCAAGGAAGAGATTAAGCAAATTTTTCTTTTTTTCTTTTTTTCTTTTTTTTTTTTTTTTTTTTTTGAGGACTGCACTTGGGGCATATGGAAGTTCCCAGGCTAGGGGTCAAATCAGAGCTGTAGCCACCAGCCTTTACCACAGCCACAGCAATGCCAGATCCTTAACCCACTGAGCAAGGCCAGGGATCACACCGGCATTCTCACGGATGCTAGTCAGATTTGTTTCTGCTGAGCCATGACGGGAACTCTGAGAGTAAGCAAATTTCAACAGTGGGAACAATTTGAGAAAATCTGAGTCCAGGAGACCTCAGGGAGCATGCAAGACAAACTAAGAGACAAGGGAATAGCAAGAAAAGGGAGCTACAAACAGAGGCACTGCTAGAGGGTTCTGGCCCCATCCGAACAAGGTAAATCACTTCAGCTCGTACCAAAAAAGCATCTTTGAAAAGGCAAGAGAAAAGCTTACGGTAACCAAAGGGGACAAGTGGAGCGAGGGAGAGGTGGACCGAGGGTTTGGGATGGAAATGTTCAAAATTATGTTGTGATGATGGTTGTACAACTATAACTACGATAAAGTTAATTGATTTTTTTTTTCTACTTTTTACAGCCATTCCCGCAGCATATGGAAGTTCCCAGGCTAGGGGGGTTGAATCCGAGCTGCAGCTGCCGACCTACACCACAGCTCAAGACAACACAAGATCCCCAACCTGCTGAGCGAGGCCAGGGATCAAACCTGCATCCTCATAGATACTGGTCAGGTTAATAACCCACCAAGCCACAATGGGAACTCCCAAAATGCACTGAATTATTAACAAATCCAAAAGCAAAGATGAGAGAGGAAGAAGCGTGGACAGCTATAGAGAGCAAAGGCTCCATCCCCTCCTGACAAGGAGCCAGTGCCACTGCTCCAACCATCCCTTAGGGCTCCCAGTATGACTGGGGGCTCCCACCACCCAACCTTAGGGCTGGTTCTAGAGAAATCCCCCATCAAACTGCAGGCTCTGGCACAGCTTTGCCCCAAATCAGGCTGCACCTGCGCTAGATCCTTGCACCTGTCTTGGGCCAGAAGGGGGCCTGTAGACATTATCCTGTCTCAAGCAGGGTGAGCACTCACACCAGCAGAGGACTCAGACTCTTTCTAAAGGGGAGCAAGGAGTTTAGTCATTGAGTCAACTCCCCTCTGACTGGCAGTACCTCTCCCAAAGCAAATTATTATAAAATCTGTATCACTGCTCAAACTCCCTCCATCCCCCCCCCCCACCACCAGAAGCAGAACTGCATATTATGGAAACAATAAATTATGGGGAATTTCAGTTTCACTATATACATATATATAAAGAATTTGAAACCTAAATTGGTTTGCATGAGAGAATGAAAACAATCTTGAGAACTTTAGTGAGCTGGAGATACATCTAACTCCTGACAACAGGAAGTGGAACCAGCGAACTAGTCAGTTTCAAAAAGATCTCACATGTGGTTTTTTTTTTTTTTTCACTAGGTGAGCGAGAAAAAGCCAAGCCAGCAAGCAGTAAGCATTTTATGAGACAATTTTTTGATAGGGAATTATAACTCGTTATCATAACAAATAGCTGAAGCCTAAGATACTTTTCTCACACAATTTTCTTCCCCTTGAGATGTTGTAGGTAAAGCTGAAAAGTTACTCTAAATTCTGAATTTGCCCCAACATGTGAGTTTTTTTTCTTTTAAATATATATTTTCTTTTTATTTAAAAAGTATTTTTCTTGTACTTTTTTTTACCTTTTTTTTTAGGGCCGCATTCTTGGCATATGGAAGTTTCCAGGCGAGGGGTAGAATCAGAGCTGCAGCTGCTGGTCTACACCACAGCTCATGGCAATGCCAGATCTTCAACCCGCTGAGTGAGGCCAGGGGTCAAACCTCCATCCTCATGGATACTAGTCAGGTTCCTTACCACTGAGCCACAACGGGAACTCCCTTCTTTTACTTTTTAAGATGTTTTTTTAAAAAAATTCACTTGGTCACTAATCACTCAAAAACACACAAAGGAACTGGTTTAAAATACACAAAGGGACCTACTTTCATGTAGGATACTGGCACTAACACCAAGTACAGAGTAATTACTATATTGACTTCTAATTTACACACTAATTTTTAACTCTTGCAATTTACCACCATAGTACATTAAAATTCACCTAAAGTGGTCCATCATTACATGAAACTTCACAAGGATCCTGGTCTTAGGCAAAAATATTCAGTGCTATGCTAGAAAATGGGTCCTGATTTGTGGCATTTATCTGAGTTCCATGGTATAAAACCTCAATCATTGTCGATTTTAAGCTACCAGTACTTTAACCAAGCAACAAAAACGCCTACATGTTTTAGAGCCAAGCCAGCCCCAGCTCACAGAGCTGTTCAGCCTATTTCTGCACAAATACCTTTTCCCCACAAATATCCTTCTTCTTTCCTGGAAAAGTGAATTCAACTTTCTAAAGAGAAGAGGGGGAGAGGGAGGAGGAAGGGAGAATGTAAAAGTGAGGGAGAACAACGTACCAGGGAAGGTTTCTAGCTCAAACCACAGAATAAATGACAACAGTACAGAGAACACGGTTTAACTCGGAAGCAAACCTATTGAGTGTGATATGCATAGGAGGCATCCGAGAGGAAATAGGGTACATAGTATTTAAGGGTCTAGGGACTTGGAGGAAATCTGGAATAAAGGGATAAAATTAGGAATCATCAGTGCACAGAGGGTGCAAGTCTTGAGTTTGGGTAAGATCACCCAGATGTGTAGAGTGTCAAAAGGTCGAAGTAAGAATCGGAAGAAAGACCAATGTGTTTACACAGAAGCATCAGGAAAGGACACTCAAGGAGGCTGAGCAGAACAGCAAAGGAAAATAAAAATATCAGGAGAGAGGTGGTCATGGGGGTGAGGGAGACCTGAGGGGAAAGGCGAGCCCAAACCATCACATACTTCCAGGATAAAAGAGAAAGAAAACGTTACTAGAGACCTTGGCAAAGCAGTTTCAGTGTCAAGTTGGCAAGTCGGGGGTTGGAGAAGGAGAGGAATTGAAGAAGTCAACAAAAGTTTCCTTAAAAAAGACACATGCGGAGTTCCCGTCGTGGCGCAGTGGTTAACGAATCCGACTAGGAACCATGAGGTTGCGGGTTCGGTCCCTGCCCTTGCTCAGTGGGTTAACGATCCGGCGTTGCCGTGAGCTGTGGTGTAGGTTGCAGACGCGGCTCGGATCCCGCGTTGCTGTGGCTCTGGCGTAGGCCAGTGGCTACAGCTCCGATTCGACCCCTAGCCTGGGAACCTCCATATGCCCTGGGAGCGGCCCAAGAAATAGCAACAACAACAACAAAAGACAAAAAAAAAAAAAAAAAACAAAAAACAAAAAACACATGCATCCGCATGTTCATTGCAGCACTATTCACAACAGCCAAGACATGGAAACAACCCAAATGTCCATCAACAGATGATTGGATTAGGAAGATGTGGTGCATATACACAATGGAATACTACTCAGTGATAAAAAAGAACAAAATAATGCCATTTGCAACAACATGGATGGAACTAGAGACTCTCATACTGAGTGAAGTAAGTCAGAAAGACAAAGACAAATACCGTATGATATCACTTATAACTGGAATCTAATATACAGCACAAATGAATATTTCCACAGAAAAGAAAATCATGGACTTGGAGAATAGACTTGTGGCTGCCTGGGAGGAGAGGAAGGGTGTGGGAGGGATTGGGAGTGTGGGGTTATTGGATGCAAACTATTGCTCTTGGAATGGATTTACAATAAGATCCTGCTGAGCAGCATTGAGAACTATGTCTAGATACTTATATCGCAACAGAACAAAGGGAGGGAAAAAATGTATACATGTAAGTGTAACTTGGTCCCCATACTGTACAGTGGAAAAAATAAGTAAAATAAAATTTTAAAAATAAAATAAAATAAAATCAACTATACCCCAAACACATTAAATTTTAAAATTTTGGAAAAAAAAAAAAGTCAGCACAGGATTGAAGACGCGTCTTTCCAGAATCTTGACGGCAAAGAAGAGACGTGGTAGTAAGAAGAGGGCATGGGGCCAAAAGACAGATTGTCACATGCTCTCGTCAGAACCACTGCTCCTCTGCTTACAATTTCTCCTGCAGTAAGTGACAGATACACATGTATTCACTGATAGGGGGATGTTGAAATTGAAAAGCAATTTAATAACATCAAAAGTATCAAAAAGTCTCAACTATATTCATATTCTAACTCACTGAATTCACATTCCTTTCATCTCTTACTTTTTTGATTTTATTTTTAAGGGAATGAAATACACATACACACTTGTTTTCCTACCTACAACTTCCCTTTCCCATTTTCCTCTCATTCACCCCAGGTTACACTAAGCTAAATGTGACATTTGCCATTCCATACAATTTTAGTATTTATAAGCAATATTTAACGATACTATAAACAAAGGCATTAACGGGAATATTTAATGTTAGTATTGTGAGGTTTTTATTGAAGCATAGTTGATTGATAATATATTCATTTCAGGGGTACAGCACATCAATTCAGTTATATGCGTGTGTGTGTGTGTGTGTGTGTGTGTGTGTGTGTGTGTGTGTATACGTGTCTGTGGGGGGGGGTGTACTCTTCAGATTCATTTCCTTTATAGGTTATTACAAAATATGGAGTATAGTTCCCTGTGCTATACAGGTCCTTGCTGATTATCTACTTCTATATAACAGTGAATATATGTTAATCCCAACCTTTTAATTTGTCCATCCCCCCACCCTTTCCCCTTTGTATTTTTGTTTGTTTGTTTGTTTTGTCTTTTTTCATTTTCTACGGCGGCACCCTCGTCATACGGTGGTTCCCAGGGTAGGGGTCTAATCAGAGCTGTTGCTCCAGCCTACACCACAGCCACAGTGATGCAGGATCCGAGCCGCATCTGTTATCTACACCACAGCTCACGGCAACGCCAGATCCTTAACCCACTGAGCGAGGCCAGGGATTGAACCCTCACCCTCATGGTTCCTAGTGGGATTCGTTTCCGCTGTGCCACCACGGGAACTCCCCCAATTTTTTACTTTATATTCTACCTTTCTTAGCATATTTTAAATCTGTTTCGGAGTTTAGGTTTGCAGAGTTGTCAGTGGAAGGATTTCATGTGCGCTCTCCTGCCCTCTCTCCCCTCTCTCTCTCTGCCTCTCCCTCTCTCCCTCTCTCCATCTCTCCTTCCCTTTCCCCTATTATGCCCACGGCTCCATCTTTATCACTTTGGAAGCTGCCTCCACTTGGTGTGGAATCAGTCCCACAATCACGACCTCAGGCAGTCATGGAAAATCTTGCTAATCCAGTTGCTGACCTGGCAGGTGACTGGGTTTTGTTACCATGGCCCTATTCCTCCTTCCCTGGGCCCTCAGGGAGCTTGTGTAATTGTATAACCCTAGACAGCGGTTTGACAACCATTATCGCTTCATCGGTAGCCCCTTTCACAAGTGGGGGAGCCCCACGGACCGCTGTCCTCAGGAAGAGAGCGTAGCCCTCTCACATCCAGTGGGGCATTTCATGGCGCCTTAACCTGGGCCAGGGGGCAAACCACTTCCTGCTCCCAAGGAGGGTGGGTGCCCATCAGGCCCACAGCTTCCGTCTTGCTGCTGCTTTGCCCTTCCGATCTCTAGACATAAGTACAGTGTTTTCCAGCCTAAATGTGCTTTTCTGGTCTCCTATGTTTCTCTTTGTCTCTCATGACTCTCTATTCGCAGCAGAGTGGAGGGACTGCGTGGGCACCTGCAGGGCCATGACTGGATGGAAACCACTCATTTCAGGTACGAGAGTCCATCTCGAAACACGATTTAACTGACAAGTGAGTCCTTTCCCACAGGATCCTCAACACACCACCAAGACGTCTGTCCATTCCTCTCCTGGGACCTTAAATTTTTTTCTATTCTGCACAAATGTCAGGCACTTGAACCACTCCGTCTGTACCTTTGAATGCTCTATTCCCTTCCCCCAGTTTTCATCTGCTTAACGCTTACTCATCCTTTCAGACCGGGTCAAATGCCACCTCCACCGTGAAGCCCTCTCTGACTTTAGAAGGCAGTTAGCTCTCATTACGAATCCCACATTCGTTTAGTGTTACTTATTTGCAATCACTGCAATAATGGACTTAAATTATTTCCCAAGATCTTCACGGTAGGCACTATTTTTGTCTTCCTTTTCACTAATAAGGAAATTCACCTTGGTGTGGTTAAGTAACTTCCCCTCAAATTACACATAACTGGTAGCTGAGCAAGACTAGGACCCAGGTCAAAGGGACTCCTAAACCAATGATTTAAGTCTATGTTACTCTACCTCTTCTGTCTTCTGTATTCCACAATGCTTTGCCAATGCCTCTGAAATGGGATTATAATCTGTTTATAGACCCAAGTGGTTGCAAACATGATACTACCACAATTCATCCAATGGGCCAACCCAGAACATGTGGTTAATCTCTGGCTTTTTCTTCCATCCCACATAGTTACTCAATCACTTCCCCTGTCGATGTTGCTTCTTAAAGTTTATTAAATGTCTTTTAGCAGCTCTGTAGTTGAATGACAATTCTGTTTAGCTTTATTGACTGGTCAAGACTTCAAGAGAGAACTGAGGTTCCTGAACACATCAAGACTTCAAACTCTAGCACATATCCCTATGCCTGACACGTAGAGTGCTCAATACATATTTACCCAAGAAATTAACTGTGTCTTACATCAATTTTCACTTTCTATAATGCCTTAGTAGTGGTACATGGTACCAGTGATGATTTAACAAATATCTGGAAAGCCACCTACTGTTCAGTTGCTCAGAGCTGAAAATGCCTTCCATGAACATCCGCAAAGAAAAACATCATAAAAGTTGCTCCAACACTTCCCTCCCCCGAGAGAGGCACATTGGTAAAGAAAAGTTCCTGGAACCAACTGACACTAAGTTTGAACCCGCCCGGAGAGGTGATCCTTGGTATTTCCTTAAAGGTAAAATGGACTAGTGCTGAACAAATCTCCACTTCAAGCTAAACTACTAGTTCCTCAGAAAACACAGTTGCTTTCTCCAGCATCCTCTTTTAACCATATCCTCCAAACACTAAGAATCTGGAGCCCAAGAAACAGGAATGCCTGGGGCAGAGGAAGGATGCTGGGAGGAGGAACACAAGCTTTCCAAGGAAGTTAACAAGCCCCTAGCCAGGCATCTGTTCCCCAGACAGCTGTTGTATGCTTCTCCACTGGAAGTTCTACTTGGGACAAAAAACATGCAAAACGGCCTCCTGAGTTGGATCTGTCAGGCTTGTCCAGGGCAGCACTGGCACAGCCGACTCAACATAGAGTTATGTTGATATAGCTTCAAAGACAAGCTGCTAAAAGGTCAGCTCTTTTGAGTTGATCCAAAATGTGAACAATAGATTCCTCACTTTGAAGATTCCTGGATATCTCTGCACCCCCGAGATACACACCACCATCACCGAGGTGGGGGGGTGTGCAGGGCATGTTCCCACGGGGGCTGAAATCACGTCTGAGCTGCTCACGGCACACAGGGCACATACACACCAGGCAATACATGCTACTGAACAATGAATGCAGAGCTTTCTTAGAAGCACACACGCCAAGGACCAGGTGGCTGTCAAACGGATGATGGTCCAGGCAACAGGAGATATAACCCACTGACAGCAGCGCCAGAAGAAAATGTCCATTCGCCTTCAGTGAGCATGTCCACATCAGCAGAACCAAATCAAGCCAAGTAAACCACAATTTATACCCAGAGACTTTTGTTTCTGGAAAAAAGTTTTCACTTGACATTTTCTTCCAGGCAATATTTAATGAAGGGAACTTATTTTAAACAATTTTTGAGAAAGCACTGTCATAAAGTTTTGATCTAAGATAGTGCTGACATTTCTTCCCCACTGGAGCCATCTCTGGATGTAAGAAATCTCAGAAGCTTTAGGTATAAGAATTATGTACAGTGTTAAAAAGGGATGATGTGTCACATTCCCTCTGAGCCTTGTCATCATTAAATTAAGGCTGTCTTCCTTCCTTAGCTAAAATGTTGTTAGGAAAATCTGAGACTAGAGAACTTTCTCAATCAAACATTTAAGATTCATGCACCAATCTCTCTTTCTTTCTGTTTAATCTATCTATCTACCTATCTCTATTTATTTTAGTAAGAATGAAAATGAAAGAAAGCTAAGTCAAAATGATTTGTGTATAATTTGTAATCACTAAAGTGTGGCTTATGGAAAGCCTTATAAGAATCAAGAACTACACCAATGGCTGTTTAGTGATTGTACCAAATCTAATCATTATGTTGAAAGCTTCCCAAAAAGCTATGACCCAGATTCTAAAGGTGAGTATGCTAGTGCTTTCTTTCAGGCCACAATTTGGTAAATTATGGCCTTTGTTTATTCTACCACCACTCACTGCACAATTACTCAGGGCCAAGGACCAGAGATTCAACGGCACTCAAGCTCTAACACAGCTTCCAGGGAAACAGAAAAACGAGAACTGAACAAGGATAATGAGGTCTGCAGCCCATTAGAGTAATTGCCCAGAAGTGGGGAGTCAGGGAAGCGCCCCTCCTCCCAGATAAAGACCTGCCCATAAGAGGCTGTGACATGGGGATGCAGGTACAAGCCAGGAAGCTTCGACCACACAGTACAGGCAGGGTTTAGGTGAGGTAACCATAGTCAGGGTGGCCGGGTCACATCACAAAGGGCCTGGCAAGTTATGTTTGAAAGGATAAAGTTTATCTGAAAGCCAGTGTAAGTTATCCCACAGACAGAATCGAGTGGCAAAATCACATCTGCATTAAGGAAAAGTCACCCTGCTGTAGAGCAAGTGGAGACTGGTCTGGGGCAGGTGCAGAGAGAGGCCAAGGGCCGAGTGCACAGAAGGAAAGGCAAGTGTTGTGTCTTGGAGAACTATTTAGGAGGCAAAACAGGCAGAACTTGGTGAGTTAATATTTCTGATTTTGTGTGAAGCTATCGCTTTGAGATTCTGCTGTTTTCCTTTGGAAGAGAGAACATCAGAGGAAGCAAAAGCATACGATCAGATAACAACAACGCAGATTAACGAAAAAGAACAATGCTTTTGTACTACACACATAAGACAATTTCAAATGCTTAGAATCTAGTTTCTTGAACAGTTTTATTAGCACGGTTTCCCATGCCAACTTCGGTGATAACTACCACGTCAGGATCAACAAAGATGCCTTAAAAGTATCACCCTTCCCCCACCAGATGGTGGGCTTCTCACCTTCCTACCCCAGCACCACACAGAGAGTTTAGCGCATGTAGTGCAATAAATGTTAGTTTAGTGGAAATGAAATATAATTCAGGATGTGATTAGGTCAAATGTGTCAAGCCTACCGAAACTACCTAGCATAAAAATAGGTCTCCTGTGCTACACTGTATTTAGAGAACAAATGACAGCAGAAAATTGAACTAATTTTCTAAATGGAAAGATAAAATAGGGTAACCACTGAAAACAGCTGGAAGAAAAGCTTGAGAAAGACATTAAGCAGCACCGCCCAGACACTGATGGCTGTGAGATAAAAATAACAGGTACACAGACACCCAAGGAGAGCTGAGCTGATTGAATCTAGGAGTGAAAGATGCCTCATGAAATGAGAAGGACCCAAAAATAGCCAGAGTTCCCACCAAGAAGAACAGAATCCACTTGTGCCCAAGGGGAAGCAGTTTATACATCATAATGCTAATTTCTCTAGGTTGGAAACTATACGATGATATGTTAGTTCTTTGGTGATCGCATCTGCCGTCTTTGTTCCAAAACCTAAGGTTATAATTTTTTAAGACATGTAGATTTTAACTCATTGCGGGTCATGAGTAAATCACCAAGTCCTACCTATTATTATGGCGGATACATGATAGACTCAGGAGAGGTAATCAATGAACATCAAATGAATATTTCAGCAAAGAATGAATGAAAGAATTTATTAAAGTCCTTAGATGCTCCCTTATTATCCTATTTATTTTTTAATTTTTATTCTTTTCAGTTGTTATTTCCCCAATACAATTGGTTTTCTACTGTAGAGCATGGTGACCCAGTTACACATATATGTACACATTCTATTTCCTCACATTATCCTGCTCCATCATAAGTGATTAGACATAGTGTCCAGTGCTACACAGCAGAATCTCATTGCTAATCCATTCCAAAGGCAATAGTTTGTCCCTTATTATAATAATTTCTTTTTTTCTTTTTTTGATCTTTTTGCTATTTCTTGGGCCGCTCCCGCGGCATATGGAGATTCCCAGGCTAGGGGTCCAATTGGAGCTGTAGCCACCGGCCTACGCCAGAGCCACAGCAACGCGGGGTCCGAGCCGCGTCTGCAACATACACCACAGCTCACAGCAACGCCAGATCGTTAACCCACCGAGCAAGGGCAGGGATCGAACCCACAACCTCATGGTTCCTAGTCGGATTTGTCAACCACTGTGCCACGATGGGAACTCCTATTATATTAATTTCTATCTCCTCTTAAATATAAGATGAACTCTTTCCAGTTGGAAGACTGCCTTTTTTCCCAATGGCGAAAGTGACACAATATAAGAATTAACCCTGGCACCACCTTTCTCAAGGATCCAACCGTCCTAACTCTTTCTTTTCATGTCTTTGTTCCACATAACACATACACGAGTGCTTATACTCACATGCATTTTTTTCTTTTTAATAATTGTCATAAACTTTGGCATCACTGAACTTGAGTCCCCCTGACTGTCTTTACAGATCTGTGATATCCATTTGCTTTTCCCTTGACCACAGGACCCTCTTTAACACCCTTTATGCCACACATTTTTATATCTAATTCTAGCAAAAATCTTCTCTTGCAGCCACATTTATTCTTCACTGTTCCTCTTATTTATCTTCACTGTGATTATTCGCATTTTTATTATCAACACATTCATTCATGTCCAAAGAATCAAATTTTCCTCTTCCTGCAAGTTTTAGATAGTGTATTTCCTAGGTTGCATAAGAGACAATAATTTGCATTTGCATTTTCAGTTTTCTGCAGCCCTGTGTCCCAAAATTTCCTCCATTTTTCATCATTAGCAAGCTTTTCCTCCTCGTGTAGAAGTAACATCAGAATTAAAGTGCTTTGATTGCCTTCTCTCTTTCTGGGACTTGAAATTGTTAACAAGCAGAGAATTAATATGCTGTCCTGCTTTGTCGTAAGGTGGCCCTTCAAGGAGCTGTCTAGTTCCCTCGGTTTCTCCGTCACTATTGTGACAACCTACATTGACATCCATGTTCTAATGTGCAACAGGAAACTATTGTCTTTGTTTCCTACCTGGCAGGAAGCCTATGCTATGTTCTCTCGACATCCCACGTCTGATTCCGCTTCTGGCTCTACTCCAAAAACTCTGTCCTATGCATCCACCACAAGGTCATTAAATTTGCCAAAAGAGGCACACCATCCAATCCCACACTCCCCTACATCCGCATTTATTACAAGTGTCATGTTACTTATATCAGTTTTTCCCTACATAAGTTTCCTCCTCTAACAGAGGAAACTTGCTCAACTGACTTACCTAATTTAGGCAAATGTATGGCTATAAAATTATTTTAATAGGAACCTACAATTTCAGCATAACACTTAGCAGAATTACTCCCATAAAAGTTGCAAGAGAGATTACACTATACCGTAGCTAATTTAAAGAGGAAATAATTTATGTACAGTATGTTAAAATCATGGGGGGGGTTCCTTTAAAAGTAAATAGCTCGGAATCTTAAACAAATGCTTGATAATCATAAGAAACCCTCAAACTCTAATAAAAGTATCATGTAATCTCATTGTGACTAATCAAATGGAGGACAATAAACAGCTAGCCAAACTCAAAGTCAAATTGATTGTTTTTTAATCATTCATCAAACTAATGATTAACATCTAAAATCTGGAGTTTCCAAACTACTTACAAGATCATTGCCATCAGTAGCCATGTGGGATGTCAAATCGGTAGGAACAAAAGCTAGAAAAGAAAAAAGATTTTCAATTAAATGTGGGATTAAATTGTTCATAAAAGTATGTATCCCTTTAACAGGAGGAAAGGCATTTCTATTTGGATTGACGACATTCACAATAAAAGCAACTAAGTACATGGCCTGTAAGCCAAAATACACCAATTGTTACAAACTGAGTTCATAACATAAGCCAGAATTTCATCCGCATGTTTCTCAGTATTCTTTCAAGTCTACAACTAGATGAGTATATTTTTATCTTCTTAATATTGTAGTACCTATACACATGTATCTTTGAAAAGTGAAAATATTTTCCTCTTCATGATGGACAACGCAATATAAGATGTGGAAATATTTGATCCATTACTATTGTTCTGATGGTGTTAACTAAACAATTTCAAACATGTAACTAATCCCTCTGCTTCAGAGGTCCCAACTTTCATATGAAGATGAGCCCCTTTCGATGTATTGCACTTTATAGTGGATTACCTAAAAAGCAAGACACTGTGGTTTCAAGAAAAGGAGATGAAAACAGACAGAAAAAGGGCTCATATTTTCAGACTTTGACAAGCAAGAAACTTGTTAAACATCCACAACCCAACGAAACTCTCCCCAAAGCAGAGAGCCTTTCACCTTTTCCCAGACTTTATTACCAATGGTTCTCAAAATCTGCAAAACGTATATACAACCCTTTTTCATGTCAAAAATGCCATATTTATATTACATAGATATGAATAAAATGTTTACTTGTGAAATTCCAAGAAGAAAAACCACAATAAAAAGACTGACCAATTTAATTACTTAATTTTTAACTTATTTGTTCAAAAAACACACTAAAACATAAATAGAAAATCAAATAAGCTGATGAAAATAACTATAATGTATATTTAACATATAAGAATCATAACATAAGGAGTTCTTACCAGTAAGAAAACAATAAGCAGACTGGGAGATCAAGATGGCAATATAGAAGGATGTGGAGCTCACCTCCTCCCACAAATACATTAAAAATACATGTACAAGTGGAATAATTCTCAAAGAATACCCACTGAATGCTGGCAGAAGATCTCATACAACCAAAGCTGGAAAAAAAAAAAATCACCATATAACTGGGTAGGACAAAAGAGAAAAAAATGAATCAGGACCCTCACCCTGGGAACCCCTTTCACTGGCTAGGAGTCGACAGGGAGCTTCAGAGGCTCAGAGGACAGCAACTGGCTTGCAGCAGACAGGACAGAGAGAGAACTGCACAGAAGATCCTGGCACCTCCCTTCACGCCCCAGCCTGAGATGCATACCTGCTGGAGTATATTAGCAGCTGAACGTTGACACTTAGGCTTCAGCAGACAGACCTAGGGAGACGATTTGGTCTGACTGTGTGAGGACAGTCCCAAGGGCCTCAAGAGTAGTCTGGGCCACAACTGGAGGTGTGTGCAGGACAGATAGGAGCCCTACGGTCAATGCATATGTCAAGGGAGAGCTGTGGCCCCCATCATAGCAGCCCCCTTCTCAGCTTGCTCACAGAGGACAAAGCCCCACATCTACAAGCTCTGGAAGTGCACAAGCATCTGGGGGTTGCCTACACAGAGAGGTGGAGCTGAAATCTGAGCCAATTCCCTGAAGGTACTCGACTTTCATGGATTTATGCCACTGGCAGCTTTGTGAGCACAGGGCCTGAGGGACTTCCGAGCTGATTGCTGGCTTTCCCTCTTCTGAGATGGGGCAGAGGGCAGTTTCAACAATAGTGTACTTAGGGAGCACGCACAGCGGGTGACAGGCCATGACACAGAGTGCATGTTCCAGTGGAGGGATACTCAGCAGCTCTTTTCCCAGTGGGAGGGTTACAGTCCTGCCTACCTCACACTACAGCTTAGGACCAGATCTGGAGCTTCTACTCCAACAACTGTGGAGTAGACCTTGCCTCTGACAGGTGTGTGACAACCACTGACAAAAAGGAGACCCCTTGTCCAATGCCCAGTGCAGGCTTTGGTCACTACAACACCAATCACACCCCTTATCAAGGGGATAATGACCAGCATACCTTGAGGAAAGATGAGGCAGGCATCCAGACCAAAAACAGCCCTCATACCAAAAATATTAGATTTAACAGACTACACTGGAATGATTCCACATAAAAACAGCCCTTCGAGACCATGTTAGATAACTGTTTCTTCTAAATTCATAGAGTTAGAGAAATATAAGGAAAATGAAGATGCAGAGGAACCACACCCAACTAAAAGAACAAGAGAAGTCTCCTGAAAGAACAATGAAACAGACTTCTCCAGTCTACTAAGCCCAGAATTCAAAAAGAAAGTAATAAAAATCCTGAAGGAATTAAGAAAGGCTATTGATAGAAATGCTCTGTCACAGAAACTAGAAACTTATAAAGAGAAGCCAATCAAAATTAGACAGTTCAACTGCCTAGATGAAAATCAAGCCAAAGGCAAAAAACAGAAAACTAAATAACGTGAAGAATAACTAAGTAACCTGGCAGATAGAACAATGGCAATCTCCCAATCAGAACAATAGACAGAAAGATAAATGGGAAAAAAAATGAAAGCAACATACAAGACTTATGAGATAATATAAAGCATTCCAATCTATGCACAATAGGGATCCCAGGAGAAGAAAGAGAAAAGGGCATCCAAAATGTATTTGAAGAGATTATGGCTGAAAACTTACCAAACCTAAAGAAGGAAACATATCCAGATACCAGAAGCACAGAGGGTCCTAAACAAGATGAACCCAAGCAGACCTACACCAAGACGTATTATAATTAAAATGACAAAGGATAAAGATAAAGGGAGGATTGTAAAGGCAGCAAGAGAAAAACAAAGACTTCGTTACAGGGAACCCCCATAAGACCATCAGTTGATTTCTCTACAGAAGCACTGCAGGCCAGAAAGGAGTGGCAAGACATATTCAAAGTCCTGAAGGGAAAAAACCTAGGACACTCTCTCCAGCAAGACTATCATTTAGAACAGGAGAGATCAAGAATTTCTCAGACAAGCAAAAACTAAAAGCATACAACAATATTAAACCTATCCTAAAAGAAATATTGAAAGGTCTTCTCTAAGGAGAAGAGAAGTAAGGCCCTACAGAAAAGGGGAAATCACAATAGGAAAAGCAAGCACATAAGAACATAGATTTAAAAAAAATCAGAACATTTTTGAATGTGATTATAACTACAATGAACAACAAAAGGATAAACATGAATATGTAAAAGAGAACATCAAAATCATAAAATTGGCAGGAGGGGAGTGAGAAAATGTGGTCTTTTTTTAGAACATGTTTGAGCTTATAAGACTAGCAATATAAAGCAACTAGATACAGTAATGGGCTAACATACTTGAAATACACGGTAACCACAAATCAAAAACATACAATAGATTCACAAAAACCAAAAAGAAGAGAAATCATGCATAATACAAAAGAAAACAACAAAAGGAAAAAAACAAAAAGAAAAAAGAGAATAAAGAAGAAAAATAACATCAATTGGAAACAAGGTTTAAAATGTCATTGACTACATACCTATCAATAATTACCTTAAATGTCAATGGACTAAATGCTCCTATCAAAAGACAAAGAGTGGAAGATTGGATAATAAAACAAGAATATACAACACGCTTCCTACAAGAGACCTGTTTTTGGGCAAAGAACACACATAGATTGAAAGTGAGGGGACGGGAAAAGAAAGATATTTCAAGCAAATGGAAATGACAAGAAACTGTGGGTGGCACTACTCATATAAGACAAAATAAACAATGAAGGTAAAAAGAAGGACACTATATAATGATAAAAGGATGAATATAAGAAGAGACTATTATACTCATTAACATATATGCATCGAGTATAGGAGCACCTAGATACATAAAACAAATACTAACAGACATAAAGGCAGCAATTGAGGGGATACCATAACAGTAGGAGATTTTAACACCCCACTGACATCAATGAACAGCTCTTCCAGATAGAAAACCAATAAGGCAAAGAGAAACCCTAAATGACACAGTAGAACAATTAGACTTAGTTGATATCTTCAGGACCTTCCCTCCAAAAAAAAAGAAAAAAACCAGAACACACATTATTTTCAAGCACACATGGAACATTCTCTGGGATAGAGGATATGCTAAGGCACAAAACAAACCTCACCAAATTTAAGAAGGGAGAAACATTTTCAAACATCTTTTCTTTTTTTGTCTTTTTGTCTTTTCTAGGGCCACTCCCGTGGCATATGGAGGTTCCCAGGCTAGGGGTCCAATTGGAGCTGTAGCCACAAGCCTACACCAGAGCCACAGCAACTCGGGATCAGAGCCACATCTGGGACCTACACCACAGCTCACAGCAACACCAGATCCCCAACCCACTGAGGGAGACCAGGGATCGAACCCACAACCTCATGGTTCCTAGTCGGATTCATTAACCACTGAGCCATGACGGGAACTCCTCAAACATCTTTTCTGACCACAATGGCATGAAACTAGAAATCAACCACAGAAAGAGAAACGAAGGGGAAAAAAAAACAATTTACATGGAGACTAAACAACATGCTAGTAAAAAACCAATGATTCAACAATGAAATCAAAGAGGAAATTAAAAAATACCTCAATACAATTGACAATGCAAACACAAACATACAAAATCTATGAGCTGCAACAAAAGCAATCCTAAGAGAAACATTCATAGCAATAAAAAAAAAAGAAAAATCTCAAATAAACAACCTAACCTACCACCTAAAAGAATGAGAAAAAGAACAAACAAAACCTAAAGTCAAAGTGTTCACATAGATAAAAACTAATAATGGGACCCAGAACTCTCAATAATATTTATTATTTTCCAGTAATAAATAATATTCATCCATATGTATGTTTCATAATTAGGAGGGACGCTTCACCTACATCATTAAACAATGCATTTTCAATAAAAAACATTTACCTCCTGTACTGATCAGTATTTGTCAAATTTGTAACATATTCATGTTATTTGTAATAATTTGTAATAATAACTCACTCCAAATGAAATCCTCTATGGCTTAAAGAACCATGTCACCTCAAAATTTTTAAATTAATTTCCCTTAAAATATATATAATTGTTGAAATGCATTATAGATTTATCAATAGAAGTTTTCAAGCACAAAAACATTATATAATTGAATGAAAAATCCATGGAATATTGGAATAAAAATATGAGTTCAGAGGGGAAAAAGGGGAGGAATATAAAATTTAAAACCCCAAGGATTCTTTAAAAAAAAAAACACTTATCAAATTTCTTTTGTGTGTGTGTGTGTGTCTTTTTTGTCTCTATAGGGCCACACCTGCGGCATATGGAGGTTCCCAGGCTAGGGGTCGAATCGGAGCTGCAGCTGCCAGGCTACACCAGAGGCACAGCCTTACCAGATCCAAGCCGTGTCTGGGACCTACACCACAGCTCACGACAACACCAAATCCTCAACCCACTGAGTGAGGCCAGGGATCGAACCCACAACCTCATGGTTCCTAGTCAGATTTGTTTCCACTGTGCCACTATGGGAACTCCTCAAATTTCTATTTTTAATGCATAAGCTATATTTAAAGAGTACTATTATCTTTTCACTATCAAGATTTATAATATGCCAGAAATTACATATTTGCAACAATTTAAACATATGAGAAAAACTCTGGGTGACAATTTAAACTGTGAGGGAATACATAGGGAATTCATATTATTTCATGGATACACAACCAAAAAAAATGTTTTAAAACTATTGCACACACATGGTTTAGGGTCAAACAGATTTCACTCTACCACTTGTTAAATGTGGAAACTTTTGAAAATCATTTAGTTTCCCTAAATAACAAGAGTGTCATCTGTTAAGCAGAAATAAAACAGAAATAAAAAATAACCAACTGATAGAGTTTTGGTGAGAATTAAGTGAAATATCATATGGGAAACACACACATACTCAATAAGAAGTAGCAATTACCTAGAATGGGAGCAATTACCTAGAAATAGCTTTGTTATAGAGAACTATTCTTCCTAATGGAATTAGCACACAACTAAAGGGTTTGAGCAAGTGAGATAACAGGTTTCATCAAATAAAATAGCTTCCACACTTGAAGGTTGATTAAACTCCCTAGCCTCCTCTCCTGGAGGCATTTTTGGTACCTTATTTCAGAGTTTAAGGGAACAGTTTTCTCAGTCATATTTGAGGCAAGTTACCTCCTTTAAAGAACAATTTCTTAACATACCACAACATGAGGCTTAGCCAAAACAATGAAGTTATCAATATTTTTTAAGTTAGTGAAATGAAATAAAATATATTTCTGATCAGCTCTGTAACTGAAAAGTGGAAAACACATTTCATTACTAAATGAATAATAATGTTAATTTCAGAGAAGAGGTGTTTTTTTTTTCCTCTTAATATATACTAGTTGTTGTGGACTGAATGTGTGTGTTCCCACAAAATTCTCATAGGAAATCTCCTTCTCAGTGTTTTGATATGTGGAGGTGGGGCTTTGGGGAGGTAATTAGTGTCCTTAATAGAAGTGGCCAGCTCACTCTCACCACCATGTGAAGACACAAGAAGAGCCAGAAGTCTGTAACCCGGAAGAGGGTTTTCTCCAAAACCAGAACATGCTGGCACCTTCATCTTGGACTTCCCACGTTCAGAACTGGGAGAAAGGAATTTCTGTTGTTGATAAGCCACCTAGTTTATGATATTTTGCTATAGCAGTCTAAACCAAGATATTGATGAAATCATTCCCTCTTGTTTTAACACAAACAGAAAAATTAAAAAATTAAAAAAAAATAAAAGTGCATTCTAGCAATTTATTTTAGAAACTGTTTGGTAAATTAGTTAAGTCAAAAATACAGACACTGCACAGATGGCCAAAAAAAAAATACGTGAAAAGATGTTCAACATCACTAATTATTAGAGAAAAGCAAATTAAAACTATTATGAGGTACCACCTTACACCAGCCAGAAGGGTCATCATTAAAAAGTCTACAAACAATAAATGCTGGAGAGAGTGTGGAACAAAGGTACCCTCTTGTACTCTTGGTGGGAATGTAAATTGGTACAACCACTATGGAAAACAGTATGGCAATTCCCCAAAAAACTAAAAATAGAATTACCATTTGATCCAGCAATCCCACTCTTGGGCATCTATCTAGAGAAAACCAGGACTTGAAAAGATACATGCACTCCAATGTTCATTTCACTATATATAATAGTCAAGACACGGAAGCAACTTAATGTCCATGGACAGAGGAGTGGATAAAGAGGTTGTGGCACATATACACAATGGAATATTACTTAGCCATAAAAAGGAACAAAATAATGGCACTTGCAACAACATGGATGGACATAGAAATTATCATGCTAAGTTAGTCAGATGGTGAGACACAAACATCATACTCTAGCATTTATATGTGAAATCTAAGAAAAGGATACAATGAACTCCTTTGCAGAACAGAAACTGACTCATAGACTTTGAAAAACTTACGGTTCCGAAAAGAGACAGTTTGGGAGAGGGGAGGGACAGGCTGGGATTTGGGATGGAAATGTAAAATTGGGTTTTGATGATGGTTGTACAACTACAAATATAATAAAATTCATTGAGTTTTTTTTAAAAATATGGACTCTGGTCTTATATACTTTTAACCAGAACATAGACCAAGAATATCAATATGCAATAAATGCACTATTGATAAAGCAGGCAGTTAATACTATGATTGATATTTTTAAAGCCAAAAAAAAAAATTCACTAAAGGCAATTATAGGTTTAATTGATCCAAAAGTAACTGTCTTGATTATTCTCCAATGGACATTATAATCTTTGGGCAAATGCAGCAAAATAAGCACCACATCTACTGCTGTAAATATTTTTTTAAAAAATACAATTTATTGTGATTTAGCAATAATTTTCCAATTGAAAGAAACTACAGGCTAGGTTTACTGTCTTTTTCACAGAGCCTTAGGTGAAAACAGCATAACTGAACAAAAATTTAAAACACCAACAGCTTAACTCACATCATGCTTATCCTTTAGAAATACAACGTTAGCATTTGATGAGACGTCTCAGAACCACAACCCATGAGTTGAGGCAAACAATGTGCAGTATTCTTAATCCAGCTCTTTGGAAATAGAAAATGCAGGTCCTTCTAGAGGCGGAAGTCTCAA
This sequence comes from Phacochoerus africanus, assembly GCF_016906955.1. Taxonomy (NCBI): domain Eukaryota; kingdom Metazoa; phylum Chordata; class Mammalia; order Artiodactyla; family Suidae; genus Phacochoerus; species Phacochoerus africanus. The sequence goes on along the minus strand of NC_062545.1, from coordinate 12,518,316 downwards.
TCATCAAAAAGCATGTAAAGCCCGCGGCAACAAAGTGTACACTTAATTAGCCATGGGAGTAAATCTCTCCTGTTAAGAGATTGTTCATCCTAGCAATGCTGCAAGAAGTAGGAGAGAAATTTCATCTTTGCTTACACGTTAAAGCCAAAGTGAAGGACATGGAACAATCCATTAGTTTTGCTACTTAGCCGGAGACCTCTTGTTAAAGCAGAGCAGGAGAGAAGGGAGCCAAACGCGAGATGACTTCCCGGTGTGCACAGATGCAAGAATACATGGGCGGGGGCAGTTTGGGGTTGTTACTGTGTCCAGGAAATTTACGAAAGGGAAAAATGCCTTTGTCCAAATTATTTCCAACGTCTTTCTTCTAACATAAGCTCCACTGTCATTGTTTCCATCCATTTCCTACACGCTTTAAAAGTCTCCTTTTTCCTCTTACATGCATTTTCTGTTTTTTCCTGCTACCTTTTCCACTCACTTCATTGCATTTCTTTTCTGCGGTCCTCTCCACTTTGAGGATAAACTGACAGATGGTTTTAAGAGCAGCAGCTTTTTTAAAACAGAAACTATGATTAAAATACTTTATGTGCAACACCACTGAAACGCTGCGCTCCATCATCTGAGGAGACTGGCAGGCATCTTCCTTGCATTTCTCTCACGCGTTCCCACATCAGCTGTCAGTCCTGACAATCAAGGCTTAGACATCAAAATCCACAAACCTCAGAGGGAAAAACCCCCTTTTTCAGCCAATTACGTCAATCTTTGTTCCCAAAGGACCATTTTACCATAGTAACAAGCAGGTTGCAAACTGTAAGAGGTCACCAAACAGCTAGCTGCCTCTCCCACTTCCGAGAAGAACCTGCGTCAAACCCAAAGCGCGGCTGGCCAGGCCCCTCGGGGAGGCACGACGCTCCCTCGCGTCTCTGGCCGCAGGCGTCCCGGCTTCCTGCGGGTGACCGGAACCTGAAAGATGCACAGATTAGGCTCTGTGTCTCAGCATGCCCCTAGGGCTCTGGCAACGAGCGGGACTCCGCGGATCCCCTCCTAGGCTTAGCAAGAGTCTGCCCACGTGCGCCTGGTACCCACTGCTCACAACCGACTGCTTTACCTGCACCAGCTACTGGGGTCGACCAGATGCCCAGAGACCACCAAGCTTCATTTCGAGGCGGTTGATCACGTTCCCATGCCTGTCTTAAATTCCGCGATGCCAACCCTGTGAGTGACCGATCCCACAGGCCCTTCGGAATTGGGTTAGCACATTGACGTTTGACTATTCGAATTAATTTATGCAGGCAGGGCCCCTCAAAACATACTTGCACATACCCGCAAAACGCGCGCACACGTACACACATCCACATCCAGCCCCCCGAGACACCATAGCGGCAACTTTGTGCACCAATACAAACCACCTACCTCCTCCCCTAAGCCAGTGACAGTTCCAAGGAACTCTAGGAGCCAGTTATTCTAAGATCCAAACTAGCTGTGTGTTTAGGTCTGATTTAAAAGATTTGGGATGGAAACAAGGAACTTCCTCAAAGTTTTTTACCAGGCCCAAAATGTTCCACCTAGTTGGGGAAGGGCCACCAGGCTTATGATGATGCCACAGGAAGCAATGGGAGGCCCCAGGCAAAGTTTGGTTATCAGGTCCACTAAAGTCTACCCCATGAGCACACCCCGGCTGTCTACAATGGCAGCCCCTAAGTAACAACATCCGACTCCTACATTCCCTTCCCTCTAGCCTGGGTGTGTGTGTGTGTGTGTGTGTGTGTGTGTGTGTGTTTGCCCCCCCTGGGGGGGGGGGTGGCAGAAGATGAGCCAGACAAGAATGGCAAAGGGTCACCCTTACCTTCCTGCAATTTGCATCCCTCAATTTCTCCAAGTGAGTAATAATCATATATTCTCTCTCTGGAAGATAGTATATTTTTCTGCCCGTGAAATCTGAACTGAGTGCATGCTGCTCTGAGGCAGCCAGTCATTTTAACTCAGCTTTGCCAAACAACCTTCCACTGAACCCTCTTTCTACCAAAGTGAGTAGGTGCACTGCCTGCAGCAGTGGCCTCGGCTCCAGGACTATGGCTGGCTAAAAGGAAGCCAGAAAAAGGAAAACTGCTATAAAAGCTGCCTGCTGTGTGCACCCGTGACTCTGGAGTTGGAGCAAAACTGCCTCTTTTGTCTGGCTAGCTCTTTCTTGGGAACTAGCCCTTTAATGGGCTTTTATGATTTCGTAAAAGTAGCTCTCAAGGTCCAGTTGACCATGAGGCATAGAGACCACAAGCAGCTAAACTGTGAAGCTGAGCGTCATAATGGGAAATGCTGTCTTCACCAGCAACGGGGGCCACTTCTCTTGGAGGTTTTACAATGATACTCAGCAGAATTATCACAAACTGTTTGCAGGTTTCGCCTCAACTCTGTAAAGTAATATTACCTATTCTTTTACAAATAAATAAACTGACATACAGAGCAGGTAGACTAATCACTACACAGCAAGCAAGTCAGAAAGTCAGAGTTGGAATTCAGGTCTTCAGACTCAAGCTCAGGGCCCTTTGGATATCAACAGTGCTATCTCATAAAAAGTTTTTGCCTTTCCAGCTTCTGAGAAGCACTCTTAATGTTTCTACAAACAGTAAATCTCATTACATCCTTACAGAATCAATGGGTCCCATCATTCTTGTAGACACTCCAGGTCAGGCATACCTTAGGCACCTGGTAAATATCTGTTAACTTATATTGACCCTGCCTCTCCTTTAGGACAAATTCAAGAAGGTAAGCTCTTCACCAAATTTGAACAATTCAGAGAAGTCTTATGTGACGCACTGCAATTGATACCTTTTACCCAAAGGGTTACATGTGGGACCATGGGTCAGCTGTCACTGGGTAATTTTGAAGGATCTGATCAGCACGGAAGATAGAGCCTAGAAACAGACATTGGAGAGCCAAAGACACCTAGTTTGGGAACTGAGCACTCTTGCCAAGGCTTCATTCAGAAATAAGGTAGGACTAACTTCCTGGTCAGAACCCTGCGCGGGCAGGTTATCTGTATCAGCCTGCCAGCAACCCTGGTGCAAGTACCCCAACATTGTGTCTGCTAATAGTTCCTGGATAATGTCTCCAAAACTTTTAAAATGAGAGTGAGAGCTTTGGTCAGGATGCACCTATTATTATTTAAGAAGAAATATTAAATTAAGGCCATTCTTAAATACCCCTAAATTGAGAATTTTGTTAACAAAATCCATGTAAACTACTGTTATCAGAAATAGGTTAGCGTTCTCTGGAATCAAATCACGTATGTAAAGAGACACCTAGTGGACAAATATGTAAATACACTATTTAGCTTGAGATCAAAGACTAAAAGATCATTCTGACTCCCTGAATTTACATTCTTTTGATTCTAACTGAGTTGTTTTTTTTTTGTTTTTTTGTTTTTTTTTTAACTACTGGAATCATAAACCTGGAAACCTAAGTTTTACAGAAGAATATTTTGTTTTTACTTCTAAAGGAAAAGTTTGCTCTTTGATTTGTTTTTTCAACGGACTATCTCAGAGTAGAATGCAACTGCCCAGCCACTTGAGTTCACCAACACGTGTGTGCTTATTTTTTATTTCCATATTTTTATAGACTTTGTGTGGGAGATTTTCCACTTGTCTTCAAGTTGTTTTATTCTTGCTTTTAATTAAGTAAAGCCAAAGACTTTTCTTTTCCAGCCAGTTTCCTGTGGTCGCCCAGTTTCCTGTGACCTGCCCGCTCTCTTCATTTCATACTCCCTTTCTCACTCACACCTCACCTACACACTGTTTTATACCCACCTTCTCACATTCTACATACACATGCACCTGCCACCTCCCATCGCCCTCGATAACTTCATCTAACCTCAGAAGTAAAAGTCTGTCATCACAAAAAATTAAGTTATCTATTTTTTTGACATCATTTCACTGAAATTTGGTTATGGCAAACATGCAGATGAGAAATTTTTTAATTAAATGGAAGAGTTTAATTTCAGTTTATACGAACTCATGACTTTCCAGCTCGTAAATTTTGGATCTGAAAGAGGAACACTTGTTCTAGGGGAAGGCAGATGATATTTACAAAGTCCTGTTACTCTGAAACAGCCCTGCTGGGAAAAGCCAGGCCACGTGGATAACCCAGGAGAACAAGGTGACAGAAGAAGGAATACAGACATACGGATGAAAAAGTCAACTTGGAAGTGGGTCTCCCTGCCCCAACCACTCCAGCAAATGAATCAAACATGAACTGCCAAGGCAAGACCTTCCCAAATTCTGACATGGGCAAAACGAAGAGGTCCTTACTCCACCATTCTCAATAAATAAGGTGGTCCTTATTGCCTCCATCCCATATTTGATGGTGAAATGTTGAAATCTTTTCCTTGGATATCAAGAATAAACTAAAGATGCTCATTACTGTTCAAAAAAATTGTCTCAAGTGCTCATTAAAAAATAGTAAGAATTAAAATAATTTAAAAAATAAGAAATTAAGATTGTCAATATATTCAGACGATAGATTATACCTGTGGAAAAGAATCTACACATGAATTATTTAAACTAAAAAGTGACATAGAGGGGTTGCTAGATACAAGGCCAATATGTAAAAATCAATTAGCATTTCTACATGCCAGCAACAAATAGCATAAAAATGAAATGTATAAGAAGATACATAAACTGCAACATCTTTAAATTCCAAATACATTAGAATGATTCTGGGTTTTGTTTTGTTTTTTTTTGTCCTCTTGCCTTTTCTAGGGTCACTCCCTCGGCATATGGAGATTCCCAGGCTAGGGGTCTAATCAGAGCTGTAGCCACCGGCCTACACCAGAACCACAGCCACACGGGATCCAAGCTTCGTCTGCAACCTACACCATAGCTCACGGCAACGCCAGATCCTTAACCCACTAAGCAAGGCCAGGGATAGAACCCACAACCTCATGGTTCCTAGTCGGATTCGTTAACCACTGCACCACAACGGGAACTCCTAGAATGATTCTTTAAAAAGACAGCCGATATATCTATAAAGAAATTTATAAAAACAATATTGAAAGAAATTTATAAAAACAATATTGAAAGAAATTAAAGATCTCAATAAATGGAAGGATAGATCATGTTCATTAATTAGAAGGCTTAATATTGCAAAGATGACTTATGGTCAGTGCTTTTTCTTTGCTATTAATTTTATTATCCTATGGCCATAAATATATTATCTTACCTTTTCTTCTAGAATGTTTGTTGTTATGCCTTTCATTTTAGATCTACAGTCTATTTGCAACTGACTTTTTATTATGCTTTCAAATAAGAGTTGTTTCACTTTTCAAATTAGTAACTAATTGTCTCAATATCGTTTATCGAAAATACTGTCATTTCCCCATTTGTTCTGATGATAAAGGAAAAGTCTGATAAGTTTGAACCCACTAAAATTAAGAATTTCCATTCACCCAAACAAATGAGAGAAAATGTGTGTAATATTTACAGCCTATACAAAGCTATATACCAGAATGCATAAATAACTCTTATAAATCAATTCAAAAATAGGAAAACACAAAAGAAAAATGAGAACAGACTTAATAGCCATTTCACAAAGGAGGATGTGTCATTTGGCCAATATATGTATGAAAACATGCTTAACCTCACTAACAACCAATAAAATGTAAGGCATATCTGCAAAGAAACACCATTAAACACTAACCAAAATCATGAAATTTTAGAAAACTGACAATGACAAAGTACATTGTAGAGCCAATTAAAACTCAAACACTGTTGTAGGGAGTGTATTTAGGGCAACCTTTTTGGAAAACCAGAAAAATCTGCTAAAGTTGATCAGGTGCAAGTCTGTGACCCATTAATTTTACTCTTAAGTGTATATGCCTCAGATATGCATGCACATATACACTGAAAACATGTATAAGAATGTTTCTAGCAGCTTTATTAATAATATCCAAAATGCTAAAAACAATCCAAATGCCCACTGACAAGAAAGTACATAAATAAATAGTGGGTTAGTCATTCCATGGAATACTACATAGCAATAAAAAGAGGAAAACTCCTTATTCCACAGTCACCTAATACTGAAAGAAAGAAACCAGACACCAAAGAATATAAACTGTATGGTTCTGTTTATATAAAAAAAAAAAACTGGCAAAACTAGACCTTAGCATTTAGCAAAGTACGCTTGAGTCATAAAATACAGTAATGCAAGAAAGTAATGACCACAAATGACAAAAGAGTGGCTACCTTTAGGGGAAGGGAGGGATTATTAATTAGAAGGGGCACAAGAGAAGACTCTGGGGTCCCATCAATACCCTATTTCTGGCCTCAAGTCGTGGTTACAAGAATTTCTACTTGTAGAAATCATCAAACTATTCAAATTAGCTTTGTGCCCTCTTCTCTAAGAATATTGTATTTGGGTTTTTTTTTTTTTTTTTGGCCTTTTCTAGGGCAACTCTTGTGGCATATGGAGGTTCCCAGGCTAGGGGTCGAATTGGAGCTATAGCCTCTGGCCTACACCAGAGCCACAGCAATGCGGGATCCGAGCCACATCTGTGAGCTACACCACAGGTCACGGCAACACCGGATCCTTAACCCACTGAGCAAGGCTAGGGATCAAACCCGCAACCTCATGGTTCCTAGTCGGATTCGTTAACCACTGCGTCACGATGGGAACTCCCTGAATATTGTATTCAATATAACGTATATCATATTTCGAAATAAAATTTATTTTATAAAGTAAGATTTGGAGTTCCTGTTGTGGCACAATGGGTTAAGGATCTGGCATTGTCTCCTTGGCAGCTGAGGTCGCTGCTGAGGCACATGTTTGATCCCTGGCCCAGGAACTTCCATATGCTGCAGGTGCAGCCAAAAAAAAGGATATGAAATGTTAAAATTTAAAAGATGGAAACAGATATCCAAGCAAACAGAAACCAAAAGAAAGCATCGTGATTATTTTAATATCTGTAAAATATAAAATTCATGGTAAAATATATACTTATATATTGATATCAGAAAATATAACTTTTATAAACATTTCAATATATTGCCTTTAAGCAACCACAACTCATAGAACTGGAAAAAGAAATATGTAACTTATAGTTGAAGATTATAGCGCAGATCCCTCAGATATCAATAGCTTAAGCAGACAATAAGTAAACAGAAATATTGATGACCCAAAAGACAAAAATTAGTAAGTTCAGATACATAGAACTCTATACTTGAGAAATAAACACTCATTTTCATCACATATTGTCTATTGACAAAAGTACTGTATTACAAAGGCAGCCTTGATAAATTTCACAGAATCAGTTTTAACAGAGATTATATTCTCTGATATAGTGCATTAATTACAGAAATGAATAATGAAAACATAGCTTTAAAAAGTCTATGTGTCCGGAAACTAAATCTTGCACTACTAAGAAAAAATTGATTCTGAGGATAATCAAATAGGATATATTTCGGATATATCACCATTGAAAACACTACATATCAAAAGTTCTAGGAAACACAACTAAAGCATTTTTCAAAGGAAAATTTATATCTTAAGTGCATTTATCAAAACATAAGAAGGAATGAAAACAAATAAACTAAGAGCTTAACTGGTGAAACTAGAAAAAGAGCAAAATGACGAAACCAAGGAAGAAATATTAAAAATAAAGGCATAAATCAACAAACTAGAAAAATACAGAGATTTAAACATAAAGCTAGTTCTCTGAAATAAATAAAATTAATAAAATTTAAAATTAATCAATTAAAATTAATTAATTTAAAAAATTAAATAAACAAAATTAATAAAATACAACTTCAGCAAGACTGATAAAGGGGGGAAAACTAGATATAAATGAAAAATTCTGAGTTATAGCTTTTCACCTGCCAATTATTTAGCCTAAAATTGTTAACATCAAAAAATTTCATTGGGAGTTCCCATCGTGGCTCAGTGGAAATGAATCTGACTCATATTCATGAGGATACAGGTTCGACCCCTGGCCTTGCTCAGAGGGTTAAGGATCTGGCGTTGCCATGAGTTGTGGTGTAGGTCGCAGACACAGCTCAGACACCACGTTACTGTGGCTGTGATGCAGGCTAGCAGCTACAGCTCCGATTCAACCCCTAGCCTGGGAACCTCCATAACCACAGGTGTGGTCCTAAAAAAAAAAAATTCATTTGCATACAGGCAAATAGCTAAGAAAAATATCATATAGAGAGATTATGCAATTATCCATTTTGCAACCTACCTTTTCTGAAAGAAATAAAATATTCTTTACCAAAGTCTAATTTATTTTTTGGCACATTGATCAGTGAGAGTAAGAATCTAATTGAAAATGAAATAAATTATCCATAAAATCAGATAAAATTATTCTCCCCATAATTTTACCAGACAAAATTACCTAACATTAAAGACTAATTATAACACATACAGAAATTATACACACACAAAACTCATCAAACAAATTGAAAAATTACTGTCAGATTTCAGATCTGCTGCTTTCTTCCAGCTATTAATCTTAGGCTCTTTTAAAACAGACCCCCATTTCTCAAAGCTCAATAGAAGGATATTTTATTGGCTATTTATTAATTTTTGTCTGACTAGCTCCTTTTTCTTTGAGGAATGGCCTCTTCTCTCCCTTGTGGGCACTGTCAATCATACGGCCCCACATCCACAAAACAGGAGCCAGCTCCTGGCGTAGGTTTGCCAATCATTCATTCACTCGTCGAGTACGTACTGGCTGACTAGGTGCCAGGCACAATTTTATAGCCTGAAGATACAATACTGAACACAACAGATTAAAAACCTCCTGCAACCAAGGGGTCTACATTTCATGGGGGGAGACAATGAACAGGATAAGTAAGTAAAATAAATGGTAGATTAGAGATAATATGGAGATAAATGGAGAAAAATAAAATATAGGAGAGAGTGTTATAAAGAGCTGTGACTTTTAAATAGAAATGGTCTCACTACATAGTTGACATTTGAGTTAAGACCTGAAAGAAATGAAGAAGCAGCCTATGACTGTCACAGAGTGGAGCAGCCCAGGTTTAGAGAATGGCCAAGGGGAGGCTCCAGACTGGGATAGGGGATGTGTCTGGCAGGTGTAACGCGTGGCTCAGAGGCCAGCATGGCCTGGCCTGAAGGAGGCTGAAGGAGCCGTGGAAAGAGGGTGGCAGTAGATGAGGTCAGAGGGTCGTGGGAGGTCAGATCATGTAGATCTAGATGGCCTTTTAGGCAATGTTTGAAGATCAACCCTAGCTTTCTTTGGAGTGAAACAGGCAAGCTTTATAAGATTTTGATCTGACAAACACATTAACAGCTCTGGCTCTAGCATTTAAAATGACTGAACAAGGAGTTCCTGCTGTGGTGTAGTGGGTTAAGATTCCGACTGCAGTGGCTCAGGTTGCTGCCGAGTTATAGGTTCCACCCCAGCACAGTGGGTTAAAGGATCTGGTATGCCCGCACCTGCAGAGGAGGTCGCAGCTGCAGCTTGGATTCAATCCCTGGCCAGGGAACTTCCATATAAATAAACAGATAGATAAATAGATTGATTGAGCAAGGATATAAATTGAGAAACCAGTTAAGAGGCTCCCGCAGTCATCCAAAGATGTAAGAATGTCTTGAGCCAGAGCCGTCATCAGTAGAGGTGATTAGAGAAGTACAGGGTTCGATCCCTGGCCAAGAACTTCAGCATGCCATGGGCGTGGCCCAAAAAATTAAATTAAATTTTTTAAAAAAGAAGTAGGTGGACCAAAGTACTTGTCTTCTTTGACACAGTGACCAATTCAGAACGGAGTACATGAACCAAATCAGGCTCATCGGAAAATTCTGCCTGGAGAATTAGGACAAAGTTTCATCCTTTTCTCTGGGATTTTAGTCATAAATGCAGTACAAACCTGGAATTAGCTGTGGCCATGTTGGTTACTTGGTGGGGAGACTAGAGAATGAAACCGAACCAGTGAGAAGAAGAGCCCAGACAGAGGGGGAAAAAGGAAAACTTCCATCCCACAAAATGCTGAATCAGACATATTTGAAAAACTGCACGCTTGAATATGTCTTATGAAATTTTAGAATTTCGAAAGTATACAAAGAATTATAAAAATTTATGGACAGGTTAAATAGGTATTATCCACAAAGAAACAAGAGTAAGAGTGACAAATTTCTCATGTGCAACATGAGATGTACAAGGATGTTGGCGAAATGCCTTGGAAGTTCTAGACGAACATTAATTCGATACATAAAATTCAATATCCAGTCAAACACACAATCAATGGTGAGGTCAAAATACATGCTGAGACATGATTATTCCCCATGTATCCTGTATAAAGATACTTCTTGGTAAAATACTCCGATAAAGTGAAAAGGAGATTTAAGAAGAAAAACATGAGATTAAGATTCAGGGAAAGCTGATCATATTTTTTAAAAAAGAACTTATGAAAGACCATCTATTAAAACTGTCCTTAGTTTCATATTCCTAGATCAATATCCCATGAACGGATTTTGCAATCAAGCCTCCCTGTATTTAGAGTTACATTTAATTTCAAGTTACAGTTTAATCGAGAAGAAAAAGAAATAGTAGCTACTACTACTAATACAAATAAGAATCTATAGATATCTAAACATTTGAGGGCTTTTTTTTTTCTATTGTTGATGAAATCTATATCCTAACTAATTCCTTCTCAGTAATTCTTGTTTTATTTATTCTTATCTAAAGTTACCAATTACCAAAAAAGTGAAATTAATTTTAAAAGGTTAAAATTGCTTATCTACATATTAAAATGTAAAGAATTATAAATGTGAACGATATAGGAAGGAAATTTGTCCTTGTTTCAAATGGGGGCCTCATATGAGAATTACCAGCAAAATTTAGCAAAGAAGAAATTACTGGTGCTCACTCTATCTAGTTTTCCCCTCCTGCCAAGGCCCTCAGGAACACCTCCAGTGTCCTGTGGTTAGGAGAGGCCATATGGCTAGTGCTGGGCAGTAGGCTCTGGGTGGAGGTGTTGCAAGGCCTTCAGTCTGGAGAAGAGTATGCATCCTCCATACTTCATTCCTGCCACAGCAAACCCTGATGCCCCTGTTGCCATGGTGATGCCACAGGATGGTGGTGCTTTACTCTGAGTGACTGTGTGGCGTGGAGGAGCCCTTCCTTTCTCATGTCAATCAGCTTTGAACGTAGAGTGTAAATAAGAAAAATGGTGCCTGTGTTAAGCCACGGAGATTTCAGGGTTAATTTGCTACCCCAGCGTAGCCTCGCCTAGCCTCATAAGGGTTACTTTTGCCTCACAAATCATTAACAAGAGTCTTTTCAAATTTTATTGCAGTTATGTTTAAATTTTTCTCTTGTTAAGTTGAATTGACATAGACCCAGGGTAGTTCACGTCTTTCTGAAACACTGTAGTGGAGGTGATTTTATTGGGAAAGACGTTGATGTTTCTTCTGAGGACAATAAACTAAGGGAAAACGAAATGTCTGACAGCAAGAAATCTCTCGCTCCCTGGATAAGCGTATCTCTCTCCTCCCCTTTTCCTCACTGTCTACAAACAGTAAATGCAGAAAATTTTCTGGAAAAATGCCCCTTCAATTTGTGCAAATAACCTCAAAATTGTCCAAAATTCAGCTAATACATTGCAGTTTTGAAATAAGATTCTGTCCCTTAGAAATAAATTTTTATGTATATTTTGAATCAAAATTGAAAAAAGCACAAATATTATTAATGAGGTAAAATAATGGCCCAAATGTGAAGCTTTCCTGTCAATAATTTGAAAACCTTACAGATCTGTCTAAAAGAATAACCTTTGTTCTATATATAGAGAGAGCTAGATAGATATAAAATATATATGGAAGTAATTCTCCAGCTAGCCAATTCTTTTTTTGTAATCAGGTTGTCCCCACTCCTGTTCACATTGGTATATTTTGCGCAAAAAAAATTACGAACCTTCAAAAAGAAAGCATGTGGTCATCTACTCCTTTGCTACCAAAACACAAGATTTTAACATAGAGTTTATTTTAAAACAAGCCAAGAAATCCTTGGAGTCCAAGTTGTTTTTCCATTAGAAGTTTGAGACTTGGCCCCACATATTTCTGTTCTGGAAAAACTCCACTGACACTCTGAATCACCTGGCAACATAAATTAACATTAAGTAGGTCTTAGACCATAACACTCCTAGGCGCCCCAAGGAAAAAAAAAAAAAAAAGAACAGGAAAAAAATATAGTATAGCCTTGTGTTCAGTGTGTATTCAAATAAAACTTCACGATATTCACTTCCCAATAGGAATATGTCAAAATAATTAGATGAGCGTTCTGTACTTAAGAACTCTGTGAAGACTGTTGGCGAAAGTGTAAAATGATATAGTCACTGTGGAAAACAGTATGGCAATTCCTCAAAAAAATAAATATGGAATTACCATATGATCCATCAACTTGACTTCTGGGCATGTATCCCAAAGAACTGAAATCAGGGCCTCAAAGAAATATGTGTACATCCATTTTCAAGGAAGCCTTATTCACAATAGCTAAAACATGGATACGACCCATCAACAGAGGAATGGATAGGCAAAATGTGGAATATTATTCAGTCTTAAAGAAGGAAGGGAAGGAAATTCTATAATATGCTACAACATAAACAAACTGTGAGGACATTACGCTAAGTGAAACGAGCCATACTGTATGATTCCACTTATATGAAATATTTAGGGTACTGAATATCATAAGATGGAAAGTATAACGGTAGCTGCCAAGGGCAGGTGAGAGGGAAGAAAGGAGTATTATTGTTTAATGAGCATACAATTTCAGTTCTACAAGATGAAAGGAATAGTAGGGAATGATGGTGGTGATGGTTGTACAATAATGTGAATGTATTTAACACCACTGAACTGTAAGCTTCAAATGGTTCAGGTGGTAAATTTTATGGCTATGTGTGTTTTGCTACAATATAAAGGTAAAAAATTATTAAATCAATGAAGAACTCAAAATAATCACGGGGCCAGAAATCTATGCATATGTGAATGAGAATTAATTATGAACTACTTACTCCCACTACACACACTTGGACTATATACTATATATCTATAATATATCAAAATGACTATATTAGCAATTTATTCCCACTACACACACTTGGACTCTATGCTATATATCTATAACATATCAAAGTGACTACATCTATATCAAAGTGACTATATTAGCAAGAGCCCTTTACTGTTGATTAATGACAATGATAAAATTAAAATTATTAATATGCTTTTGCATTAAATTGGAGGACATTTTATTATCCTAGCAGCTGGTTCAAGACTTTATTTTAGGTAAACTTCTTGCTTTGCTAGAAAGTATCAAAATAAGACTCTTTGTAATGAAATCTGAGATCCAGAGCTATCTGAATGTATGCAGGTCCGCCTGCATGAAGCAATGCAAGGAAATTGGGAAATGGAGCCTGGGGAGTGAGGAAAGCCGTCTTACAGAGGTGATGTCTATTGCTTCTATAATGTTGGTACAACTAAGAAGCAAAAAAGCATTTGAGCTTTATCTTCATGTCGGCTTCAGGTGGAACAGAGATAGTATATCAGGATTCTTGAAGAAATAAGTTGCTGGAAATTCTTAGAAATCACAGTCAGATGCACGCCACTCTTAGGGGATTATTGAAAAATATAGAAAACTCTCTAAGAGGCACAAATGCCCCAGCTGATGACAATCTCATTCATCCATCACCATCAAAACTGATATTTATTGAGTGCCAAACTGTGTACCAAATATGGTTCTAAGAACTGCATTCATATCAAAGCATTAAAATCTCATAGCAGCTTTATTAGATACTATTACCATCTCCATTCAACAAATGAAGAAAGTGAGGCAAAGATTAAGTAACGTGACCAAAGTGACATAGCTAGTAAGTGTAAGAGACAAGAATCAAACCCAGGCCACCTAAACTCAGAGACTGCCCTCTTTACCACTAACTCTGTCTCTGTCGAGACTCAAAGACTCTAATTTGGTCATGGGTTGCATAGCTGAGAATCATCTTACGTAAGAAATACCAAGTTGTGTATGTCATCAAAGACCATGGAGTTTATTTAATTCAGTGTTTACTAGTTCAGGGTTCCCTTACAACACACCGTTTTCTGATAAATAAATAAGGCTCTTTCTAGATAGATACCCATCTTGATGGGGGAATCCTAAACTAAGGATCAGAAATGTTTTACTAGAAAATTACTTGACAACTTTCGAAGATGGTAAAAATCTACCCAATTTTGTCAATTCCTTAGTATAACCAGTTTCGTAAACGGTCCATGAAAAGTGCAAGGATGAAAAGGGCTACCTTAAATTTCTCAATGAAACGTCAAATGTTAGGGTTGACAAAGCATTCTTTACCATAGAAGGCAACCTAGGAATCTTATTGGCTGAGTTATATAATCCACCACATCAATAAATGAATATCTTTAGTACACACATGTTGGAACAATAGTAATTTATATATTTGAAAACATCTGAACACAGAAGAAGGCAACAAAAGTAATTTTTGTGCTTCAGTAAATTGGACAACCAGGACACTGGGTTTTAACAACTACAGAAAGAAAAAGAGAAGGCCAGTGGTCATCAGAAAGGATGACGGTGATTCAACAGGTTATGAGTCAGCTGCAAGATAACTGAAAGTGGTCAAAAGTACACACTGGGGCGAAAAGTGGTTATCATTACTATTGTTTTTTGGCTCATACATAAATAGGAGCACTTAAATTAATATATTAATGTTTTCTGAAAAATTACCAGAATTTCAGTTATATCCATGGAATCACCAAAGAATGAATTCTTGAGTGATAACTGTGAAAAGAATGCTTCCCTTGTATTCTGCAGCAAACTGGAAAAAAAAAAAAAAAGAGTTAAACTAAACAAGAGATGGGTGTCCCAGTCAGGAACTAAGACATAATCTTTTTAAATCATTTTATAAATAGGAAATTAAAGGAATACTGAGAATAATTACACACCTATTTATAGAACTTCAGTCCTACCTAGACCAAGAGGGGCGAATTGTAAAGATGAAAGCATCTTAAGACTTTTACTTTCACATGATAATTATTAAATGTAACGAGCTTATTATAGTCATTAGTAAATTTAGGTTCATAAATGCCTCATTTCTAGAACTTTCAATTTATATGTGGGCATCCAAGCCCATAGTTTCTTATAAAATAGATTCTTCACATAATTAGAGTTCTATGGTACTTTGATAGTTATGGTATGTTCCTGACCACTAGGGGTCAAAACAGACAGTTCTGTAAATAAACTAACTGCTTTACTGAGCAGCTCTCCCACTAAAAGGTAATCTCCATTAATAATCCACTTTCGAGGGAAATTTGAAGGACTAAATATAGTTGGTTATTTATTAATGCTATTACTTTCTCTCTGCATTAATCCAAACTTAGGGATAAATACACCTAAGCTAATATAATTTGGTTCACAAATTAGAATAACAAAGTAGAGTCCAGGCCCTTTAGATCATAAATACCATTCAAAGAAAGAATTAGTTTTGAAGAGTTCTCAATTACATACCAAAAAGCTGTGAGTTTCCTCGTTCTGGTTCTGTTGCTCCTGAGCTGTACGAGAAAAAGACAAGAAAGAGGTCATCAGACTTCTGCGTGAATTTAGTTGCCTGGGAGGAAGTCAGAAATCTACCCCATCAACCCCAGGAAGAGGTAACAAAATAGTAACTTGTGAATGGCAATAATTACCTAGTGTCTCTCCTGGAGAATGAGACAGAAAGTTCTAGCTCATAGAAAATAAGGAAACCTGGGTAGTAAGCTAGTAGGAAATCATCACACTGAGATTCCCCCAAATTGAACATTTTCTAAAAGATAAAATGAAAACGATATTCTAAGCTCTTAAACACTCCTAAAGATACATTTTTTACTTTGCCTTTTTATTTTTTATTTTTTTGTTGAAGTATCGTTGATTTACAATGTTTCAGGTGTCCAGCGAAGTGAGTCACATGTATATTATACATTTATTCTTCTACAGATTCGTTTCCATTTTAAGTTATTACAAGATATTGACTATAGTTCCCTAAGTAGGACCCTGTTGTTCATCTCCTTTATATACTTTGCTTCGCTTGTAAATACCCTGAGAGATGTGCACATGGATTTAGAACTTTTGTTTGTTTTCCTGGAATATTGCCAGAGGAAAATATTTTGTATTAGTAATAATAATCCCACGTATTCCCTAAACACAAATGTTTTAAAATAAAGATTCTTTGTTTAAGAAACTGTTTCTTTGAAAGCAGTTTTATACTTACAATAAAACTGAGAGTACAGAGAAGTCACAGAGGTGTTCCATATATTCGCTACCACCACACATGCAAAGCCTCCTACATTATCAACATCACTGACCAGAATGGTACTTTTTTTTTGGGGGGGGGGGGGGCTGCACCCATGGCCTATGGAAGTTCCCCAGCCACTGATGCAATCCAAGCTGCAGCTGCAACCTACACCACAGCTGTGGCAATGCAGATCCTTAACCCACTGCTCCTGGCCAGAGGTCAAATCCAGTGACCCAAGCCACTGCAGAGAAAATGTTGTGTCCTTCACCGGCTCCACCACAGCAGGAACTCCCACAATGGTACACTTTTCATCAAGGGTGAACCTACACTTACAGGTTATAATTACCCAAAGTTCATAGTTTACCTTAGGGTTGGCTCTTGTTGTTGTACAGTCTATGAGTATGAACAGATGTGTAATGACACCTCTATCATTATACTATCATACATACTGTTTTTATTTCTCTAAAATCCTTAATGCTCTGAGTATGCATCTCTCCACACTCACCCCACCCCTAGCCATCAGTAATCATTTTTAATTGGCTCTGTAATTTTACCTTTTCCTATTGGCCTCTTTCATCTAGTAATTATGAATTAAAATTTCCTCCATATCTTATCGTGGCTTGATAGCTAATTTCTTTTAGCACTAAATAATATCCCATTGTTTGAATATACCACAGCTTGTTTATCCTTTTACCTGTGGAAGGACACCTTGATTGATTCCAAGTTTTGGCAATTTTATGAATAAAGCTGCTATAAATGTCCATGTGCAGATTTTTGCGTGAACATAAATTTTCAGCTCTTTGGGTAAATAGTAAGCATGATTGCTGGACTGTACGGCAAGCCTATTGTTTAGCTGGTTTTGATGTTACTGTTTTTAACAACCCACTAAACTGTTGTCCCAATTAGCTGTACCCTTGTACATGCCTACCAGCAATGTATGAGGGTCTCCATCGTTCCACGTCCTCACTGGCATTTGGTGACGTCAGTGTCCCAGATTTTGACCCTTCTCATAGATGTTTAGTCATATCGTGTTGTTTTAATTTGCATTTCCCTGGCAACATAGATGTGGAGCATCTTTTCCTATGCATATTTGCTATCTGTATATATCTTCCTCGGTGAAGTTTCTCTTAAGGTCTTTGGCCTATTTTTCAATTAGGTTGCTTGTTTCCTTACGCTTGAGTTTTAAGCGCTTTTGTGTATAATTTGAGTAATAGGCCTTTGTCACATGTGTCTTTTGCACGTACTTTCTTCCAGTCTGTGGTTTGTCTCACTGTCCTTATATTGTCTTTTACAGAGCAGAGTTTTTAATTTTAATCCAATCCAGCTTATCAATTATTTCTATAAACTAGCCTTTCATACCTAGGTCTCACTTGCTCAAGGTACACAACTCTTTGCATACATTTTTGAATTCCATTTTCTGATATTTTGTGGAGGATTTTTGCATCTATGTTTATTAAAGATATTGGTATTTAGTTTTATTTTCTTGCAATATCTTTGCCTGGTTTTGATATCAGGGTAATGTTGGCCTCAAAGAATGAGCTAAGAAGTATTCCCTTTGCTTTTTCCCCTGAAAGAGACTATAGATAATTGGCATTGTTTCTTTCTTAAATATTTGGTAGAATTCACCAGCGAACACATTTGAACCTATGCTTTGTTTTGGAAGGATATTAATTATTAGTTAAATTTCTTTAATAGATATAGGCTGTTCAGATTACCTAATTCTTCCTGTGTGAGTTTTGGCAGATTGTATTTTTTAAGGAATTGATCTTCAGCTAGGGCATCAAATTTGTGGGCATAGAGTTGTTTATAGTATTCTTTTATTATCCATTTTAATTTTGATGGGATCTATAGTGATGCCCCTCTTTCATTTCTGATATTAGTAAATTTGTCATCTCTCTTTTTTTCCTAGTTAGTCTGGCTAAAGGCTTTTTGATCTTATTGATCCTTTAAAGGAATCAGCTTTTGGTTCTGTTGATTTTCTCTTGATTTTCTGTGTTCGATTTCATTGATTTTTGCTCTAATTCCTATTATATCTTGTCTTCTGCTTAATTTAGATTTAATTTTCTCTTCTTTGTTCTCGTTTCCTAAGATAGAAACTTAGGTTATGGATTTTAGGTCTTCTATCTTTTCTAATATATGCATTCAATAAATTTCCTTTAAGCTCTCCTTTTGCTGAAAGATTCTTCTTTTTTAAACCTATATATCTGTATCTCACACTAAAATGAGATGGTATGATGTAATCTGTAAAGAATATATTTCAAGAGGTCTGTTTTTTAATAACTCAACTGTTTGGGGAATTGGGGTTTTTTTAACTTTTAAAAATTTTTCCAACTTTTTATTTTGAAAATATTCAAAACTATAGAAAAGCTGCAAGAATAGTTAACAGTGGAGTTCCTGCTGTGGCACAGTGGGTTAGGGGTTTGATCCCTGGCCTGGAGCAATGGGCTAAGAATCTGGCATTGCTGCAGCTGTGGTGTAGGTCACAGCTGCAGCTCGGATGGACTTGATCCCTGGCCAAGGAACTCCCAAATACCACTAGTGGGGAAAAAACATAGTAGTTAACAATGAACACCTTCATAGCCTTCATCTAGATTCCCAAAATATTACCATTTTGCCACAATCACTTTAACCTCTCTTCTCTATATATACACACTTTACCAAACCATTTGGAAATTGCTTGTAGACAAAAAGATATTTCAGCCTTATCTAGTTTAGCATGTACCTCCTAAGAACAACTATCTTATCATAATAACATAATAATGACCACACTTAGGAAATTTTGAATGATGGAGTATAATTATGTAATATGCAGTTCAAATTCCCCCAATTGTCCCAATAATGTTCTCTTCAGGATGGAGAGCTATTCTATTTTATTTCAAATCCAGGATCTGGATCCAATCAAAGATCATCATTGCATGCATTATCATATTATATAGTTCCTTTTGTTATTAGTGATCGACACTTCTATAGAGTCCAGTCCAGTTGTTTTGCATAATATCCTCAAAGAGGATTTGTCTAACTGTTCCCTCACAATTAGACTCAGGTTAAACATTTTTGGTGGAAGTACAAATGTGAAATTGAATTGCTTTATTTTTATACTTTAGAAAAACAAGAAAGGTTGGATTAATTTTTTTTTGATCTCAGTAACATTTAGAGATTGCTTCTTATAAAGCAAATTTTTGTTACAGTTGCAATTTATAAAATGCTTTGACTTAGATTAATTTATTCAGTTTGCACAACAACCCCATGAGTTAGGCATTTTTAATCATCTTTTTGGGGGGGTGGAAATCTATCCAAGTTTATATAACCAATAAGACTATTTCTGTGGCCAAAATAAGATATAGAAATACTATAAACTTCACACTACATTACGAAGCCCTCTATTTTCATGTCAAATACATCGAGACATCTTTTTTTTTTTTTTTCCTCTTCTACAACCTGCGTTCCACATTGTTCACACTTTGCGGCTTAAAGTTCTAGTTTTGTTATATTAAATTACAAGGTAATGTGATATTGTTTTACTTAAACATTTTCCGACTATAACGATTTGAAATGATAATAGTTGACCGGAAACAATGTAAAGTAGATGGATGTTAGCCGTGTTGGATGCCGAGTCATCGGCTTCTGTTCATGTTTGTCTTTGCATTTAGTGTACCTAACAAGCCAGCTCTTTCTTTCCCTCTAAAACAAGATTTTATGTTACTTCTTTCTACTTCCCAAAGCAGTGAAAACAGCACTGTTTCACAATGTAGTAATCAGCATCTGTTCAAGAACTTCTTGGTTTTTTGTTTTTGTTTTTGTTTTTGTTTTTTGTCTTTTTGCCTTTTCTTGAGCCGCTCCCATGGCACATGGAGTTTCCCAGGCTAGGGGTCGAATTGGAGCTGCAGCCGCCGGCCTACACCAGAGCCACAGCAACACAGGATCCAAGCCGTGTCTGCGACCTACACCACAGCTCACGGCAACGCCGGATCCTTAACCCACCGAGCAAGGCCAGGGATCGAACCTGCAACCTCATGGTTCCTCGGTGGATTCGTTAACCACTGCCCTACACGGGAACTCCTGGTATTTTAAATTACTTTTTATATTTTTCTTTTTAATTGTTGGACTTCCAAATCCTGGTGTTGTTTAGTTGAGGGCCAAGCCAAGAAAAGCTGGGCTATTGGTGTATATAACTTGTTCACAGCCAGCAAAATGAATCTCTAAGTAGGCATTCCAGCCAGAAAGGGCACAAACAGGTTTTCCTATGAGTCAAGAGCACTTATGGGGGTAAAAGCCAGACAACTTTTATAGTAATATTGAAATTTAAAAAGCATTACCACCCATGTCTAGGTAAATGTGACTGCAGATGCTTATCTGGGTGGTATTCAGTTTCAGATGTACTAACTAAATCATTCTGAGTTTAGGAAGGTCTTGAGGAAACTTGGTGATGTTTTCTGTGATAAACACCACTTTGCCACCTCCAGAAAGCCTCATGCTGAGATAACAGATCAAAGTCCACGTACTCTTCCATCTATGCACAATTTCTCTAACACTCAATGACTTGAATATCTCATTTCAAAGGAAAAGAGTTATTTCAGATGCTTGGAACCTGAATAATGAATGTGACATTATTGTCCTTGTCCAGTGCTCGATTTCATAAGGAAGCAGAAAATACCCCAAGAAGGAACAAAATTCTTTGTTCCATGTTCACAGAATTCTGCGGGTGTTAACATCATTTTCTTTTGAATTGGCATATAATGCACATCCTCAAAAGAAAAATCTATATCTTAGCCCTAAGAAAAACATTATTCTTATTCATTTGAATTCATTTTCTAGGCCAAATACAGTAGAGAAACCGGCATTTGATAACTACGCTTTGAAGACATACATTGTAGCTAGACAGAGTGATGAAAAATGTTTCAGTGAAGTCTTTAATAGAACATGTATCATTCATTTTTCCCCACCAATCCTCAACAGACTTCTACTGTCTTCAAATAACAATGAGAGGCTGCCTGCAGTTAATTTAATCATTGTAATTTCCTAAGAAATAAAGACTGATGTCTATTGAAAATTATTCCAATTATGTCTTTGAAAATGAGTTCAAAACTGTTAAAATTACTACTTTCAATACTACATTAACCTCTACCAAGTATTATTAGTTATTCTCAAAAACTTAGAGCAAAAAAAGGACATTAGTGCCTAACATTTTTTTATTCGGTAAAAAAAAAAAATGGAAGTTTTTGCTGCCACAATTATTTTGTAAAACTTTGCTCAAGTTCAATCTACTTAAGGTTTATTAATCTAACCCTTTTCAGTTACATCCTGAGAAGCAGCTTCTCTGATTAGAAACAAAAACAGGGCCAGAAGTAAAGTCACTACACAACCACGTGAAAATAAGTAGAAGATGAGCAGAGAGAAGGGAATCTCACAAAAAAACAATGATGAAAATAACAATAGCCCACACTTGTTAAGCTCTGATTATCACTAAGTGTTTGCTGGCATGTGCTAAATGCAGTACATGTATCAAGCATCTAGTTTTCACAACTCTGGGAAGCTGGTGCTTTCTTTATTCCCATTTTACAGAACATGATGACGGCCCTGAAGTTCACAGCTCTGGCTGGAGCGCTCTGCTGTGTGGACACTGCCCACCCCGCTACTCATAGATGGCTGCTGTGCTGTGCCCAACCGCCTCTAGACCCCGCCCTTCACACAGACACCTGTTTCCCATCCGTATTACTATGAGGATGCTCCACAGCGACCTCTGCTTCCCTTTGACCATATTTCTCTCCCTCTGGAACCCACAGACACCCTAGCAGAGGAATTGTGTGGGAAGAGGCAGAGAACAGAGAGAACTGGGTCAGTGCCCTCTGTACCCAGAGCCCCGCCTCCTCCCATGCGGCCCGACTTCCCTCATCTCCGGTTCAGAGGTCGTCCAGCCCCTTCTCAGAGACTTCCACCCATCAGGCAAGTCTGGCCTGTCTAAACCACAAAGGCAGATAAGTTTAGCCCCTCTTGCCCCAGGCTCTTGCACCCCAAGCAGGGCACCTCATCAGGCCTCTGACTCCACTGGGCTGATCACCAAGAGCCCTCTGCCAGCCAGGGGAGTCCCGGCTGTGACACGTACCTGCGTAATCGCCATGGGGTGGCTGCTGCCTGACTCCCAGGTGTGCTGCCGGTCCCTCATCCTGACACGGTTCAAGAGACTCTTCCGAATCATCAGCTACACGAAGGAGGTAAAGTTTATGCCTCAAACACGTCTATGCTTTGGCTCTTAATATGGTGTGAATTCTGTGTACATTTGATGAGAACGAAAGGAGGCCGTGGGAGAAAGGAGAGAACAACGGGAGGAGAGCAGTTTGGCTGGTGTGTTATTGCAGGGACCTTGGCCAGCCAGAGGGCAGCAGGGGGGGCCCGCTCGGCGGCTGGGGAAGGAGCAGCGGCAGAAGAGGGTATGAAGGAGGCAGGCGAACACCCGGGCCCTTCCCAGCTTCATCATTCCCTGTTCTGCTTCTCCCAGAGGCCGCTGTCCCTTCTTTTCCCCATGTTTGCCCACCTGGAAGCTCCATCACACTCCCCAGAAACGCCCATGTGTATGGGTTTCATTTGTGTCAACTTCCTGCACCTACAGGGACTCTACTTCTGTACCTCCCCTGACCGAAATGTGTATTCCACATAAAACGGTGATTCTTTTTTTTTTTTTGCCTTTTTAGGGCCACACCCATGGCATATGGAGGTGCCCAGGCTAGGGGTCGAATGGGAGCTGGAGCAACTGGCCTACACCACAGCCACAGCAATGCCAGATCCGAGCTGCATCGACGACCTACACCACAGTTCACAGCACCACTGGATCCTCAACCCACTGAGCAAGGCCAGGGATCGAACCTGCGTCCTCACAGATACTGGTCAGATTCGTTTCCACTGAGCCATGACGGGAATTCCCAAAATGGTGATTCTTGAATATCAGTGGTAGTGCTTTTGAGTTAAGAGGAAGGACTGGTAAAGTAGAAGAAGCTTCCAGGGCCCTCCTACCCACCTCCCACCCACCTCCTGATAGCAGGAGAGAGGAATGGATGGGATGCCAATGCAAATTATACGAGAAGCTTTCCCCTTCCCTTTCCTACTAGTCTAAAGTCAGTGCCTTTCTACTTGTTTCATCCTTCTGGCATGGCGCAGACTCCTGATACATCACCCCCACCACGAGCATATTTTTAAACCCAGAGTTGATAGGCATATGGTGCCTCCTCTTGAGTGCTGGACCCTTGCTCACCACGTCCTGACTCCAAGGTTGGCGCTCAGCTAATAACTACAGCATCTATTCCACTTTTTAGAAGTTGAAGTTTTGGATATTAAAAAATACATATTTGCCTTGTTTTCAACTTTAAAATGCAAAAGAAAAAAGTCCCTAAAAGAAAAATCAACCCAAGTCCAGAGATACCCGCTCTTAGCTTGGGTATTCCTGCTCCATTCTACTCATTTGGAAAATCTGTAATGAAACCGGGGGTGTTCTATATATACAGCTTTGTATCTACAAAGCCTAAGCTTAGAGCTCTGCACAAAGGGAGATTACAGCTCATATTTGAGCTCCTTGACAAGTCACATGTAGGTCCTTGAATCACAGTGGAGGCCCTGACATTCCACTTACTCTATCAGGCATGTGTGAGATTTTGGACAGCACCCTAATGAGCAGTAATGGTCTGGAGAGAATGCTTTTATCTCCGCTGCTGAGCAGGAGGTCCTAGGGTGCAGAATCATATGTAAGTCCACATGTACATTTTCCCTGTTTGAAACAAGCACATAAGGCTCAGAAACTTTGAGAGCAAAACCAGGAAGTTCCTGTTGTGGCTCA
Source organism: Phacochoerus africanus (assembly GCF_016906955.1). Taxonomy (NCBI): domain Eukaryota; kingdom Metazoa; phylum Chordata; class Mammalia; order Artiodactyla; family Suidae; genus Phacochoerus; species Phacochoerus africanus. The sequence goes on along the minus strand of NC_062545.1, from coordinate 12,494,211 downwards.
GTGGTAACAACCCCAACTAGTGTCCTTGAGGATGCGGGTTCGATCCCTGGCCTCGCTCAGGGGGTGAAGGATCCAGCATTGCCGTGAGCCGTGGTGTAGGTCACAGACTTGGCTCACATCCCGCTTTGCTATGACTGTGGCGTAGGCTGGCAGCTGCAGCTCTGATTCAACCCCTAGCCTGGGGACTTCCATATGACACAGGAGTGACTCTAAAAAGCAAAAAAAAAAAAAAAGAGAGAGAGATTAAAACCAGTAACTTATAAGGCTCAATGTTGCCATCTCAAATATTTCATTGTTTAATGTTCTTGGGTTATTTTAGAAAAAAAAAAGCTACATAAATGACAGAAAGCAAAGATTGCTCAAGTCAAAATTTATCTGGAAACAAAGGATTTGGAATCGTCTGGCTCAGATTTATAGAACCATAAAACTATTCTTAGAAAAAAATCTGACGACATATTAGAAAATACATTGCAATGATATTTCATATACATACCACCTTGATTTAACAATTTCTCTAATCATCCCCAAAATGTCTCTGAAGAGTTGGTTTGTAGGGAACACCTTAACAAGAACAAACTAAATTTAAGGCAACAGCTGAACTTCAACTTCCCAAACACTTCCTAAGTTATTATCATCAATTATATCTTCTCCAATCAAGAGGACATTTTCATTTGTTTATGCAAGAAACAGCCTTGCATAGGTCATTCAACTGAAAAAATGATGCAGACCCAAAGAAAGCAAGAGAAATAAATAGCAACCTTCCTTTAAAGAAGGAAGACCTGTTAAAGATCTCTTCTCTTTTCAGGAGAAAATGAGTAATTCCTATTAAGGTCGCCAGCATCAGCATCTCACAAACACACACACACGTGTAATCAAAGGAAGAAAGGATGCCAGTGTTTCTATCTATTGCAGGATTCAACCCAGAAGCTCTCAGCAAACACTGCTATTTCTTTCGTAGGAAGATTGTGAATCATTCATGCCTTAAAATGCTATTGTCAGTGGTTTGCGCCCTAAGACTTGAACAATCCGTCCGTCCATGAGTGTTTCATGAACTGGGTACCTGTGCGATGCCCAACAGCAGTCAGGGTTCGGCGCAGGTGGGAGAAGGCACGAGGGAGGATGCGGAGAGCCTGGCTGAGGTGGGCAAGTCCACACTTATCCAAGGTGGTTTCACCTTGAACTGCAGCCCATACTTGCCTTCAAAGAAAGGGCTCCAAATTCTTTTGAAAATTGTGAGTCTATGCTATTCTAATGCATTTTTCCAAAATTCAGGTATTCTATTCTGAATAATTTATAAAACTCATAGTTGGATTATGACACTAAACAACGAAAAGCCAATTCTCGAACTGTTATAAATCTATTAAAGCCAATGCAGATGGATTACCGCTTCTGGTCTACTACCTCACTGCCCATTTTCTAAGCCACCATGCATGGGGAGGGCATTCAACCCACTAAAATTTCTGGTGTTTTGGGCTCCCTCCCAGAAGGAAAGGACAGCTCCTTTGCATCTCTGTTAAAAAATAAAAGGCAGATTTGGCCTCTTTGTGGAGAAAATGCAAAGCAGAGAATATTCTAGGTTAAACATAATGAGAGCGTTCCTGTTGCTTTTCTTCAACTGAGTCTCCGAAAATATTTATTTTCAACTTATTTGAACATAGGTATTGAGGAAAGGGGCTTGCTTTTTTGAAACAAGCAAAGTGGATACTCCCTGCAAAATACAAAGTCAAAAACATAAATACAGTCCTTCCCACAGGCTTTGAAGTGGCAGACACTTCAGGCCTTTGCCACTTACTCTTCTCTTGGATAAAATCAACATTCCCCTTCTGTAGGTAATAAAATAAGAAGTCCTGTATTCAGAAATGATAGCTTTTATTGTTGCAATCTAGAAGTGGCTTTAATGGGGCGTTGCCTTGCTACCTGACCCCTGGCAAGAAGGCCACAAATTAACTATTCTAAACCCAACATAATCACCTTTGTTCAGTTTAGCTTCTCATTTACCCTGTTTATAGTCAATATATCTATAAAACAGCTTAGGTCAGTCAATTATCAAAACATTTGTTTTCTAGTCCGTTATCTTGGGGCATTCACCAGAAAATTATATCCATCACTCAAAATACTCCATGTGTGGGGTAGTAAGAGTTTTATAGTGGACATGAGCATGTGGTTCTATCAGGTTTGGATATTCCGGGTTAAAATCCCGGAAGCTGGGGTTCCTGCTGCAGCTCATCGGGCTAAGAACTGGACTAGTATGCATGAGGATGCAAGTTCAATCCCTGGTCCCACTCAGTAGGTTAAGGCTCCAGCATTGCTGCAATCTGCAGTGCACATCACAGATGCAGCTCCAATCTGGCGATGCTGTGGCTGGGGTGTAGGCCGGCAGCTGCAGCTCTGATTCAACCCCTACCCCGGGAACTGCCATACGCTGCAGGTAGGGCCCTTAAAAATTGTTTTAAAAATCATCAAAGCCATATGCTATGGACTGTGTGTCTATAGCTTTAAACACCCAGTCATCTGTGAATCGAAATAGATCCCGTATTGTTCCAAGCGACTTTTTCCCACTCTGATCTTAGGCTGGTGTGTTCTGAATAATTTGCCTTAATGGGGCCTATGGTGAGACCACATCCCTGCCTGGGGAATGAGATCTGCCCAGAGAGGGCATACCTTCCCCACGTCTACAATCTTAGAAACATTTGGACTCTGAGATGTGGTAGGAAAGTTTCTGCTTCTCCTTCCGTCTTGGCCTTGCTCTCTTGAGCCTGAATGGTAAGGAATCTTACCGGAAGGCTCTATGGGGATGCTGCAAAGATGCTCTGTGGCTGAAGCACCTGGAGGCAGCCCTTGGAATAAACTGGGAGAGAGGAAAGCAAAAAAACTCTCATAAAGGTGGGCTGTGACTTGTGAGTTCTGAAAGCAGGCCTATAGAGAGGGACATACTTTGGGGTTAATGGGATATATTGATATGGTCTTGCGATCTCTTTTTTGTCCAATCTGGTTTTTGCTAGCTGTTCAAGTGTGACATAACTTCCAGAAACCCTCTACTTCCCACTGGCCCATTTACCTGGCACAATGATCTGATCACTCAGGACCAGAGGTCACTTCACAGTATAAGCAGGTCCTCTGTTGCCCTGCGTCTATGGATAATGGAGAGAAACAGAGTTTCCAATGAGCACCAGAAGCAAGTTTGGGGAAAATCCTTCAAAATTTTAAAACTCACAGTAGAAACATGAGGGAGAAACCCTACAATTATACATTACAAGAAATAAAATGTGAGGTAGAAAGAAGTTTTTTTGAACAACTTTTGAAACTTTTGAAAATGAAAAACAATTTGATCAACTTATGCTACAGAACAGACTGGATTATCCTCCTATGTTCTCTAGAGAAAAATGACATTAGAAAATCATTATCATATGAAGAGGCAACCAAAAACACTTGCTGTTAAAAATATAGGGGAAAGCATTTAAGATATGTCGGGCAGTTTGTTTTTTTATTATCTCATTTTTCTGAACAAAGTGCTGTTTCTGGTATTTTGGCAGCTTTTTCGAATCTGAAATTTATTGTCGTTCCTGTCATGTAGTTTAAATATTGAGTTTCTCACAACTTTCTCTTTGTATGTTTGTATATTTCCTAAAAAAGACCCTCAAAGTTGTATGAGCTTAGGGCCTGACAAAATCTGGATCTCCCCTGTTTATGTCCAGTTTCTCTCATTCCAGCTTGGCCTCAGCCAGGCTATGGCAGATGATGAGGTAGGGTGGTAAAAGGGAGAGTTTTGAACTAGGTCATCATTCCTGGGACCATGAATTGGTGGTGGTCTCCAAGGGTCACGAGAGTCTTGGCCACAGGCGTTGAGGCTGTATAACCCCAGGCATCGCTCCAACCTTGAAAGGTCAGCATTGCATGTTGTTAAATATGCCTACGCTTTCCTGTCCTCCAGGTTATTACAGGGTTTGTTTAATCCACAGCACAGACAAGCATTCCCATGTTCGCCAAGAGCATCAGATCCAACTGGCTTGTCCTCAATCTCTGTCAAGTGCTCAGTTACCGTAAACAATATTGATGTAATAGGTTTAAAAGCATATCTGTTACATGATATTGCAGAGTTATTTACTCTTAAGAGTGCTGGGACTTTTGGAGGTCTGTGATTCCCTGAAATTGTGGGGAGAATTTAACGTGTGTCTGCATTTATAGTTTTCAAGTCAGAGTCTCAAATCGGTCCATGACATGTAAAAACTAATAATCACTAACCTGCATTTCAAGAATAAGTGCCTCCACAGAGGAAACGGATCCGACTAGGAACCATGAGGTTGCGGGTTCGATCCCTGGCCTCGCTCAGTGGGTCAAGGATCCAGCGTTGCCGTGAGCTGTGGTGTAAGTTGCAGACATGGCTCAGATCTGGCGTTGCTGTGGCTCTGGCATAGGCTGGCAGCTACAGCTCCGATTAGACCCCTAGCCTGGGAACCTCCATATGCCACGGGTGCGGCCCTAGAAAAGACCAAAAAAAAAAAAAAAGAATAAGTGCCTCCATGGAGGTGGTACTGAAAGCAAATAAATAAAAATAAATGATAATACTTTCTACCTCCAAAAGGTTAAAAAAATTATATTAGATTGTTTAAAATCCATTTCTATATTAAGCTACACCAGTAGAAACATATCATTAATTTATACAAAGTATGAGAGATATCCCAATAAAACAAAGGATGTTTGCAAAAGTACTCATAATTTCATTCCTCAGTGTGTCATTGCTATAGACTGAGGTGTCGCCCCCCAAAATTCAGAGATCGAAGGCCTAACCTCCAATGTAAAGGTATTTGGAGATGGACCTTTCAGCGGCATGAGATGGAGATGGGGCCGGCGGGGGGAACCTCAAGAGGAATTAGTGAGTGCCCGTAGGGAAGAGAAAAGAAAGAAATCCTTCTCTTTCCACACCGTGAGGCCATGGCAAGAAGGTGGCCACCTGTAAGCCAGGACGAGAGCCCTCACCAGAAGCCAGCCACATCGGCACCTTGCTCTGGGATATCGCAGCCTCCAGAACTATGAGAAAAACGTGTCAGTTGTTTAAGCCTCCCAGTCTACGATATGTTGCTACAGCAGCTCAAGCAGACTCAGATGAAGCAGGGCCTATGGAAAACTTTTCTCCCCAGTTTCCGTCGAGAAAGAGTTGGGCATCTCAGGAGCCATGATCATGAATCTGTAACTAACTGTTTCTTCCTCTTTGTCCTGAATGTTAAACTTAGAATCAAATTTGTCCTTGTACTCTAATAAAGGTCTAGAACCTTCCCACGAATACTTTGTACATGAACTTCCCTCTAAGACATCTTTTACTTTTCATGCTAATTTTCTCTTTCCTTTCTTTTTTCTCATCCACTTACTTGTAATCTTCCTATATTGTGCTATATGCATGTATGCAAGTTGCCTCGGATCCTTTCAAAAACAAGGCAGGTTATAAGTAAGAATATAAATGAATGGGTGAATGACTTTTCCATTCGAGAATTAAAAATACAAATGTTCATAACTGCATTGAGAATTATATACAAATATTTATTTGAAGAACTCTGTCAACCATGCTCACAATCCTATGGAAGTGATTTTCTTGCTCCGGGAGTCCTTATCTTGGAGGGCACAGACTCTCCAGGGGTCCTGTGAACAGAATTCAGGGAATCTATACACTTAAAATGGTGAAGATATATCTTCCTTTTCACCGATCTCGAACTGAAATTTAACATTTCCTTCAAGCATAAATACTGACAACAAGCCACAGAAGTACTATCAGCATCTGTGATTTTGTCTCCCATAGAAACCACAGATATTCTCCTCTCCAGTAGGGTTTTTGTGGCTGTCTTCAGACGTCATTTATGTTTCTCATCACCATCCAAATGTCAATGTCACCAGACTTACTGCTGCAAGGTTGTTTAATGCATTAACAAAGAAGCACGTGTATTACTATATCGCCCAGGCTGGGATAATTACATTTTTATGTATTTTGTTGCTTTGCAACCTTTTGTATTTTGTTCTATGTATTTAAAAACACTGTTCTGAAAAGGGGTCCATAGGCTTCTTCAGACTGTCAACAGTGTTCGGTGCTGTTAAGAAAAAGTTACCTGTGTCAAGGACAACCTGTTTAGGCAGCATTTTACAGACTGTTTGCAAATATCTTATTGAGACCTATACTAAGAGGAGGGGATGCTGGTTTCTCTTGACTGGAAAACAGTGGCATCCTCTTTAAAGAAGAGGGACCATTAGAAGCTGAATGGGTCTTTTAGTCCCTTTGACAATATAAGGTCATACTCAACCCTCCTGAGATAAATTTATTTCTTAGGTCTGCACTTAAAACCTCTGAAAAGGCATTTACCAGCCTGGGTGAAATTTTGGGTCAGCATTTCTGTGTCTGAGAGAGGAAAAGCATTTGACTTAACATACAAAACATCTACTAAGAAGCAGTACATTTGATTCAGTCCTGACTCATTGCCTATTTTGCAAATTATCTAAGCCCCTTCCTTTTATTTTTTTCCCCTGTCAGTCAGGTTTCTTTTAAATTTTTATCAGACACTGTGGCACTTTTAGCACATCTGGAGTAGGGCAAGAATAAGGAACCAAAACGAAAGGCTGCCAGTATGATTGCTCAACACACACTTGAACATTATTTTTAGTTAGGGACATTCACAGCTAGGACCTGGTACGATGGAATGTGTGTGTTTGCGTGTGTGTGTTGGAGGGGAAAGAGTGTACATGCCGTGACACCACTCCAAGAAGGCCGTGGGCAAGGGCCTTTGCTCCTCCCTCCCAAGTTCATTGATTGAAGATCAGGGGAGGGAGGAGCCAGGATGGGCTAGAGAGGTTTACTCTCGCCCTCAGCGCTCCGCACTGCAAGCACAATGGGAAGTGGGTGGGGAGGCAGCCTGGTGGGTCTCTGCAATGGTGGGCTTTATTCTCTCTCTCTTTTGGGCCGATAGGAGGGCACTATCCCTGGGCCACCTGCCCCTGCTCCCGTGAAAGCTGTGGTTGGAAAGTGGAGTTCCTAGTTAAATGATAAGGCACCAGCTCCTCTGAGGATATACGCATCACTTTGTATAACTAGTAAGTTTTCCAGATGGCAGATTTCTTACCTTTTAAGCAGTGATGCTTTTTTCGTGTTAGTTATTTTAGACTACTGAACTTATCATAAATGTCCTATACACCTCCCATGTACTTAGAAAAGTGTCCTGAAATTAGTTTAGTCTTATATTGAGGACTCTGCATCAACACTGAAACTATTCTTTCTCGCATGGAAGTGCAGCAAAAGTAAACACCAGGACCCATTGAGGGTCTTTGAATTGGAATTGATGCTGAGATCTTTGGGTTCTTCTATAGTGACTTTTTTTTTTTTGTCTTTTTGCTATTTCTTGGGCTGCTCCCACGGCATATGGAGGTTCCCAGGCTAGGGGTCAAATCGGAGCTGTAGCCACCGGCCTACGCCAGAGCCACAGCAACACAGGATCCGAGCCGCGTCTGCAACCTACACCACAGCTCACGGCAAAGCCGGATCGTTAACCCACTGAGCAAGGGCAGGGACCGAACCCGCAACCTCGGGTTCCTAGTCGGATTCGTTAACCACTGTGCCACGATGGGAACTCCTATAGTGACTTCTTTTTTTCGTCTAATTCTTTCTTATCAGACATTATTCTCACTGTTGTCAATAATCCCAATAACGAATTTCTTCTGTGCTCCAATAGATTTGGAAACCAGATATGGAATAATGAAGGGACTGAAGGTCATTTTGAGAAGAGAAAAACTATGGCGCTTGAGATTTCTTCTTTGTAGTTTATGACATCTGAGTATTCACAGAGTTTTACCGACCTGCTGATTCCTTGCTGGGTGCTGGATGTGTGAGTTTATGGTATAGGTAACTTCCAAAATAAATGAGGTCCCCTCCACCTGGTTTTCTTGTAAATCATCCGAAGAGGTCACCTTGCTCTCACAGGTCCATCCTCGTACCAGGGCAAAGAAAGGCTTATCACAGTTTTTGGCAAATAGCAAGCGTCTGCCATGGAGTTAAAAATCTCCTGAATCTAGTAACTGAAGTATTTACAGGCCTTGACTAAAACCAGAGGTCCTGCTGTCAGAAATCTCTGAGTCACACCCTCAGTTTCACAGAGGCAGCAAAACCCAATTTTCGCACTTCCTCTTTCACCTGGGCCTTATTTATCTCCTTTAGTTGTAACTGCGCCACGTGGGGGAAGGACACTGGACATGGATGGAAACCCCGCTTCTGCCTCCAGCTAGCTGGGTGGGACTTTTGGGGAAACTAGTGTTAAGCGAATATTATTTAGGACCGTCTGTTAAGTGAATATAATCTAAATCACAGGGTGTTTGTGAGAATGAAGTGACCTAATTCCTGTGAATTTACCCAGGCAGTGTCCGGCACTTAGTGGGTGCTTTTTTCTCTCCTTTCTCATGTTCCTTTATTTCCTGTCTGTTGACTCTGCAACAACCAGTTATACAGATCACCTTCAAAACACAGTTATCGGCTTCAGTCAGGCAGTGTTGGTGAGCAACCCAACAGCCTTAGTCGTTCTTAAAAGTCCCCATCAGATTTTGAATGAAGCTGTGTGACAGCTGTGTGACAGTCACCTTGTCTTAGGAGCCGATGTCCATGTCTGCCAGCCCTTGGACCAGGAGTTTCTTGAGGGGAGAGTTGGCATCTCATTTACCCTTTCCTTCCCAACTCTCAGCCCATCACTTAGGACGTTAGTAAACATCGAACGAATGAAGAAAAGAATAAAGAACTATTTAGATATCTTTTCTTTTTTTCTTTTTCGAGCCACACATGCAGCTTATGGAAGTTCCTAGGCTAGGGGTAGAATCAGAGCTGCAGCTGCTGGCCTACACCACAGACACAGCAACACAATATCCAAGCCACGTCTGCAACCTACACCACAGCTCACCGCAATGCCAGACCCTTAACCCGATGAGCAAGGCCAGGGATCAAACTGGCCTCCACTGGGATACTAGTCAGGTTCGTTACCGCTGAGCCACAACGGGAACTCCACCACTTAGATGTCTTGAATGAAGTTCTCTTTACACTAGGAGAGTCCTAATCTGGTAGAGTAAATAGTTGGATCAAAAGCCAAAGAGCCTGGACAACAAGAGGCCAAGAGGACCAGATCCATAGACAGTTACCTACTGGTAGCTTTCTGCTGACCTCTCAGCCCAGAATCAGTTCATAACAACAACCTGGACATTTTCCCAATGTATCTTCAATTTGGAAAGAAAAAAATCTTCATTTGCATTTCTATACAGAGTCACTCTGCCTATGACTAAAATGGTCTTCTATTTTAAGTCATAAGAAAATTAATGAGAAGCCTGGTACTTTCTGGCCGTCAGCTCAGCCCTCTCCACTGCAACATTTACCCAGTCAGGTGTCTATGAAGAGAAAGAAACCAGCTGCTGCTAAATAGCCTGGTTGACCACCTTGCTTTTGACTGACTTGGGCCCTCTTGTCCTTCGTCCTTGTGCCGCATCCACCCCTTAGTAATTTCTGCCATGCATTCTTTTTGTCTTTTTTTTTCTCCTTTTTTTACAGCCACACCTGTGGCATATGGAAGTTCCTGGGCTACGGGTTGAATCAGAGCTGCAGGTGCTGGCCTACACCACAGCCACAGCGATGCCAGATCTGTGCCCTATGCTGCATCTCACAGCAACGCCGGATCCTTAACCCACTGAGCGAGGCCAGGGATCAAACTCGCATCCTCCCGGACACCATGTCGGGCGTTTAACCTGCTGAGGCACCACAGGAACTCCTGCCATGTCTTCTTCACTAGGCATTTTTCCACCTCCACGACAATCACCAGGCCCAAATATCTTACGCTTTTCCCTGGATTTCTACCTTCTTCCTCTTTCTGTGTCTATCCATCTTACACACACTTATATGTTCTTTCACAAAAATCATATCTCACTGGAAAAACACCAGTAATAGTTTTCCATCTCTGGGTTTTCTTTCAACCAATGAAACCACCCCCAGCTTCCTTCTTCTCCCTTCCCACCGGTTCCTGTATCTAATTCTAGGAAGATTTCCAAGACAGTCAAATTAACCTCATCAGTACTTGTTTTCTCATTACTTAAGTATACTTCAGTATCCACTGTGCCTCATCCAGACTATCCTTCCCTGCCTTCTCATCCATTTCCTGAAATCCCTTCAAAACATAACATTTTAGAGGTTTAAAAAATGACCTTGGGTTGGAGTCCAACCATACCACGCAATCCCCTCGTTTCTTTGCAGGCAAGAAACTAAGACCCAGAGGTGGTTTGTGATGTCCTTCTGTTGGACAGGTCTCAGCATCCAAACACTACCTCTACAACACCTCTCAAGAAAGCAGGTCCCTGGAGAGGAAGAGGCAGGAAGGTGGATGCTATGGGACACCTCCCAGCCTCAGGTCTCAGCATTCGCGCTTGTATGATCTTCACAATGAATTCATTTGCACCCACAGCATATGGAGGTTCCCGGGCCAGGGATCAAATCCAAGCCACAGCTGAGACCAACACCGCAGCTGCAATAATGCTGAATCCTGAACCCACGGTGCCTAGCCAGGGATTGAACCCAGGCCACTGCCAAGACAAGGCTGGATGCTGGATACTCAACCTGCTGCACCACAGCAGGAGCTCTTGAACTCATTTTATAAAGGACACATCTAAAACTCAGGAAGGTCAAGTAAGTGATTTGTTCAAAGTCATACATCTAGTCAGTGCCAGACTCAGTTCTCAGGCCTTGGTTTATTGACTTCCCAAATCTCACTTTATTTCTCAATCTCACTGCTCCCTCCACCTGTTTATACTGTACAGAGTTCACGTTGGTGTGTCTGCTCTTCTGTGTCTGTTACTTGACACGGGTGGAGTACCCACCTGCTAGAGTTGCCATAGCAGAATCCCACAGACTGGGTGCTTTAACCAACCGCAGTTTATTTGCTCACTGTTGTTGAGGCTAAAATCTAAGGTGCCACATATTAGGTTTAAGGCTCACCTTACCATTCCCATTTTAACTTAATTACTTCTTTAAAGACCTTATCTTCCAATACAGTCTCCTTCTGAGGCTCTAGGGGTTAGGCTGGCAACATATGAATCTGGGGAGAACACCATTCCACCTGTAATGGGGGTCCAGAACTGTATCTTCTACTTCAGTTATCCTTAATCTCATGACCCCCCCCCCCAAGTAGAGTAATCTCTTTCACCAAATTACAATGAAAATCACACAAATTAGTCCTTACTAAGGTTTAGACTCTTTTGCATTTACACATCCACATTTAATGTGAGAAGAATCTAGAAATGCATTCACCCATGTCTTTATTGCTATCTACACCCAGCTCTTTGCTTCAAACACCCATCAAAACCAGTGAAGAATAATTAATATCCACCAGAGTTCCCCTCGTGGCACAGCGGAAATGAATCTGACTAGTATCCATGAGGATTTGGGTTTGATCCCTGGCCTCGCTCAGTGGGTCGGGAATCCAGTGTGGCCATGAGCTGTGGTGTAGGTCACAGATGTGGCTTGTATCCCGTGTTGCTGTGGCTGTGGCATAGGTAAGCAGCTGTAGCTCCAATTCGACCCCTAGCCTGGGAACCTCCATATGCTGTGGGTGCGGCCCTAAAAAGCAAAAAAATAAAATCAAATAATTAACATCTGCAGCAACATGGATGGAACTAGAGACTCTCATACTGAGTAAAGTAAGTCGTAAAGAGAAAGACAAATACCGTATGATATCACTTATATCTGGAATCTAATATATGGCACAAAGGAACCTTTCCACAGAAAAGAAAATCATGGACTTGGAAAATAGACGTGGTTGCCAAGGGGTAGGGAGAGAGAGTGGGATAGACTGGGAGCTTGGGGTTAATAGATGCAGACTCTTGCCTTTGTAATGGATTAGCAATGAGATCCTGCTGTGTAGCACTGGGAACCATGTCTAGTCACTTATGATGGAGCATGATAATGGGAGAAAAAAGAATGTATACATGTATGTGTAACTGGGTCATCATGCTGTACAGTAGAAAATTGACAGAACACTGTAAGCCAACTATGACGGAAAAAAATAAAAATCATTATATAAAAAGAAATTAACATCTGCCGACAGCATTAAGCCCATCTCTGCACCAAGCACTGCATTCATAGGACTTACACTCATCAGCTGCTCTTCCCCCCGCTGCCACCCTCACACACAACATGGACAAATATTACAACCAGCAAATCAATAAGGAATTTCTCATCAGAATCTTATCATTGAAAAGAAAAAAGGTACAGAGCTTCCTCAAAAATTGCACTTCTGACATGTATATAGCTCTCTAGAAGCTTCGGTGATTTTTAGGGGGAGGAAATGGAAAAGAAAAGGTAGTATTTCTTGTAGAAAGAAATAAGAACAGGATGAGAAGGAGTCCATGTGCTTATATTCCTGCCTGAAATATTTTCATGAGGATTCCAAACTTAAAATTTTACTGCTTAATTCATCTTTTTTTTACCAAACTTACCCAGAAGCCAGCCATCCTTCTCAAAGCAGTGTTTATATACAACAAAGAATAAAGTATATTTCACATTAATTTCAGGCTGCCTCAGAAAAGACAGTAGTCAAAGAATTATAAATATACCAGCTCCTCTTGCAATATAATGCAAAGGTAATATGCCCTTGAAATTTCTAGATCATCCATAAGGTGGTGATACTCCTGAAGGCTCTATTTTGTTGTTAGTTTTATAGAATGAGAATGTTTTTCAACTTAAGATTAGCTGTGATATCTGCAACTCAGGAACGCAAGGACAGTCCATTGAAAATTCTTACACAGCCCTCCATGGTTCTCATTTTATAAGTGTAAACTTGCACATTTATTTTTTAAAAAATCAGGAACTTCCTGACAAGCATATCAAGTCATCTTAGGTGAGGAAAGTTTTGTAACGGGACATATGGGGAAGAAGTTTAATGTATGCTAAAACATACCACCTCTTGCAAATAGCATGATCTCTTAAAAAAGAGAAAAAAAGAAAAATGAACATGTACTAAATGTTATGTATATAAACCTCTCTTTCCTTCCATTCCTCAAAAATCTTTCTCAAGTAATTGTCCCTTAGCTCTCTGATTGAGTCAAACTACCCCGAACCCCAAAAGCTTCTTGTTCACAGCCCCAATCAGTGTCACAAGTTTGTATTTATTTGTGTGATTAAGATAAATGTCGTCTGCTTGGAGATCCTGTGGTGGCTCAGCAGAAACAAACCTGAATAGTATCCATGAGGAGGCAGGTTCGATCCCTGGCCTCCCTCAGTGGGTTAAAGATCTGGCGTTGCCATGAGCAGTGGCGTAGGTCACAGATGTGGCTTGGATCTGGCATTGCTGTGGCTGTGGTGTAGGCCGGCCACTGCAGCTGCAATTCAACCCCTAGCCTGGGAACCTCCATATGCTGCAAATGTGGCCCTATGGAAAACAGCATAGAGGTTCCTCCAAAAATTAAAAATAAAACTACTGTATTATCCAGCAATTCCACTTCTGGGTATTAATAGAAAAGAAATTAAAACATTAACCTGAAAAAAATATGTGCACCCCATGTCCACTGAAGAATTTTTTTATAACAGCCACAATGTGGACACAAACCTCGTGTCCACTGATGGATGATTGAATGAAGAAAGTGTGGCGTACAGGTGTCCTCGGCATCAGTGGGAAATTGGTTCCAGGACCTGCAGAGGATTCCAAAATCCCCGGACACTCAACCCCCATGTCAGCTCTCTGTACCCCTCCTTCAGATTCCAACAACCTCAAATCATGCAGTATTGTATGTATTTATTTTTTAAAATCTGGATACAAGTGGACCTGTACAGTTTAAACTTAAGCTGTTCAAGGGTCAATTGTGTGTACATACATACATATGTGTGTGTGTATATGTGTGTGTGTGTGTGTGTGTGTATATATATATGCATATAGACAACAGAATATTATCAGCCATAAAAAAAAGAAAATACCGCCCTTTATAACAACATGGGTGGAAGTCAGAGGCATTTTGCTAAGTGAAATAAGTCAGCTAGAGAAATACTAGGACGATATGGTCTCACTTAGCTGTGGTATCAAAACAAAAAAACAAAACCTGGAATTCCCATTGTGGCTCAGCAGAAACAAATTCCACTAGTATCCACGAGGATGTGGGTTCAACCCCTGGCCTTACTCAGTGGGTTAAGGATATGGCATTGCCATGAGCTATGGTGTAGTTTGCAGACACGGCTCAGATCTGGCGTTGCTGTGGCTATGGGTGCTGGCCTGGGAACCTGCACATGCTGCAAGTGTGGCCCTAAAAAGCAACAAACGAAACTCAGATAAGAGAACAGATTGATGGTTGGCAGAGATGGGGACAGAGGAGGGGAAGGCAGTGCTGGAGGTGGGGGTGAAGGTGGTCAGAAGATACAGACCTCCATTCATAAGACAAGCAAGTCCTAAGGACATAACGGAGGGCATGGTCGCTCTGGGGAAGAATGCCGTATTGCATATTTGAAAGTTGCTAAGAGAGTAGATCTTAAATGTTCTCATCACAAGAAAAAAAAATGTGTTAAGTATGTGTGGAGGTGAATGTTAACTAGATTTACTGTGGTGATCATTCCACAGTATATGCATATATCAAATTATTATGTTGCTCACCTGAAACTAATGCTCACTGAAATTAATGTCCTCATGAACGCTAGTTGGGTTTGTTCATCGCTGAGCCACAACGGGAACTCCAATGATACCTTAATTTTTAAAAAATAAAACCCTAAAACAGTATAGACCATGTTTAAAACCATTTTTGCTTTACTTAGTCGTTTTTCTCTTTTAAAGTTTTATTGAAGTGTAGTTATTTACCAGGTTGTAATTTCTGCTGCACAACAAAGTGATTCAGTCATACAGGTACCCACATCCATCCTCTTTCAGATTCTTTTCCCGCCCAGATGATCACAGAACACAGGGTGGAGTTTTCTGTGCTAGACAGCAGGTCCCCATTGGCCAAATCGTTTTGGACACCTCAGTGTGGAGGTACCAATCCCCCAAATTTTAGATTTTAATCCTCAGCTCCCTG
This sequence comes from Phacochoerus africanus, assembly GCF_016906955.1. Taxonomy (NCBI): domain Eukaryota; kingdom Metazoa; phylum Chordata; class Mammalia; order Artiodactyla; family Suidae; genus Phacochoerus; species Phacochoerus africanus. Next base: position 12,479,166 of record NC_062545.1, on the reverse strand, counting down.
GGTTGTGAGTCCTGAATGCATTTGAAAATATGATGAATCTGCAAACTTTCTCCCAGAAAAACACAAACAAAACAAAAAAGATGAATGCTTATGCCCCAACTCTAGGTGTCAGAGATCGCATCTGTTTTGCTTCACCAGTTAATCCACATCGTCCTGCCTAAAAGGTAACAAGAGATCGGGGTGTGTTTAATGACTGCCCGACTGACAAGAGAAACCAACAGTTATTTCCACCTTCATATTCAACACATCCTTCCATCTCCCTTTCAACCAGCTCAGCTCCCATGTCCCGGAGGGATTAGCGATGGTTCTTACCCACCTGCCGCCCCCTCTTCCTGCTGCAGACCAACCCCTCTGCAAGGGCGAGAGTGGCGCCCTCCTAGTTCTTGAGAGAGAGCACATTTATCTCCCCTTCTCTTTCTTTTTTTTTTTTTTTTTGTCTTTTGTTGTTGTTGTTGTTGTTGTTGTTGCTATTTCTTGGCCCGCTCCCGTGGCATATGGAGGTTCCCAGGCTAGGGGTCGAATCGGAACTGTAGCCACCGGCCTACGCCAGAGCCACAGCAACGCGGGATCCGAGCCGCGTCTGCAACCTACACCACAGCTCACGGCAACGCCGGATCCTTAACCCACTGAGCAAGGGCAGGGACCGAACCCGCAACCTCATGGTTCCTAGTCGGATTCGTTAACCACTGTGCCACGACGGGAACTCCAGGCCACAATCTTTTTAATTCACTGTGCCAGGGTTACTAACTCTATTATTTAGCAAGGAGTAGAGGAAATACGTGAACTATTTTTTCAGCCACACTGTGGCACGTGGAAATTCCAGGATCGAATCCATGCCACAGGAGCAACCCAAGCTGCTGCAGTCACAACACTGGATCCTTAACCTGCTGCACCACAGAGGAACTCCTTAAATCATTTTTATGAGGTTAGAATAAGTCTATTACCAAAACAGAGAAGCAAATGGAAAAAAAAAAAACTATACACAAATATTTCCACATGAATGCAAACACAGAAGTCTGTTTAAAACAGTAGCAAATAAAACCCAGCAATATATAAAAATATAGCCTATCCTGGGAATGCATTTGCATTTACTTGTTTTTCTATTTTATTTTTAATTGTTAATTAAAAATAAACAATTTTTTTTTCTACTGTACAGCATGGTATTTACTTTTTTTTTTTTTGTCATTTCTTGGGCTGCTCCCACGGCATATGGAGGTTCCCAGGCTAGGGATCGAATCGGAGCTGTAGCCGCCAGCCTACACCACAGCCACAGCAATGCCAGATCCGAGCCATGCCTGTGACCTACACCACAGCTCACGGCAACGCTGGATCCTTAATCCACTGAGCAAGGCCGGGGACCAAACCCGCAACCTCATGGTTCCTAGTCGGATTCTTTAACCACTGATCCATGAGGGGAACTCCCAAGCATGGTATTTACTTTTGAAAACTAACCTATACAATTACGTACATTGACAAAATAGAAGCAAATAATTGTATGAGTACCTTAGTACATTTAGAAAAAGCACTTGACAAACCCAACACCATTCAAATAAAAATGGTCAGCCAACTATTAATAGAGGAATGTTTTTCAATCTGAAAAATGACATGTACAAAAAGCTACAGCTAATATCTTACTTAATGGTAAAAGACTCACCACTAACCAATTAAGATCAGAAACATCAGAATATTCATTCAATAAGTCTATTCAAAATTGTTCTGGTAGGTTTAGCCAGTGTTATAATGCAAGAAGATTAGATAGAAAGTACAGAATCTAAAAGAGAAGAAATAAAACTATCTTTCTTCACAAATGTCATGATTATATACACAGAAAATCCAAAGAAATCTACAGAACAACTACGCAACTAATAAGTGAATTTAGCAAGGCCTCAGTGAGACAAAGTCAATATACAAAATAATAGAGTCCATACAATAATAATGAATAAATGGAAATCTTATTTTTAAAATATGGCGTTCCCACCATGGCACAATGGGTTAAGAATCCTTCTGCAGTGGCTGGGTCACTATGTAAGAGCAGGTTCAACCCCCGGCTGGTGCAGTGCGTTAAAGGATCTGGCATTGCTGTAGCTGTGGTATAGTTCACAGTTGCAGCTTGGATTCAATCCCTGGCCTAGAACTTCTATATGCCTCGGGTACAGCCGTAAAATTAAATAAAAATGATAATAATAATCATACCCATTACAAAAGCATCAAAAGTCAAAAAAATACATACAGGTACATCTAGCAAAAAATTTCTAAAGTCTCTGCCCTTAAAGATATAAAACATAGTTAATAAATTTTTAAAAGATCTATGATGAAGCTATAGCAATCAAGACAGCATGATACTAATATAATGATATACAAATTGACAGTGGAATGAAAGAGAAAGTTAAGAAATAAATATACAGGAGTTCCCATCGTGGCACAGTGGTTAACGAATCCGACTAGGAACCATGAGGTTGCGGGTTCAATTCCTAAGCTTGCTCAGTGGGTTAGGGACCCTGTGTTGCCGTGAGCTGTGGTGTAGGTTGCAGACGTGGCTCGGATCCCCCGTTGCTGTGGCTCTGGCATAGGCTGGCAGCTACAGCTCCGATTCAACCCCTAGCCTGGGAACCTCCATATGCCACGGGAGCGGCCCAAGAAATGGCAAAAAGACAAAAAAAAAAAAAAAAGAAAAGAAAAAAAAGGAAAGAAATAAATATGCAATAGATGGTCAATTGATTTTCAACAAAAGCACCAAAGCAAGCAGAAAGAAAAGACTTTTCAATAATATTGATGAAACAAGTAGATATCCATATGAAAAAATAATTAACTTCAATTCTAACTCCATAAACCTAAACAAAAAAGTTAAAATTATAAAGCTTCCAGAAGAAAATATAAAGGAATGTTTTCAGGATCTTGAGGTTGGCAAAGATTCCTTACTCAGGATACAGAAAGCCCTGAGTGTAATTTTTTTTCAATTTCTGCTCATTAAAAATGACATTAAGGAGTTCCCATGTGGCCTAAGCAGTTAAGGATTCAGCTTTGTCACTGCTGTGGTTCAGGTTCAGTCCCTGGCCCAGAAATTTCCACATGCCACGGGCATGGCCGAAAAAAAAAATAATAATAACATTAATAAAATAAGCAAACCAGACTCAGAAAATTCACAAAACATTAACCAGGCAAAGAACCTATATCAAGAATAAAGAATTTTTCAACTCAATAGTAAAATGACAAATAGTCCAATTAAAATATGCAAATTCACAGGCAGTGTGTAAACAAATAAGCACGGCTCTGTTCCCCACAAAAAAAAAACTGTATTACGGACACTAAAAAAATAAAAAATAAATAAAATGTGCCAACGTTGGGATCAACAGCTACACACAACTATATATAAAATAGATAGACAACAAAGACTTACTGTATAGCATGAGAAACTGTATTTACTATCTTATAATAACCCATAATGGAAAAGAATCTGAAAAGAATATATATATACACATATATGCATAACTGAATCATTCTGCTGTACAACTGAAATTAACACAACATTGTAAATCAACTGTACTTCAATTTTTTTCTTTTCTTTTTTTGTTTTTGTCTTTTTGCCTTTTCTAGGGCCGCTCCCGCGGCACATGGGGGTTCCCAGGCTAGGGGTTGAATCGGAGCTGTAGCCGCCGGCCTACGCCAGAGCCACAGCAACACGGGATCCAAGCCGCGTCTGCAACCTACACCACAGCTCACGCCAACGCCGGATCCTTAACCCACTGAGCAAGGCCAGGGATCAAACCCACAACCTCACGGTTCCTATTGAGATTCATTAACCACTGAGCCACGACGGGAACTCCCAGCTATACTTCAATTTTTTTTTTTTAAAATGGGCAAAAAAAAGTGTCTGACCAGACACTTCGCAAAAGATTTACAAATGGTCAACAAGCACAGGAAGTGCAGCTCAACACCGTGAATCATTAGGAAAGTGCAACAAAACCACAATGAGATATGCCTACAATGGCCAGAAATAAAAAGATGTTAATGTGATGGGAACAATCAGAACTCTCAGATTACTACTGAGGGGAGTATATCAAAAAGACAACCATTTTATTTAAAGGTTTGGCAGTTTCTTCAGAAGGTGAACAGCACACGCCCTAAGACCGCCAGCTTTACCCTTTAGTATTCACTCAAGAGAAAGGAAAACATATATCCACATAAAGACATATATATGAATACTTATAGTGACTTTATTTATAATAGCTTCAAACTAGAAACAACCCAAATGTTCAAAAACAGGAAAAGAGGTAAACAAATTGTGATGTATGCATTAGCTCCAACGGGCAACGGTGAATAGAAATGAACTAGTACCGATACAACAGCAAAAATCAATCTCATACACATTACGCTGAACAAGAGAAGCCGGATTCCTATAAGAACATGCCTTCCCATGCCACTGATAAGTTCTGGAACAGACAAAACTAATCTATAAAGGACAAAATCAGAACAATGGTCGTGTCTAGGGAGAGGAAGAGAGGGCAGAATTGACTCTAAGGGGGCAAGAGGAAAATATTATGTTATCTTGATAAGAGTGTTGGTACATGAAAAGGTGCATCTGTTCAAACTTACAGAACTCTAACACTTATGAGCTGCGCAGGTCACTACATGGAGACTACGGTTTAATCAAATAATTAAAGAGTTACTAATTATTTCAATATTATTGTGAAAACGAAACTGAAAACCAATAAAGGAATAAAATAGGGCAAATTCATGTCACTCATTCCCTCGGGGAGTATAAGCCCCAGATTGTGAGATGGAAACTACAAATATATTCTCATTTCCACCTGACTAGACTGGCAGTGTGCTTCTAGTTTCAAAGATAGGTGTTTTCCATGCTTCTGACATTGACAAGTACCTTTTTCTCCCCATGTGGCCCATGACCTGGAGCCAACCTCATCATCCAGAACCTGTAGAAATATGAGGATCCATTCCAACAGCTCTACCAGCTATGTGAGTAGAATGTTCTGTTTGTCTCCAATAAGATGTTTTCCAGGAGACTGTGAAGGATAAGCCTGAATGTATATGGTTTTTGCCTTACCTGCTGACTTTACAAACCAACCAAGGCTAAGCTATGAGTTCACAGCAATTTTTCCTACGTAAATTAGTAAGTAACATACTGTAGATTCAATACATAACTGAATCCCTATCACATGATTCTACTAAGAATCTGCTCTGGTTATAATTAAATGTATCAATTGTACTTGAAAGCTATTAAAATTCCCCCAATCCTTTCTTTTCCCTCCCCCTACCCCCCAAAAAACATGAACTATTTATAAAACTTGCAGCCTCTTCATTTGGTTTTACTTATCTGGACCCATAAGCCATGCATGGTAAATTTCAGACCTATAATTTGTGGCTTCCTGCTTCCAAGATTTCTCCAGAGGCGTTCTCATGTGACTGTTTTTCTAGTTAAATATTTACACATATACACGGGGTACACAGGCAGTTCATATCTGACATGATTTAACAGCATCTACATCTGTTTCTCATCATAACATGACTGGAAAATGTGCCTACTAAACATTTTTTAAATATATTTGTCCAAAATATTTTTTTTCTACTCTCATCTCGAGACATTTCTGTGTAAAGAAAATAAAAGACAAGACGGCCCCTCTCAGGCCCTGTTTCATTAAATCCTTTCCTCTGGCTTCAGGGCCCTCTGTTGCTACCCATTGTTATTTCCCAAGCCTAACCAAAGTGTGCAGCAGGTCTTTTTTTAAATCAGTGGCTGAGAAGCACAAAACTGAGATACGAAGGTGCAAAAATCTTATTTAAATAAAAAGCCTCCCAAAGCAACTGGCTTCAGTGTGATGCTCCAAGGTTAGCAAGACTTCCTCCGAATAAGGTCTCCGATGATGCAAACATGTCTGAAGTCTGTTTCATGCTCCCTCCCAGTGCATAACTTCAAGCATGCGTTTTCCAAATACAAAAAAGTAGGAAAGAAGGAAGGAAGGAGGGAGGGTAGAAAGAAAGAAAGGGTGAAAGAAAATTATTGGTTTTCCAGACGTGATCATTCCTAGGTCCCCAGCATCTCAAATCATCGCACAGACATCTGTTCTAATTCTTCCCCGGTTTAACAAAGTCAATTTTCTTAAGTTCATACACTTTTCCAAAAATACAAAGCACAGTTAAATCATGAATGTATTTTCTTCAGAACGCTAATTTAGAATAAGTAGATCTTGTCTGACTTTCATTCTATTGTTTGGGGTTTTAATCCAGAAGTCTGTTTTCTCATTTTTATTCATATGTTATCATAAGCAATAACAAAGCAAAATGAAAAAGAATGAAAACAAAACCAAAAAATCCTGAGTGAATTATAAATCCTGGAAGCTGACCCATAGTTCATATGTATTCAAAAAGCAAAAATAAAAGGAATGATTGTTTTCAGCTATTTTGAGACTTATTTTTCCAACTTGTGTCTAATTGAAGACCTTGATTTTTTTTTTCTTTTCTTTTCCCTGATTATCTTTTAGCCACTTCATAGCTCTACGCACTCTGGAGAGAAAGTGTTTGGATTAAAAAACGGAGATGAGAATAAAATGGGTATAATTGACCTCAACTGCCCTGAGAAAAAGTTTTATTTTCAGGAAACCTGGAATACTCAACTCTAATAAAGCTTTTGGTGCATCTGCGAATTTTTTTATTATTTATTTATTTATTTATTTATTTATTTATTTATTTATTTACTGTCTTTTTAGAGCCACACCCACGGCATATGGAGGGTCCCAGGCTAAGGGTCAAATCTGAGCTGTAGCTGCCAGCCTACGCCACAGCCACAGCAACGCCAGATCTGAGCCACCTCTGCGACCGGCACCACAACTCACGGCAACGCCAGATCCTTAACTTGCTGAACACAGCCAAGGATCGACCCTGCCTCCTCATCGATACTAGTCAGGTTCGTTTCCACTGAGCCAAGAGGGGAACTCCTGAGAATTTAAATAATCCTTAGTATTCCTAATTCCTGTCATCCTGATTTAAAAGTATAACAGTAGATTTTTAGATAAACTATAAAAATAGTATGACATACTATGTAAGAGACATACCATAAAATAGACATTCTGTTATGAAATAATATGAAAAGTTGTTCAAATCTAGCCATCATGCTATATACTCAGAGAAGCATCTCCTAGAATGCTCTATATTTTCTCAAATATATGTATTTACATAATATACATAAATAATACATGTAAATATATATATAAACGTTAGCTTTGGTTTGCTGTTCCGATGCGTCAAATGCCTATGCTAGTTTTAGAAGAAGCAAATAATTGTAATACGTATGTAAGAAAACCTACAAATTATCCAAATTGTACTTTATCCATGAACTCTCATTACGCAGTAGATAAACATTTCAGGGAAAAGGATATTATGCACATTTACATTTTTTCTTAACTTTGGAGAATTAAAACATATTGAGCATTAAATACTCAAGGAATTTTATAAAACCTCCAAGAAGGTAGAGGAGGGAAATTCCCAACTCTTTTTATGAAGACAGCAGAATGCTGACACCAAATCCTGACACAGACATATAAGAAAAGAAAATTATAAACAAGTATCCTCATGAACATAGGCGTAAAAATTCTTAACAAAGACTGGAAAATTGAATTCAGCTAAAGATAGAAAATGTATTATATTGTGACCACGGGAAGTTTATCTGAGGCTTAACATTTGAAAAGCAATCACTATAAATCACCATGGAGTTCCCATCATGGCACAACAGAAATGAATCCAATGAATCTGACTAGGAACCATGAGGTGGCAGGTTCGATCCTTGGCCTTGCTCAGTGGGTTAAGGATCTGGCGTTGCTGTGAGCTGTGGTGTAGGTCACAGACACGGCTCGGATCTGGTGTTGCTGTGGCTCTGGTGTAGGCCGGCAGCTGTAGCTCCGATTGGACCCCTAGCCTGGGAACTTCCATATGCCGCAGGTGCATTCCTAAAAAGATAAAAAGACCAAAAACATATATAAGTGTGTGTGTGTGTAGATATATATATATCACCATATTAATGGAATAAAGGGAGAAAATGCATATGTGCCAAAACCTCCAGCTCACATCATGAACAGATCAGGGACAAGGTAAGAAAACACAATGTGGAGTTCCCGTTGTGTTAACGAATCCGACTAGGAACCATGAGGTTGTGGGTTCGATCCCTGGCCTCGCTCAGTAGGTTAGGGATCCGGCGTTGCCATGAGCTGTGGTGTAGGTCGCAGATGAGGCTCGGATCCCCGCGTTGCTGTGGCTCTGGCGTAGGCCAGTGGCTACAGCTCCGATTCGACCCCTAGCCTGGGAACCTCCATATGCCTTGGAGGCGGCCCTAGAAATGGCAAAAAGCAAAAAAAAAAAGAGAGAAAAGAAAACACAATGTTACCCTACACGACTATTAGAGTGGCTGAAGTTAAAAATACTGATCTCACCAAGACTTGATGTGGATAGGGAGGATCCGGGCCTCTCATACAGTTACGGGTGGGAATATAAGTAGTCCCATTACTTCCGTTTATTTTCTTTTATGTTTTATGATTTTTTATTTTTTCCATTATAGTTGATTTGCAGGCTTCTGTCAATGGGTCCAATCACTTTGGAAAACAGTTGGGTAGTTTCTTTAAAAGTTAAACATAAACCTACGGCAACCCAGCCATTCTACTCCTGGATATTTATCCAAAGAAAAATTAAAGCATATATATGTTTAAATATTTAAACACAAATGTCTATAGGACCTTTATTTGAAAGAGCCAAAAACTAGACATAACCTAAATATGCATCAATACATTTATGGATAACGAAATTGTGGTATATCCATACAGTGGAATATTGCTCCATGTTAAAAATAAATAAAATAGAATATTAATACATGGCTAACGACAGGATGAATCTCAAAATAATTATGATGAGTGAAATAAGCCAGAGCAAAAAAAAAGGAGTACATAAAATCCTAGAAAATGCAACATAATCTATAGCAATGTAAACCTCAGGGGTTACCTGAGGAGGTGGAAAACAGAAAGGCTGGAGAAAGGGATTACATTTTCTTGATTGTAATCCTAGGTTCATGTGTGTAGACCTTTGTCAAAACTTCCCAAACTGTACACTTTAAATGGTGCCATTTATTAAATATCAATTATATCTCAATAAAGCTGTTTTTTTTCCTAACTTCTACTAGGGAATAATGTCCATAAATTTGAGAAACAGAAAGAAGGCCAGTGTGGCTAGAACAGGATGAGCGCAAAGGAGTTAAAAGGCAAAGTCAGAGTAAGCTGGGGCCAGACCAAGTGTGTCTTCATAGGCTCAGTCAGGCATGTGAAATGTATGCAAATGGAGGATTATAAACAGAGCAGTCACATGATCTCATTCATGGGAATGCTCCTTGAGCCTTTTCCGGAATGTCATATAATTGGCATCACGTAATATGTAATCTTCTCAGATTGGCTTTTTTCACTTAGCAATATTCATTTAAGGATCTTCAATGCCTTTTCATGCCTTGACAGTTCATTTCTTACTGAATAATATTCCATTATCTGGGTATACCACGGTTCATGCCTCCATTCCCTATAAAAGACATCTCGATTGATTCCAAGTCTTGGCAATTGTGAATAACTTGCTATAAATATCTGTTGTGCAGGTTTTTATGTGGATGTAAGTTTTCAGCTCCTTTGGGTAAAAGCCAAGGAGTGCAGTTGAAGGATGGGATGGTAAGAATATGCTTAGGTTTGTAAGGAACCAACAAACTGTGTTTCAAGAATGACTGTGCTATGTTACACTGCCATCAACAGTGTGTAAGAGTTCCCATTGCTCCACACCCTCACTGGCAGTCGGTGCTCGCGGTGTTTTGGGATTTTTGGCCATGCTGATAGGCGTGTAACATGTCTCATTGTTTTACTTTTCACTTCCCTCGCAGCATAAGATGTTGAAAATCTTCCATAAGCTTAGGTGTCATCTGCATCTTTGGTGAGGTGTATGTTCAGATCTTTTGCCCATTTGTGTGTGTGTGTGTGTGTGTTTAGGGCTGCACCCGTAGCATATGGGAGTTCCCAGGCTAGAGATCAAATGGCAGCTGTAGCTGCTGGCCTACATCACAGCCACAGCAAAGCAAGATTGGAGCCATGTCTGGGACCTACACCACAGCTCATGGCAATGAGCAAGGTCAGGGATCAAGCCCACGTCCCCATGGATACTAGTCAAGTTTGTTACCCTGAGCCATGATGGAAAAAAATCACCTTTTTTTTTTTGGTCTTTTTGCCTTTTCTAGGGCCACTCCCAAGGCATATGGAGGTTCCCAGGCTAGGGGTTGAATCGGAGCTGTAGCCACCAGCCTACACCAGAGCCACAGCAATGTGGGATCGGAGCCGAGTCTGCAACCTACACCGCAGCTCACGGCAACGCTGGATCCTTAACCCACTGAGCAAGGCCAGGGATCAAACCCACAACCTCATGGTTCCTAGTCAGATTCGTTAACCACTGAGTCACGACGGGAACTCCACCATTTTTCAATCATGTTGTTTGTTTTCTTTTTGTTGAGTTTTAGGAATTCCTTGTATATTTTGGATTTCAGTACTTTATCAGATATTCCTTTTGCAAATATTTTCCCTAAGTCTATGGCTTGTCTTCTCATTCTCTGACAATGATTATATTTTAATATAGCATACTTGATACTGGGTAAGCCTTTCAGCTCATCAAATATAGGTAGGTATATATCAAAAACTGGTTCATATAAAAATAAAAATATTGCCAGAAACACAAGATAACAAAAATATGCTAATGTGTACTGACATCCAAGCAATAGCTTCTATTCATAAAATACTGAAGAAATATTAGGAAACCATTTAGACTCTTAGAAAATTGATTATTATTCCTTAGCAAGTCAGATTTTTTTCCAAGTAACTATTGGCATCCCCAAGATCATGGCACACAGAGTAACAGATTAGCAAATAAGGAAATAGAATTAAACAGCATTGCCTGATATTTTGTTCCCTGCAATCATCATTGTTTTGGCATTTAAAATTTATGAAAAAATTTCCTAATTTCTTCATAGGGGAGATAGTTGCTTGTTTTGTTTTTTGGGAGCAATGTGGGAAATCAGGGGTTTTGGGAGGGGTTGTCTTTTTCTTTTTTAGGGTGTCACCTGCAGCATATGGAAGTTCCTGGACTAGGGGTCAAATTGGAGCTGCAGCTGCCAGCCTACACCACAGCCACAGCAACACGGGATCCAAGCTGCATCTGCGACCTATACTGCAGCTTGTGGCAACCTCAGATCCTTAACCCACTGCGTGAAGCCAGGGATCGAACCTGAATCCTCATGGATATTGGTCAAGTTCTTAACCCACTGAGCTACAATGGGAACTCTGGAATAAGTTTTAAATGAAACATCCCTGTTTCCAATTTATGCAACTGAAGTTGTTAGAGGAAATAAATGAAAATGTCCAGTCTTAGACATGGCCAAAAATGTCGAAATCTTGCCTATCAAGTCATCTTCCGCAGTATTCGCTACCTACTTTTATACGTTGAGAATTTTCCATAATAACAAAGTTATTTTTTATTAATTAAATTTATTTTTTATTAGGGTAAATCTTATTTACCGTGTTGAGTCAATTTCTGTTGTACAGCAGAATGACCCAGTCATATATATACATATGTCATTCTTTTTCTCATATTGTCTTCCATTATGGTCTATCCCATGAGACTGGCTATAGTTCCCTATGCTATACAGTAAGACCTCATTTCTCACTCATCCTAAACGTAATAGTTTGCATTTACCAACCCCAAACTCCCCGTCCATCCCACTTCTTCCACTTCCCCCTTGGCAAACAACCACAAGTCTTTTCTCTAGGTCCGTGAGTCTACTGCTGTTTTGTAGATAGTTTCTTTTGTACCATAATTTAGATTTCACCTATAAGTGATATCATAAATGAATGCTTACATATATTGAAATTTAGCAACATAGTTTAGTCAACTGATTAACCACGTGGAAAATATCTTAAGAAGCTACATTTAAATAACTTTTGGGTAAATAAAAAATTTTGAATACATAAAATAATAAAACTATTAGAAGAAAATATAGGAGAATTTTATTTCTTTTTGGAGATAAGAAATCTTTTCTAAGCAAGGCACAAAAAAAACCGAATTCCATAAAGATTAGTGAATATGAAAATGGTTTTTTTCTGCACAGGAAAAATGCCAAAGTCAAAAGACAAATGATCAAGTGGGAAAAATATTTCAACACATATGCCAATGAGCTCATTTTCTTAATATATAAAGACTTCTTACAAGTCAGTTATAAAAGACCATTAAGCCAATAGAAAAACTGACAAAGCCCTTAGAAGCAGTTCATAGGAAACAAACACAAATGGTTTATAACATATGAAAAGACATTCAACTTTAACTGTAAAGGAACAAAAAAGTAAAATATCAATGTTATATGACCATTCATTTATCAGAAAGCATTCTTAAAGTATATGTCATTAAGAAATATTTAAGTGAAAAAAGTCAAGATGTAAAACAATCTATAGTATGCCTCTACCTGTATATACAAACATACCTAAAGAGACACAAATATGCATGTATGCTTAGACACACACAGAATATTCTAGAAGAACATTGTAAAAACTGATTACCATGGTTGCTTCCATGGCGGGAGCCTGGAAGTCTTGAGCAAGGAGTAAACGTAAACTTCCATCCTCTGTTCTCGTTATAATTTTAAAAATTTTAAATGTATGTCTGCATTACCTTTTCAATGAAAAACAACTAGTTGATAAAAAGCTAAATTATTGTGTTCAACAAATATTTCTTGGTGCCAATCAGTATGTGAAGTACTGGAAATACAAGCGATGGAAAACCAACATAAATCTCTGTCCCTAGGTCTAACACGCTCTTGGGGTAAGAATTATAAAAATCTCTAATGAATTTTGTTCAGAATAGTAATTTTTTTTGCTGTAGCTTCACAAATATTTTCTTTGGAGATGTGCCATTTTTAATATAAGTGAATATATTAAGTCTTACATAAAGTAGTAACTATAGAAATGCATTCTTTGGAAATGGCAGAGTTGTCATCATCATAATCTGGACAGGCTTTGTCAGGATGGAAGAAGCAAGAAGAGACTCATGGTTCATGCCTCCATGTGTATCCGTACCATTTAAGAATCTCACTGTCCTTGACACAAAACACTTCTAATCTCTCTGCCTTCATTTCACAGTTTATTCATTGAGAGTTAAGAAGCTTCTCGCTCTCTTACTATTTAATCCATTATTTTAGAATTCAAATCTAAGTTATGTCCTGAAGATTCTGGATGAAAACAATCCCAAAGATTTTTACTGTCCTCCACACACATAAAATTCCCATCAGTGTCCTAAGTTTTCATTTCCATTGCATCTCTGTGTCTTTTTCTCTGGCATAGAACAACTATGCCAAAAAAATGCAAAATTATATATGCTAAGACCTTGTTTCACTTATTAAAAAGTTATATTTTGGTTAAAGGTGGAGTAAGCTAAAGAACAATATTTCTAAAGTACAGTGGATGAGCGCTAGACTTGCTCAGTGCCATCATAAAGGTATTCCTAATACATAGGAAAAAGCTGCATAGTAAGCTTCCCCACAATGAAAAATTTTCCCAATACTGGAGATTAACAATGCATATTAGCCTATTATCCCCCTAAAAAAGTTCCTTAAATGAAGAAGTTTGCTTAACTTTGAGCCTCTCTTTCTCCCTTCTCTACGCTAATTAAGCAATTTCTGGACATCAGAGGAAATTATAATCTGCACTCAAATTAGGACAGATCTTAGTTCTGAATCTTTGCTTTCCTCTCAGCAAAGTCCAGAGTAACTTCCTGGCCCCACTCTGACATTCATGCTGTCAAATTTCTTATCAGCTCACAGATAATCTGAAGCTTCCATCTGTAAGAATTACAGCCCAACATACCTCTGTCAAAAGGAGCACACTCTGGGTCTCCTGGCAAGATGAAAGTGAAAAAACAAAATACGTGTGGGCTTAAAACAGCTGAAATTCAATATTACCTACAGCCGACTTCCTTATAAGGATAACTCTGATAGGACACAGCAACAACCAAAAACAACAAATGCAAAATCCATTTTTTTTTTTAAGTAGGGGACAAAAGAGATCCAATTCAAACCACTCCCCTGAAACACAATGTGATGGGAAACAACTTTTCTGTAAACTGTATACCCAGCAGGACTTCTTAAATTGTAGTCTCTCTTTCAACTAACACTCTGCCCAAGAAAGTCTTATTGGATGAAATTCTAAAACCAATCTAAGCATCTTCTCAGACAGTGGCCCTCACAGGTGTGTTCAGCCGTGGGATCAGGCCTTCCTGAGTTCCGATTAGCTCCTGACTTTTGTCACCACATCTTGCTTTCAAAGCTTCCCGGGGCGAAATAGTCTACCAGCTAAAGGTGAACTTTAATCAAGGAATCCCCTGTTTCCTTTCTTAAAGAAGCAGTTCCCATCAAGAAAAGCCTGCTACAATTTCATGAATTCACAGGTAAGACACAACAACTGAAAAATCAAGGATAGTGACATTTTCATACTCTGTATCCTATGAGACATTTGACATGGAAGCAAATCAACCTTCTGATGAAAGCCTGTGAATGACAAATACTTATCTGAGTCTAAGCTTAATATACCAAGGAGCTGAAACCAGTCCTTTTGTGTAAGTGTGTGTTGAAAACTTTTTTCTTGTTTTTGTTTTTGCTTTTTAGCCACCGTCACCACCCTCCACCCCCAGCATGTGGAGGTTCCCAGGCTATGGGGTCAACTCGAAGCAGTAGCCTACACCACAGCCACAGCAACATCAGATCCGAGCCATGTCTGCAACCCACACCACAGCTCCTGGCAACGCCAGAACCTTAACGCACCAAGCAAGGCCAGGGATCGAACCTGTGTCCTCATGGATGCTCGTCAGATTTGTTTCTGCTGAGCCACACTGGGACCTCTGAAAAACTTTTTCAATTAAAAAAAAAAAAATCTTAAAAACTTTGAAAAGATTCTCTCCTTTGGCAAATGGAACTGAAGACTCAAGAATTTTGTCTCCAGTTCTGTTTGAATTCCCATGTATTCTCTGCCAGCTGAGTGCCCTCCCTCACCCCATCGTGTGCATATTTCTAGATCCTTGGAGAAACCACTAGGCAGAAAGTCAGCACCAATACCTTCTGAGCCCACGACAAGTTGTCACTTGGTGAAAGAAGCTCAGGAGAGAAAGAGAGACAGAGCACGGGCTCTGTTGTAAAAGAAGCGCATTGCAGGCCCAGGAAAAGTCATCAGGAAAGATAAGTGTGATCAGAAGGGTCCCAAAGATCTTCCCACCCCTCAGTGCTCTGCTGATCTTGAAGCAGGTGGGGTGGGGACCCTGGAGGGGATGGTGGCTGGCAAGGCTCAAAAGAAATTTCATCCAGTGGAAAAGCTGACATCCACTCCTGCCTTGTGGAAATACGGGTCTGTCTCTTACCCAAAACCTCCAAAGCTACGTTAACTTCATTTTCCAATGGTCTTCAGACTAGGTTGGATCCTCAAATAAGCCAATTCGTTTAGATGTTTCCCCAGTCACAGACCGCCTCCTGAACCCTAGAGCCCTGTACATGCGAAGCCCTGACAGAAAAGTGTAAGAAGAGAGAAAGGATGAAATGAAGGAAATCACTGCCACCTTCACACACAAAGGACAGACCTGCATTCTATTGAAAGACATTTTATTTTATATTATATTATTTTATTTATTATTTATTTATTTTGGTCTTTTCCAGGGCCACACTCGAGGCACATGGAGGTTCCCAGGCTAGGGCTCTAATCAGAGCTACAGCTGCAGGCCTACACCACAGCCACAGCAACGTGGGATCCTTAACCCACTGAGCAAGGTCAGGGATAGAACCTGCAGCCTCATGGTTCCTAGTCGGATTCATTAACCACTGAGCCACGACGGGAACTCCATAAAGACATTTTAAATGAGAAAAGCTGAAAGACTTTTCAAAAATAAATGATGTATTTTTGTTTGGCAGTGAAAAATTAAAGGGTCTCAATTAGGCATTTATCAGCTCAAAGTTGTGGGACAGGTGAGCCAGATGTCTTGGCAATCCAAATTAGCTCTCAATGGGAAGGACTGGCAAATTCACACACTGGTGTCAGCAACTCATAACAACTGAAAGACCTCTCCTTTCCAAGAATGTGTTCATTTTAACCCAGATTTCACAGTGGAAAGAGTCTAAGAATCAGGAAATCTAGGCAGTGAACTATGCATTACTCCAACAAGCTGTACCCATTTGGGAAATCTTAAGATCTCTTTGGACCTCAGTTCCCCCTCCCTAATGTGATAAGTGGAGAGTAAATGGAGAGAAAATTGGCTTAGTGTCCGATTCTATGGAGTAAGCACTAACCTCAGGCATCCAAGACAGGTGATTAGACACCTACCCACCCACCCCAGTAGAAGGCTAAGAATACATGCCCAATGGGATGATCCAGATTAGGACACACTTCAGGAACAGCTGATTAGACTTGCATTAAAACTTGACCTCGATGATAAATCAGTAGAGACAACATCCTGATAAAGGTCAGGCAGTAGAAAGCTCCAGAGAGGGGAATGTCCTATAAGAAACAGTGAACTCCAGTTGAGCCTCAGCTCAGCTATTCACTAGTACTATGGCCTTGGACAAGCCACTTCACCATCTTGAGCCTCATTTTCCTCCATGGATGCGTTACTACCTGCTCTACACACAGACAGCACAAAGTCAATATAGGAAAATGCATACAGACACACTAAGAAGATTGTAAAGCAGTCATAGCTTATAAGCTCCATGTGAACAAGCATTTGGGATTTAGAAGGAGGTTCCCCTCCCAAAGAATAAAACAAAAATGAAAGGCTGGAAGAAAACTTTTGAGAAAACAGCTTCTTACTTGCTCATTCCTAAAATAGAGGCACTGAAATGTCAATACAGGCTCTTCAAGAGAACAGAGAGCAGACTTTCAATGGAAATGACTGCATAATAAAAAAGATTGCTAAACTCAAGTCTTTATCATATTTGTCATAACCCCAAGCCATGCAAGACATTCAAGTAAGCAAAAGAATCACAGAATCTCTGCTTTACATGAGCAAACAGGACACTGGGAGAGAAGGCAAAGGATAGGGCCCCACAGAGCAATTAGTCTAACGTGCCCAAGTAATCATGAAGAAAAGGTGCAGAAACTTGGGGGTAGGGTTAAAGAAAAGAGATTTGGCCACAGCCAAGATTCTCTATTGATTAGAGTGAACAGGTATGGGAAAAGAATGCTTTTCTTATCTGAACGACCAGGTCATCTAGAGAGAAAAGTTTTAGACAACAAAACTACCTTGACCCAGGAACAAATAGATGATATCAACACACAGTGTGATCAGACAAAGCATTATTAACCCCTCCTTGAGGGAGGAAGAGATTTTGATGATTTTTTAAAATTATCCTCAACCAAGTGTATTTGTTTCGATCAACTTTCCATGATTCTCAAGAGTGTATAAGGAGAATATCCAAAGAATATTGGGCAATAATTCAATTCTAAACATATGTGAATTGCAACACCAGTGCATGTGAGGGAAAAACCCTGCGAACAAGAAGAAACTGAGTGGGGAACTAGAGTTAGATCAAGACTGGAAAAATGGGGGTTTCAAATCGTATTTTGGAATGATCGTTGAGAATTGAGGTCAGGGAACTTCCCAAAAGAGAACCTCTAGATTTACTAAGACAGGAAACCAAGAAATAAGTCAAGTAAGATGCTACAGTTGAACAGCTTGCGGAGAATTTTGAGAGAGATGGAGTGTAGGCCCTTAAGGCAGACGAGGTCTGCCTGAGTCTTAAAGTCTACAGAAGGGATAACTGGGGGGTATAATTAATACAATTAGTGGGGAGACATATCAAAAGATTTGACATGCTTGCCTGCCATACGCAAGAAAGCACCATTTTATTTGTAAAATACAAATGTAAGAAAACCCATCCTCATCATCAAAAATTTTCAGTTTCCCCATCAAACCCTTTCCTCCTTGTCTTCTCACTTCCCTTCAATTCTCCACTTCTCCAGAAGAGAAGTATCACTCCCATCAAGTTACCGACCCTCTGCCTGCCTCTTTACCCCTGATACATTTGACCTAGTGACGTAATCCCTTTGTCTTTAAAATACTCACAGTGGCTTATTGTCCTGTGCTCTGGTTTTGTGCTTTCCTTCTGCCTGTATTTCTGGTAACTCATCATCACAAGAGACACAGCACATATTTCAGTTTACAAAGCATAGTTATACACATCATCTCAAGGAGACCCCAACAACTCTTGGAGGCACTTAAAGATGTGATTCTACCCACCTCACAAGTGGAGCAACTGAAATGTAAAAAAGTACCAAAGCGAAGTGCACCCACATAGCAACTGGTAGACCAAAGCGTGGGGCTTGTGGTCCGACCTTCTTCCCTGTGAACAGCTGCGTAACGTGCAGCACCAGGAGCACCGTCTTGTCTTGGCTCCAGGAAGAAAAGCTCTGTTTGAATTTTCCCCCCTGACTCTGTGCTCATCTCTCATCTTTCCACCCGCATGATGGAGGGAGATGTGAGAAGAAGAATGTACATACATATGTGTGACTTGGTCACTTTGCTGTACAGCAGAAAATGGACAAAACACTGCAAACCAACTATAATGGCACAAATAAAAACCTTTAGAAAAATAAAAATATTTTGTTGGTATTTTCCACAATCCCTGATACAGAGGAAATTCTGTATTTTCAAAAACTCAAGCAGTAAATAGTAGGATTATTGGTAACATTAATTTCATATAAGGCTGAATGCAAAGTATCTGACTGAAGAGATTCTTTTTTTTTTTTCTCCCTTTATCTAATTCGAGATTTACTAATCTTTTCTTTATCTCAAGAACTTTTTCTGGTCTTAACTAGAAAGCATGAGTAAAGACAAGTCAAACACATCCTCTCAAAACCTTGCCTTCCTAACTTTTAATGCCCATGTTCTTCCCCTTTCCAACCTCAACTCTTAGAAACAAATGTCGTATCTCTTTGCTGCAAGCCTCCTCAGCTGGGATCTGGAAATGTCTTTAGGAATGGGATTTTCCTCGGTGCTCACGCACACCTGTGACAAGCACGCCCAACATCATATTCTTCACTCAAACCAGCTTCCTCTGGCCTAATTAGGGTTAGATGACACACACGCTCAGCCCTTTCATCACAAAGCAGCCTTATCCAAAAATAAGAAATCACGTGGCATCCTCTTTGTTCTGCCCTCCAGGTGGCCATTACTGGATTCTCAGCTCTAACAGACCCTGGGTCAAGTTCTGACTCCAGGATCAAATCGTTGGGGTTGGGATCCTGACTCTACCACTTACTGTGTAACCTTGAGTCCGCTTCTTAAACTCTCTGAGCCTGTTTCTTCATCAGGTAAAGGGGAACTCGTTCATAACAGCACTTCCTGGAGTTATTTGGTTAAGAAAATCAGACTATGAGTCTACAGCTTTTAACACCTTCCTGGGCAGACAGAGGGGTAGACAGTACACAGCACACAGTACCTGGCAACGCTCAGTGATAACAGCAGTGCTGACCACACGTGACACACACCCACTGGGGACATGGAAACGCAGGCAGCCTGTTTGAAAAACTACAATGAGTAACAAGGAGACTTCACGAACCCTGTTTTCTGCCTTCACCGAAAGACTCACCGCAGTGGCGCTCACTGCCCAGAAAGCTTCAAGCAATGAAGAGGATACCTCGCTGGCCAAGGGCCTCCATCCATTGGCCAAAGGCCCACGTCCATGGTTAGAAACATGAGGGGGAGCAGGCAGTAGTTCTCAGTGTCTGCACTCATTTCAGGATTGAGAGGAGGCTCTTGCTAATTTGCACCCAAATTAGCAAAACACACAGGAGTAGGAAATTCATGCAAAGTGGAAATGATCAGATGCCCTGAGTCTAGGACTCGGCAGTCGCCAAGAACACCAAACTGCAGTCACCGCGGAAGAAATAGCCAAGCCAGACTGGCTTTGCCCACTTACTCTGCCTCTTTTTTTTTTTTTTTTGCTTTTTTGCTTTTTTTAGGGTCACACCTGCAGCATATGGAAGTTCCCAGGCTAGGGGCTAAAATAGAGCTGCAGCTGCTGGCCTAAGCCACAGCCACAGCAACGCAGGATCTGAGCTGCATCTGTGACCTACACCACAGCTCAGAGCAATGCTGGATCCTTAACCAACTGAGTGAGGCCAGGGATCAAACCCACATCCTCATGCATACTAGTCAGGTTCATAACCCACTGAGCCACAATGGGAACTCCCCACTTACTCTGCTTTGATGAATGGCCTGGGGTCTCACTTCTCGTGCCACCTTCTCTGCTCAGGGTAGCTGGGGGTCTGGCATTCCTCTCAAGGCAGCTGATTTGTACATCACTTTGGAATGTTGGCGAGTGTTCACAAAACAAAACTAAATCGTGCTCTAGTGCCTTCCTCAAACCTTGCTGGACAATTGCCTCTTAAGTTCCTGTTACCTACGTACAATGATTCCAGTTGATTAGTCAAGTTGAAAATTCAAGTGCAGGAAAACTTGGTAGCTTGTGTTCCAGGGTCAAATCCTAGAACTTGGTAGCTTGTGTTCCTGGTCAAACCCTCCAGCTGGAAAACCTTGGCCATATTTCATCAAGAGAGTTCAAGTTCAGATCATTCTCTTTGACAGAATGATTGGATCTGAATCTAACCAAGTAAAGATGAAAATTCATACGATTATAAGGGAACTTAAAAAGTGATCTTCATGTGGTATTTGTCTTTCTCTTTGTGACTTACTTCACTCAGTAGGAGAGTCTCTAGTTCCATCCATGTTGCTGCAAATGGCATTATTTTCTTCTTTTTACGGCCGAGTAGTATTCCATTGTGTATATATACCACATCTTCCTGATCCAATCATCTGCTGATGGATATTTGGGTTGTTTCTATGTCTTGGCTATTGTGAATAGAGCTGCAATGAACATGCGGGTGCATGTGTCTTTTCAAGGCAAGTTTTGTCCGGATATATGCCCAAGAGTGGGATTGCTGGGTCATATGGTAGTTCTATATTGAGTTTTCTAAGGTACCTCCATACTGTTCTCCACAGTGGTTGTACCAGCTTCCATTCCCACCAACAGTGCAGGAGGGTTCCCGTTTTTCCACACCCTCTCCAGCATTTGTTATTTGTAGACTTATGAATGATGGCCATTCTGACTGGTGTGAGGTGGTATCTCATGGTAGAAAATGAACTTTTCCACAGAAAAGAAAATCATGGACTTGGAGAATGGACATATGTGTTGCAAAGGGGGAGGGAGTGGATAGACTGGGAGCTTTGGGTTAATAGATGCAGACTCTTGCCTTTGGAATGGATTAGCAATGAGATCCTGCTGTGTAGCACTGGGAAGTATGTCTGGTCACTTATGATGGGGCATGATAATGTGAGAAAAAAGAATGTATACATGTATGTGTAACTGGGTCACCATGATGTACAGTAGGAAAAAAATGTACTGGGGAAATAACAATTGATTACAATTAAAAAAAAAAAAGTGATCTGTCCATTCTCTTGCAATAAGACTCTTGGAGAACATGAGGTATCCAATAGGCATTTGGGGAATGTTTAATATTCAGAAATGGGTATTCACTGTATTATATGATTAACATTCACACTCACGTGTGAGAACAACTCTTCCCGTTTTGTCAGCCTCATACAGAAGCTGGAATTTGTGGTACAACAAGGAACAAGAAAATAAGGCTTCAGCATAATGCGCTTCAGGTTTTTAACACGTAGGAAAAACAAAGTTGTCATAATTGACCTGCGCTTCGAATGAGTGACTAAAACGTCCCTCTGGCAACCACTGGTTTGCCAGAATCTCCAAACTAGCAGAATCTCCAAACACGTTGAGAAATTAATGAGATTACATATGCACACATCCCCCCTCTTACATCGTACTCTGAGCTACCCAAACAGAATCATCGTAAACGAGCAGCCTAAAAATTATGGTTTTCATGTTCGTGGCCATTTTCTCAGTTTTTTGAAAAGTCGTAAAGGATTCCTCCTGAAAATGTGACTTAGGAGAAGAGCAGCTGCGTGTCTCCCGTGTGCGTCAGGACACCTTACACCAAACTCTTTCTGCAGGAGAGGGTAATGTTAGACCGAGACGCCTGGGAAGAATTTTGGATCAGCTCCATTGCCTTTCTTCTGTATGAGACGTCTGTATTTTCCCTTTTTACACCAACCTTTGGTATCAATAAACACATTTGTCTATGAACAGCTGAATGTTCTAGTCCTCTTTGATGCTACAGATTAGTGCATAAGCCTCCTAAGAAAGCATTTTCCTCCATGAAAGTCAGGAAAAAAAAAAGAAAGAAATTCTTCCCTATTTGATGAGAAAGAATCTATCCAATCACACCTTTCCAGTGAGCAAGAAATTGTATACAATTAATAACAAGTCTAAAGGAAATTGAATATAAATCAATTAAGGAGGGAGGCAAAAAAAAATATGTTTAGTTGTGAGTAGAATGAATAAATTAGCCTCCTACTAAAATGTCTTCCTGCTGCAAGAATGTTGTTCTGCTAGGGATAATTGTGGGAATAGGAATTAGGGTAATTTCAACTCAACTGAAAAGAGAATGGAAGAGATTCTTATGTTGCAGAGAAACCCAAGAACCTGCTTGAAATCCCGGCTATTTATTCTGTCATGAAAATAACTATACAGGTGCCAAACTAGGAGTTCCCATCGTGGCTCAGCAGTTAACGAACCTGACTAGGATCCATGAAGATGTAGGTTCAATGTCTGGCCTCACTCCGTGGGTTAAGGATCCGATGTTGCGTTGAGCTGTGTTGTAGGTCACAGACATGGCTCAGATCTGGCGTTGCTGTGGCTGTGGCGTAGGCCGGCAGCTGTAGCTCTGATTCTACCCCTAGCCTGGGAACCTCCATATGCCGCCAGTGCAGCTCTAAAAAAAGAATAGGAAAAACAAAACATAACCCAGGTACCAAACCAACTTTACACATCAACGGTATCCAAGGTTATGGATGAAACCACTAAAATGATCCAATATCCTATTGACTGGGGAGTTGCCCTCACCATATGGTTAAATTGGAGGCTTAGGACTTATATTCAAACCAAAGTGCCATCACATTGCATCATGTTTCCAATTCAGAGTATTTGAACTTTTCTTTCACTATGCAACTCGAGGAAGTAAATATCTTCCCAGACACTACTGTTCCACATCGAGTCAATGACCACATGCGTATAATAATCTGGAATCCCTAGCAAGACTCAACTTATGAAAGGATGCCCTTTCACAGCCTTCACAATAGCCTGATTTTCATTTTGTAAATGTATCTCATTGTTCAGCATCTTTATTCGTTCCCACCCATTGATGAAGTGAATCTACTGTTTGAGGCCCAATGCCACAGGTTAAAGTCAGAGAAATGAGTCATATTGGCTTTGGTCCCTAGAAGCGCTTGCCAACAACATAGATGAGTTTATTACCAGCATTTAAAATGACTTTTATTCTTGAGTCCCTGTGTTCCTTTCCTAGGGCTGCAGTAACAAAAGACCACAAGCTGAGGGGCTCAAAACAACAGAAAGTCACTCTTCCATAGCTCTGGAGACCAGAAGTCTGAAATCAAGGTGTTGTCAGGGTCTTTCTCCTTCTGAAACCTGGTAGGTTGAATCCTTCCTTGCATTTTCTTTGGCTTCTGGTCGGCCTGGCAGTTCCTTTGTGTCCCCTGGCTTGTAGCTGCATCACCCCAAACTTGATCTCTCCATCGCATGGCCATCGACCTGTGTGTCTCAGTCTTTCCAGGACTTTCTTCTTATAAGGACAACAGTCTTCTTGGATCAAGGCTCCCTCCATTATGACCTTCCTAATTTAACTAATGACATCCTCAACTACTTTGTTTGCAAACACGATCCCCTTCTGAAATCCTGGGGGTGAGAACTTCAGCATCTCTTTTCTTGGGGGGGAAGCACAGTTTCAACCATAACATCCATTACTGCTGTTCATCTAATCCTCTTCTGCCAAGAAATCTTATACCCCAACGGAGTC
Source organism: Phacochoerus africanus (assembly GCF_016906955.1). Lineage (NCBI taxonomy): Eukaryota > Metazoa > Chordata > Mammalia > Artiodactyla > Suidae > Phacochoerus > Phacochoerus africanus. The sequence continues at coordinate 12,455,116 of NC_062545.1, read as the reverse complement.
TCTCCATGGTGAGAAAATAAAATCCAACTTAAGACAGAAGGCCCCATTGGTTTATAATGTTTTTACTTTCTTCGAAGCATGTCCACTTAAGAGCATTGGGCCCACACAACAAAACAGACTGGGTAGGTATTTTTATCTCAGCTTTTACGGCTGAGAGAATGCAAGTGGGAAGACAGTCCGTGCCTTGCTTTGTAGCACACATCTTTACAGGCCACAGGCAGAGCCCTTGGGCCTCCCAACCTCCTCAGATGTGCTGTTCCCACTACGACATTGAGCCTGTATGTAGCATCAGAACTATGGGTGCACCGACACTCAAGATAGAGGTTGGATGTTTGCAACTCAAAGAGGACGTTGTTATAAAAGGGCAACATGAGGGACCCTTGTGATGGGAGAATGTTATGGATCTTGGCCAAGGCTGCAGACGCTCCTGGGATGGTCCTGAAAGCCGTGAACCGCCCTGGCTCTCCAGACCCCTTTGGTTCCTGCTGGTTGGGAAGCACTCCCCACATAACACCTTAGAGCTTCCTAAGAAGAAGTTACAGTGACAACCACGAATGAGCTATTATGTCAGAACACAGGTAGTTCCCTGAAAAAATAAAAAAAATAAAAAAATGAAACATTCCTCCCCACTACCACTTCAATAAAGAAGTAGAAAGGAAGGCCACTTAAGGCGCTTTCAAAGTTGAAAGTGAATCTGTCCACACACTTTCCCTGGGTCTCCCAATTCTTAGCCTCAGGTGACTGTCTAATGTGAGACCATCTTTAACACGGGTCATGTACGATGGTAGTTAGGCCACAAGCTCAGAGACACACAAAGCTCTGGGTTCGTGTCCTGTCTCTGCCCACACTAAGGGGAGTGGTTTTTAGGGTATTTTACCTCTCTAGGCTTCAGCTTTGTGGAAATCACAGCAGGACTAATTCCCAGGATGGTTTGGACAGGTAATTGGCTCAAGATGTGTTCATGCAAAAATAAAAATGCTGATTACAATGCCCTGAACCGAGCCAGTATTCAGTGACATCATTCTTCCACAGTCACTGCTCCACACATGAAATATTCAGTAACTGCCATGGACTATCTGTTCCAAAGTCAACCCTGCTGCCCCTTCTAGTTCAATTCATATTCCACCCTGAGTTATCTGGTTTTTTACACCTGGGCATAAAGTTCATTGTCTGCGTGATCCATTCTTTCATCTCCAATCTAAATTTCAGTTTTCACTGATGATCTAGTCCTCTTTTACTCAGAATTTTTTTTTTCAGAGTTCATCTACACTCTAGGAATCTTGGGATGAGTTTAAACTGGCTAACTTTCCACCTTTCACTATGTCTCTTTCAATATCCATGTCTTAGGAGACCCACCTTTTGCTCACATTTGTTCATCTTTTGGCCCTTTTTCTGGCAATGATTTTTCACTTTCATTTCTAAGACAAAGATAGGAAATTCCTTCCAATACCTAGAAGCCACGAAGTTTGATTTTGGTTAAGTCTCTGATAAAAGTCTTCTCCACAGTGACAGGTCAACACTATGAGCTGAGACAGCCAAGATCCTAATGGGAAATATTTCTTGACTCCAGCGTTTTTCTAAAATCAACATTCCCTTAAAGACGAATTACTCTCAGGATGGCAAATATAAATTTAATTTAGAACTATTAACTATTAAACTGACTGTTGAACTTGCTAGAAAGTCATCTAATAGAGGTTTTAAAAGGTAGTTATAAATCATCTAGAGAAAAGAGCGCATTTGCAGGTGATTCTAGGAACTAAGTAGACCAGTCAATCCCAGAGGGGAACTTTTTAGCTGTTCTCACCCTAGAACTGTCGCATAATTCTGCAGCTATCTTAATCCCAAAGGGGCTCCCCCTACAAAGATTAAATAACACAAATCATGTCATCTCATCAACTGTAATAAACCACAATTTTTGTAGCTAAAGAAGCACCTGTGTTTTATTTTTAGTGGAAGATTAAAAGAGAGTTAAGTTTTTTGTTGATTTATTTTCATTCAACATTTATTTTGTTTTCCAATTATTAAGGTAGTTTAGATATGCTCCACCAATGAAATAATTGGAAAAAATTTTTTAAATATGAAGATAAATATAACTATCAGCTCTAAAGCTACTTAATCATATTTTAACATATTTACCTCAATCTTGCTTCTCTGAAGTGTTTTTATCTAGCTGAGAGTTATGTTTCCATTTTTTTTAACTTAGCCTTAATACATAACAATAGTCCCATAAACATCATTTTATTGAAGGTATTCCTTTATATAGATACACCACTCTGTGCTTAACCATCCTGATAACTGTTAAAACATTTATTTTTAATAAATGATGCTATAAAAGGATCTTGCTCATTTTACGAAAGTTAGAAAACACCAAAAAATATAACAAGGAAGATAAATTGGTGATTAAATATTTAGGTGTGGCTGTATGATTTGTAAACTGAATGTACTGATAACTGCCACGTGGGGATGAGTGCTGAAGTGGCAGGCACTGGGCAATCATATCTCCGATCCTTATACAACACAAAAAGCCAGGCTGTTGTCATCATCACTTTATAGGTCTAATCCCAAAACTGTTTCTCACTGTGTCGCACGGCCCCCCGTCATCACTTCACCGTCCCTTCTGCCACCACCACCTCTGCTATCGCCACCATCTCCTCCACCACCACCTCTTCCAACGCCAGATCCGCCACTACCACCACCACCACCTCCACCGCAAGCTCTGACTCCACAGCACCACCACCTTCGTCACCACCACTTCCACCACCAGCCCTACCACCACCTATGCCACCAGCTCCAACTGTACATCACCACCACCTCCGTCGCCACGTCCACCGCCATATGGCCGCCCTTAGGGCTTCTTACCACCTTTCTACACACCCTTTCTTCTCTTCCCACCTTCCTACTCTCCTCCTCTCCTGCCTTGATCTGATCTTCTTCTCCAACCGGCTCCTCCTTACGTGCCTCAGTAATAGAGAAAAAGCAAAGGCTGCACCGCCACATTCGTTTTATGATAATCTCAGTCATTCATTCATTCAACACACATTGACTGAGCGCATATTATGGGGCAGGCACTGTTCTGAGCCCGAAGCCTAAAGTAATTCCCCCATTTGCAGAATTTCCTTTAATACCGAAAAGCTGACTTTTAAAGGTTTCCTTCACCATTTACCCTACTAAACCTGTTACAAATTATCAACCTATGTTTGGGTTCTCAGCTCACACTGCCTGGCCTCCATGCTGGATGAAAAAAGCAGAAGTGAGCTGTTTAAGAAGGATACACGAGTAAAAAGGAAAGTATCAGGCAATAGCCATGAAGTAATTTTTTATCTCATATTGCCACAGCACGCTACCGCACGAAAGAACTTCCTATTTCCATACTCAGATGATGTGTATTTGCTTAACACAGCTTGCCCACAAGAATTCACACATGGACCCTCTCCAGAAAAGACACTTGATAGATATAGAAAGGAAAGGAGGGAAATTTAAAAAATGGAGAATAAGTACACCAACAAATACACAAACTGAAGTCCTTTTTCTTCTCACTTGCATGATGTGAGTGGAAAGAAACCTGAGTTCTTTCTATTTCTATTTTCTATGTAAAATTTTAAATAGCTGTGGAGGAATTAGACTCTACAAATGACTCTCCAATGCTCAGGACAGTCCTAAGAACACACAGGACCCTACAGACTAATAAATTCCACCACAGTTGTCAAAGATGCCTTCGTGGGTTATGACCTTGTCTCTTACAATTCAATTTCCATCACACATACACAAGAGAAGGAAATCAAATGTTCCAGATGCCCCAAGTAAAGACCTCTGAACCAACATCACCTAAGTTCTCATTTTCATACAGATATATTCTGTCAAGCCTGTGACTTTCATCTGAAAGTAAAATCCCCTTCAGCTGCCTGTGTACAAAGGGGGATTCTCCATAAAGAAGACGCTTTCTCAAAAGAGGCTGGCCACAGGGTGTTTCCCCAGATGAACTCCCCAGGACACACACAAATGCTGAATTGGGCTTTTTCTAAATCCAACCCATGGTCTGCGGAACAAGCAGCTACCAACACAACATCCATTGAAGAGCCAGAGGAAAGCAGCGTGAGCATGCAGCTCTCTTCTTCAAAGCTCTAACAGAATTCAAGAGTGCCTTTAGCACGGGACTTCACACAGCAAGTTTATGAAGAGCTGAGCAAACGTGGCAGCCCAAGAGTCACACCTTGCTCACAGCCCACAATTCTCAAGAGAGTACCAGGGTATTCGTTGCTTTACCATCTTGACATGCCAAGCAATGACCTCACGCATCAGCCAAGGAGTGGTTTTACTTACATGCAATAAAGAGAGTAAATCCAAGCACAGGTTGTTTAATCCCTTGAATTCAGAAAGCTCTTAACACTCGGAGGCTACAGTTGAGGGTTCCACAGTAAACAGCCACAGCTCTGGCAGTCAGGCTACCCAGGACTACCATAAGAAGCTGGCCAGAGAGAAAATCTCTTTCGAAAGAAGAGGAAGTGTCGTCTCTACTTCCCCAATTGTATTGTTCTTCCTTCTTATTGTTAATGACCCCTTCCTGGATTCCAAAATCCAGGACACAATTCACACAAATCAGACACATCCCACCTGTCTGACTCCATTGATCACTAAACACTACTCTGACTCAGTGTATTTATTTCCATGATACATGGAAACATTACATGGTTTTGCTTTCCTGTTTTGGAGGCAAAGATGTTTATTTGCAGGCATGAAAGGTGAGGTCATTTGCAGAGCTCTTCCTGGAGTGTTTAGTTGAAATGCCACTTTTTAATCACCCACCTCTTTTAGGCTCAATGTTCTTTCAAATGTCCCTTCTTTCTCCTCTCCTAGTGTTCCTACTACTCCTACATAGGGGACACAGATACACTGGTAAAATGTATCTTAGGATAAAAATAGGTCCTTGCCTGTCATTCTTTGGCAGCATACCTAATAAATTCTCTAACTTCAAAACTTTTCCTTCACACGCTAGAAACGGAAAATGACAAGCCAAAGTTGGAAAGACTTGAACTCATCACCAATACATTCCTGCCCTCCCACTTCTTCTTTTCAAAACCAGCACCTTGTTTCCTTATATCTTCTTGGACAAAGAGCACAATCTCGTTATACTTAGAGTCCACTGTCAAAGAAAAGGAATCAAATGATTAGAAACGGCTCATGACCAGGCAGTTTCCCAAAATGTGGTCACTAGATAATTAGCACCTGTATTAGTTATCTATCGATGCCAAACAAAGTACCCCAGCCTTTAGAGGCTGAAAACAACATCTATTGCCTCTTACTTTCCAAGGGTCAGGACTCTGGGGGCTTAAGCTCTCCCACAAGGGTACAGCCAAGGTGTCAGCCAGAATTGTGACCATCTCAAGGCTCCGCTGGGAAAGGAAACTCCTCAGGGGTTCCTGTTGTGGCTCAGAGGTTAAGAACCCAGCATAGCGTCTGCAAGGATGCGAGTTCAACCCCTGGCTACATTCAGTGGGTTAAAGATCCAGCATTGCCATAAGCTGCAGCGTAGGTCGCAGATGAAGCTCAGATCCGGTGTTGCTGTGTCTGTGGTATAGGCCTGAAACTGCAGCTCCAGGGTGACCCCAAGCCCAGGAACTTCCATACGCCACAGATGCGCCCATAAAAAGTACAAAACAAAACAAAACCCCTCCAAGCTCACCCTTGCCGTTGTTGGTAGGATGCAGTTTTTCCAAGGCTATGAGACTGAGTTGCCAGGTCAATGCAGCTGTTGACCAGCAGCCGCCCTCTGTCCCCCACCGCATAGATCTTCCCTTAGGGCAGCTCACAAGAGGGCAGGTGGCCTCACCAGAGCAAATAAGAGGGTGAGAGCCAGGAATCCAGCTCCCCATTAAACTCCCACCTTTCAGGCCTGATTCTAAGTAATTACAAAGGCTTTCCCTGGCAGGCCTCACGGGGACACGGCCATCCCCGCACCAGACTTGGTGACAGGAGGGCACAGCTGCCTCTGAGGGCCAGTCAAGGTCCCAGGTCCCCCTGGACAGTCTTGCTTTTTTGCATATTTCCATTCCTGAGTCTCTTTGTCTGAGATCTTGGGCCAGAGTCTTCCTCTGGAGCCTCTGCGGAGGACTCCGTGTGATGGGAAAGCCCCACTACTCAGTCGGGACATTTCTACTCCTGGTCCCCGCCCCCCCACCCCACACACACAGACATATCTCAGGGGCCATAAAAGTGCCAAAGTCTCTCATTCAGGGTTCCCTCAACAGGGAGGTGATTGCATAGGTCCTGACCCTCCACGAGGCACCATTCTCTGCAGAAGATGGGCTGGGGAGTCTGCTGCTGCCTCCAGCTATCGATGCTGGGCCACACCCTTGAGGTGAGTGAGCCAAGGCTTAACTCTTCCATCTCTGGCTGCTTACTCCAACCCCAGACAGCTCAGCTCTCCCTTGCCCGGCTCAGGTGACCTCCTGACAGAGCGTGTGAGCAAGACAGAAGTCACAGTCTTTTGCAACCTATTCTCAGAAGCCATATCATAACACATTTGCCACATTCTGTGTGTTACAAGCAAGTCATTTGGTCCAGTCTACGCTCAGGAGGAAGGGCCTAGGTGTTCCTGCTGTGGTAACAGGGGGTTAAGGATCCCACAGCAGCAGCTCGGGCCACTGCAGAGGTATGGGTTCGATTCCCAGCCCAGCACAGGAGGTTAAAGGATCTGGTGTTGCCACAGCTGCAGCACAGATCACAGCTGCAGCTCAGATTCAATCCTTGGCCCAGGGATTTCCATATGCCATGGGTGCGGCCTTTAAAAAAAAAAAAAAAAAAAAAAAGAAATGGAAGGGAATATACAAAGTGAGCATGTAAAATTTTATCCAAACTGAAGTTGCCTCTGTCTAGTCAGATATGAATGAAAGGGAAGCTGTATCTAAGGAGAAAATCACCAGTACAGTCACATCACTAGGAAAAATCTGAGACCTTCCACCAGGCAGTATATTAGCCTGCAGCCCCCTCTAGTCATTGCCGAGTCACATTGCTCAGACCTGAAAACCTAGTGATCCACACCATTCCATCTCCAAGAAACACAGTAACATACAAGCAGAAACCTAAATGGCACTGTAAAACCAGCCTGGAATCTGGAAGAGGGCAGAGCATTTCAACAAAAAAGAGTACCTCTTTACCTAACCATAAGCATGCGAAAGCCTCAAGACAAGCCCAAAGTTGCACTTTTCTCCATAGGTTTATGGAGTCACCTTAATCATTTATCCTATTAGGATCGGAACTCCCCAACACCTGACTTTTCTCCTCTTAACGGTCCATGAATCTGCTCCTTCCTGAGAATGACAAGACAGAGCTTTAGTGCACGGAGCCCCCACCAACCCTACCATGTACAAAAGCACATAACTCCTTCCACCTTCCTCTCTCAGCATGAACTGCTTGGATCACAGCAAATAGAAGGTCTGTTTCCTCATCTGCAACCACCAGGGGTAAGGAGCAAAGGGTATCTATTCTGGATGGAGACGTAAATAATTTAGTTGACTTTAGATCTTCCTAATTTGAAGCTGTACTGATAACAGCTGACAGAAACCAGTGTCACTTGATGGGCGGTTTCGCTGGCCATGGATTACAGGCAGCATTTTCAAAAGCCAAGCGGAATTCCTCTGGGCGGCATGTTTTGTGTCTCTGCTTTCTCAGAAGGTTTTGAATTTGCAGATTAAACATAGTCTACATCCCAGCATCCCCCGGACCTCATCACCCAGATGTCAACAAAAACTGGGTTAAAAATAACGAACTATTGAGGGAGAAAAGAAAAGACAGTATCTAACAAAGTTACTATTTGGCAAAAGCCTTGCCTTTGGGGAAGAAGTAATAGTTTGAGAACTAGTTCCATCTCTGTTCTGTTCTCAGACCTCTCATTTTTTTTTTAATTCATTGTGTGAGAAGATAAAAATGAAATCTGTGGCATGAAAGGGTCAAAAGAAGATGCTGTACATTTTGACCCGGAATAAAATGAACATTCTCTCAGTGGCATCTTATTTGCAGAAACTTCTGTTTCTGGCAAGTGTTGTCTCTTCTTATCGCTGTATTAAGTTGACCTCTAGGACTCTGCATTAAGTAGCCCCCAAAAGCAATAGATGGTATTAAAAGTATTTAATGACATCAGTAGCAGGGGCTTGTTTCTCATCAGGCTTTTAGATGCCAGCTTCAAAGTCATCCTCAAAGGGCATGTAATTTACAGTCATGGGCCTGGAATGGGAGCCACTTAAATTCCCCAAGAACCATCACCTGATTTATAGAACTGAAGAATCCTCAGATCCTTCCAGGTCAAGATGGACTGATGACAGATTTTTGGGGCCCCTTTCTCTCCCTCCCAAGACTCCATTAAAATGATAGGGAAAATACAAAACACGTGTAAGTCCGCAATAACAAAGGTAAAACTGGAGAAAGGGCATTAGAGCTTGAGAGTTGCCAACAGATTTCTGGGAGACGGGATGATGGGGGAGGGGTAAGAGAGGAAGGAGGGCAGGGAAGCTCATCAGTCCATCAGGAAAAAGGACACGACGGTGAAGAAAGGACTGTCTCCAGTGCGGAGTCCCCAAGAGAACCAGGACTCAAAAAGCCAAGAGATGGGGGAAAAATGTAATTGTAATGTATACATGTAAGGATAACCTGACCCCCCTTGCTGTACAGTGGGAAAAAAAAGAATAATAAAAAAAATAAAAGAAAAAGAAAAGCCAAGAGAGGCTAGAAAATCTGAGCAAGTGAGGAGGCTCAAAATTGAAGCTTCACTGAAAGGCTGTGAGCAACTGGCTTTCTTCCCATAGCCCCCCTCAAACATCTCTATCGGCCGAGCTTTTACACAGTAGATGCACACAGTCCTGTGGGCCGTGTTTTAACCCCACCCCCGAGCAATATTATGGTGGATTCTTCTCTAGTGAAATTGCACTTGTACCAAGAATGCAGGCAAAGTATGTGCCTATGGGACCATTAGAGTGAAAGCTCCACGGTCTGGGTGGAGAGCATCACTCAGCACATGCTGGGCAGGACATAATCTCGCTGCTGAGTACACATGACACATAGGAAAGCAGGGGATGACCTTCTAATCAATATGCCTGCAGATGTTTATGAAGATATTGTACCAATAAAAAAGGAACAGGGTGCTAAGAAGGATAAATAATTTGAGAGCATGAAAGAACTCTTGGATATTATAAATATGATTGGCACATAAAGATTGTAATGGAAGGCTTGGATTGTAAAGCTTTCAGGAAATGTTATCCAATGACCTCATCAAAGAAATAACATGAAAGGTTTCCCTGAAGGGAATCCATAAGTATTTGGATTGAAAGTTCTCACTGAGTGCCCAGGAGAAAGAAGTTCAAGTTATGGTCAAATTCCCAAACACCGAAGGCAAAAGAGAAAATCCTAACCTCTCCCAAAGAGAGAAAATGAGTCACTTTCTCAGAAACAAGCAGCTGATGTTTCCACATTTCTCTGGAAGTAGAATCGAGGGTTAGAAGGCACAAGTGAGCACAATCTCTAACGTTCTGCAGGAGTTCGATGTCATTCGTGCAGCCAGTGTCTTGGAGCAGCGTTCTGGGAAATGAGGCTACAACAGGCAGTGAACAATAAGGAAAACCTTGCCTTCAGCAGGCTTCTGTTCTTGCTACAGTAAGGATGGTGTGCTCTCTAAACAAAATAAGCCACATTGAATGTGTTAGGTAGTAATAAGGAAGAAAATAATAAAGCCGGGTAAGAAATACATAGTGTCTAGGGAAAGAATTAGGCTAAAAACTAGATGTGGTGTCCAGGGAAGGACAAACACAGAAGGTGACCTCAGAGTCTTGATCTGAAAAACGTGGAGTGAGCCAGCAGACCTCTGAGGAAACAGTGGCAAATGCAAAAGTCCAGAGGCCTCCAGAGCCTGACAGGTGCACTAGAGGAGCAGCAAAGAGGTGGGTCTGGCCAGAGCAGAGGAGCACTGGAAAGGCAAAGGCAAGCCATACAGACTTATGGTTTGGTCACAAGGAGTCACAGTGAGAACCTGGGTTTTGACTCTGACCAACTAAACCAGGAGTCAGCAAACTTCTTCTGCGAAGGATTATATAGTAAATATTTAAATAAGAAATAGTCACAGGTCAGCTCTTCACCTCTGCCTTTGCAGCCTGAGAGCAGCCATAGACAATACGGGAATGAATGAACACGACTGTGTCCCAATAAAACTTTATGTGTGGTCACTAGAATTTGAATTGCCTATAAGGCTGGGGTGTCACAAAATATTCTTCTTCTTTCGATTTTTTTTTTCATCTGTTTAAAAATGTCAAAAACTATCTTAACTTATAAGCTGTACAAAAAACAGGCAGCAACCAGATTGAATTCATGGGCAGTAATTTGTTGATCCTGAACTAAGCCATCAATCAAGTACCAAGGTAGAACATTGCTATTTTCAGACTCAGAAAAGCTGACTCGGAAAGACGACCTCCCACACACCCTTTCTTAGGAAGTTACTTGATAAGATACTCTAGCAAAAAAACAGAAAACAGAGAGGTGGAATCCAGGAAAGAGAAGACGCCGTTTAGGAAAGGAATGAAGAGATGAGATAAAGCAGCTGGCACAGACAGCAAAGCATCAGACTGAAACACACACGAGGGGAAATGGCTCCCAAAGCGAAGTTTCTAGGAGAAAAGTGGGGTCACAGGTCAATGGGATTACCCTTGAAAATATGGAACAACCTGAGTCAGTAGAGAATTGAAAAAAAATTTGAAAAAAGTAGTTAGAATACACCAAAAACAAAAATAGAAAGAGTAAAAGAGCTAAGCCACAATTACTCTCTATTATTTGGTTCTAAAGTAAGTAATAATTACATAGTCATGACAATGCAATATTCACAACTGATTTCCAGCTTTGAGAATCAAGGTATGGAGAAAATATAAAATTAGAAAAGGCTACAGGAGTTCCCTTGTGGGTCAGTGGGTTAAGGATCTGGCATGGTAACTGCTATGGCATGGGTTTGATCCCTGGCCCAGGAACTTCCACATGCTGTGGGCGTGGCCAAAAAATAATAAAAAAGAACTCTGAAGAAGCCTTGACAATACAAAATTTAAAATACAATGGGCTGTAAACTATGGTAGCCACTAACAATTAAAATTTAAATTTTAGTTAATTGGGATGAAATAAAATTTAAAACTCCAATTTCTCAGTCACACTTGCCTCTTTTCAAGGGCTTAAGACCACTTGTGTCCAGTGGCTGCCATATTGGACAGGGCAGATAGGGAATTATGCAGCTGTCCTGTTTGGGAGTTTCACTCCTAACTGGACTGTCAGCTCTTTGAAAGCAGGGATGGATTCTTTTTTAAATTTGTATCCCCATAAACGAGTCCTAGGATCCTCATCAAATCACCGTTTGCCTAACTGACATATACATACATTCTACTTGCAAGGACCATAATTTTGTACACTAAGATCCAAGGATATCATCCATCGTCTAGGAAAGCTATGCTCTGTAAGAGGCCAGGAATCTCCCTGACACCACCCATCAAGCATCTCTGACTCTTTCTCTGGTGCCTGAAATGCCACGATTACAGCTTAATTCCTTTCTTTGTAAAACATCTCCTTCTTTTGCACGGTCAATCCCCCTTGGAGACACAGCCTTTAAGTTTCACGAGTGAACCTCAACCAACATGAATTTGTCAAATCCCTTCAATTCAGACAGAACCAACCCTATCTCAAAGTTCACACTTTGAAACCAGCACACAGCTGTGTTACTGATTTGGGACTATGTCTGTAAAACATAGCTACAGCTAATTCAGCATCCTGAGCCTCAGCCATAACAAATCAACAATGTGAAAATGTTAGTATTATATGTGAGAATACATTAATAATCAAGATTTTTAAAAAACATCCATTGTCAGGATTTCCCATGGTGGCACAGCTAAAATGAATCAGACTAGTACCCATGAGATGCAGGTTCTATCCTTGGCCTCCCTCAGTGGGTCTGGGATCTGACGTTGCTGTGAGCTGAGGTGTAGGTCAAAGACACAGCTTGGACCCTGTGTTGCTGTGGCTGTGGCTCAGATTCGACCCCTTAGCCCGGGAACTTCCATATGCCACTGGTGCAGCCCTAAAAAGAAAGAAAGAAAAGAACAAATATATATATATATGTATATATTGTCTCCAAAATATATGACACCAGCTCTAAATTTGGCCTGAGCTCAAACATGTTTTCACCTTTTCCATTAATTAGTATAAAAACTCTCAGGATTCCCATTGTGGTTCAGTGGGTTAAGAACCTGACATAGTCTCTGCTAAGATGCAGGTTCGATCCCTGGCCTCGATCACTGGGTTAAGAATCCAGCGTTGCCATAAGAAGATGCAGGTGCAGCTCAGATCCGGTATTGCTATGGCTGTGGCATAGCCTTCAGCTGCTGCTCCAACTCGACCCCAAGCCTGGGAATCTCCGCATGCCAAGGAATCAGCCATAAATAAATAAATAAATAAATAAATAAATAAATAAATAAATAAATAAATAAATAAAATTACTTCCAAGTTTATCTTGTAAGTTTGTTTTGTTTGGAAGTGTACGAAGAACCATTCACCACTTCAGAAACAATCACCACAGCCCTGGCAGGCCCACTTACGGAATCAGTCTTGTACCCACCTCTATTAGCAGCAGTCACAGCCAGTGATTTGACATATATTTGTGAGTACAATTAGTTAGGTAATCTTCAAAAGCCAGATATTAAAGTATCAACATTATTTAGTAGAATATCATCTTACTTAACCTAAATCCAAATATATTTCTTTTAAGTTGGAACCAGGGTCTATTTCATCTGTTCTCTTCCTGTAAGCCTGTCCGAGCATTTACACATTAAAATACATATTATATTATTATAAACTACTCTTACTTCTTCTATTCCTTCTCCTTCTCCTCCTTCTTCGTCTTCTTTTTTCTTTTTACAGCTGCACAGGTGGCCCATGGAAGTTCCCGGGCTAGGAGGTGAATTGGAGCTGCAGCTGCTGACCAATACCACAGCCACAGCAATGCCAGATCTGAGCTGTATCTGTGACCTACACTGCAGCTTGCAGCAACGCCAGATCCTTAACCCACTAAGCAAGGAACCTGCATCCTCATAGCCAACAGCTGGGTTCTTAATCCCCGCTGAGCCACAGCAGGACCTCTTTATTTCTTCTTTATATCTTATTTAGGATATTAAGAGTTAATAGAGAACTTACTGTGTCCCGGACATGTTCTAAAAGCTGTACGAGTAACTCACCCCATCCACACAACAACTCCTTAAGACAGATCTCCTTACCCCCATTTCAGAGATGAACAACTAAGGCACAGAGAAGTCATGTAACTTGCCCAAGGTCCCACGGCTGGTAACTGGCAAAGCCCAGATTCAAACCTGGGCGTGCTGGCTCCAGGCTTTGTGCTCTTGGCCAAATTACTGTACTTCTAGTGGGTTTTTTTAAAGTTTGCATGTAAGTAGGTTTTTTTAAGATTTATAAGTGTTATATTATTTAGGAACCTCATTTCAAGATAGTAAAGAGGGCATTTCAATATGTAATTTATCAAGAAAAGGGAAGCATCAGATGTAATAGGGATGAGAATCATTGGCATAGCTGAGAACTGAAGCTGATGGGCAGGAGCAGTGATGAGCAACAAAAGGGAGCGGATGGCTGAGGCTGGGGCTGAGGCACATCTCACCTGTATGGAAGGGTCTCAGCCTCCTTGAATAAAAAGCATTCTGGATGTAATGTGGTTTCCCAACATTCTATCACTTTTCTATACAGAAATCTTCTCCTTGTTAAAAGAAACAAGATTTTCAAAGGCAGGGATTTTTCGTAAGTCTAAACCCCAAGGCATAATGCCTGGTATGTGATGGTCAAGTAATGTTGGTTGAATTACTTACATTTTCCAGTGTGAAAGGCTAGAAAGTAAAAGCTTGGTGCTTAACATCCCCCCTCTCTCTCTCTCTCACTCTCCCCAACTCCCCTGCCCCCAATCCTCAATTACTTGCTTAATAGGAAAAGCAATGGCTCTAACTTGGTGCCTTGGGGATCATCCACTTAACAAGCAAAGATCCCCTACTGGTCTCAACTAATGCGTAATTGTATCATCTTAAGATACCCCCATGCCTAAGAATCCCATTCCAGTAAACCATCCCCCATTCCAGTAAACCAGTGAGTAAGTGGGGCAATTTTAGCCCAGATGGTTTCTTAATAGCAACCTTCTGACAAACCCATGGAGTCTGCAATATTGGTGGTTAGAGACCTTGTTTTAGCATCTCTGAACCAAGCCTTAATCAACAATAATAGGAAGACCCCGCCCAGATGGGACACATCTCAGCCATAGTTATCTCACTCGGTCTTGAGGACAAGGGCAAAGACAATATCCTGCAAGTGAGGCCGGGGCCCAACCGAGGTAGATGAGCCACCAGAAAGACTGTAGCTGGTTAGCAAAGCAGACCTTTGGCCAGTAAGAGTCTTATCTCTCAGCCATAAAGGCTTCTCCCGACATACTCCTTCCTGTAGCCTTCAGCACTCTTTCCCCATCTCCTACATTTGCAGCCATGACGGTGTCCATGGCCCTGGACCAGGCAGAGGCTCAGCTCCACCTGCCCTTCCACGCATGCCATCTCTAAGTGCCATCCACTGGCAGACACTCTGGAGCCTGCAAAGCTGGATCATCGCGGCGGCAAAATAAGAGACTCTCCCAAAGTAGATGTCTGAAAACTGGAAACACAAGTAGTGAGGTCCTGCTGCAGTAAGATGTCTAGCCTACACTGTTGCATTGTCAAAATGTTACTAGCAAACAGAGTCAGTATGGAGTGAAGACAGAAGCGTTCTGGAACAAAGACTCATCTAGAAGTAAGGACTTACTGAGGGTTTCTTCAACATCTACAGGTCCAGAAGTTCACTGTACTGTAAATTGAAGTACTTCTATGATTATAATTCCCTCTACACTGTAAATTCCTAGAAGCCAGGGCCAGCTTCGTGTTCCCTGGCATATCTCACAATGCTCAGCATGGAGAAGGCACTTGGAAAGTGATGGACAGATGGAAGAAGTGAGGTCACCACGTAAGTGGGTGTGTTCGTTTCCCATTGCTCTTGTCACAAATTACTACAAACTTGGTGGCTTAAGGCATCACGGGTTCATTCTCTTACGGGTCTGAAGGTCAAAGGTCAAAATGGGTTGGCAAGACTGTATTCCTTCTGGAGACTCTAAGCACGTCTCTGCTTTTTCCAGCCCCTAAAGGCTGCCTGAATTGCATGGTATCTTTTGAGGGATGACTCGGATCCCTCGTATCCTTCCAACCTCTGCACCATTTCTTTCCAAACTCTGCTTCTGCTGTCACATCCTTGTCTCTTACTCCGACCTTCTTACCTCCCTCTTACGGGGACCCTCGCAGCTGCACTGGGCACACTAGGATAATCCAAATAGTCTCTCGATCTCAAGATCCTTCACTCAATCGTATCTGCAAAATCCCTTTGCCGTTTCACAAAATGACACAGTCACAGGTTCTGGGGATTAGAACATGGACATCCTTAAGGGACCATTATTCAGCCTACCAACCAGCTAATGGGTAGATTTTATCCCTCACTTAATTCTAGCAGTTTATGGATTTTTTTTCTTTCTTTTTTTTTTTTTTTTTTGCCCATTAATTCAGGCACATACTGAGCAGTGTCTCCTGGGGCAGTGGAGGTGGGGTGTTTATTTTTTGGCCACATTTACAGCCTGAGGAAGTTCCTGGGCCAGGGATTGAACCCGTGCCATAGTTGTGATCTGAGCCACAGCAGTGACCATGCCAACCCCCCACCACTAGGCCATCAGGGAAGTCCTTCTAACAGTTTATAATACACATTGCTTGAGTCTATTCTAGAAGTGCTCAGATGTCACTTAGAATATGAGATATGACAATTTCCTCCTGATCCCTGGCTCAGTTAAGGGCCCCAAATAAGCCGAATCAGGAGAGATACTAGATTTTTTCCAGATCCCTGTCTACTTTTACAAATAAATCACCAAACTGTACCACATTCATCTACTTCCCACCCTGCCTGCCACCTCACTTCACCTGTAGGCCTCCTCCTCAGCAGAACTGCAATACCATGTCAGCTAGTCTCCTCCCCTCCAGCGGATCTGGCCAAGCCATCCTCCGTGATTCCGAGGGATCCCTCAAACACACAAATCTGCACATAACACCTAGAGAAACATTTGTTGGACTGCTCGCTAAATATTACCTAGTGACAATAGGTACTGATTTGGGGAAGAAACGTCTAAAATGCAGATCCTATAATCTAGGATCTGCTGCTTCCTTATTTGTGAGGGATTATTTTGATTGGCTTTCCCATGTTTTAGTTTTGTCAGGAAGATCATTACTGGCCCATTCGTTTTCATGTGAAATTCACATAAGTGGATACCGTGTATGTGTAACATTAGATTTTTAAGATTCAGACAGTAAATTGCAGGAGTTTGTGGTTCACCTCGGGCTGGTCTACACGGATCACTGCCACCAAGTGGCAAACGTTGTCATTAGAACGAATGAGCCCAAACACAGCCAGCTCTCTCACTCGTTCTGCCCATTAAGCTTTCAATGCATAAGGAGGACCTTAAAGCATATCTCTGACCTGCAGTGGCCCTGTGATGAGCTGAGACTTAGAACAGCAATTTGCAGGATTTTTATAGCACCAGGGAAAATAGAGGTAAAAATTCTTGTGAGCTAACCTATAGAAATCAGTTCTTTTTTCCTTCTACTTTCCAAATTCGACCTTGCAAAACACAGTAATTTGACATTAAAGACCTACGGCAACCTGGGAGGTTATTTTCAAGGTCGCTCTAGCTGATGTCTTTAAGAATTTAAAACTTATGTCCATGCTTCAATCATCTATAATGTTCTAACTTCACTGTGGTTAAAGTTAGAACAGAATGACGTGCCTGTTTCCTGTGGTGCAGCCATGAAGAGTTCATCACTGTCCAGAGAGCTGGCCCAGCCATGTCGCGTTATAAATTCACTGCTCTCCAGGGTCAGGCCCATCCTTGATGGCACACGAACTCCGTTTTGTCCCTGCTTCGGGGTTTCCTGGACACAGGTGTTCTGACTTACCCTAACCAAGTCACACACAAAAGCTTGAAAGCAGATTTGTGCATCCGTTTGAGATAAGAAATGCAACACATTATATCCTGACACAGGACCTGTAACAGGGGTCCAGGGGAGGAAAAAAGAGGAGGGGGAAACGTAGAAGCCCCTGACAGGGAAGCGGGGAGCTGGGTTCAGATGGCATTTCTGCTCCTATTCTGATTCGTGTAGCTTAGCCATGTGCCCCCTTTTCCTGAGATAAATTACATGAGTCTCTGTTTCTTGAGGACAAAAAAAAAGTGGGAGTTCCTGTTGTGGCTCAGCAGGTAAAGAGTCTGATGTTGTCTCTGTGAGGATGCAGTTTTGATCCCTGGCCTCACTGGGTTAAGGATCCAGCATTGCCACAAGCTGCAATGTGGGCTGCAGATGTGACTTGGATCCAGAATTCAACCCCTAGCCCAGGCAACTTCCATATCCTGGCAGGTACCGCTGTGAAAAGAAAAAAAAAAGCTAAAATTACTATTAAACCCAAAAGTCATTAAGGATGATGTTTTTACTTTTTATTTTTTTTAATGGCTACATTCACAGCATATAGAGGTTTCTGGACCAGGGGTCAAATCCATGCCACAGCTGCAACCTACACCACACCTGAGGCAACGCTGGATCATTAACCAACTGCACAAGGCTGGGGATCAAACCTGTGCTTTTGCAGTGATCAGAGCCACTGCAGTTGGATTCTTAACCTGCTGGGCCACAGTGGGAACTCCCTGATTTGAATTTTTATGTTTCCTTTTGAGTTTGGAGCATTTAATCATTTTTTATTATTGTTTAAATTTTTACTGCTTGTTTTTTGTTCTATTACAAAATAATAAAAGAATGCAAGGTATATACTTTACACTTTGCAAAATAAATATGCCTATTCTTATTGTCCAAATATATTATTAATTACTGTCTATATTCAATGAACACTTTTTTAAAAGGTCAATTCTATGTATTTTAAATAATTTGTATCTATTAATTCAACTTTCAACCTATGTTTCTGCTCTTTAAATTGTTATTTTCTTTGTCTACTTGATCAGTCAAAGACTGAAGGAGGCTTCTTAACGTCTGTGACATTTGGGTATTTCTCAATTTCTCTTCATAGTTCCAGTAAAAGTTGTTTTATAAGTTTGAAGTTCACATACTTGGGCTTATATAGGTTTTTGACTATTGCATATTTGTGTATCGTATCTTTTATCTAAAATGACACCCTGCCTCATCTAATGCTTTTGCCTTGAAATTCATCTTATCTGAAATTAATATTGCCACTTCCTGTTCTCTTCTGTCTACGTGACTAAATTTTGCTCATTTTTTTTTCTTACACTTCTAAGTAATTTCACTTTTGCTGTCTTTTTGTTATTTGTAGTATCTTGTTTGGTACTACATACGTTAAGACTGTGTAGTATTTCTCAAAATTGCTGTATTTGCTCTTCTGTCAGCTTGTTTTATGCTTTCTGCTCCTTTATGTTTCGCTGATGCTCCAGAGTCCACAGCTAGAGCACATGACTAGGCCTAAGCCAATCAGAGACTTCCCTGGGATCTGAGCTGGTCCAATCAGCTATACCAGCATTTGTACTGGAGATCTCAGGAAGAGAATCTCCTTCACGATGAACTTAAACTTGTTCAGATGTGAGATGAGAGCAGCTATGGCCTCCTTGCCAGACTGAGACTAGAGTCAACACAATAGAAAAAAAGTTGAAAGGTAGAAAGAAGAAAGAGTCTTAAAGGCTCTGTTCAAACACCCAAATTCAGCTATACTTGAAGAAGAGTCTACCTCTAGGCCCTGTCCAACAGAACTTCCTGCCAAGAAAGAAATGTTTCATGATTTGCACTGTCCAATATGGCAGCCAACAGCCCCACCATGACTACTGGAATGTGGTCAGTTGAATCAAGGAGCTGATAAACACAGTGTATTATTAGCAGATGGGGAAATGTAAACAAAGATGAAGCATCTCTACAAAATTCACAGAACTAGTGGCAGAGCCAGAATTAGTAGGCAAGTCTCCTAGAATCTATTCCTGTGCTCTGAATAGATGAGCTGAGATTTGCACTCATCAATTAACAAGGCAGTAATGAGGAACGAAAAACCAAGCTGTATTAAATGTGTGGATTTCTGACCATGCCTCTTCTGTTTTTCATTGGTTGGGGCCACTGGCATCAAATGTAAACAATAATCTTTGGAGCTGAATTACCTCTAATTATGCCAAATATAAACAAATTGGTCTAATTGTTTTCACCTTTAAAACTGACATGCCAGTCATTTCGTAAGCGATGGTTAGAAAACGTCAAATGATTCTGATTCCATATTCTAACTCCTAGTTTACAACAAATACTTCTCCTGACGTTTAAAACGACAAGATAGAAAAGGTGATTCTTAAAAAAAAAAAAAAAAAAAAAGTTGCGGAAAGCCTCTCTAAGCTACCTTTAAGAATTTGATGCAAAGAACTGCTGATACTGTAGTAATGGGCCCATAGCATCAGAATCACCACATGGTTCATTTCCTCTTTTACGTAGGCATGCTCCATTATCTTCTGCCTCTTGTCTTTTTTTTGGGGGGTCTATTTAGAGATTTTAAAAAGATTTACAAAACTCTGATAACAAAAAACGTTTTAATAATGCTGGGTATTATCATTCTTAGAGATGCATATTGGCTGAAAGCCTATTAAAATTCTTGATAAATTGTGCAGAAAATAAATTTGTTAAAATTTTAAAAATAAATAAAATATGTACAATAATAGTGACATATTTAGATTATAATTCTTGGTAAAATGCCAGCCCTCAATTTCATTTGAGACATAGCAAGTAACTCAGGAAATTTCTGAAGCCCAAAATATTCATCTATGACTTCTCAGTGATTATGCTGTTGCTGCCTCTAGGGTGCCCTAAATGGGTTGCCAAGCAGCCAGGAAATTTAGATAGCAGCAAAAATTTTAAAAAGCTAAGATGTAGCTGAATCTTTCTCTCTCTTTTTTTTTCTTTTTTTGACCTGACATTTTTTATTTAAATTTTTGCCGACCCAAGTAAAGTGGAGAAGCTTTTCACATATTGATAATAATCGGGAAAGAAAACTGAAAAACAGAGCAAAACCCATAAGGTTCAGGGCCCAGGCTGCACCAGCCAGAGAACAGAGCAGCAGGAGAAACCCCAAAGAGACTGGCGGCTGGAAGGACTACTTTTCTCCCTGGGTTGGGGGAAGAAACACTCAGACCTTAAAGACATTCGACTCTCAAGTTAATTGTCAGCAATTTCTAGGAGTTCCCATGGTGGCTCAGTGGCAGTGGTAATGAACCCAACTAGTATCCATGAGGATGTGGGTTCAATTCCTGGCCTCCCTCAGTGGGTTAAGGATCAGGCATTGCTGTGAGCTGCAGTGTAGGTCGCAGACTCGGCTTGGATCTGGTGTTGCTATGGCTAAGGCGCAGGCCTGCAGCTGCAGCTCCGATTCAACCCCTAGCTTGGGAACTTCCATATGCCATGGGTGTGACCCTAAAAAGACCAAAAAATATTGTCAGCAATCTCTATAAAGTAAACTCCTGTAAAAAAGTTCATCCATTTATCATCCACGCCCTTGCTATGGGATAATCTACCCCTGGTTTCTTACAGATTTGACTGTGGCTCTAAGCTCTGCATTTCAAGGAGAAAAGAATTTCAAAGCATCTTCCTGAAGGCTCACCACCCTCCGCCTGGCAGGACCATGACCCCTGAGCTCGTGCTGCTCTGACATCCTTCCAGAGAGCAGGAAGGCAGGGAGAAGGAACCAGACACACGGCTAAGCTCACAAAACACTCCAAGCATCCCCAGTGAGCAAGAGCCAAACTCCTGCTCCCACCAAAGGCTGCCTGAGCTCTCCCCAGATCCATGCAGCCAACAGCAGATGGTCCTCCTGCAGTGGGTCCAAGCCGCTCCTGCTGGAATCTACACATCCCATTCCTGACAGGAGTTTACAAAGAGACCCTCGCAGGCACTGGGAGAAAGAAATCAAAGGCTGAAAACCTTGGCTCTCTTTGAAAGACTGAGTCCAAACTAAAAAATGAAGGCCGGGACTGGCAGCAAAGTGCATTTCGGGATAAGTTAGCATGAAGCTGAATGTGGAATTTAAGATCATGTCTGTAAGTTTCCCCTCAATTTCTTAAATTAAGAGTATGAGGGGAGTTCCCGTCGTGGCGCAGTGGTTAACGAATCTGATGAGGAACCTTGAGGTTGCGGGTTTGGTCCCTGCCCTTGCTCAGTGGGTTAAGGATCCGATGTTGCCGTGAGCTGTGGTGTAGGTTGCAGACGTGGCTCGGATCCCGCGTTGCTGTGGCTGCATCTCCGATTAGACCCCTAGCCTGGGAACCTCCATATGCCACGGGAGCGGCCCAAGAAATAGCAAAAAGACAAAAAAAAAAAAAAAGAGTATGAGGGGGAAAATGCTATTGGGGTCATTTTTGATCCAGAGAAAGAAAAAGCTCAGGGAGAGATGGTGCCAGAGATTAACTTTATCAGCAATGACAGCTTTCTGCAAACAAATTTAGGATTTTCTATCAGAATGATAAGCAGCTTTACTGTAGAATTGTCCCTATCAAAAATGAAGGAAAAAGCCCATCCAGATATCGCCATCTTATACACACTAGTCCACGCTTTTTGTAGGTCCAATATGCATGGTTTTCAGTTACTACCAGGTGTGCCATACATAACATGGTACAAAAGGCGGTTACCAAAGTGTGTTAACTATGAGCGGTTGCATAAAGTATAAACTTGACTGCTAGTCTTTCAATCTCCTAATCACTAAGTGAATAGCTGCTGCACGTCAAGAGAAGTGACCAATCACATCCCTTCGTCCTCAATCTATCCGTGATGGATCACTGTGCATCTCTTATTCAGGTCTCACAGAGCCCAGAAAGTGTGTATAAAATTGGGTAATCAAATGTGCAAAAGCGAAAGTGCAGTGGGAGTTCCCACTGTGGCGTGGTGGGTTAAGGATCTGGGGTTGCTGCAAGTTGCAGTGGTGGTTGCAGACGGGGCTTGGATCCCGCGTTGCTAGGGCTGTGGCGCAGGCTGGCAGCTGTAGCTCCCATTTGATCCCTAGCCTGGGAACCTCCATATGCCTCAAGGGGCAGCCCTAAAAAGAGGAAAAAAGATCAAAGAAACATTAAAACACAAAGGATAAAATGTTGGAAGCTGATTCAAATTTAGAAAGCAGTATGACTGCTCTCCAAGACATAGAAAGGATATAAAGAAGGCAAGCCCTGTATGAACTGTTCTTAAGTCTTTTACAAAGAAATAAAACAATTTCATTCTCAATCTAACATTTTACATTACCAGGCACCATTTTTTTTCATTTCCCTGTATATTCATAACCCACAAAAAGGGAGCATTTAATTTTTGAACAAAAAATTTTAAAGTTCACAGAAGAATTGCAATTTTGCCCATTATTAAGAGCACCTTGCAAAGTATCAGCTTACATGGTTGTCCTTATGGACCTGCAGTACTATGCGAAGCAAGAACTGTCTATTCTATTTCGAATGGGAACACAAATGCATCTTTTTGCTCAAGGCACTGACATGTACACCCTCGAGGAGCATTCCCAAGGCAACATCATCTCTTGCCTACTTTCCGCTGCCGTCTACCCTCCCACACACAAAAGAAAAAATACACGGTCAACAGCATTGCCCCTTCCACTGTACACCTGTGAACCTACACGTTGTTAAACTGAAAAGTAATGCCTCTTTCCCAGGAATCAGCATTATTATTTCACATATACAGGAAATTATTTCAGTAGCCACCCCTTGGTGAGCATGCTGGGGGATCCTGCACAGCAAGCTTCTTCTCCCACAACAAGCTAAATATACCTGGAGCATCGCTGCCATCCTCATGCCAGGTTTCAGTCTCAAAAACAGAGATATGCAGAAATTTCTCCCCTCGGTTTAGTCTCACATAACACATTTTGCACATATTATACTTCTATGCTCTATAGCCATCTACCCACTGGAAAGGCTCGCTCCCTGGCAGCTCAGCTTATTCGGAGTCATTTCCCCTCCAGAACTCCTACCCCGCGCCCACAGTCTGATTGCCTGACTCAGAGACCTGTTTAATCCTACAGCCTTCGTCTCTGCCCTCCACAGCCGGTCAAATAGTACGTGCCCAGTAAAATCAGTTTTGAATAAACGAGTGAACAGCTGAGTCCTCAGGTCCCACCTTAGACAACGCCTCCTCTGAGAAGCCTTCCCTGCTCCTCCTCCGCCAAATGGGCCACGGATCTGCCCTCACTCCTCGGCCGCTGGTACTTCTGGATGGTTGCTCTCAGCAGCGCTGTGTTCTCTTTCAAAAGTAAGATGAAACCATTGCCCTTCTTTAAAAAAAAAAGAAAAGGAAGAAAAAGAAAGACCTCTCCTGTGTCTTCAATACCTCAGATGAAGTTCAAACCCCTTTCGGTGACATTCTTTGTTTATTTATTCCTTCTCTCAGCAGGGATGCATCTGTTCCTTGAGTGTGTTATGAACGCGTTAGGGGCACTGCCCTCGGTGTCAGCCCTTGGACCAGCTGACAGATACGCAAACAGATAACCATGGCACGAGCCAGGACGTGCGGTGGCAGAGATGTACACAGTGCATTTTGAGAGCAGAGGGGCGGGGCATCTAATCCATCTTGAGGATGAAAGGGAAGGGAAGCTTTTCCCTGAGAAGGCAATTGATTGTACCGGCTTAAGGATGAGTAGGAATCCACCCACCAAAGAAAAGTTGAAAGGAAAGGGGGCAGGGCATACTTTGTTTTCATAAAGTTAATATATCAAGATACTTAATACATCAGGAGATGACATCCGAGCAGCAGAGAGAGGCTCATTCCTCCTTAAGGCTGGGGGCCCCTCCACGCTGTTATGTGGTTGCACAGCAATTCGTTCAACCACTCCTCAGCTGATGGGCGTTCATGATATTTGCGTTTCCCATTATCTGCTGTCATAAACAATGTTTCAGTGAAGAGCACAGTGCCTATTTGTTGCAATTTGTATTCTTTTCTTTTCTTTTTTTGTTTGTTTTTTGGGGGGGGGGGGCACACAAGCTGCGTATGGAAATTCCCAGGCTAGGGGTCAAATCAGGGTGCAGCTGTTGCCTACACCACAGCATCTTGGGATCCAAGCCACATCTTTGACCTACCCCACAGCTCACAGCAATGCCAGATCCTTAACCCACTGAGGGAGGCCAGGAATCGAACCCACATCCTCATGGGTACTAGTTGGGTTTGTTACTGAGCCACAATGGGAACTAGGCAATTTGTATCTTTTACCAGTTGTAACTCTGGGATAAATTCTTCAAAGTGGAATTGGTGGGTACAAGGGTGAGTGCAGGTATAATTAGGTTCAGTATTGCCAAATTATCCTCCGTAGGACATGTGTCATGGCACATTCTCGTTAGCAATGTATGAGACTGAAACATTTATAGAAATATTTTTTTAAGGGTGACATAAAACTTCTGGTTTCAGAACTGTACTCTGGTGGCATCCATGAGAAAAGACAGAGTTAAAAAATGCAAAGCCCTGGGAAGTCAGAGCTGTAAAGGCTGAATCATAAAATCAGAACACTTATTTTAATGGCTAATGAGGTGCAGCAGAACAAACAAGGCTTCTGACTACCCTTTGTTCTGCCACAGAACAAAAGAAATACCCGCCCTCTGCTGAGAACCATGGGGAATTGGGAACCTATCTATCCAAGTGAGAGGTGGTGGAAAGAATTAATAGTGCATTACTCATCATTACTAATCCAACCTTTCTCTCTTCTCCAGTTCCATTTTTCCATCAAGTAAATCTCACAACTACAAACTTTTTCTGCCCCAAAAGTTTTCAAGATCTTTACCCTCCACTGAGTATCTGAGCCCTATCTTCCTCATTCCTGCCTCTCCCAGGACCTGGAATCCTCATTTGCCTTGAGAGGGAAGCAGCCAGGGCAGCAGGGTCACTTTAAATCTTAGCAACTTGAGGCACGTATCTCAACTCCTACACCTAATCTCACTCTGCCAAAGACCTACACGTCTTTTGCGGGGACAGGTAAGGAAGGCGGATTGTGCTGTTTTATTTGCTTATTTTCCTATACTTGGTTTAAATAGAAATGCTATGTATATAACATACATATATACATGCAAACTTCATGTAACTAATGATGCAGATGCAAACACGGTCAACATGATTTGAGAACTAGAATATCACAATATCCTTGACGCTACCTGTTGTTCTACCTCCCTCCTCTGCCTCAAACCCCTTGCAAAGAGGGTGAGTGTTGGCATTTGCTGAGAGTTAGGTGACTATGAGGGCCATGCTTGCCTCCTAGAATGGCTCCTAGAAGTCCTTTTAGGTGAGACTTTGTGCTATATGGGCAAGGCTTAGGCTCCACATCCGGGGACTGATGTAGGAGTTTACCCTCAGGAACACTTTCCTGTCCATTCTCATCATTTTGGGCTCACGGGTGGAGGTCCCGTGCATTCTTACAAATCCAGCCATGCCTTATGAGATATCTTTGTGGTGATGAATGCAAGATTAATTTGCAGTTTGCCAGAAGGGTTCTTCATGGTAGCTAGTAGCCCAAACTGCTATGAGTGGAAGTCTGTGGTTTCATAATTCTTGCCTCTGGTCTTGCGCTAGCAACTCCCTTCCTCGCTATAGTCTAAGGAAGGATTGCAACAAATCCTATTTCATGGGCTGCTACCCCTTAAGAGTTTTATTATCTATGACCGTCTCAAATAGTTGGTAGGTGGTCACTGAAAGTCTGTCTTGTAAGACTTGAGGGGTTTTTTCCAAAATCCTTCAGGAATGCATGCTCAGTTTCTACTCTGAGCAGTCATGCAATGAGTGACGCAGCCTAACAAGAATTTAGCCTGACAGCCTAAGTTCCAACCTGTGCATTCTTCAGATGAATGTATATTGCTGCATATTTCCCTCTTCAAGGATTAGTCCTCAATTGCCTAGATCCACCTTCGAAGCCCTAGCCAATAGTAAGATTGTAGGAATTTCAAAGAAACAAACATAGTCTCTCCCTTTCCCTTTCTTATCTCATCCTTCATTCACTCAAGCTCCTCTGTAAATCACGTCTGCTTACAAAGCAGCCTCCTCAAATTTGAGGTCCTTGCATTACCTTGATTTTTAATTCCTCGTAAAAATGATGCAATGAAGAAACACTTTTAGCTGAACTTGGGCCTCATCTCCCATCCTGTTCTGATCATTCTCAAGAACTAATTCGAATTCCTTTTAACAATCATCACTTGGTGTATATTAGCTATTGTTGCTAACCCTCTAATATCGCACAGCTTGGAAAAGCAGGAAACATTTCTTTGGTCACCCAGTTTATGTTAGAAATTTGGGGATGCTCAGTGGCGGGGTGGGCGGTGGCTCTGGATCTCATGCGAGGTTTCTGGGTCAGGGTATTGGCTGGGGCTGCATTCATCTAAAGACCTGATGCGGCCAAGGACCCACCTCTAAGGCAGATCACTCGCGTGGCTGGCGAGTCAGTGCTGGGTGCTGCAGAGAATCTTGGTTTCTCAGCACGTGGCCCTCTCCATACTAGGACTGCTCGAGTGTCCTCACAACCTGGCAGCTGGTTTCCCCCAGGTAGAAGGGTCCATGGGAGAACAGGATGGAATCCACCACATCTCCTAGGACCTGCCTCGAAAGTCACGTGCTACCATTCCCCCATGCTCGCTGTTGGTGTCATAGGTCACGTCTCTTCAGTGTGGGAGGATATTACACAGGGAGTGAACACTTGGTGATGCAGAACAGAGGAGGTCTTCCTGTGGGCTCCCTACTAGGCCTGGCAAATATGTTTCCTTTGAAAGGGACGTAAAGCCAAAGATCCCCAAAGGCCGAAGCTTGATACCTTGTTAACTGCTCCAATGTGCTGAATACGGCGCAGAACGGCGCAGAAAGTAAGTCTTTACTTTTCCTGGGCAGACGTGGTGATTTCACATTTTTGCAGGAAATCTCATAGCTTTGGGACTTATCACTGTACATCATTTTGAGATGCCAAAAATGAAATTACATGTCATGACTAAAGAGTGAGGAGTAGCCGACTTGATAGGAGCAACAGGGACATGGCAGAAAGTTGTTTTCAAAAGTTCCTAAGTGTGCTGGTTGAGTCTTTGGGGTTAGCTATTTTTCCGCAGAATAATAAGCTCCGTTCAGTGAAAAAAAAAAAATGTCTTGCCCTTCTTCTTTGGACAGTAACTGTCATCATAGAATAATGGTAGATGCCATTGTGCTTTGTTTTGCTTGGCTTTCTGGAATGCTTCACATGAGAGCACCTGCAGAGCTTTTGGAATTTCCTTACAATCTTCTAAGGAGGTAGGAAGCCATAAGTCTAATTATAAAACAATGTTTGCCTTGTCACTGCTAGGTGAGCAAGACAGAAATCTGGCAAAGTCCAACACAGCAGCAGTTTTAAAATATTTACGTTTTAAATATTTTAAACTTGGTTTAACTGCCAAACCCCTAAAGAACCAGTGGGTCTTTCCACAAGGTGCATCAACATCGCCAAGCAATATCTTCTAAGCCCCCTCTTCCTCCTGAATAATCAAATTTGAAATATTTTTATGAGCGACTCTACCACCAGAATGTGCCAGACATTTTTCAGGACTTCCAAGAGAGATTAAGAAAGCGAAGATCTAGGAGCGAGGTCTCTGCTCAGTGTGGGAAACCTCGGTGGCCTCCTGGTGGGTTTTCATGACGTCCCTCCCCATGTCAACTTGCAAGAAGACATAAACCTGGTGATAGAGGAATTCAGGAAAGAAGCCTCTTCCTTACTCTTGTCCCTGTACCTTCCCTCACCCCCTTCTTTCCTGGGAATAGCACACCTGGGGGAAAGGCAAGCACATGGCTCTAGGAAGTTTTTTCCCTCCAAATTTTACATGTTCGGAATCTCATTCCATCTAAATCTTTCCCAAACCTGCTCAACATGTATTGTGAGGCTGTTCAAGCATTATTTCCATATTTTAGACTTTTCATCTCATCCATGTTGTGGTTTCATGATGTAATAGTAACGAGAAGCAAATCTCAGCCCCCAATGATTTACACAGAAGGGGTGGGTCCACGTCTCCCCCACAGCCTTGAGAGCAAGGAAAACCGTCCCAGTGGCAGATGACAGATATCTGAGGAAAGGAGAGGAGCAGAAGCAACGGCTTCTTCAGACCGACTCTTTTGAGTTTCCACACATCCTAGGAACTTTTTACAGCGGCACCTGCAGCATGTGGAAAATCCAAGTTCCCAGGCTTGGGGTCGAATCGGAGCTGCAACTGCAGGCCTCCACCAGAGCCACAGCAACACCAGATCTGAGCTGCATCTGTGACCTTCACTTAGCTTGCAGCAATGTTGGATTCTTAACCCACTGAGCAAGACCAGGGATTGAACCTGCATCTTCATAGGGACAAAGTCTCGTCCCTAACAGGTGAGCCACAGTGGGAACGCCACTTCTTTTCTTGAGGAAGAAAAAAGCATCAGACCCCATCCAAAGTAAAGACTCACTCAAATGTTTAACCCTATCTATATGCATTAACTCCCTTCTCCCTATCTCTCTCAGAATTATTTGAAAAGGAAAAAAAAATGCAAAAGCAGCTAGGTGTATGGAGTAGAGCTCTTAGTCTATTCCATCTTGAAATATCCAAATTTCTTAAAGACAACATCTTCCTTTTCTGAGATGTAATTGATATATAAGCTTTTATTAGTTTCAGGTGTACAGCATAAAAATTCCTTATTTATATGTATTTTGACATCATCACCACAGTAAGTCTAGTTAATGCCCACCGCCACACATGGTTATAAAATTGTTTCTCTTGTGACAAGAACTTCTGACACCTACTTTCTTAGCAACTTTTTCTTTTTTCTTTTTAGGGCCGCACTTGTGGCATATGGAGGTTCCCAGGCTAGGGGTCAAATCAGAGCTATAGCTGCCGGCCTACACCATAGCTATAGCCAGGCCAGATCCAAGCCACGTCTACAACCACAGCTCACAGCAATGCCAGATCCTTAGCCCACTGAGCTAGGCCAAGGATCCAACCCACATCCTCATGGATACTGGTCAGGTTCATTATGGCTCAACCACAACAGCAACTCTTCAGCAAATTTTAAATATGCCTTACAGTATTATTAACGACAGCAGCTATGATGTATATAACATCCCAGGACTCATTGATTTAAAAACTGGAAACGTGTACCTTTTGACCCTGTTCACCCATTTCGCTCACCGCCCCCCGAACCCTCCACCTCTGCCCATGACCAGCCTGCTCTCTGCATCTAGAAACTTGGGTTGGGTTTGGTTTTGAAGATTCCATATACAAGCGGGACGATGGGGTGTTTGCTAAAGACATCTTTCTACATTGCAGAGTAGCAATCCGAATTTAAAAGTAATTTGAAAGCACGTACGGATTACATAAACACCAAGATGCACCTGAAATTATTAGCATCACGCCCTCCTGCATCCCTCCTCCCTGTCAAGGAGCCCTGTTTCCCACACCATCGTCCACCTGTCCTTCCCCGGGATCAAAAATGGGGACAGAAGCACCCCATAGTCCAAAGACACGTTTCCCCTGTGGGGCGCTTCACTTCTGAAATCGGACGAAGCCATTAAAACCTAGCTCTTTTCATTTTTTAGTTTGATTGACGTCCCGCTGATTTACAAGGTTGCGATCATTTGTGCGGCACACGCAGGGGGTGTGGTCCTCCATGTACACACCTCCTTCCTCTCTCAGAGTCTTTTCCCAGAGAGATGATCACAGACAATTGGGTAGAGTTCTCTGTGCTGGAGAGCAGGTCCCCGTTGGCCAGTCATTCCCTACCCCAGAGGGGGCGTATCCCAATCCCAACCCCCCCATTCATCCCTCCCAGCCACCCGTCCTCTTTGGTAACCATCGTTTTGTTTTCAAAGTCTGCGAGTCTGTTTCTGTTCTGCATAGTTCATTTTGAAGAAAAAAAGTCTCCAAACAAATATGGCAATTATCAAGACATGGAGGGTAAGGGCCTCTATTCCATT
This sequence comes from Phacochoerus africanus, assembly GCF_016906955.1. Taxonomy (NCBI): domain Eukaryota; kingdom Metazoa; phylum Chordata; class Mammalia; order Artiodactyla; family Suidae; genus Phacochoerus; species Phacochoerus africanus. The sequence goes on along the minus strand of NC_062545.1, from coordinate 12,425,047 downwards.
TGAAAAAGTGTTACTTAACATGGGTTTACCACTGTCAAATTGCCCCGTGACGGTCAGATATTTTGTTTGTCCCTTCAGATCTATCCTTTACTCCCTTGAATCTAACCCCATCCCACCCTTGCTTTGGGTCAAGGAAGCTCCCTCCATGGACCATTCCATCCATGGGTCAATGGGGCTCTCCTGCCCTCTGGCTTCTGGTTGGGTGGTGCCAATTAGAGGGCACTGGTAGAAGGAGAGAAAGATCAGAACACATATTCTCCCTCTCCATCTCTCTCTCCCTCTCATTTCTCTCTCTCCTCTTCCTCCCTTCCTCCTCCCCCCTACCCCCGACCCTGCACTGGCAGAAATCTTCTACCAAAGATCATGGCTCCCAATGGGCATTCCCTCCCTCTCCAACGACCACATTCTCTGGGTTCCAGGGCCCTCTCGCTCCCTGGCCTTCTACCTTTCTAGCTGATCCTGGGACACTTTGCCACCCATGGTGGAATCTCTGCATCTACTGACACTTTTGTAAACAACCCGTTATGGGAGACTCTCCTCAGTGACCCCCTTTGAGAGTGCCACCTGTTTCCTGCAGTGCCCATGACCAGCCCTGTGCCTGACTGACTTTTTTAACCTTCCCATCAAGGCATCAAGCACGCCACTCTTTTCCAAAAGCAAAGTAAGTTAGAAAAGGAAAGAAAAAGCCAACCACAGGGTGCCCAATTTTACGTAACTAACAAAACAACTTAGGCATTGCTGCAAAGAAAATTAAAGAAAGCCGTTTCATTGTGTACATTGCTTAATTGAGGCAATAGGAAAGGAATGTTAAGAAAAGCAGGAATGTTTGTCAAGTTCAGGGTCCATGATAACCGGAAATCACTGCCTGTTGCAGCCACATGAGTAATTTACAAGGGATATGAACGTGTCCGTGCAACAATTCTTCCACTTTCAATAAAACATAAAGAACTAGCAAGCCTGGGAAATTAAAAACACATGCATTCAATTATTTCGTTAGGCCTTATTTAATGAGAAAGTTTTTCTATAATCAAATGTATTGTACATTATTTTTTACATTAATATTTGCCTGGAAATAACTTATGAATAAAACTGGTCAGGGACTTAACAGTTGAATTTTTACTAGGGATTTGATTCCTGCTGTCCTCCAAATAGGTTTAAATTGGCTTTTCAAAATAATCAACTGAATTCCTGCCTGTGAAGAAGAGTAAAGTGTTCTCAGGACTGAAAACAGCTACTCTTCTCTTTTATACAGAAAAACAAACATCCTCGGGCATACAGATTGAATTAATCATAATTTTGTCTTTGATTCTTTATACATCATCATTACTATCATTGGTGCATGCTTGTCCTTCTTTTAATTTTTAAATTTTGTTTAAAAAATATAGTAAAATGAATGCCTGTGTACCCACTGTCCTAACCAAGGACTAGAATATTACTGACAAGTCACAAATGCAACTCGCTTGGTCTCCCAGGTCCCCTGTCCAGGACTGATCAGCGCAGGGCTTCTCCTTGACTGTCAGCCATGCAGCCGGCCAACCCCCTGCTCATCCAGGTGCTGCTCCACCTGCCTTCTGTGGCCTCGGGTGAAAGGCCACACTGCACGGCATGGGCTCTGGCATTTTGAGCGGCCACTAAAGAGGTTAGGTGGCACAACAAGGAAGTATAGGGACTTTAACTTCCCATGGGCTGTCCTGACTCAGAAGATAAATTCCCCCTTCATCCTGCCTCCGCACTGCTTCCAGAAGAGCCCCACTGAGCAGACCCCGTTGCCTAGAAACCCACTGTGCATCTTCTGGAGACCCACTGTACGTCTTCCTGACTCATCTCAGAAATGACATTGGACAAAGCTGTGGGTCACTGTGTCAGTCTGCTCAGGCTGCCATAAAGTGCCCCAGACTGGGGGGCTGAAATGGCAGAAATTCATGGTCTCACAGTTCTGGAGACTAGACGTCTGAGATTCGGGTCTCAGCAGTGGTCCTTCTTTCTGAGGTCTCTCTCCATGGCTTGTAGACGGCTGTGTGCTCCCCATGTCTTCACATGGTCTTTTCTCTACGCATACACCTGTCTAGGTCCGAATTTCCTCTCGTAAGGACACCAGGCAAAGTGAATTATGGCCCATCCTAAATGCCTCGTTATTTCTTTAAAAAACCTTGTCTCCAAATACGGTTACATCCTGAGCTACTGGGGTTAGGTCTTTGATATGCTAATTTGTTGGAGACAAAATTCAGCCCCTAACACTTTACATTGCTTCACATCTTCTTCTGCCTCACTTCCCTTTTTTCTCGTTCTAGTTGCTCTGGGTTTTAACCTGCAGAAAAAGCATCCATTTTTGTTATCCTTGACTCCAGTGAGAATCAAGCTAATACAAGAATCCAGGGCAGGAGTTCCTGTTGTGGCCCAGTGGAAACAAATCTGACTAGTATCCATGAGGATGCCAGTTCGATCCCTGGCCTCGCTCAGAGGGTTGGGGAATCTGGAGTTGCCATGAGCTGTGGTGTAGGTTTCAGACGCGGCTCAGATCCTGCATAGCTGTGGCTGTGGCATAGGCCACCGGCTGTAGCTCTGATTCGATCCCTAGCCTGGGAACTTCCATATGCCGAGGGTGCGGCCCCCCTCAAAAAAAAATCCATTGCATACATCCACCTATTATGGGTTCCTTCCTTTTCTTTGCTCTGGCGGCCTTGCACCCTCCAACAGGGAACCAACAACCTGAACTGGGCGTTTTCATCCCTTCTTTTCTCTCTTCACTTGCACGTTGAGTCTAAATAATATACTCTTTGGTGTGAGCTGTTTTAGAAAGTTCCAAAGAGGGTTACACTATACGCTGCACTCTGGCACTTACTCTTTCCACCCAACGTTACATGAATAAAAGTCATCTGGATGTGAACAGCTACACCTCATTCGTTTCCACTGGCTGCAGATTATTCCATTTTAAGAATAAACCCATAGAAACATTATCTCATTGGTGGGTTTTAGGTTGTGCCGTGCAAAGGCAGATGGTCAAGCTGCACTAACAGGCTTCTTAGGGACCACGTGCCAGGGACACTCAGAAAAGCAGCAGGCCTGCAGGTCCCATTGTCAGTTTCCTTGGGAGCAGTAGTTGCAGGTCTGACAGAGCCCAGCCTCAGCCTCTGGGACAGAGGTCCCAGATCTGTGTGGCTTTCGAGCTGCACTGTCAAGGAAGCAGCAGGCCCTCCCCCGGCATGATCAGGGCCCGAGATTCTGGCAGCCCCAGAAAAGTAGGTTTTAAGCCTTACATTTGGCCAGACTTTATTGCCCTAAATGATGGGTCCCAGCCAGTTTCCATGGAGCTGTGCCGGAGCCCACCTCCTTGATTGGGATAACAGCTTGTCATGGGTCAGTCTTTGACATGTTGATGTTTACCTCTCAGGTAGTTAGCATTTTCTTTTCCAGAACATACACCCAGGAGTGAAATTGCAGGGTCAGATGGTGTGAGTACTCAGTGCTAGTTTTACCTTACACCACCAATGCATGTGCAGTCCCACCGATCTTCCTACTATGTCCTCCTAGCATTTTTTAGTTACTTCATTTTTTGGCAATTAATTAGGCATTGAAGATCTCCCTGTGGTTTTGTTTTAGATTTCCATGATGACTAATGAACGGCTTTTCATGTGCAAGTGGACGATTTGTGTTCCCTTTTGGGAAATGCTTTTTGCTTATTTTTGTACTGATTTGTCTTTCTTGAACCAATATTTAAGGATTATTTTTATATTCTATATTCATCTTTTTTTCTTTTTAGGGCCACACCTGCAGCATATGGAAGTTTCCAGCCTAGGGGTCGAATCAGAGCTGCAGCTGCCAACCTACACCACAGCCACAACAATGCTGGATCCAAGACATGCTGTAACCTATGCTGTAGCTTGCAGCAACACTGGATCCTTAACCCACTGATCAAGGCCAGGGATCGAAGCTGCAAACTCATAGACACTATGTCAGGTTCTTAACCCACTGAGCCACAATGGGAACTCTTACATTCTATACTCTTGATGTTAATCTTTAGGATTTTCTCTCCTCCCTCAATTCATAGCCTTCTTTTTATTTTCTTTGTAGTGTCTTTCCATGAACAGAGTTCTTGGTTTTAATGTAGTTGAATTTATCAATCTTATCTTTTATAGTTGGCTCTTCTTGTATAAGAAACACTTCCCTACCCCAATGTCATAGAACTATGTAAACCTCAAAATGATGCATGAACCAAAGATTAAATCACGATGAAAATGAAAAATTAGTTGGAATTGAATGATGGTGGAAATTCTATATACGAAATCTTGTGAGCTATAGTGAAAGTCATGTATAGTGTTAAGTGGTAACACTACAAAAGAAAAGTTATATATTAATGAGCTGTATATCCACCTTAGGAAACATGTCAGAGACCATGAGTTCTCACCAATAGCCTCTTCCCAACCTCCCTTACAGTTAAGGTGCCATGATTGCCATTTCTAGGCCAAGTCGGTTCACCATTCATGGAAAGTTTTACTTTCCCATATCCCACACCCCAGTCTACCAGATGGATAACACCAGGCTTGAAGCTCCAAGTTGGATAAACCAGAGATAGGAGTGTGGCCTGGGTCCCTGAGTCACTGATTGTTGCAGGGCCATCAGAGAGCCTTCGCCAGCCTGGACCATCCGCAGTGGACTTTGCATGGGGAAAATGTAAACCCTTAGTGTGTTAAGTCACTGAGACAGGTTGTTATAGCATGAGTTTAATACAAGTTTAAAAAAAAAAAAACAAACCAGTAGGAGTTCCTGTTGTGGCTTAGTGGTTAACGAATCCGACTGGGAGCCTTGAGGCTGTGGGTTCAATCCCTGGCCTCGCTCGGTGAGTTGGAGATCCAGCATTGCCGTGAACTGTGGTGTAGGGAACAGATGTAGAGATCCCACATTGCTGTGGCTGTGGCATCGGCTGGTGGCTACAGCTCCGATTAGACCCCTAGCCTGGGAACCTCCATATGCCGCAGGAACAGCCCTAGAAAAGGCGGGGGAAAAAAAAAAAAAAAAGTATGACCCCAAAGGAAATAAAGGAAGGAGAAAATGAAAGAGCAAAATTCAAGGAAATGGAAAACAAAGAAGCAGCAGAAAGACTCAACAGAGAGATTGTTGTTCTTTCCTGCGCCTTAAAAAAACCATCAGATAACTGCCCAGCTCTGGTCTTGGTCTCCTTGCCAAATGTGTTTTCATCTCCCCACAATGCTCACAAGAACACAGTGAGAACTGACACATATGAAGTTGAATGGGCTGGATTGTCTGCTTGTTATTCTTCCAACTGCCAAATACATGTGCTGCAGGAAGCCAAGGGTGGGGGATGGACGGAGTGTAAAGAGCAAATCCCGGAAACAGGGGCGACTTGGGGTTGAGCTGCATCAGAGAAAGACAAAGGTGAAAGAGCAGAGCAAGAGTCCAAAAGTCAGAGAGTGAACGTGCAGAAGGGCGAGCGGAAGAAAGGCAGGCAGAGCAGGAAGCAGGGTTTCCTGGGGCGCTCGGAACAGGTTCTCCCCACGCCAGGAGAAAAGACACGAGCAGAGTAGGGATGGTCATTTGCGTGCACCAAGTACTTTCCACGGCCAAGAAGAGGATCCAGCTGCATTTCCCGTATAACAAGCATAGGCTGCATTTTCGGCTAATTCTCCAAGAGCACTTTTGATGCAAGTACAGAGCTGTCATCATCAGGAAAAGCAACCCTCCTGGGGCCCGGCAATCATCATCGTTGTTAACTCTGATTTGCAAAGGACTCTTCCTAAGCATCTGGTATTTCTTCCTTTTAATCTTTTTAGAGGTTGTTGAACCACATCCTAGTTAAATGTCTCCTGCTACCTGTTGTCTTTCTGGGAGTTGGGTTCCTGGGGGAGCTGATATTCTGATTGTTTTCATACCTTAGCACAGAAGAAACCCAAAGGCTCAGGTGAGCCCCATGTAGCAAGGAGCTAAAGACATGATATTAAAACTCAAGACATTGGAGTTCCTGTCGTGGCGCAGCGGAAATGAATCTGACTAGTATCCATGAGGACGCAGGTTCAATCCCTGGCCTTGCTCAGCAGGTTAAGGATCCGGCATCGCTGTGAGCTGCGGTGTAGGTCGTAGACACGGTGCAGATCTGGCATTGCTGTGGCTGTGGTGTAGGCCGGCAATTACAACTCCGATTTGACCCCTGGCCTAGGAATCTTCTTATGGCTCAGGTGCCGCCCTAAAAAGACCAAAAAAAAAAAAAAAAAATCAAGACATTATTTTTGTGCCTCGAGAATGTTTCAGAAGCATTGCTCATTGTCTCTAAAACACAGCCACAATATTCTTGGTAGTTCCATCACTCAACCCCTTCAGATGAAGGATTTTAATAATATTTAACTGTCTAGTCAACAGCCGTAGAGTTTATACACTTGGTTTTCTCAGGTCCAAACGTCTCGCCTTCAACCAAACATCACACGACTGGAATTGTCCTCTGTCTTGCCTAAATTTATAAGAATGTTCTTTGGCTCCGACTCCCCACTATTAATTTTCCTATGGCTAATTTGCAATTGCCTATATGAGTCTTAAATGAGCCCTTTGTAGACTTCTGGAAGTGCATCTATTCTCAGCAGTTGCTGTAATCCTGTTACCAAGGAAGCTATTGTCGACAGCCAAGGTTTATTCTTCCTATAAATAAGATCATGTTCTGACACCTGGTATAATGTTTTTCTTTAGAATGACAGCCAATGTAATGAAATAGAGTAGTCTGCAAAAAAATCTTAATATAAAACTTTAATGATTTTTTTCTATTTTTTTTTCTGACTGCACAGTCATTAATTTTATCATCCACTTACTTCAATATTGACTCTACCCACCGGGCGAGTTACACAGATCCTGCTTTAGAAGGGTCATGATCTAAGCTGGAGAGCCAAACATCTAACAGGATGAGTCAGTGCTATAGAAAAACAGCAGAGACTATTGAATCCGGTCCAGAGGAGGGTCAGGGAGGGCCTGGGGAATGACCTTGGGAATCACCTTGGCCTAGCAGGATGGATGAGTCCATCCTCAGCTTGAGAATCCAGAACTAGGGCTCAGTCAGACGTTTAAGGAAGAACACTAGCTAAAATTAACCAGTTGTTAGTTAAAACACACCACCTTGATCATTTGTATTTTATGTTGTCTAAAGAGTACGATTCAATAAACATCCTGAATACCCTCTAAGCCGGCTGCAGGCACGTTCCTTCCTTGAGAAGAAATCTGAAAAAAAGCAGCAGCATTTCCAAGTGAACTACAGTAGCCGAACCAGGATTAACTTAAATGGGCTTCCATGTATTTCATTGCCCTGAGAGGAAAAAGAGAAGGCAATATTGAAAGGTCTTGGTTAATTTCTTTTCGTCGCCAAAAATCAGGTTCTAGGGGTTTTGTTTTGTTCTGTGGCCTTTTTTGTTTGCTTTTTAATTACTCATCTGATCTAAATGCTCATGGCCAACCCCTGTTTATCCCTGGCCTTGCCATGAGCATAATAATGCAAAAAACCAATGGAGTCCTTCAGTCAGCATCGTGTCTCCTTCTTCCCAGGACTTAAACAGATTATTTCCTAGGAAATAAAGACGCAAGTAAAATGAAATTTGAGGGTCATCTTCAGGTGTTCAGGGAATGGGGGCGAGAATTCATGGAGGCAGACAGTTATGACAAACTGTTACTGCAGCGGAGTTCCCATCGTGATTCAGTGGGTCGCGAACCCGCCTAGTATCCATGAGGATTCGGGTTCCATCCCTGGCCTCGCTCGGTGAGTTAAGGATCCCGTGTTGCTGCAAGCTGAGGCGTAGGTCACAGACAAGGCTCAGATCTGGCGTGGCTGTGGCTGTGTGATAGGGCAGCAGCTGCAACGCCGATTCAATCCCTGACCTGGGAACTTCATATGCTACAGGTGCAGCCCTAAAAAGCAAAAATAAATAAATGAACAAAGTAACTGCAACAGAACTAAGTTTTGCTGGAAAGTAAGAGGAAGAACCATATGATCTTTGTCTTTGGGCATTTGTAATCTACTAGGTCAACTCGTATTCACTATGACAATGTAGGTTTTTATTTTCATATGGCTGAATACTCACAAACTCACATGATTCTGCTTAACAGATGAGAGAGACAAATACAAGAGCTCAAGCAGAGATGGGGCTTAGAGGCATGTCTTGATCTGTGTGCTCGGTCTGCTGATACACTGCCAGTGTCTAGATAGTTGAAAGTCAGGCAGAACTCAATCAACCAAATGAAAGCCAAACCGGACAACCGTTTGTCCCTCTCATAGAATTTGTTCCCCTTTTTCTCCCTGGACCTATCAAGGCTTTAATCGAGCATCTGAAGACAGTCCTTTCAGCGTTGTCGGCAAGGGCGACACCATCTATTAGATTTATGTTTATGTAAGAGTTCCTTCCCATGAGAATTTCCAACATAGAAACCATTCAACATGATTCTTTTCCTTTCTAATCATATGAAACACATAAATAAATGTGGGGTACCGTTCAAACCAGCCATGGGAGGCAAACATCATTCAGCCAATTAGGAGATGGGGAAATGCTCAGATTTCCTTTGTTTTCCCACACCGCTCTGTTGAAGAAAGTGGGGGGGGGGATTAAAGAGGAAAGATATGCGGATGATAAATCAAATCAATGCTACTCTCTTATCCCGACTGTGTCCAATCAGAGAACTCATCGCTTCTTGAGTTCTGACTCAGCCAAAAATTAGAAGAGACTGAGATTTGTCCCAGTAAAAACCACATTTCCTGGCCACGGACTACACAGCAGCTTTCCGACAGTGTGACAATGGCACTATTTTACTGGCTATGGACAGAAGAAAGAGCAATTCCCAGTTTACCAGCTCTGACTGCCTTCTTTCTAGAGGTTACGATGGAGTAAACCCTGCTACTACAGTGTTGCAACAAGAGTCAACATCTCCTAACTTGGGGGGGCGGGGTGCTGGGCTATTCTACAGGCTTTCCCAACATTATCTCATTTAATCCCCATAAGCCTATGAATAGAGTCTGTTATTATCCCCTCTACATAGATAACTGGGGAGCAGAGAGATACGTAACTTGTTTCAACTAGTGCTTCTAGTTACCGGATGCCAATGTGCCAACGTCAAAGACTCCTAAATTAGTACCCATTCCTGAGACCCCTCCATTCTCATCCTGGCACAGCCTCAGCTGCAGTGACAGAGGTATACATGAGTAAGAAAACAGAATCCCATGCCCAAAAAACAAAAAGGACAATTTCTTACTTTCTGCCCAATGTTACTTTATATTAAACTTCATTTTTCCAGTCTTTCTTGTTTCTCTAAGATCGGTCAAAAGGTTCATACTAAGCTATGCCCAAATGTTGAAGGACTATCTTAAAATCCAGTCTTTGTCACCCTAAAGTTAAATGAATTTTTTTTTTTTTTAAATGCCACAAAACAGAGTTTCCATTGTGGCTCAGTGGGTTCAGAACCTGACAATCCTGAGGATCAGGTTGGGTTCCTGGTCTTGCTCAGTGGGTTAAAGGAAGAATAAGGAGTAAGTGATTTTTTTCCCCTGATGTTTTCTCTCCTTCCCATCATTCCTTCACAAACATTTGAGTGTACGCAAGAATCCAGGCCAGGGGAGAGAAAATGATGAGAATGTCCATATCCCTGGACAGTTTCCTTTTTCAAACACCTTTGTGTTCTCTTTCTCAATTTTCTCTTACAGCTTCAGTTTCACCACTTGTCAAAGAAACAAGCAGCTTGGTAAAGGAGAGCATGTGTAACATTCAGCTGCAAGGGTGACATGAAGGCTCAGGCTGGGAACTGTCTTCTGAGCAGTGACTCCAGGGCAGGCGGACCCAGAAGAGAATTGGGAGGGACTAACACCTACTTCTTTAGTTGTCACCTCACGTGCTTGAGTCCCCAAGGTCTGTGGTCAACTGGCATCCGATGAACAGCAAATGGTCTACTCAGGAGATGAGCTTCATAAACATTGCCATAAAGATTTAGCGTAGGCCCGGGGTCCCGCAGGTTACAACCAGAATTGGGTCCTTAAAAATCCAACACCCACCATGGAGTTCCTGCTGTGGCCCAGTAGGAACGAACCAACTAGTATCCATGAGGACGCAGCCTCACTCAGTGGGTTAAGCATCCCTGGCCTCACTTAGAGGGTTAAGGATCTCGTGTGGCGGTGAGCTGTGGTGTAGGTCCCAGACACGGCTCCGATCTGGGGTTGCTGTGGCCATGGTGTAGGCCAGCAGCTTGCAGCTCTGATCGGACCCCTAGCCTAGGAACTTCCACGTGCCGCAGGTACGGCCCTAAGCAGCAAAAGAAGCAAAATAAAACCCAACAGCATGTGCCTGTCTGGGTAACGGGAGCCCCAAAGGTTCTGAAATACTGTGTGTGACAGCCTGTTGGCAGAGTGATGTTATTTTGTTGGTTACAGACAAAATATTACCTCTCCTCTGTGCAAAATCATAGGTCTTAGGCTATTATTTCAAAAGGACTTTTCGTAGTAGGAAAATTCTCTTGAAAGAAAAAATTATCTTCTACACACACACACAGCATTTGGGCCAAGCCTCATATACCTAAAACTAGAGAAAAACATGACCCTCTGGTAAATCCGAATTTGATGTAATCACTTTTTCCTTTACTTATAAAACCTTTGTTAAGCCAGCACACTTCTAGTAATCATTCTGGCCACAAATAAATAAAATCCTTAAGGCAACACTTAGCATTTGAGAATTTCCAGAAAATTATAAGGTAATTTTTGCAATAAGATTAATGCTTGTTCTAATCCCATGTTCTATCATTTATAAAATCTATTTTTTAAGTCTTGTATCAGCAACCATGGTCCTGCTGGGCCTGATTCATCATTCCAGGCCTTTCATATATTTGAAGACACATCAGAAAGTTCAGCTTTTCTTTAAGCCAGGTTTTAATCAATTGATTTTTTTTTTCTTTTTAGGGCCGCACCCACAGCATATGGAAGTGCCCAAGCTAGGGGACGAATCGGAGCTACAGCTGCCCTCCTACGCCACAGCCACAGCAACTCAGATCCAAGACACGTCTGCAACCTACACCACAGCTCATGGCAACGCCAGATCCCTGACCCACTGAGCAAGGCAAAACAAACCCACATCCTCATGGATACTAGTCGGATTCATTTCGGCTACACCACAACAGGAACTCCCTCAATTGATTTCTTTTTCTCATTATATTTTTTTATGATTTTTATTTTATATGTATGACTGGGTCACTTGGCTATACAGTGGAAATTGACAGAACACTGTTAATCAATTATAATGGAAAAAACTGATTTTTAAATACTCACCTTCTGTGTGATTAGCATGAACATATTTAAAAAATACACCAGCAGGGTAAACCCAAAGGTGAATAAATCAAATATCATTGACCAACCCCAAGGGGGCCATAGCAAAAGTAGTATTTTCCTTCTCGAGGTGCCCACTGTCCATATCATCTCCAAGGAAGTAGCTGGCAGAAGTCTCCCCCCAAAAGAAATGATGCAGTGGTTCTGTTCACAAGAACAGGAGCAAAATCTGAACCACTTCCCTGTAACCACAGATTCGATAGGCGGAAATGTCCCCATTAGGTCTGCGTGGCCATCCTGCGTGCGCGAACAGTGGCAAAAAAGCAACAGACACTAGTGTCAAAGAGATTTACTTACACCTGCTCTTTGTTGAGTGAACAATTAAGTGCAAATACCTCTTAGAGTTTTCTGAGGGCCAATAAACTGACACTTGGGAACATTGATGGTTTCGGCCAGGGGAGGTAACAACTGTTTGGCTTTCAGACAGAAAAAACAAAAACAGATACAACCCCAGAGAACAGATGCTAAAACTCCTGGTTTGGTGAAGCGATAACCAAGGAGAGAGAAGCAGAGACAGAAAAATGGACAAATATATAACGTGAAGACTGACACTCGATGAATCAGGATGTTTGTTGTTGTTGATTTTAGGACCACACCCTTGGCATATGGAAGTTCCCAGGCTAAGTGCTGCAGCTACTGGCCTACACCACAGCCACAGCAACACGGGATCCGAGCCGTGCCTGCAACCTACACCACAGTTCATGGCAATGCCAGATCCTTAACCCACTGAGTGGGGGCCAGGGTTCAAACCCACATCCTCAAGGATACCAGTCAGGTTCGTTACCGCTGACGCACTATGAGGACTCTCAGAAACAGGATTTCTTGTCAATCACTTGTTCTCAAAGGGATGGTCCTGGCCCCTCCAGGCACTCTTGGAAATGTGAGGGCTTCTGAGGTACTAATGGTGGGAGGGCCACTACCTCCATTCCTCGGGTGTAGCAGGGATGCTCCCCCAGCATCCAGGTTAGACTCTCCCGGTGAAGAATGGTCCCCTGCCAGCACAGCTTTCAACAGCCCTACCAACTATTCATGTAGATGGAAAGCCAGTTTAGAATTCTGAGTCTAGTTTAAAATTATAATTATTTTTTATATAAACATACAGGGAATTTTTAGCCCAGTTTTAATATGCATTGGGGTTTTCAGGAATGCAATTCTATAAACTGGGGGGACAGGTACAGTAACATGATGACAAACAAGGATGCCAGAACTAGACTGCTTCCATTTGAATCCCAGCTTTGGAGTTCCCATCGTGGCTCAGTGGTTAACAAGTCCGACTAGGAACCATGAGGTTGTGGGTTCGATTCCCGGCCTTGCTCAGTGGGTTGAGGGTCTGGCATTGCCATGAGCCGCAGACACGGCTCGGATCCTGTGTGGCTGTGGCTGTGGTGTAGGCCGGCAGCAACAGCTCCAATTAGACCCCTAGCCTGGGAACCTTCATATGCCGCGGCAGCGGCCCTAGAAAAGGCAAAAAGACCAAAAAAAAAAAAAATTAATCCCAGCTCTGCTCTTATCACCTGTGTGCCTTCACATGTAACATAGAAATAGCAGTGGCACCTGCCTCATAAAGTTGTTTGTTATTTAGAAGAATGCCAGGCCCCCAGGAAGAACTATCTGGATGTAACTATTATAAACTTCTGTTTTGTCTAGGACCTTAGCATGAATTGGCCACATTTTAAGAAAAGGGAACCTTCGTACACAGTTGGTGGGAATGTTAACTTGTACAACCAGTGCAGAAAACAGAATGGAGATTTTTCTCAAAAAACTAAGAATAGAACTATCGTATGACCCAGCAATTCCACTTCTGGATGTACAACCAAAACAAAAAAAGAAAAAAAAACATATACCATAATTCAAAAAGATATATACAAGTATGCCAATGTTCGTAGCAGCATTTACCAAGGTATGGAAGCAACCAAAGCGTCCATCACCGGATGAATGGATAAAGAAGACATGGTCTATATACGCCATGGAATACTACTCTGCCGTAAAAAAGAATGAAGTAATGCCATTTGCAGCAACATGGATGGCCTTGGAGGGTATGATGCTGAGTAAAGTCAGGAGGAGAAAGACAAATACTGTACAATATCACTTATGTGTGGAATCTAAAAACTACAAAAACTAGTGAACAAAACAAAGAAGCAGCAGACTTGCAGATACAGAGAACTAGTGGTTCTCAGAGGGGAAAGGGAAGGGGGAGGGGCAACAGAGGGGCGGGGGGGGAAAGGGGGTTGTCATGGGATTATGTGAAATCATGGGTGCGAAATTTTGAATGTTGTAAAGTACTATAGAATTGAAAGAATCTTTCATTCAATTCAAAAAAAAAAAGAATTGGCCACATTTTAGAAAACTTGCACTGCTGGCATCGATCTCATTTCTGGGGTTGAGTTGCCAAATGCAGACTGCCCCGGGCATGGTGATTTCACATACAAACACAGATATGTGCTTTTTCTCATTATTTCGGACATCTCGGAGCATAATCATGCTAGAGCATTTACATATTAAGATAATTACTTCATTACAAAATACTTACACATGTATATCTGGTTTATATTAGTGAAGACCTTGTATTGATAGGCATGTATAGAGGTCAGTTATAGCACCTATTAATTTCATTTTGGAATAGCAAATGCGGATGATGCCTTCATGTACAAAGGCAGGTTTTATCACCCATGATTTTCAGTCGATGGTTGCGGTGATGTTATCAAATATTTATTATAAGAAGGGGTAGGTGTTGATCTGGGTCCGAGAGTATTCAAAAAAATCTCTCTTTTGAAGGATCGTGTCCAAAAGGGTCATTCTGCAGCTTCGTATGTTCACGCACATCCACCACGAAACCGAGGTTACTACTAGAGCAAGCGATTTCCATTACTTTCTAGGAAATTAGTATTAAATTATTAATTATACATGTCAATAGTAAAGATAGTTACAAACTTCTTTAAGTGGCAACCTATTTCTCAAATACACTTCAGGAGAAAACCCCCAAATGAAAATAAAAATGAAGCTGTGGAGGCCAATTGAAAGTAGAGAACCCCCAACATTTTCTGTCTTTCCCCAGGACTTCAGGGAACAGTCTGGGAAACAGATCTGGCACCGTTACTTACGCGGAGCAGTGACATGTGGAGGATGGTGATTTGCTCACAAAGGGCATTTACTCCACAGAAAGGGGGCGAACCTCCAACTACGACCTCCGAAGACCCCGAACTCATTACTCGGGGGAGCTAAAGCGCCCCTAAATCTGGGGAGTGAGAGGAAGCGTTTGGCCCCATTTTCTGGGCTTCAAGCCAGCCAAGCTAACAGTAAGGGGCCAGGGCTGGTGCTCCCCCCTTTCCACAGCTCCCTATCACCCCCCCCCCCGGCCCTGCTACTGTATTACAAGCACCCAATGAATCACACATTCCTCCCCTTCCCTCGGTTTCAAACCCCCTGTCATCCTGCAAGAAACAAGTCTTCTATCTTCCCTGCAGGTCCCTTAGGGGCTGGTTGACAGGAAAACGGGTGACTGAATTCAATCCCACAAACACAGGAGCGGCTGACAGTTCCCTTCACCCCACAAAGGCACTTTTTAAAAGGAAGAGTTTACTTGCTCCAGGCAATCTCCAACTTGGGGAATTTCGGGCAGTTCCGCAAAGTAGACCATTGGAGGGGGAGGGTATTTTTGAGGCAGGGGTACCAGCCCTGCCCGGGAATCTCAATACCTCAGAAAATTCCCAGAATGTAATTGTACTTTACGCATGCTCCCCCGCAAGGCCCCCATTTCCAATCCATGAAATCCTAAAATGCTTGGGAAGGGTTTATTTTGCTTTTTTTTTTTTTAAACAATAGCGCCCACGGTGGCAATAGCCTTGGTGGTCACTCGTGAACCTGGAAACATCTTGCACACTTTCTCATTAGCTTCACGTAGGACACCAATATATCAATTACATGTGACTAAGAGTAGGAAAAATATACAACTATATTTAAAACATTTAAATTAACAAGATAGTACTTTTCCATTCTAACAAAATATCATACATTCAGTTGAAACATGAGTTAATATCCAGACACACTTTTCCAAAATACCCGATGCTAGCTGAAAGTGAGTGACCGTGAGATTTTTTTCCCCAAGAAATGTCTAATTAGCCAAATGTATATAATTTTTGAGGAACTGTCCATTCTTTTCCGGAAGATAGTCATTGAACAGGTCAAAACACAAACCAACGTCTCTCTTCTAAACATAAGTTGTTTCATTTTTCTGAATGATGCTTTGGCCGTCAGCAAATCGTATAGCTTCTTTTTCCCTTAAAGACAATAATACATAACAACGAGGCCACCTCTCTCAAATAACCATAAACTTCTTTGTGGGTAGGGAGTCCTATCGAAATATTTCCACATGTTTTTGTGTGACTTGACCTCCACGGAGACTGTTATGAAAAGGATATTAACCAAGTGTAACAGGCCTACACTTGACTCTCTGCTCTGAAAGAGCATCAGCCCCTTGACAAGTGTTATTTCAAAGTCAAAGCCGCTACACGTACACATATGGTATGTAGCTTGAAAAATGAAAACAAAAACGTTTTCTCCACTGGCTTTTTCAGGTGAAGAAGTTGGACCAAAACCCAACACATCAGTGTGACAGGGGCCACCCATTTCAGCCCCACCCCAAAATGAAAAACGGCCCAGTTCCTCATAACGACCACAACATTCCTGGCTGAGGCTCCGGTTTATAGAGCATGTCTCCGTATTCTGACTCTCAAGAAAGCAAAAAAAAAAAAAGGAAATCAGACTTGAATCATTCTTCTCCTTCAGTCTCCACAAGCCTCACCTAAGATCCTCTGGATTTGTTCCCATCCAATGACTTCAAAATTCCCAGAAGGGCAGTACACGATGTTAAAACAACAACAACATCAAAACAAAACAAAAAAAAACCCCCACGGAATTGCATAAAGTCGCTACATAATACTGCGGATGAAAATCAGAACAGGTTGTCAACCGAGGAAGCAAGGCACTTGGTGACAGGAAACGGGGAGAAGCCAGGGAGTGCAGGGCTCAGTGAGTCAAAAGTTTCAGGCGGGTAAACCAGCTGACCAACAGGGACGGTTCTGCGGAAGAGGACCTGGCTGCCGAGGGCCCAGCTTTCTTTTTGGTCCCTTCCTCCTGGAACGGAATCGTGGCGCTGCTGTGCAGCTCCGCACTGAGGTAGCACCTGCTGCCTCGGATGTAGTCTGCGCCGCGGACCAGCTGCCTCTCCGTGGGGGGCCTGGAGAAGCGGTACGGGGGCGCCGAGCTTTCTTCGAGGATGGGCGGGATCCGCTCATTACTGAAATACCGGCAAAGGGCATCCTCACCTGTTCGCAGACAAAGCCCACAAGCAGTCTTTAAAACACCCATCCTCGGTGGGCTGCAACCTGTTCAGCCGTCCCCTGCCTCTGAAAGCAGCACCACCACCCCTCCCGCCCCACACCCAGGATGAGCTACCAGGCCTCCCAGGCAGCCAGGCCCATCCCATCCATTCTCACTGGGTAGTGAGAAAGCAGAAACAAGTCCAGGCTCCAGGCTGCTCTCCCACCTGAGAGGTAACACAAGAGCAGAGCAGAATCAGAGCCTACACTTTTTAACTCTGTAAAATAATTTCGCTTAAAATAAAAAAGAGAGAGAGAGAGGAAGCCTGATAATTGCGTCACTCCTTCCCACCTGTCCTTTCCGGATGCTTGCAGCACAGAGCCCGGGCTTTGGGAAGAGTGGTTCTTACCCCAGATGCACCCCTCCCTCGGGAACATTAGGAAGATGCCCTAGGTTGTCACCCTTAATGCAGGGCAGACACGCCTCACCTCTAATGGGTGGGGTTCAAAGATTTTAATGCTCGGAAAGGCTTGAGGCATTTCCGGAAAAGGAAGAATGATCCCATCCTAAGTACCGGTAGACCCCCTGGGATGCGAGGCGTGGGTAAAAAACTGAATAGAAACCTAAACTGCAGGTACTCTCATGGGGAATTCCTTTGACCTAGAAATTCCACTTCTGATAATGTTTGAAGACCAACATACATGCGAGATGCTTCTTGAAGTATTATTTACAACCGGGGAAAGAAACAGAAATAACCTAAAGGTCCAACAAGAGCAGACTGAACCAAGAGGTGCTAGAGCCATGAGATGGATTAGTAATGCAGCTGTTACCAAAAATGCACCTGTTCTAAACAGCAACCCCTTTACGCTGTCTTCCTGAACACCTAGCAACCCCTTTTGCTGTCTTCCTGAACCCCTAGCTACTCCCTTTTGCACATTTTTTCCTAAGGGAATAATATGTAAATATAGGAACAACTAAAAGATACACAAAACATTCAGAGGGATTACTTCTAGGCTGGGGGAGCAGATGACAGATGAATTTTCTTGTACCTTCTAGATGGTGTTCAACGTATTTGTTTTGCTTTTGGAACCGAAGGGGAAAGCAACTTTTCAAAAGTTCCCATCGTCAAAAAGCCACATTTTCTAGGAGTTTATTAATAGATAAATCCAAAGACAGGAGAGTTCCCGTCGTGGCCCAGTGGGTTTTGAACCCAACTAGTATCCATGAGGATGCGGGTTCGATCCCTGGCTTCACTCAGTAGGTTAAGGATCCAGGTTGCCGTGAGCTGTGATGTAGGTCGCAGATGCAGCTCGGATCCTGCGTTGCTGTGGCTGCGGTATAAGCCGGCAGCTGCTGCTCCAATTTGACCCCTAGCCTGGGAACTTCCATATGCCACAGATGCAGCCCTAAAAAGACAAAAATAAATAAATAAATAAATAAATAAAATCCAAAGACAGAAGGTAGAGTGTGGGTTGCCAGGAGCTGAAACAGGAGGCAATGACAGCTTAAAGGGGTATCTTTTTGAGGTGATAAAATATTCTGGAATTAGTATAACTCTATGACTACAGTAAAAATAAATAAATAAATAAAATACCGAATTGCACATTTTAACGAGGTGAGCTTTGTGGTTCTGTGAGTTGTCACTCAAAAAAGCTTCTTTTTTTTTTTTTTTTAAGTGTCATTATGCGGATATCTTTCTTTCTAAGATGACCACATCTGAAAAATGTGGAAGTGGGTCAGGGGTCAAGTATCTGTCCACTCTCCCGACCTTCTGCTTCCCACCCTACTCCCCATATCTCAATATTAAAAGAAATAAAAGGCTAAATCAAGGGCTCTCAAGGTTAAAAAGAATGGCAATGAAGATGTAGCCATTTCTGCATCTAAACAAAGGACTGCCCTGCCCCCTGCTGACTGCTCCAAAGATTCTTCACATCAACGAAGGGTGTGCTAGACCTGAGAAGGCACCTTCTGGCTTTTCCAATTTAATGTAATCCAGGTGAGTCAGGTACTTAGGTGACAGTTACCAAACCCCGGGGAAATGCCAGGGGTAGAACACTTCGGAAGCTGGGCTTTTTTCTCCCTCCTTTTACTCTCTAAGGCCTCCTATCCTCAACTTTGCACCAGCTCTCCACACTGACATTGCAAGAGCAGTGTCCTGCAGCGCTGACCATCAAATGTAATCTGGCCCCAAATAAGAGATTTATCAAGATTTCCCTCAAGGCTAGTGTCATCACCAGTAACTTTGATTACGGGGTTAATTAAACACGTTTCTTTGCTAATTGTAGGTACAAGAAGGAGTGGGGAGAGAGAAAAAAAAAAAGCCATGTTTGTCGTCTGCCAAAAATCAAAGACTCCAATAATAATGGTCATAACATACCGGTGAGACGGTTCAAGGAATAAGGTGTTTCTACTTGTTTAGAAACTGGGCCGTCGATGTCTACAGTCTTTGGAAGCCACACAATACCGATCAGGAGCTTTACAGCTAAGCGTATATAATTCTGCCATTCTGGACACAGGCACCCCCGATGCTGTAGCCAAGTCCCTGCTCCAGTCATTAGAAGTCACTTAGGACTAGGGCTGAAATGGGGGCCTGGGCTTTTGACTCCAGGTTTGGTGCTTTTCAGTTTGCGCCTAAATTCAACTTACCTTTCCGCCCATGACCTCGAGGCCTGGCAAAAGGGTCCACAATCCCCATCCAGCTGGCGTCCGCAGGCATGGACAAAGGCCGGGGCTTGCCTTCAGCAGAAGAGGAAGGAAGAGGAAAAGTCGGCAGAGTTTTTGGACTTGACAGAACCCTTCCCTTTTTATCTAGACTTCAACTCCCTCCCCGACCCCGTTGTCACAAACGCTTCCACATAACCAATAACATAGTTCCAAGTAAGGAAAGTGTTTTAAAGCAGTGTCTTTCCATAGCAAGCAATTAGGCCAGAAGAAGCTGAACTTGAGTCTCTGGGTCCACAGAGCAAAGAAAGCAACTCCAAGTTCAAATGCGGGCATGGAAAGTTAAAATTGTAACATGATCTCAACCCCCTGGGCTTTGATGCCAGGCAGTGTAATGACTCAACAAGCCTTTGCTTTAGAGAGATGAATAAAGGTCTCATACTTAAAATTTCAGAGAGGTTTATGTTGTCTTTGGATGACCCTCCAAGTCTGCCGAATTCACCCAAAGGTTCCAAATTGGGAGAGGGGAGAGGAAGAGAGAAAACACACACTCAGCAACGTACCGTAAGATGGTGTTTTCTCTCTCATTTTTGTGGGCAGAACATTGGTTTCCACCGAATACCCAGGCAACTGATCAGAATCAGCGATAGTAAATCTCCGTCTCCGGCTTTCCTGATCCAGGAAGGAATTGGGGGACTCGGATCCCTTAGGACCAGGCAGTGGCTGTTTACACTTGCTGACTCCTCCATAACCAGCACTCCCATTCTCCTCCCTGCAAGACAGAGCAAGAATTAAATTGCTTACAAAGACCCTCTCACACCAAAGAAGTATAGGAGACACACTACTTCCAGCACAAGTGAGAAAATTTATTTTTTACTTTTTTGTGCTATTTTTTTTTTAATTTTCCCGATACATTATTTTTTTTTTTACTGTAAGAATGTTGACCCAGTTACACATACATGTATACATTCTTTTTTCTCACATTATCCTGCTCCATCATAAGTGATTAGACAGTTCCCAGTGCTACACAGCAGGATCTCATTGCTAATCCATTCCAAAGGCAATAGTCTGCATCTATTAACCCCAAGCTCCCAGTCCATCCCACTCCCTCTCTCTCCCCCTTGGCAACCACAAATCTATTCTCCAAGTCCATGATTTTCTTTTCTGTGGAAAGGTTCATTTGTTCTGTATACTAGGTTCCAGATATAAGTGATATCATATGGTATTTGTCTTTCTCTTTCTGACTTATTTCACTCAGTATAGGAATCTCTAGTTCCATCCATGTTGCTGCAAATGGCATTATTTCCTTCTTTTTTATGGTTGAGTGGTATTCTATTGTGTATATATACCACATCTTCCTGATCCAATCATCTGTCGATGGACATTTGGGTTGTTTCCATGTCTTGGCTATTGTGAATAGAACTGCTGTGAACATGAGGGTGCATGTGTCTTTTTTAAGGAAAGTTTTGTCTGGATATATGCCCAAAAGTGGGATTGCTGGGTCATATGGTAGTTCTATGTATAGATTTCTAAGGTACTTCCATACTATTCACAGTGGTTGTACCAGCTTCCATTCCCATCAACAGTGCAGGAGGGTTCCCGTTTTTCCACACCCTCTCCAGCATTTGTTATTTGTGGACTTACGAATGATGGCCATTCTGACTAGTGTGAGATGGTATCTCGTGGTAGTTTTGGTTTGCACGTCTCTAATAATCAGTGATGATGAGCATTTTTTCATGTGCTTGCTGGCCATCTGTATATCTTCCTTGGAAAAATGTCTATTCAGGTCTTTGGCCCATTTTTCAATTGGGTTGTTGGCTTTTTTGTTGTTGAGTTGTATAAGTTGTTTGTATATTTTAGAGATTAAGCCCTTGTCAGTTACATCATTGGAAACTATTTTCTCCCATTCTGTAAGTCGTCTTTTTGCTTTCTTTTTGGTTTCCTTTGCTGTGCAAAAACTTGTCAGTTTGATTAGGTCCCATTGGTTCATTTTTGCTTTTATTTCTGTTGCTTTGGGACAAGTGAGAAAATTTAATGCTCCTTTCCAGAGGTCCCATTGTCGCTCAGCAGGTTAAGAACGCAACTAGTATCCATGAGGATGCAAGTTCAATCCCTGGCCTCATTCAGTGGGTTAAGGATCTGGCATGGCCCGGGCTGTGGCATAGGTCAGCAGCTCCAGCTCGGATCCCACCCCTAGCCTGGGAACATCCATATGCTGCCAATGCGGCCCTAAAAAGCAAAAAAAAAAAATCCTCCTTTTCCTCTGGAGGAAAAAGCATTACTCTTCAATCACAGTTGCCCTTCAAACACATGCAGATCCTACTAAATAAGACTAAATGCCATGACCCTATTAAATAAGAGAAAATGAGGTTTTTTTCCCATATATATTTAAGTGATACAAATATACCATTGAAAAGCTAGCTCTGGTTTCCCTGTCCATCTGTCCTATAATTGAATCTCCTACTTAGAACAGAAACCCCAAGTTCAGGTATGATCTAGCAAACATTTTTTTCTCAAGCCAAGAGCAGTATCTCTGCCAAGATCCAGCAAAGAAGACACGTGACATGTAAATGGTAGTTGTTAGATTTGAAAAAGATGTCAAAAAAATACAAAGGGGCCTTTATTGTAACCAATGAGAAGTGTCTATTCTCTGAACGAAGGACAGAAACCGGTCCTCCGACTGCAACTTAATCCTTTCCAAATGTCAGCTATTTATAATAAAACTTCAAATTAATTTTAGGTGAGTCCAGGTTACCAGCTGGTTAAATTTTTTTGCATTTGGTCCATCCCACTCAGCGATCACTGCAAAACAACTAGGTCAATACAGAATCTGCTGAGTCCAGAAACAATTTATAGATCAGCCTTGCCTATGGGTCTTCCCAGTGAGTCTGCTGCCTGCATACCTTTCCCCGCCACTCTATCTCCTTCTGTACTTTTAAACCTGGCCTATAACGTCCCCATCCACAAAGCTTTCCCAACTTACCACCTGTTCTCTGTAACCATGTGTCTTTTTCACTGCTCGGAAAATACCCTTCATTAATAGCGTGTGTGCGCGAGCGTGCATACGTACCTCCCCCAAACAGATTAAAAGCCCCAATTCCCTTTCCCCCTTACTGAGTACTTATTTCTTTCCTGCCGCAGCTCCTGTGACCCAGACAAGTGCATCCAGGATTAGGGAAGCTGGCACCGAGTTGTCTGATAGAAGCATCTACACGCTGGTCATCAGTGGCCCCTCTGCGCTCCATGTGCAAAGGCAACAACTCCTTGCAGTTCTAAACACCCTTAAGACATCGCAACCGCACGACGGGTCTGTGAGTATAGGAAGGAGTCTGTCCAGCGACCCCGGAACTCCCCGTATCCCCGAGGTCATGGCTCTACCTGCTGTGATAAGTTTGGGGCAAACCAAGACTCAAAGAAGAGGAAAATGACACGAACCCTTCTTTCTGCCCAGAAGAGAAACACAACAGAAGCAAAGAGTTCCGCTCCAAACAAAAGCAAACAAACAAAAAACTCCAATATAAACTGAAAACTCACTACAAGTTCAGCCCACACTTTGTCTTATGAAGTATTACATCATGATTACGTTTTTCTCAATTTATTCTTGAACAGGCACCTGAAACACTGGCAGTTCTCTGGGGGCAAGATCTACATCTGTTCGGCACAAGACGTAACTGAGTCCCCACTCTCAGTAAATTAATGTTGAATAAACGAGTCAGACTCTCTCATTTTATTTTATTTTATTTTGTCTTTTGTCTTTTTTTGTTGTTGTTGTTGCTATTTCTTAGGCCGCTCCCGCGGCATATGGAGGTTCCCAGGCTAGGGGTTGAACCGGAGCTGTAGCCACCGGCCTACGCCAGAGCCACAGCAACACGGGATCCGAGCTGCGTCTGCAACCTACACCACAGCTCACGGCAACGCCGGATTGTTAACCCACTGAGCCAGGGCAGGGACCGAACCCGCAACCTCATGGTTCCCAGTCGGATTCATTAACCACTGCGCCACGACGGGAACTCCAGACTCTCTCATTTTACCAGCATAGGTAACCATGTAAGATGATAGGAATAAGCCTATATTTCATCCTTAATCACACCCTATATAAATAATAACATCTAGCACGACTATCTTCAGTTCACCATGAACATTTAAGAGAGCCGTTAAGAAAGCAATGATCTTTAAGAATTTATAATAGATACACACACATAAACACATATGCACACGCAAATATAGCCCATCTACACCTCTTTTCACTTTTTTTTTTTTGGTCTTTTTGCCTTTTCTAGGACTTCACCCGCGTCATATGAAGGTTCCCAGGCTAGGGGTCTAATCAGAGCTGTAGCCGCCGGCCTACACCAGAGCCACAGCAACGTGGGATCCGAACCGTGTCTGCGACCTACACCACAGCGCATGGCAACGCCAGATCCTTAACCCACTGAGCGAGGCCAGGGATCGAACATGCAACCTCATGGTTCCTAGTTGGATTTGTGAACCACTGAGCCATGACAGGAACTCCCACATGTTTTTTTAAGTCCTACAAAGAACACATCTCTCTCAGCAAAGTACAACTGCAACCTTAATTCATCTCAGAAATACTCATTACCTTCTGCCCCAGGGATGAATTTACCATGTAGTTCATGAAACTTAAGCTTCAGGGACCCCCTTCAGGTACCTGCCGATGCCCAGCAAGGAAGCAAAACAATGCCTTCCCAAGACCACACGCTATAAGAAGCCCCCTCCCCACCAACGGTCTGGCTTCCCCCACCCCAGGATGACAGGTTTTGACAGCAGCTTCAAAACTCAGCCCCATCACCCGGGAGTTCAGGAACCTCTCCTCTCGATTTGCCCGAGGTCCTCCCACCCCCACTAGAATCTCCACACACGGGAGACGCGCACACCACGAAAACAGGCACCGACGTACCGGGGCGAGTAGGGAACGGCCGGAGGAGGAGGGATGTAAAGATCCAGGATGGCCGGCTTCTCCTTCTTCAGCGAGGCGTCCATGGTGCTGTCTGGAGACTGGGTGGTCGTGGGCGGAGGTGAGGTCTGAAGGGGGGGCAAGTGCAAACGCCGGGAGGTTAACTCGGAGATCGTTCTCCCCAAAACCAACACCAGCCCCAGAGTAAACATGGGTCTGGGTCACTTGTGTGTGTCTGCAGCTACTAGCAACATTCCATGCGTACGCTTCCCTGAGACTCTCAAAATTTACCAAGTGTTTTTTTAACATAGTTGATTTACAAGGCTGTGTTAGTTTCAGGTGTATAGCAAAGTGATTCAGATACATACATATATATCCATTCTTTTCCAATTCTTTTCCCATATAGGTTATTAAAGAATATTGACAGAGTTCCCTGCGCTCTACAGTGGGTCCTTGTTATTTATCGACTTTATAGATAGTAATGTGTATCTGTTAACTCCCAACTCCTAATTCATCCCTCCCCCCCTTCCCCTTTGGAAACCATAAGTTTGTTTTCTACATCTGTAAGTCTGTTTCTGTTTTGTAAATAAGTTCGCTTGTATCATTTTTTTTTAGAGTCCACATATAAACCATATCATATGTTTGTCTTTGTCTGCCTGACTTAGTACGATAATCTCTCGATTCATCTATGTTGCTGCAAATGGTATTATTTCTTTTTGCATGGCTAATATTGCTTTATATGTATGTGTGTGTGTGTGTGTGTACACACATCATATATACAATCTGTGTATACACACACACACACACATCATTTATCGAGAGTTTTGAAAGTCTAGGTGCATAGTGAGAAGCAGACGCCTGGGAACCAAGTGCCAGGCAGGTTTGAATTCTAGCTCTGAGCAAATCATTTAAACACCCCTGCCTCAGTTTCTTCCTCTGAGAAACAGGCAGGCTGACAACGCCTCTCACATCAGGCTTGCAGTGAGGACGGAATGAGTCAGTTCACACAAAATACTAACGATCCCACCACTGACTAGGAGGGTAGGCTCAGAATTCAGTAGGTCTGGGTGCGATCCTGGTTATACCTCTCGTTAGCTGTGCATCTCTGGGAAAATCACTCAACTTCTCTGTGCCTCATCTACAGAATGGGAAAAAACAGGGACAAGGAAGAGTGGTAACACAGGGTGGCTGTGAGACTTAAGTGACATCATGCATGTAATGGGCTTAGCGCATGGCTTGACACATAGTAAGTACACGATCTCGTGCTGTTTAATTTAGTATTAGACACATATACACTTACACACAAGTCAATTTTTAAAATTAAAATCCATACGACTTCACTTTAATTATATTATTCGTCTCAGACGACCTATTTTTTAAAAGCTTGTGTAAGCCCTTCAGTGCTATCTCATCTACAATCTGACAGTGACAACCAGCCTTTTCTTTTTTCAATTCAAGGAATTTTATTATATTTATAGCCGTACACCCATCGTCAACCTAATTTTAGACTATTTCCATCCTAAACCCCCAGTCCATGCCTCCTCTCCCCACCCAACACCTGTCCCCTTTGGTAACCATAATATTTTCAAAGTCTATGACATGAGTCTGTTTCTGTTTTGAAAAAAAGTTCATTTGTATCCTTTTTTTAGATTCCACATATAAGTGATAGGATATGATGTTTGTCTCTCACTGACTAACTCCATTTAGTATGATAATTTCTAGGTCCATCCATGTTGCTGCAAATGCCATTATTTCATTCTTTTTATGGCTGAGTTAATATTCCACTGTATATATGTACCACATCTTCTTCATCCAGCAGCCCCACTCCTGGGCATCTATCCAGAGAAAACCATGAGTCAAAAAGATATATGCACCTCAATGTTCACTGCGGCACTAGATACAATAGCCAAGACATGGAAGCCACCTAAATGTCCATGGACAGAGGAGTGGATAAAGTGGATCAGCCTTTTCTGGTTGGGAAATCTCAGCAGGGAAATCTGAGTCAAGGCACACAGGCAGTTGGTGAAGGCCACTGGGGGGCAGTGAGGACTGTGCTGGTTCTGGGGAGACACCTGAGCCCTCTCCCGTCCAGGCGGGGACTGATAGAAGACCCCGTATCTCCCAGAAGTGAGAGTGTGAACTAGAGCCTAAGGGTCGGGAGGACAGGAGTGGCCAGCGCTCACAGAGTGACAGCCCCATTTTGGGGGAGCAACCCGGAGGCACAAGGAAACGGGGGCTGAGTCTCCAGTCTCCCCAGAGCATAATCCCCGTACCCTGTATGCCAGCCCCTCACACACAGCCTGGAGACTCTCCTCACTACATAATTGATTCGCATCGTGTCCTATTAATCTTGCACGTCTGCAAACTTGGGGCCAGAACCCAGGGCCTCCCTGTAGTAGAAGTGAAGAAATCTGGAGCATCTCCACAGAACCGGCACTTTCTGAAAACTCCAACACCAATTTCTGAATCAACAGCCCTCGTTTACCAGGATTGTGGCTTAAAAACAGAGCGATAACCATCTTTCCCGGGACAAAACCAATGGTGTTGACAAGAACTAAAGAAGCTCCCTCCCAGCAGAGGTGGGCACCCAGCCACGCAGATCGTCAGTGACACACATGGCAACACCCCGTGTTGGGGCTGAGAAAGTGCACGGAGTACTGGTCTACCAGAGTCCATGTTCTGAAAACATTCTCGATGAATCGCCAGGACACATAGTAGCTAAGCTGTACACCTGCCTCTGCATGTTGATGGTTGTTCTCTCCCTGGGTTGGAAGCAAAGCTAAGTGTCTCACTCCTCACCAGCACCTCTTCCCCCAACTGCACAGTGGAGCTGGCAGGAAAGTAGACAAAACCAGGGGAAAATAGGCATATCTCTTCTTAAATGAATTTTCTGGACAAAGAATAACTCTTGTTATTAATAATTAGAAGTAATTTTGACTTCCCTTCTGAACACATCCACCTGAATTCTCCTGTATCACTTCAAACTCGGTGAGGGTCGGAAGACCTGTCATCTCTGCCTCCCAGATAGCTCACTCTTTACTGCCCTTCTAATTTCCGTCACTGGTGTCACCATCCAGATTCACTGCCACATCTGCTTCTCCCATGCCTTGCCTGCCCTCCTCACCCCGTGTCAAAGCTTTTTCTAAGGGTCAACACGAATAATTAGGAGTGAAGTTTAGAAATAGTAAAACATTCTTATCTGAGCTCCCGTGGCGAAGATGTGGCAGAAGTGGGATTTGAACTCCAGGAGTTCAACTCGGGAGCCCCTTCCTGTCCACTCTGCTGTGCTGCTTTGTGAGTCCTCCTAATGCTTCTTCCAAATGGCCTCTTGCATTTCACTAGAATCCCCCCTGTCCCAGCCTTGCCAGAACCACATCCCCAGTCATCTGGACATGCAACCCCTCCCACCTGGGGTTTCTTGTGCTTAGATGGTGCCATGGGCTAAATCATGTCCCCTAACCCCTAGAATGTGACGGCACTTGGAGAGAATATCTTTAGTTTATTTAAAATGAGGTCATATGGGGGGGGGCTAATCCAGTCTGACTGGTGACCCTATAAGAAGAGGAGATCAGGACACAGACACACAGAGGAAAGACCACGGGAGGACACGGGGAGAAGACGGCCATCTGCAAGCCAAGCAGACAGACCTCAGAAGATGCCGGCCCCATTAACACCTTGATCTTAGACATTCAGCCACCAGACTTTTGAAGGACTCAGTTTGTTTCAGCCTCTCAGTGGGTGCGCTTTGTTTCGGTGGCCCTAAGCACATCAACACAGATATTATTGTAAAAATCAACTGTCACCCTGTTGACAAAGTGACCCTGTGGAGTGAGGTCCATGCTCCTTAGCCTGGGACTCTGGACCCACCCGTTCAGCTCAGCCCACTAGTCCAGCTTTCTCTCCAGCCCTCTGTCCTGGAGAGTGTGTCCTACTCATTCTTGCAGGAGGGCTGTGGTGCCCACCTACCGTGGCCAGTGAACCCAGAAGCTGCCTCCTTCTCTGGAGAACTGACCTCCGCCGACGGCTGCCAACCCTGAGCGCAGCTACCACAAGCCCATCACCGTGGAGTTACACCCCTGGAGCAGGCCAAGACTCGACTCTACTGGAGACAGCAGCTTGCTGGCTCCCCCAGCCCCTCTGATGCTGCCTCCCCTCCCCCTTTACAAGTTTTACTGAAGCACGTGCCCTCAATGGCTTTCAGGAGAATGTCACACACTCTACTTCGAGGAAAGCTTCCCTGAGGAAGGCATATCCCTGGTTTGTGGGCATGTTTGTGTGTGTGTGTGCATGCGCGCACGTGTGTATAACTGAATCACCTTGCTGTATACCTGAAACACTATAAATCAACCACACTTCCGTTTAAAAAAAGCAGTAATTGAAAAAGAAAGAAAGACAGAACTGCAGTCAACTCCTCCATCACACCATCTCTCATCTGCCTACCAAAGCCCACTTAGTTTGCCAGGCTCCAAAGTGCACCCACCTCCTCAGGAAGAGGCACCTTCACCTACCAGTCCATGCCCACTGCCCACGTCTTCAGAACCCACCATTTACTCCTGTGTACCAAGGAGGTGGCAGAGCTGGCGGGCAGCAAGCACTCATTAACCACCAACGATGCAGGCAGACCTCCAGGACGTTAAGTGACGCATTCTGGGGATGCCACAACTATTGAAAGATGCTGCTCCTTATAGTGGGTGATGCAAACAGAGGCAGCTGGGGTGTGAGTGATATGCGCTCCTATTATTTAAGAAGTGACTTCAGTTACGTGCCCCTCCTAGCTCCACCCTCCACATCCTGTTATTTATTTTTCTGTCCCTGTCACACCTCTAAGGTACACAACACACACACATTTCCAGTGCTCTATGCATCACAAAGTATCCAAAGTGAGGGCTTGAGACTACTGCTGCCCCTTCCATTTGAAGATATGCAACAAACTCGAAAACAGTTGCATATTAACGGCAATCTCAATCTTACAAAAGGGCATTAAAATGGGACTGCTTTTCATGCATGGTTTAGGAATTAAACACTAAGGACCAATGACATAAGGAGAGGGCTGGTCAGGGGGCATGGTCCACCCAGTGTAGGCACTAAGGAGTGAATGGTTTGTACAGAATTTAAACAATAAAACTCCCTAAAGGCTGGTCTGCTTTTTATGGTCACCCAAGACTGCCAAATCTAAACAAAGGAGGGACACAGCTCCCCACTGAGGTTGGGGAGGGGGTGTACTTCCTCAGTCCCTCCCCCGCCTTGATAAACTGGGGCTGAGACCTCAGCCCCACGTGGACCCCTTTATGTGAGCCTATCTTTGAAGTGACAGAGGAAAGGGACCAGAAGAAACGTGCAGAAACGGCAACCAGTGGCCACAGGTGGCCATACCAAACTCCTGGAATGTGGCTGGTGGAGACAGAGGGGCTGAAGCTTTTCGTTGTAATTACGGACAGAGCCACAGGTAGCTAGTGGCTGCCATCTGGATTAGTGCAAATGCAGCAGGTCTATTTTCCTAAGGAGGAACACAGGGTCATTATCCAGACACAGACTCCGGAAGCCAATGACCTTCAGGCTGGCGTCTTTCTTTGGGGGGACAAGTCAGATGCTGGACCCTGTTCCTGCACTGATGCCAGAGGAAGGCTTCCAACCAGGAATCGTACCTGCACCAGAGGCGGCCGCCAGCGTAGGTTTTTCAGGGGAGCAGGAGTAAAGTTGAAGGAACTCGTGGGGCGCTTCTTCAGCAGCAACACAACTCCGGTAGGGTTCTCTCTCAACTTTCTCACTAGGTTTTTTAGCTGCCAGCCCACCTTCAGAGAAAGAAAATGGGGAGAAGGGACTCGCTCATGAATAATGAAAACTCCAGTCTATGAAGTGATCTCCAGGAAATCAGCTGTGAATGAAGACGTAGCTACAAATCTGTTCACCTCAGCACTGCTGAAAATGATGAGCAACTTTTAAAAATGCAAGCATTGCAGTGTCCCGCTGGCCGATAAGGATTTGGTGTTGTCACTGCTGTGATGCAGGTTTGATCCACAGACCATGGGTGTGGCCCCCCAAAAAGCTCAAAATTCAAACCAAAATAAACCACATTTTTTTTTTAATGCAAACAAAGGAGTTCACTGGTGACTCAGCGGGTTAAGGATCCCCCATTGTCACTGCTGAGGCACAGGTTCGATCCCTGGCCTGGGAACTTCTCTATGCCCTGGGCACTGGCTTCCCTCAAAAAAAAAAAAAAAAAGAAAAGAAAAGAAAAAAGTAAGTACAATGGTTTAAAACTTCGAGAGGGAACTATGAAGTCTGAAGTCTCAACAAATCCACTCACCACAGTTTGCTGATTAACCTGAATGACTTCATCACCAGCATGAATCTTCTGAGATCTGTCTGCCGGAGACTATTGGAAACAAACAGAGAGACGGGTCTTATTTTTTAAACCTTCTCTTTCTTTCTCCTTCTCCTTCTTCACCTTTCTTTCTTCCGCAGAAAATGAGCAGTGGAAATATAATTTGCTCAAGAAACATCACACGGTGTAGGTGATTTCTCTCCCTGCGAATACAGAGCCTGCACAAGCTGCCAGGTGAATACAGCTGTCAGCTATTTTATCGGCGGTGTGTTGTCACAGATAATCTGTCCGTTGGAACAGCCAAGGTTCATCTAACCTATCACCAAGAGTGGGCTGCCCTGTCCACATGATGGGCTGAGCAAAGCCACTGGTTCACCTAAAAAGTACCTTACCTCCATCCCTATCAAAACTAACCAACCTTGTGGGAGTTCCCGTCATGGCGCAGTGGTTAACGAATCCGACTAGGAACCATGAGGTTGCGGGTTCAGTCCCTGGGCTTGCTCAGTGGGTTAAGGATCCGGCATTGCCGTGAGCTGTGGTGTAGGTTGCAGACGCGGCTCGGATCCCGCGTTGCTATGGCTCTGGCGTAGGCCGGCGGCTACAGCTCTGATTCGACCCCTAGCCTGGGAACCTCCATATACTGCAGAAGCGGCCCTAGAAATGGAAAAATGACAAAAACAAACAAAGCTAACCTCGTAAAAGGCGACCAGCTGTTTAATACGTAAAGATCATCCCTATAATTCTATCATACCATTTCCTTTTAAGCAATTAGTAAAACTAAATCTGGGGTTTCTGCTGTGGCACAGTGGGTAAGAATCTGACTGTAGCAGCGTGGGTGGCTGTGGAGGCACAGGTTCTGTTCTTGGCCCAGTGCAGTATGTGAAAGGCTCGGGCGGTGCCACAGCTATGGCGTAGGTCATAGCGGCCGCGTGGATTCAATCCCTGGTCTGGAGATTTCCATATGCCCCAAGTGTGGCCATAAAATAAATAAATAAACAAAGCTAAATCTTACTTTTATTCAAATTTGTCTTTCACGTTATCACAATGCTATTAAAGTAGAAAGATAGTGACAATGGAAAACATTTCTTTGGAGAAAATTTAAAATTTGTTTTCATTTTCAGGTTGAATTCCAAGAGAATGTGTATCAAAACAAAGTCCAAATTTTGTTTCCCTCAAATAATAGTTTACTACAAATTTGCAAGTATACAAGTAATATATATATTATGGTAATCTATATTACATATTATATATATTATGATAATATAATTTTATCTATGCACATAATATATCCATGCATATGTGTACATGCATACACATAGATGAAACCGGTTGTCAAATATTTTTCCATAGTATTCTTGTTCATTTAATCAAACTAGAACTCTTGTGTTTAAGATACTTCATACGACCGAAACAGAAGGAAAAGATAAAACTTTGATTTCACATTATAAGCAGACATTACTAAGCCTGTGTGTCTTATTTTGTGACACATAACTGGCTGAACCTTAAAACAATTTACAACCATCCTTTAAAAATAGCACCTTTGAACATCAGGAGGGGGGCAACGACGAAACTCAAGACATGCTTGCTGCTGTTTCTCTTTCAGCTGTTGTGACAGGCTCAACAGGAAAGAAGCAGGCAGCAGTAAACTGTAGAAACAGAACCTCTAATTTATCTAGGTCCAACGCAAGGCACAGGTAACTCTGACAGTTATTTCTATAAACGTTTAACCTGTCACCATAACAACCAGCAGTGCCTCACCTAAGAGACTAGCATCGTGGGTACCACGGGGAGATGGCCTGTCTCAAATCTCTTTCCCTCGGGGCACTTTTTTTTTTTTTTTTTAATGATGAGTGTACCAATGCTCCTTTTTGCCCCTGGGGTCAGAGGCCTAACTCACGGTTACAGATCCGACTTGGGTAAGTCTGATGGTAATCAGTCCAGTCCAGCTCATCTTCCTGGGCTGAGGATTCATTTAAGGTAAACTTCACTTTCTAAAAGATGGCCCTGAGGCCATGAAGTCTCTGTTTATAGATACACAGTCTTAAAAAACAAGCCCCGGTGTCCTGAATTGACTTCCCTTCCGAAGGATCCTCCCATATGCATCTCTCAAATGTCCTACTGAGGGACGAAGAGGTGTGCTTGGCAGAACACCGGTAAAGAGAGAGCCTGATACCAAAATCCTCCCAAGGGCAGTAGCCCCTGCCTATCTTCACCATGTGCCGCAGTATTGAAAAATGATGCTTGCTCTGGTTTGCTGTCAAGAGTGATGACGGGGAGAAGAAAGCACCCATTCTTCAGAGGCTCACCTACTTCCCAACTCCCATCGGGGGTGGGGCATAGCAGTACCGATGGGGTCCTGTCAAGGCATCTGTCAAGGTCTTGAACGGCATCAAAAAAAGGAGCTAGAGACTCACCAGATACTGTAGGTCAGACCTCGGAATGATCCTGGCTTCTCAAGTAACCTCCAAAAAAAAAAGGACTGGAGGCCTGCAATGACCCGCCAGCTCTGCTTCAGCTTAGAGTCCAACAGAGAAGCATGTGGTGACAATTCCCTTGGGAGTGCAACTGGTGACCTCTGTCCACTACCAGCCACCACACTAGGCTGCCAATCAAACATTCTAACTCTGAAGCCACTTAAGGAAGTGAGAGCCAGAGAGCTGTCCTTGAGCTGGCAGTTTCTACCACTGCTTAAGGGTAAAATGTCTACTACTAAGTGTAAAACATCCAGATCAAGCCTTTGACAAGTGGGCTCTTAGCTAACTTCCTACCCTCATCTGCACGCCTTAGAAAGTATCTGGCATATTCCAGGTACTCAGTGAACACAAGGGGATTGACTGAAAGCAAGGGGGACATTCTCAGGTGGATTACCAGACGGACTAAGACAAGTCCTCCCTGTTTTGATCTCTCACAAGTTGGAAACCACCTCTCTCTATGGATGTGCTGGGATCAATCACATCCAGATAAACCCTGAACCTCTCACCCAATCCTAGGAGGCCAGTAGGAATTCTAAGAAGTGTGTCATTTGACATTTCATTTGCTTCCAAAGCAGTTTTGCAGAGTCTCTCATTCAACTCCAATCCTTAAAAGTCGGGGAAGGGGAGGGGGTATGATGGGGAACAGGAAAGGGAAGAAATCTGTGTGCCTGCTGGTAGTAATATGATACTGTTCTACCTGCTTACCCCAAGATTAAAATTGATTCAAAGGCCTGACTGAGTCTAGACCTGCACAGATCTGGTGGTTAATGAAATCGCCAAGTTGCTCTGATGCAAAACTTCAACTCTGTAAAAACTGAAACAACATTCACCATCCTTCTGCATCTAACTCCAAAAAAAAATCTACTGAGTGGTACATGAGTACATTCTTGTGTGGTTCAGCTAAAATACATAAGGTCTCCGATGAGGATAAAGGAGGAATGTTGGCTGTGATATTTTTTCTTTTGCAGCATCCCCAGCCTAAAAGGAGAACGTCCTGTGCCATTATGACCTATCAGGTGATGCGGAGTTCCCCTTGTGGCCTAAAGCGTTAAAACCCTACTAGTGTCTCTGAGGATGCAGGTTCAATCCCTGGCCTCACTCGGGGGGTTAAGGATCTGGCATAGCCACAAGCTGCAGCATAGGTTGCAGATGCAACTCAGATCTGGCATTGCAGAGGCTGTGGTGGAGGCTGGCATCCGAAGCTCAGATTCGACCCCTGGCCCAGGAACTTCCATGTGCCACTGGTGCAGCTCTAAAAAGAAAAAAGAAAAAAAAAAATCCCAGTGGTCTCATTGTGGCTCAATAGAGAATGTTTAAAGACATCATCATCTTCCACCCAGCACCACATAACGTATTTATAATTCATTGACTGCCTTAAGATGCCGTTTTTCTTATTACAGAAATCAAGAGTGTGCCACTAACCCTAATCAAAGATCATGCCATTTTATTTTATCAAAAGATCTAGTAGCTAAAGCTCAAACTCTGGTACATATTCACCAGATTAGAAAAAACAGTTACCAAATTTCTTGTTTTTAAGAATTACTTCCTCCAGAAAAGAAGGACTTGAGCGTCAGGCCCGTGTTAGGTTCTGAAGCTTAATGCCATGCACTTGTACGCATTAAAACTGTCTCACTGAAAAGCATTTTTAGTAATGGGAACCTCTTACATTTGAAAAATGTTGTGTTTGCATTGGATTGTTTGAATCTTTTTGTTTTCTCAGTTTCCCCTCCCCTGGATAGAATTTTCCCTTTTGATAAAGGAGTAAAAGTGAAAAAAAAAAAAAAAAAAAAAAGAATGACTTCCTCTCGTCTTAGTTGATTAAATACAGTAATTCATTCCACAGACACATGCTTCTTTTACACAGATGCAAGGAGGCTTTTTAGACATTTCTAGATTCGTATCAATGTCATTCAAAAGCTGGCCCTGTGGTTGGTAGAATAAAGAAAGCACTCAGCTTTACTTTTCACAAATTCAAAATGCTTGAGGGGCTAAAGAAAAACCTTTCACGTAGCAGAATTTTTTCAAAAGGTAAGATAACAGGGTACCAAATCCCTCACAGTAGAAACAGCCCTGCTTCTTCCATGCAGAAGATTAGAGGGAGAGAAAAAACTAAATTTCAATAGTATGCAAATATGATGAAATACAATTGTATAAAAAAGTATCTTTGTCATGCAAAAATCCCTAAACAGTTGCTCTGGCGACACATATAAATTCCATTAAACAAACAACTCCCCCCCCCAAAAAAACCCACTATATTGTACACACATGGTCACCACTCCAGCTCTTTTTATAAAAGTGATTCTCAACCACAAAGAGATCCCTGTCTTTGGATGGGTTAACACCTCCGGGATGCACAAACACACACATAAACCCAAGGGTGGGGGCCAAACCTTGGCAAGGTGTGTGTACGAGAGCTATACAGGACAATTTAAATAATACATTGAGGACAGCTGGTGACAGGCAGCACATTCCCCACCGAAATAAAAAAAGCTGACACTGCGCTCCCATGACTGGTAATAGAACAGCAGGACACATTTCCATGAAAAAATATAGGGACTCTGTCAAGTCCGTCTGACCAGACGATAGCTTTTACTTTTAATGGATACACACACGCACTTACATTTTCTGTGGTTCCAGTAATCACGTGCAATCCATCATAGGTTGACTTGATGTACATGCCCTAGGGGGAGTCACAAATAGATGAGCTCGTTACTGCAACATTTAGAAACACACAGCCGCCAGGGAGACCAAAAACCAAAACCTCTAACAGTGAAGGCAGTCCCTTAGAACCACACTCGTTCTGAAGCCTCCTGAAACCTTGTAAAACAAGATCCAAAGA
Source organism: Phacochoerus africanus (assembly GCF_016906955.1). NCBI lineage: Eukaryota > Metazoa > Chordata > Mammalia > Artiodactyla > Suidae > Phacochoerus > Phacochoerus africanus. The sequence goes on along the minus strand of NC_062545.1, from coordinate 12,389,173 downwards.
GCGGTGAAGGGGAACGAACCACGTTGAATCACCAGGGGAAGACATCAGAAGGGGGATCCCTTTGATATTATAATTTGTGTACCAGGAGCGCATGGTCCCGGGGACTCAGAATGAAGGAGCCAGGGCAAACAAGGACAGTCCCCTCCCGACCATTTCTCTGTGAAGGGACAGAAGATACTCGGTTGATGTGGTCTCAGCAGTTACTGCACGGTGACTCACTCAAGCCACCAACACCCAGACCAGGATGCAGGAGCCAAGACTTTTAAGGAACACATCATCAGAAGTACATAAGAAGCAGGCACCCCTCCGCCGTGAGGGAGGCATAAAGATGAATACGCGCCTTCCTCAAAAGCCTGACGGCGGACTCAGACGTGAAAGCCACCTCAGGGAGGAAGTGTCTTTGCAGTTTGACATGCCACCTATTTTTTTAAAAAAAGCTTATTAAATTTCTATTGGAGGAGGAAAGAGAGCAAAAAGTGGCTCAGTGGTAATGAACCTGACCAGTATCCGTGAGGACATGGGCTCGATCCCTGGCCTTGCTCAGTGGGTTAAGGATCCGGCATTGCCAGGAGCTGTGGTGTAGGTCGCAGACGCGGCTCGGATCCGGCGTTGCTGTGGCTCTGGTGTAGGCCAGAGCAACAGCTCCGATTCGACCCCTAGCCTGGGAACCTCCATATGCCAAGGGTGCGGCCCTAAAAAGACCAAAAGAAAGAGCAAAACGTAGACAGAGAGTAGTTGCTCAGCCGGGTATGGCTATGAGAATACTACAGATCCTCCTCAGACGTCATTCTGACCCTGACCTGAGCCTGCTCGGCAACCCGCAGCACCCTGGAACCAGCCGCTCACCTTCGTAGTTCTGCCCCTTCCTCGCCGCCCTTCCCATCACTCTGAGCTGCCGCGTCATCGGCTCCTCCCTCCACTGGGTGCCCCTCCTCCCGGAGCTTTGCTTGTCTACCTACCAGCTGAGATGGCAACTCCAGCTCTGCCCCTTGGGGCCCTGCTCCACTTCAATACAGGCCCATCCACCCACCTCCAGGAAGTCTTGTGTTTTCTCTATCACAAACCGTCATTTACGTCGAGGCCGAGGCGTCTCAGTGTGGACATGTCTTTTCACTAAGAAAGCGGGCTTGTCGACATTGATTTTGTTTTCCCAGCTGAGAGGGGAGACTGCCCTGATAGCTCCCCACACACCAGGCGCGCCTCCTCCTCTTCTTTACCACCAGTCATCACCATCAGTATCAGCAGCTGCAGCCACCAATCACTGCACACTTACCAGGCATCAGCGCCTGGCACGCAGCATGCATGATCTAATGCAATACATTCAACAGCCCCACGAGGGTTGTTACTATTCATTTTTGACAGATGAGGACATGGACCCATATAGACATTAAGTCACTGGAGAGTTGGGATTTCAATCCTGCTCTTTCTAGGACTTCCTGTGGGGCTTAACAGGTTAAGGTCCTGGCCTTGTCACTTCAGGGGCTCTGGTTGCTGCTGTGGTGCAGGTTCGATCCCTGGCCCAGCAACGTCCAGGTGTTGAGGGTGCAGTCGAAACAAAAAAAATGTAAATCCCGCTCTTTTTGACTCAAAATCTCTAAGCCCTTCTATGGGCCTCCTAGGGTCCCCACGTAGATTTCAGCACACTAATCACAGCTGTTGTGTGCGAGGCAATGAGAATACGAGGTTCCTAGGTACCAATCTAGGTATCCAGCTATCTACCTGTATGTATTCTCAGACCCTGTTCTTACACAGAGCCCGTTACCTCTGAAACACTTCCAAACTTTCTTTAAGAATCGTTTCTTTCACCCAGTCTCTTCTCACCTCCATCCTAAGTGCTAACGGAGGCTTCAGAGCAGATGTTGTTTTGTACCAAGAGATCATCTTTCCTTTGTGTAAATGTTTTCTCTCGCCTTGTATTGCTAAGTCCTAAAAATAAACCTGTTAAGACAGTTCCTTCAAGATAAGAATATACTGTTTTCAAACGGTATTCATTTTTATACGTTGAAGATACAAAACATACCCACAGTTCAAGATGGCACATTCTTAGCGACACAATGGAAGACAGTATAGTTGAGTCTACTCCGGAATTCCAGTGAAAGCAATAAGGAATTATTTTCTTAAAAAAAGAGACAACAACTTCAGTCTGATGCCATGTGAAAATAAACAAGTGGTGGTAGACTTCTTACCAGGCCTTCCCCGGGCTTAATGTTTGGTAAGTGCACTTCCTCCAGACACGCACACTGGCTCATCACAGGGTCCGTGGCAGATCGGATCGTTTTGTCACAGATGCCATTTAGAACCTTGACCTAGAGTTGGAGAGGCAAAGAGGGATGGTTCAATCATTAATCCAGACTGAATTTTAAAAAAATGCATTTCACCCATCATCTTGAGCTCTGATTCGAAGTCACGATGACATGCGGCTCAATGAACACGTGCCACTTGGGTTCCATATTTGCATTGGGGGGGGATGGGACCACCATTTCATCTTTGCTTTAAAAGTGCAGCTTTTATATTAACTCCTTTAAGACCACTGAGGTGTACGGGCTGGGCAGAAACCCCCTCTCGGCAGTTAAAGAGAATCATGTCGGCTTCTTAGGGTCTGCTCACATTCTCTGCACACCAAATCCCGACAAAGTTAAAAAGTATATACATATATATTTATATATATTTTGTTTGAACCCTTTTTAAAAATAGATTTGATATTTTTCTTTTTTTGGCTGTGCCCACAGCATGCAGAAGTTCCTACGCCAGGGATCAAACCAGCACCACAGCAGCAACCCAAGGCACAGAAGTGACAACAAAGGATTCTTAACCCGCTGCACCACCAGAGAACTTCTAGATTTTACATTTTAAAGCTGTTTGAGGCTTTGAGGAAAACTGAGCATAAAGTACATTTCCTATATACTCCCCCCCCCCGCCCCAATATAGTTTCCAACAGTTATATTTTTGGAACATGGTTAATAACAAAAGATTATTAACATCTTGCATGACTGCAGTACATCTGTTACAAATGATGAACCAATAGCGATATATTTTAACAAAAGTCTGTAGTTTACACTAGGGTTCACTCTCTGTGGGGTATAATTCTACAGGTTTTGACAAATGCATGACGTCATATACCTACCACCACAGGATCATAGAGTATAGTTCCTCCACCCTAAAAATCCCCTATGTGCCACCTACTTGTTTATTCCCCCCCCCCCCCAATGCACCCCTGGCAATCGCTCATCTGTACTGTTTCTATGGCTTTGCTTTTTCCAAAAGGTCCAATGGTTAGCATCATACAGTACGTAGCCTTTTCAGATTGGCTTCTTTCACTGAGTAATATGCATCGAAGGGTCCTCTGTATCTTGTCAGGACTGGGATACATCATTCTTTTTCCTGCCAAATAACATATTCCACTCTCTGGATGGACCATAGCTTCTTTATCCAGTCATCACGTGAAGGACATCCTGGTGGCTTCCAAGTACTGGCAACTATGGTTAAAGCTGCTCTAACACTCTGTGCAGGTTTTTGTGGATATCAGTTTCTCTCATTTGGGTAAACACCTAGGAGTATTGGATCCCAGGGTAAGAGTAAGTTTAGTTTTGTAAAAATCCGCCACCGTGCCTTCCAACATGGTGCTACCATTTGTATCTCCACCATCGAACAAGAGTTCCTGTTGCTCCATGTCCGGAGTTGTCATGTGTTGGATTTCAGTTATTCTAGAAAGTGTGTAGTGGTACCTCGCTGATGTTTTAATTTGCAATTCCCTAATGAAACATGATATTGAACATCTTTTCATATACTTATCTGCCAAATATATATCTTTTTGGGTTAGGTATGTGTTTGGATCTTTTAGCCACTTTTTTAATTAGGTTGCTTTATTTTTTTATTTTTATTTTTTCTCTTTTTTGCTTTTTTTTAAGGACCACACATGTGGCATATGGAAGTTCCCAGGCCAGGGGTCAAATCGGAGCTACAGCTGCTGGCCTGCACCACAGCCACAGCAACACCCCCAGTACTTAACCCAGTGAGCGAGGCCAGGGATGGAACATGCATCCTCATGGACACTAGTCAGATTCTTAACCAGCTGAGCCATAATGGGAACTCCTGTTTTCTTATTATTGAGTTGTAAGAGTTCTTCGTATATTTTGGACACAAGTTCTTTATCTGCTAAGTGTTTTGAAAACAGTTTCTCCCAGTCCATGGCTTGTCTTTTCATCCTCTTAACAGAGCACTGATGGTGTAGAGGTTTTGTTTGTTTGTTTGGGGTTTTTTTGGTTTTTTTTGTTTGTTTTTTGTTTTTTTTGGGCCACACCTGAAGCATGCAGAAGTTCCTGGGCCAGGGATCAAACCCACATCACAACAGTGACCAGGGCCACAATAATGACAACACTGGGTCCTTAACCCACTGAGCCACCAGGGAACTCCCAGAGTTTTTAATTCTAATGCAGGCTACCTTATCAATTTTTTCTCACACGGATCATGCTTTTCTTGTTGTATCTAAAAATTCATCACCAGGAGTTCTCGTCATGGCGCAGTGGTTGACGAATCCGACTAGGAACTTTGAGGTGGCAGGTTCCATCCCTGGCCTTGCTCAGTGGGTTGAGGATCCGGCATTGCCGTGAGCTGTGGTGTAGGTCACAGACGCAGCTCGGATCCCACGTTGCTGTGACTCTGGCGTAGGCCGGTGGCTGCAGCTCCGATTCGACCCCTAGCCTGGGAACCTCCGTATGTCATGGGAGCAGCCCTAGAAAAGGCAAAAAGACAAAATAATAATAATAGTTCATCACCAAACCCAAGGATGCCTAGATTTTCTCCTGCTACTTCCAGACATTTTATCATTTTGCAGTTTACATTCAGGTCTAGGGTCTTTTGAGTGATGCCTCACATTCTCTGAACACCAAACCCTGACAAGGTCAATTATTAGCGATGTGAAGATCCCCAGTAAGTGGCCTCCATGTAGAAATCACAGCGGCTGCGTGTAGTTATTTCTCCCAATCAGATTCATCTAACCTTTCAAAATTAACCAAACACATCGGGAAATTCCAAAGAGTGATTTCCCCCCCCCCCCAGGGGGGCAGAGCCCAAGAAGGGATACTCTTTACATTCCTCTAATTTGTTTAGCCTCCCTATTTATGGAAAAATATATTTATAGCAGTTTCATTGCTAAATTCCTCAACATCAGTAGGAGGAAGGCCTTATCAAAAGAGCACAGGCTGGCTTCTGTCAAAAGGAGGAAGTGATGATGAATAGTTAAAAACATGCTTCTAACAGTCAGAGAACATCCCCCTTCCATCACAAGGCTTTGGCCAAGATTTTTTTTTTTTTTAATCAAAATGGTCCTAAAGTGAAATCTGCAGACTCGTTCAACCCTAATTAACAGGGCGGCTAGCAATTTAAGTATAATTTTATCCTGATAAAGTGCTCAGCTTGGGGGGGGGGAGCAAGGCAGAGACCTTAATATACTCCATTTAAGCACAGGAATCTTCACAGAGCTTGGTCTTGTTGTTAACTAACTTTTATTCTTCCCTTTCCACCGAAATGAACAGGCTCATACCCCCAAAGCCAGTATTTCAAAGCATATCCTGAATTGCCGAGCCACAGCGCATTTACTTTAATTAATGTGATCCCCGCTGGTTGTGGAAAAGAGAATTTTATAGTAACTTTTAGAAGGAATACTTACTACGGTTAAAACTTTGTCCTCCATCTCTGCCACAAGGCAGTCCTAAAGAAAGAGAAGAAAATAAAAACTATAAAGGCAAAGAACTTTCGGAAACTTGTCTGAGCTCTCCAGGTACTTCCTGGGGCCCAAGAAAGTCCCTGACACACCCCTCCCCCCAACCCTGAAACCTGAGCACTTTCTGGAGGAGAAACGTGGATTGGAGAAGAGGGCAGAGCAGGAAAGGAGTGGACATTCAGTTCCTCCTAAGGCTCTGTCCTCTCCTGACTCCAAGAGCTTATCATCCAAGGAATCATCTGACCAATTATTCAATCAGAACACCTACAAAAATCACTGAGGTCCACCTACTGCCCAGACTATACAGAGCCTAGGAAGCCAGAAGTCCGAGTCCAAGAGGGTTAACGTGGCTCTTAAATGTGACCCCAGGCTAAGCTCGCCCTGGGCCAAGGGAGCCAAGGAGTCTTTAGCTCTGGGCCTGCCCATAAGAATGGCTTTCAAATAAAGGCTTGAGTAAACTTAGCCACAAAGTTTATTTTAAGCACCACTGAGATTAAATCAGATATTTCAGGCCTTAATAGATGAAAAGGCTTCAACAAAACATTCATTAACATGCTGCCAAAAACGTGGTCTGGAGGTATGCTATTGGGGGCAGCAAATAATGAGCTGGAATGCAAAGCATTATGTACTCAGCTTAAGAACAAAAGACTCGGAACCCTAGGAACCCGGTTCGCTGATTATAAGAATCACCATTGTCCTGTCTAAAAACAGCCAAAGTGAAACTGCCGCTGTGAAACTCTCTTGGTGAACTTTCTAGAACAGAAGAAGATTTGCACTGACATGGCAGAGTGCGTACCGAAGAAAAAGGAGACCCACGAGAGTGCTAACAATTTATTTGGCACCATTAAGTACAATAATCCCAAACTGGAACACCGTAAAGAAAACGAGAATTATTTTATGCGCAGGAAGGATACTGATCAACTCTGTTGGAATTGTCCAAGATTCCCACTTCAATCCCAAGGTCCTTTTAGGTCACTTTCCCTCCCTTTCTACTGCGGGGAGAAAAATGTATGACATTCTACTCTAATGTGACTTTGATAATTGTATTTTCGATGCCTTAAAAATGTTTTTAACTTCTTCCATTAGGTAAAAATGTGGGCTATAATAATAATATATCACATATAATATTATATACAATACATAATGTAATAATATAACCTCCTCCACTAGGTAAAAATGTGGGCTGTAATAGTTACTCTCCTACTCCCAAAATTCACACTGACTCTCAGAAAAAGACCAGACTAGTGAAAAAACACTTTAAAAAAGAAATTTAGGAATGCGTTTTTGCATGTGTGAATCCGATATGAATCCCCACTCCGGGAGCAACTTCTGTAAACTATGAATGATCACAGCTCAGAAACACGCTTTTCCTCCTCTCTTTCGTGCGTGGAACTAAGGATCAGCTACCATGATCACCCCTCCCCCACTGACACCATCTGAAGGACAGAATTATTAAAAAAAAATGTCAACTTCGGCACAACAGAGTACGTACACAGTCCCGTGCTAGAAATAAATCTAACCGGTTGTGTTTCCGGTTTTTCATGACACATCCCCAAGTGACTGGCCATCGGTCACCCTTGGGGTGACCACCCACAGGCAGAGGGGCCACTCCCCACACACCAGGGCCCAAGCGTCAAGATGCATGTTTGATCTCACGGTTCTTCCTACTTGATGCCTTGATGGAGCCAAGACACCACTGAGAAAACGGGGCTCTTTGTGGCCATGGAGCCAATGGGTGAGGAGCGCTCCCGGCTCCCTGAACTGTCCAAGGCAGCGTGTGAAAGGGTCACTTTTTACAAATGTGGGTTCCCACACCCATTCCTCCCGGGGCGGCGCGGGGGGGGGGGGGGGGAAGCAGCTGCTGGCCTGACCTCATGGTGTTTGGCACGGAGGCAACAGGATGGAAAAAAAGAAGTCCTGGAACCAAGTCAGCCCCTCATGGTCCCGACAGCAGGGCCGAGTTTTGTCACATTTCTTGGTCACCTGGACCCGCGGGCGCGGGCCCACCAACCCGGCAGAGACCCAGGCAGGGCAACTCCCAGCTGCGCCTTCCCTTTGCTGCTCTTCTTTCTTCTTCTTCTTTTTCTCCCCCTACCTTCTTACTAACTGAGGAACCTTGGGAGACGGGTTTAACGTCTTCACGCCTCAGCTTCCCCCCTTGTAAAGCAAGGATGATAAAACCGATCTCAGAGAACTGCTGAGAATTAAACGTGATAATAACACACATCAAGCATGTAGAGCACACCTGAGACCCAACCAGTGCCCAGTAAATGGTCGCAGGGCTCGCCCTCCTCTGCCGTCACGGTACTTTCTTTCCACTCAGTGTTCTCAGCCGTCTAATGCTCACTTCCATTTCTTCCTACGCATTAAAACTCAGCACCTGCTGCTGCCATCCTGTCTCTCGTCAGCATGATTCCAGTTCTCATGTCCTCGCAACTTCAGGACAAATGGAACACAGAGGTCAGGACCCTTCACCCGAAATTTATAGCCTGAAAACTAGATGGAAGATCTATCTGTGGACTCGGTGTGAAGTGACAGCCGTAGCACACTTAAAAGAAGTATGCGCAATGTAACGGAATTACTGCGCTGTACCCCCAAAACTAACATGACATTGTAAATCAACTATATTTCATTGAAAAAAAAAAAAGAAGAAGAAGAAGAAGAAAATTGAGTTCCCACGGTGGCTCAGTGGGTTAAGAACCTGACATAGTGTCCATGAGGATTCAGGTTCGATCCCTGGCTTCACTCAGTGGGTTAAGGATCCAGCTGAAAGCTGCAGTGTAAGTCACAGATGTGGCTCAGATCCAGTATTGCTGTGGCTGTGGCGCAGGTCTGCAGCTGCAGCTCCAATTCGCTCACTAGCCTGGGGACTTCCATGTGGTGCAGGTGCAGCTGCAAGAAGAGAAAGAGAGAAAAAGGAAAGACGAAAGGAAAGGAAAGGAAAGGAAAGGAAAGGAAAGGAAAGGAAAGGAAAGGAAAGGAAAGGGAAGGGAAGGGAAGGGAAGGGAAGGAAAGGGAAAGGGAAGGGAAGGGGAAGGGAAAGAAAGGAAAGGAAAGGAAAGGAAAGGAAAGGAAGGAAAGGAAAGGAAAGGAAAGGAAAAGGAAAGGAAAAGGAAAGGGAAAGTTAATTAGTGGGGAAAAAAAAAAAGAAGTGTGACGTTTCCTTACAGGGAAAAAAGCAGCAAATCTTCATCCTTCCAATCGGGAGAGGTACACATTGTCACCAGAGGGTAGGATGCAGAGAAGGTGACAAAAAGAGGAGGGGCAGTGGCCGTATGTGGAACAGAGAAAGAAGAAAAAGGACAAGCCAAGCTCTCTTTGCAGACAAGGAAAAAGGATAAAGACTCAAGGAGAACACGTTCCTTGTCACTAGAAATAAAGAGACACAGCTTTGATTCCTTCCATTCCCCAGAAAGAAAGCAATGACTGGAAAAGACAGGTTTCTTCCTAAAGAGTCAAAACATCTTCTGCCAAGAGGCTGAGAGAAAACCGGCACTTCCCACCGTTGTGAGAGGGTATGACGTCCCCAGCAAATTCACCCTTGCTGCTGCCAGGACAAAGACGACATTCAACTCCTCCTGCAACTCGCCAAGGCACATGTGTTCCCCATTACTAGAGAAAACACAGGGGCATCAAAGGTGAAACACGTTTTTTCAGAGTTCCTGTCGTGGCGCAGCGGAAATGAATCTGACCATGAGGTTGTGGGTTCAATCCCTGGCCTCGCTCAGTGGGTTAGGGATCCAGGTTGCTGTGAGCTGTCGTGTAGGTCACAGACACGACTTGGATCTGGCGTTGCTGTGGCTGTGGTGTAGACCGGCAGCTACAGCTCCGATTCGACCCCTAGCCTGGGAACCTCCATATGCTGCGGGTGTGGTGCTAAAAAACAAAAAGACAAAAAAAAAAAAAGCTAAACATGTTGTTTCAATCTAAGTTCATAAAACGACATTCCCATATATGTTTACACAGTTTCTTAAGCCTTAGAAACTGTCCAAATTTAAATACAAGATACCAGAAATAACATATTTGTTCACTTTTGTCTCCTTAAGCCATCATGTTTGATTCCAGAAAACCAGTACCAGAGAAGATATTAATATTTCCTACCCTAGGCTATTATTTCATAAGCAGGCATTGTGCTTTACGTATATCATGTCTTGTTTCCTCTTCACGACACTCTTCTGAGGTAGGTGTCTTAACGAATTTGTAAACAGTTTGTAGAATTTCCCTAGATCTAACTTCACATGGACGCGTGAATGCGGTCGTCTACATGCTTTTTGTAAAAGAAAAACTGTTTTCTTTTCTTTGGCTCCTAGGCTCCCTCCTCCCTTCTCTCTCTGCCGGAGTAAACACAACTTTTCTTCAGAAGGGCTGCTATATTTAATATTCTCCTTTGTGCAGAGGTTTTCGCATGTATGTGTGTATGATTACTAATGCATATAGACATACATTTAAAAAAATTTTGGTCACCATTTGTCTTCATATTACCCTCATGTTCCCTTTTTTTCTTACTCCACAAAAACTTATAGAAATTCCAGGAAATTATCTGGTAAGGTCAATAATAGTATTCCCATCTTACAGTGAGAACACCGAGGCTCATTATGTTTTTTGTTGTTGTTTGGGAGGGGGAGTTGTTGTTTTCTGGCTGTTCCCATGGCATGCAGAAGTTCCCGGGACAGGGACTGAACCCATGTCGCAGCAATGACAACACCGATCCTTAACCCATGAAGCCACCAGGGAACTCTGAGGCTCCTAAGTTTTAAGTGACTTGTCCAGAGTCCTAGGGCTAAATGATGGCAGAGGCAGGATTTGAACCCATAACTGCCTGTCTGAAACATGCTCCATGAACACCAAAGGGAAAATGGAAACAAAAAATAAACACAAACAAAAAAAATACCTCTTGTGTTCTTTAAGTTTGGGTTAAATTGTTCCTGATAAGAGACAAAATTCTCATCAGCTTGTTTGTCAAAAGCATTAGGGCATTTGTTTAAAAAGACAGTTAAAAAGCACCATTCATCCTTTCAAATTACAGTTTTCTCCAGGTATATGCCCAGGAGTGGGACTGCTGGGTGAGATGGTAGTTCTGCATTTAGTTGTTTCACGGATCTCCACACTGCTCTCCACAGTCGTTGCACCAACCTACATCCCCACCCACAATGGAACAGGCTTCCTTTTTCTCCACCCAAGTATTTATCGCTTAGAGACTTTTTGATGATGGCCATTCTGACTAGAGTGAAGCTAATACCTCATTCCAGATTTGGCTTTCATTTCTCTCATACGAAGTGACGTTGAGAATCTTTTCATGCGTGTTTTTGGCCACCTGTGTGTCTTCTTTGGAGAAATGTCTATTTAGAGCCTCTGACCATTTTTTAAAATGGGTTGTTATTTTGATATAAAGCTGAAGGAGATGTTTGTATATTTTGGAGATTAGTCCCTGGTCAGTCGCTTTTTGTTCAAAAGATTTTCTCCCACTCTGTGCGTTGTCTTTTCATTTTTTTTTTTAATGCTTTTCTTTGCTGTGCAAAAGGATGGGCTTAAAGATTATCATACGAAGTGAAGTAAGTCAGGCAGGGAAAGGCAAATATCACGAGATCACTAATATGTGGAATCCAATTAAAAATGATACAAAAGACCCTATTCACAAATCAAAAACAGATTCAAAGATTTCGAACCCAAATTTATGGTTACCAAAGGGGAAAGGTTGGGGGGACGGATGGGTTGGGAGGTTGGGATTAGCATATACACACTACTACACATAAAATCAATCAGCAGCAAGGACCTACTGCATAGCTCGAGGAAACCTATTCAGTACTCTGTGATAGCCTATATGGGGAAAGAACCTGAAAAAGAATAGATATATATGAATATATATGACTGATTCACTTTGCTGCGCATTTGAAACTAACACAACATCAAAAGTCATCTAGAAAATCCAATAAAACTTACTCAAAAATAAATAGAATGCAAAAATTTTAGAATAAAAAGCACTCTTCATCATGCACCCAGAGTCGTGCAACCCCAATAAGCCCCCATGGGCACCCTTCTGAGCAGGATCACTATGCCTAGGGACCCTCCATCACATAATGAATGCACCACAATTGATATCGGACTCTTTCTATCAAAATTACTTTTATACACCATAAAAATGAGCAGAAACTCAGAGCCACTTTATTGCTCCAAGTTCTTTCCTAAGAACATGGCCTCAAAAGTATATGATGAAGCCACACATCCTTCAAGTTCAAGGGCTGCTCAGGATTGGACCTTAACCAACAGCCCAACTTCACTCTTCCAATTCCAGGAACAGACAGAAAGCACAAGGCTTTTCAGAACTGCATCTATTTTCTGGCACGGTTAGAACTGAGGAGAGGGCGTTCTTTACCTTTTGCCAAATCAGCGGTGGAAACAAACGTGCACTAGCAGAATTTTTGAACCAAGTGGGATCACGAAAAAAAAAGAACAAGCTTGTCCTTACATTTATGGCCTCAATTCGATTCGCAAATATTTTTACAAGTCTTCTACGTGCCAGTTAATACATTCTTGGCGTTTACTAAGATGCATAGGTCTGGCCAATGAGCTGTGTGTGAAATTGACGTGTCATTTCCAAACCAGAGCATTTGTCAGTGGGAGAATCATCCAGGTTCCTTGTCCCTCTGCCACGGGGACAAATAACATAAGATACGGGTGGTTCTTACGTAGGATGTCAATCTGCATCTCTAAAGCAGAACCCCCAGCTGACCCATTTGGATGCTGAGAAGCCAGGAATAAACTAAGGTTTGTAGGGTGTTTTGTTACTGCATCAAAACCTAGCTCATCTTGACTGATAAACCCAACCAAGAAAATTAAGAAGCAGATACAGTAAGGTACTCAGAACAAAGGGTATCATGAAATTGTCACTCCAGAACTTTTATTTTAAAAAAAAAAGGAAAAGCACTCTACTATTTTAGAGAAAGCGCAAGACTATTAGGTCGACTATTTGAAAACAGAAGAAGGTAAATCTTTGATGTAAAGGCCACAGGTCATTTTTCACAGGACTTATCTGTATAATCCATCTAAGCGAAAGCCTTTCATCTCTCCTCCAGCTCTGATGGGGGAAAAAAGAGGGACAGAAAGAAACAATGGTACCTCATACCTGCAAGCAAACCCTTTGAAGCAAAGGAAAAGGAAAAAAAACCTTGTAGAAAGCAACAGGGATGCACTGACCTTCTGCACAGTGGTTGTCAGGTCCAGGCAAAGCTGAATGATTTTGTTCTTCGTTACTGAGAAATCGGTGATCCCTGTAAACGGCGTCCTAGAAAGCAACGAAAATCCTCATTAAAGAAAAAGGGGGAGAAGAGGAACCCACTGGGGTCCCACACTGTGTGTCAACAAGCACGGCTACACAATAGGCTGGTTTAAATTGCTCCGCAACATCTCCCTCCCAAAAAACACACAAAGTGGGAATCTACAGAGAAAAGAGACAGATGTTCTAGATTAAAAAAAAAACAACAAAAAAAAAAAACAACAAACCAAAAACCCACACCTCAAAAAATGAGCCAAGAGAATTAACATCTCTTCAAAAGCCAACTAACAGCCTTTATACAACCAAATAATCAGTAATGTTTAACCTCGGAAAAACTCAACTCCTCTCTAAGCTGAGGCCGCTTTGTTCCTGCTATTCACTTGCTCAGTCACTTCCAGAGGGACCCTAAAATCAACCACTGATGCAGAACTCCCAGGCTGCCAAGGCCGGACAGGGACAATGGTGCCTTTTCCTCAGGCAAAATCCAGACGTGCATGCATCTCAGACCCGCCTTCAACAGGACAGCAAAGCACCCCCAGGACTCACCGGTCCAGCCAAGCTAACAAGGCCTTGGCAGCGCCTATGAGCTCCACCACGGAAGTCAGAAACTCATTGGGGGGCTTGTGGGAGGTGTTTCCATCATAAGCTGGACTTTTCCGCCGGCCACTTATGTAATTCTGTAAATTGTGGGAAGATGCTCGAAGTTTCAAAACCAAGTTCTTCATGTTATCAGTTTCAAGGCCATAATTCTGTGGACAACAAAATCGAAGGGAAAAAAATTCAAAACCATCAACAATGTATACATTCTCCTAATGATTCAAAAGCCCATGGAGTCAGCTTTTGAATTATTCTCTTCCTGAAATGCCCCTCCCACAAATTTTGGCAGGGACAGCTCTTTCTTATCACTTTCATCCTAATTAGCCCAAATGTTTCTTCTTCTTCAAGGCTGCTAGGACAGTCTAGAGCAGTTTCTCACCCTTTAAATGCCTTACTGACATTTAAAGCCCCATGATTCTTTGTTTGGGTTAGGAGGTGGGAATTCCGGCAGACTGCGGGGTGTCTACCTGGCCTCTACTCATTAGATGCCAATAACGTACCTTCCCCTGTTGTGACAAATCAAAAACGTCTCCAGGGCGTTCCCGTTGTGGCTCAGCAGGTTAAGAACCTGACTAGAATCCATGAGGATGTGGGTTCAATCCCTGGCCTTTCTCAGAGGGTTAGGGATCGGGTGTTGCCATGAGATGTGGCATAGGTCACAGACATGGCTCAGATCTGGCATTGCTGAGGCTGTGGTGTAGGCTGGCAACTGCAGCTCGGATTCGACCCATAGCCTGGGAGCGTCCACGTGCCACCCCTACGGCTCTAAAAAGACAGAAAAAAAAAGTCTCCAGACATTGCCAAGTCCCCCTTGAGGCCACTCTCCAGCCCATCGCCTCTGTCATCTCTGAACCACCTCGTTCACTGCTGTCCTCCACACGTGGACGTGGGTCTGCGAGAGCTGGGCCCAGTGTATACTGCTCACTGCTGCACCTCCAGGAGAGCAGATGTAAGGCAGCCAGGGAACGGATGGATTTCGAGACTCACGCAGAAACAGAGCAGCACTGACTGAACATCGATTCACCTGAAAGGTCATTTCTGTCTCATGTGCGTCTAACCTCTGCTCTTTCTCAACAATGTTCGACGTACTTGGGGGCTTTTCAAAAATCCATTTTATGGGACAACATCACCCTAGATGACTCCTTTTTAGATAAAGAACAAATCCCAAGAAACAGCACGTAATCTGAGACGACTTTGGGGGGAAGAAATGACTTGCAGTATTCAACTGCTTGTACATGTCCTAGGTTGGTTTTGTTTTCTTTTTGGTTTTTTTTGTTTTTGTTTTTGTCACACCCTCAGCACATAGAGGTTCCTCGGGGGCCAGGGATCCCATCCAAGATGCAGCTGCAACCTGCACCACAGGATCCTTAACCCCCTGTGCTGGGCCAGGGACTGAACCCACAGCTAGGCAGCAACCCCAGCTGAAGTCGGATCCTTAACCCACTGCACCACAGCGGCAACACCGTGTTTCCATCATTTTTTAACAAAAAGTGAAGCTACTTCTGCGGTATATGAAACTGTGTCGATAGCATCCCACAGCAAGAATGTGGTACCATTGAAAAAACGGATGATACTGCAAGGCCAACATCACTGAACACTTTAGGCCAGAAACTAGGCTAAGTGCTTGGCAAGTATTATTTCAGGGACAGTCTCTGAAGGTGGAAATGATATTAACTCTGTTTTGCAGGTGAGGAAACTGAAGCACAGAGACACAGCCGGGTAGGATTCTGACCAAGGCACTCTGCACGGAGGGCACAGCTTTGGATCACCACGCTGTCCAACACAAGGCCAAGTGATGAGATAGAAAACAGGCTGGGCACCGGACAAGGCAAAGGCAAAGTGGCCAGTTCTCCTGCATCCAGCACAAACTAAGGAGTTGCTTAACTCCCCTCACTCTATCCTGTCTGCTTCATCCCCTCTGCTGTGTTAGAAGCTTCGTTCGTTCAGCCGGCCTCAGCCATCTCTGACCGCACCTTCTGAGAGGCCAGCGGGCTT
The DNA here is from genome assembly GCF_016906955.1 of Phacochoerus africanus. Classification (NCBI taxonomy): domain Eukaryota; kingdom Metazoa; phylum Chordata; class Mammalia; order Artiodactyla; family Suidae; genus Phacochoerus; species Phacochoerus africanus. Next base: position 12,373,586 of record NC_062545.1, on the reverse strand, counting down.
TCTTTGGATCTGATCACCGCTCTCGTCCCTACTGAATCTAGCCTGTCCCTCTGCTCCTCCTCTGTCAGAGCCCCCCCCCATCTCTACTGCCTCAGGGAGAGGCGAGCCATGTCTCAAAATCAAGATACATGGAGCAGAAATACACCAGGGGATCTTCTGCCAAGAAGAGCAGCGGTAAGTAGTGATGCCAACGATAAAAGAGTCCTTCACAAAAATATTTCTGACTTTAATTCGATTTTATGGGACCTTTACATGTATGCTGCATGTTGCTGCTTAGTAAAATAAAAAATAAGTTTTTAAACATTTTAGAGAGTGGAGTTTCCACTGTGGCGCAATGGGATCAGCGGAGTCTCTATAGCTCCAGGACGCAGGTTTGATCCCCAGCCCAGCACGGGAGGTTAATGGATCCAGCATTTTGCGCAGCTGCAGCGTAGGACACAACTTCAACTCAGGTCTGATCCCTGGCCCAGAAACTGTACATGCTTCAGGACAGCCAAAAAAAGGAAAAAAAAATAAATAAAAATTCAGACAGAAATTTTGAAAAGTGAAGAAAAGAACTTCCGAGATGCATGAACTAAAAACTGCCTTCGCAAGCTTTAAAAAAAAAAAAAAAAGTAAATTTCATAACAAAAACGAGTCTTCGGTATTAACAGTGGTGTTCCATCTAAACTTGATATTCATTCATTTTTTTTTTCACTGTCATTTTCTGGAGACCAAAATATAGTCTTGCTTTCAATAGAAAAGACAAAAATAAAAAGATGGATTTTCATCATGGCATTTTTAAATTCAGAGAATCAAAGACTCACAACGGAATGGATAAAGAGCCACATGACACAGCCTGTTTTGAAGGACTTGCGACTATGATTAAAGGGAACTGTCCCCTTATTGAGTTTATGACTCAGCCTGCCAACTTACATGAAGAGTTCTAACTAAAAGCAGGAAATTCCGCTTTCTATCACCAAGGTCACCAGGAATTACTTGGAACTTTTATTACCATACACATGCCTTAAACTCAAAGAGGATTAGACGCATTTTAGTGTTACAAGAAATTTTAAACCTCAACCTTCTACAAACTCATCACTGTTAATATTCAAATAAAGGAGTGTAGCGTATTAATTGGTTCTTTGCATTTCCCCTCAGTTTCTCTGATTCTTTCTTAACTCCCTCAAACAAATCACGGGACTAGAAAGCTGGATAGATGTAGCTCTAACACATTATAATTTAAAAAAGAAGTAAAGAAGGAACAAAGTAAGGAGGGAAATTCCTTCCCTTCTATCCCATTCCGACAGCAAGAAGAGAACAAGAAACTGATTATATCGGCTCCAAAGAACCTCCACTGCAGAAACATAATCAGGAAAGGATTATTGACTTAAGTGCCTCACAATGAAAGACAGTAAATGAATCATTTCTCAGACCAGATTTGATTATTTTCACTAATCTTCTCCCTAGAAATCTGTCTCCTTCAGAAACTGATTGATTTGAGAGAAGGTATCAAGAAGATACAAACTAAGAAATGAATTTCCAAAGATCTAGACATATACTAACAAGCACCTTCCCCCGAGACCTCCCTTCATTAGAAGTTAGCCATCAGGGGCCAGTTCCCGGCCTGGCTGACACAGGAGACAGGAAAAAAGGAAACAGCCAGAGTCACAAAGTGTCCTCTGGTGTCACAAAGTGGAGACATTTTAGCTATGGACAAATCCGACACAACCCCTCTGCTACTTTCTTTTCCTACTCCTGCCAGCTGTCTGTGATCTAAGGGGCATGGGGGTTACAGAGTGGCACAGACACACCATCAAATCCGTTTTACTAACTCAGGTTAATGAAGTTTTAATCTAAGAAATATACTTCACAGTTTAACAACCTCAGAAGCAAGATCAAGTACAAAATGCAAAGGTTCCTCTTCCGCCAGGATTTCTCCCCATAACAAAAAGGGTAACATTTTTTTACTTGTCGCCTCGGCTGGGTCATGACAATCATCTCAGGGGTTACGTGAGTGCAGAGGAGCACCCTGGGCAGGTAGTTACATGACGGGTATTTCGCTGAAGCCCCCATGTAGGTGGCACCACTTCATATGTGTATGGATTCCACCTTTGTTCCTGCTCTCAGCCCGCTTAGGTCCCGGCCGTGGTCTTCAGGAAACTAGGGTCTGGTTGCTCGGGCAAAGAGAATGGATTTTACAATTATACTTTATTACTCTCTATCCCACCCTAGAGACCAAGCCTGTCCAACAAAACTTTCTGCAATGATGAAAAATGTTCTCCATCTGCACTGTCCAAATACGGCAGCCACCAGCCACAATGTAACTGTGTGACTAAGGAATTGAATACTATTTCATTTTAAATAATTTTTTTTTTGGTCTTTTTGGGGCTGCACCCACAGCATAGGGAGGTTCCCAGGCTAGAGGTCTAATCGGAGCTGTAGCTACCAGCCTACACCAAAGCCACAGCAACACGGGATCCGAGCCGCGTCTGCAACCTACACCACAGCTCACGGCAACGCCGGATCCTTAACCCACTGAGCAAGGCCAGGGATCGAACCCGCAACCTCATGGTTCCTAGTCAGATTCATTTCCGCTGCACCACAACAGGAACTCCAATTATTTTAATTTAAATAGTCAACATGTGCGTAACAGCTGCTGGAAAAAGCAGCTCTAGAGCCTATCCCAGTTACCCTCTGCCCCCAGAGAGGAGAAAAACTGGGCTCTGCTTCGGAACTCAATCTGGGAAGTGGTCCTGGTTCTTCCTCAGCATACAAGTCACTCTCCAAAGCCACACCAGCCAGCCAAGGTCACCGTTCACAAAAGGTAGTGTCCTCCTGGCTCTCTATGCAGGACCAGCTCTTTGCGGTCCACCTGCTCACCGGTTGGGAATCTTAATCAATAGCTGGTCCCTATTTTCGCTTCCTCTAGATTCTATCTACCCCTTTCTTTCCAAAACTCTCCAGTGGTTTTGCTCTTCCCCCACCCACTCTTACTTCTAATTCTATTCATTTCCCGTCCATCCTAAAGGCAACATCCACTGAACTGTTTACATGAACATGTCTTCTATAATTCGGGAGACAACCGCACACACACAGCAACTGTGCAAGGCCTGGACTGTTCAAAGGCAAAAGATCATCACCAATTCAAATATATAAACATCTACATGGTGTGCATGGATTAAACAGATAATATAACTGACCCATGTGCTATAATATGAATATCTTAGAACAACTATACATGTAGTAAAATGCATTGAGTGATTTAAAAAAAAAAAAAAAGACGAGCTTCAAAGGAGATTACAGCAAGGCCAAAGATATTTTAGTTAAATGCTCTAAGACCTTCCCCAACTCAGAAAAGGCACCTTCATTTGAGAATCCTCCCACAACCCCCTGTCGAATGCATTCACTGGCACTCCTGATCTGCACAAAACATGTCCAGAATGAGTCTGAGGTCAAAACGTTGTCTCCAAAGGAAATAAGGAGGAAATTGTAGGAGATAAAACGCAGCTTTAGGTTCTGGCATGTGTCCAGCTTTGTTCACTTTAGTCTCATATTTTAAGAGGTAGAGAAGGGGGAAAGCAGAGAGGCAGCTGTTTTGTTAATTATCCCACTTGAGGTACACAACCTGCCCCGGCCCACCCTGCCTCCCCCCCTCCCTCGTGGTGGATTTCAAAGTCATTGACCTGCCTTCAAGGTCTGACCACAGAGTGAAACGGATGATCAGAAATAGCAGAAAAGGCCAAAAAGGTATGTTCCCAGAAAGTGTACTGGGAATAAACACAAACATGTCTTTCTGTACGAACAGTATACAGTTTTCATTATAAACGGGACGCAGACAACTTCTGGGCAGCACAAAACACAGCCACATCCAGGGCAGCGTCACCGTGCAGATGGGAAAAACAGACACCACCGTTTCCCTGGAGGTCACGGCACCAAAGTGTGCAGCAGAGTCAGGATTAAAATGCAAAAGGCTGCCTCCCAGGCCAGCGCTCACCCCACGTGGCCACAGTGTCTCCCTGGTGGCAGTTCATTTGTCACCCACAAATAATTTCCCCATGACTTTCCTAAACAAGAGGAGCACATCTGGGAGCCGAAGACGGGCCCTGTCCATTTTAAGAAGAACATGCACCAGGCCACAGGAGTTATATAATCAAGGGAGCGCAGACCAGCCACGGCGAAATCCTCGGGAGAGCATTCTTTCCCACCCTTCTCAGTGATGTAATTGTATATTCCCCTGGCTCAGGTTCACAGCATAATGAAACCAGCCTGAATGCTGCCGAGTGGGTCTGAATCCTGCCAGTGAAGGAAGCAGCATTCTTCACATGGCACGGCAGACGGACGTGGATCCCACTCTGTGCCAACCAGTTTATAAACACAATGCCCTTACAGGTGTTTTTAGCCCACACCTAAAAGGGCTCCCCACACGGCCACTGGTGTAATAGTCAGAACCTGGCAGGGTTGAACTCACTCATGTTCAAGCCAAAACTCAGTCATCTGCAAGAATAAGTTCACACTTTTCCCTGGTCTAGCCACCATCTCATTGGTGGATTATTTCAAGCACCGGGCTTTGTTTTTGAAATAGCACAAATATCTGTGCTAAAAACCTAAAATGCTTTTTCTAGTAACAAAAACAGACATGGAAATCTGAATCCATTTGTCATTTCAATGTAGAACACACATTCATTCAGAACCATCGTCATATTTTTGTTCTTTATAAAGGATAAGAAAATAAAACCAGGAGCTCCCATGGTGGCTCAGTGGAAACGAACCCAACTAGTATCCATGAGGATGCAGGTTCAATCCCTGGCCTCACTCAGTGGGTTAAGGATCTGGCGTTGCCGTGAGCTGTGATGTAAGTCACAGACGCAGCTCAGATCCCATGTTGCTGTGGTTGCGGCGCAGGTTGGCAACTGAAACTCCAACTTGACCTCTAGCCTGGGAATTTTCATATGCCACAGGTATGGCCCTAAAAAGCAAAAAAGAAGGGGAAAAAAAGGAAAGCATGAAAAAAGAAAAGAAAAGAAAAGAAAGAAAAGAAAAAAGAAGAAAAGAAGAGTTCTCGTCTTGGCATAGTGGAAATGAATCCGACTAGGAATTATGAGGTTGAGGGTTCGATCAGTGGGTTAAGGATCCAGTGTTGCCGTGAGCTGTGGTGTAGGTTGCAGACATGGCTTGGATCTGGCATTGCTGTAGATGTGGTGTGGGCCAGCAGCTGTAGCTCCTATTAGACCCCTAGCCTAGGAACCTCCATAAGCTGCAGGTGCAGCCCTATAAAGACAAAATAAATAAATAAATAAAACGAATCAGAACTCTTTCCATAAAAGGTAAACTTTTTCTAAAGGACAAAAGAGCAAATATTTTAGGCTTTGAGTAGACACAGGGTACCTGTTACAACTACCTGACTCTGCCACGGTAGCACAAAAGCAGCCACAGATAACATTTCAATGAATGGCCATGACTATGTTCCAATAAAACTTTATTTATAAACATAGACAGTGGGCCAGATTTAACTTGCAGGCCATAGGCCGCCAACTCTACTAGCAAATGATTTCTTCCCTTCTGATATTATTCTCAGCTTATGCTGTACTTCAACGGATGGTTAAGAAAACGTTGATCAACTCAAGTGCAAAACCACGGAGATTTAAAAAGATGAGCTTCTTAATAACATCATCACAGTACAGATCACCTTCCCCTGAACTAACCAGTGCACAGAGAAGGTCGACAGCCTCCAATACAAGTTCCTGGTGTCCAATTCGTGTGACACCCAGCTCCTCAAGATCCTGATGGGAAATCTGTAGCAGCTGCTCTCCGTTTATCTTCTCCCGTTCAAACTTGTGGACGTACTGCTGCAGGCAATCATCTAACCCTACCAAAAAAGCAAAAAAAAGTACATTATTGGCATTTTGTTCCTTTACTCAAAGAATCACCCACATTTAAATCAACCTCAGGAACTGCCAATTATGCTCCACTGTCAGACTGTCTACACTACATGCATCCCAACCTGGAGGACACCTTTTATTTTCTTAAACAGATTTTAACTGCGCAACATAAAATGTTCAAATGGATCCAGCACAATTTTGACATTTCCTTTTCTGCTAAAAGAGTCAACACTAACCCCTGCTGATTCGAAATGCCAGTTATTTACACTAGCCATAGGTTTGTCTGCTTGCTAAGCAGTCTTCCTCTAGGATACCATCCCTCTCTAGCCCCTGTGATCCCAGTGGACCTGCCAATCAAGATGCTTTGCCACAGTGACTGGCCAGCATATTCTATTTATCAGCCAATTGTAGGTTCAGAGATGACCATGGGACCAATCAAAATCTTCCCTGATATTTGATACATAAACATAGGAAGACAAAGGCTCTTTTTCCCTTTCCAATTGGAAATCATAAATATACAACCTTGCAGATGCTGGCAGTCATTTTTCTGATCAGCTTCTTAAAAATAAATCCATTGGAGAGAAACAAAATGCCCTGTTAAAAATCCCACGTCCCTGGATCTAATCTTGCTTAAAGGTACTTCTACACTCCAGAATTTTTTACTTAAATTAAAATAAATTCCCTTCTCAGCTTAAGCTTCTCTGGTTGGAGTTTCTGTCCCTTGCAACGGAAAAAGTTCTGATGAATACAGAAACCAAAGGAGAAGTACCAGCAGTGGTACCAGAGAAAGGCAATGTTAAATGAGTTAGCTTATGGGAATTTTCCCAGGTCAAATACCCCTGCCAATAGTGTTGCACTTCAATGCTCTCCTACAGTGATTAAAAAAGGTGAGCCTAAAATAACTTGGAATTCTTCATTCCTATATAGCGAACTCTCTGATCAACATGTTTTAACGGTTTTACTGAAAAATTTTACACTGAACAATTGATGTATTTAAGCCTACTAATAAAAGCCACCTTAGTGTTTTAAAAGCCTAGATTTATATAAGTTCAATCCCCACACAAAAAAAATGAAAAGTCAATTTAACTAGAACAAAGTACGTGGAAAGCATGTGCCCTCCCCACCCAAACACGCACACGCACGCACACACACACACACACACACACACTTCATTTATTTCTCACGAAAGCTCTCCATGTGGGCACTTACTTTTGGCAATATTACATTCCTGGATCTCAAAATCTGGGCACTAGGCTAAATAATATCTCTGCCCCACACACTTTCACCTTTTGCCTCCTGAGAAGATATAGAAAGAGGAACACTGTCCTGGCAACTGTTCGGGGCTATCAATTCCAGGAAAAGGAGGTAAGAATTAATTAATTCTATAAAAACGAGATGAAACCAATCCATCCTCCCTGAAGTGACATCCGTCTAGCAGAGGGGTGCTGTCACACAGCAACAAGGTTGGGGACACAGATATAAACCCAGCTCCACTTTGATGGCCTTGAGCCACAAGTGGCCTCTGTGGTATGTGAGTCTAACAGGCAGAGGGGGCCACACGAGTCAGCACATGGGGCGGTCTGCACAGAATCCACCTGCAGTGGGCAACAGTGACGAAGGCCAAGAGCTGAGGAGAGCGCCTCACTACTCTACTCCCATTTTACAGATGACTAAGTGAAGGCTTGTGGGGGCTGCAGAACTCATCCACAGTCACATAGTTGGTAAGATGCCAAGAGGGATTTTGTTAGCCATTTTCTTCAGCTCGATAGAGAAGAAAGGAGCTTGAGTTCCAATCACAGTTTTTTGACCCAAGCCCTATCCTTCTGCATTTTACCCAGCGAATCTGGGATTATAAAAATTCCTCTCTGAGCATCTTCCTAAATAAGCAATAAGGTCTAATTACAAAACACTTATTAAAATCATGGAAAGCGAGAAGTGCTGAGAAGGGACTTCCGATTTCATTGAATCCAAATATTGGGAAAGTATGAACAAAAGGTGAATTACTGTGAATTTTACCCTAAATCACTCAGCCAGTTTTTTTATCTTAAGAATATATTTTTAAAATTTATTTATTTTTTATTATAGTTGAGTTATAGTATTGTGTCAATTTCTGCTGTACAGCATAGTGACCCCGTCATACCTATATATACCATATTTTTTTCATACCATGTTCCACCGTGTTCTACCCCAAGAGACTGGACATAGCTCCCTATGCTGTACAGTAGGACCCCACTGCTTATCCATTCTAAATGTAATAGTTTTCATCTAGCAACCCCCAAACTCTTGGTGGGAATGTAAATTGGTACAACCACTATGGAAAACAATATGGAGGTTCCTCAGAAAACTAAACATAACATATGTTAGTTTTTTTAAATCTTTTCTTTTTTTTTTGTCTTTTTAGGGCCACACCCACGGCATATGGAGGATCCCAGGCTAGGGTCAAGTCAGAGCTGTAGCTGCCAGCCTACACCATAGCCACAGTAATGCCAGATCCAAGCTAAGTCTGCAACCTCTACCACAGCTCACAGCCACATCGGATCCTTAACCCACTGAACGAGGCCAGGGATAGAATCTGCATCCTCACAGATACTAGTCAGATCTGTCAACCACGGAGCCACAAAGGGAACTCCTTTTAATCATTTTTTAAAGTTTTATTGTGGTTTAGTTGATTTTCAATGCTGTGATCATTTCTGCTGCACAACAAAGTGGTTCAGTCATACATGTACCCACATCCATTCTCTTTCAGATTCTTTTCCCACACAGATGATCACAGAATATTGGGTAGAGTTCCCTGTGCCATTCAGCAGGTCCCCAATGGTCAGTCACTGCCTACACCTCAGTGTGCACATGCCCACCCCAAGCCCCCAGTCCATCCCTCCCCCCTTCACTTAGCCAGTTTTAAGCCAGATCAAACCAGTATCTTTACAATCTCCTCCCCCCAGAATGTTCTCTTCCTTTGCCTATTTCTAAGCTTTAAGAAAGCTTTGAGTTTGATAGAAATTGCTTGCTGAAAGAATTTTTGCTTTAATTGGTTTTTAGTTTTTGCTTTTATTTGTCGTAAAAGTTTAATATTATACATTTAATCTTTGTTATGGTTGAATGGATCATCCTCCAAGATTCATATGCTGATGTTCTTTTTTTTTTTTTTTGTCTTTTTGCCTTTTCTAGGGCCGCACCTGCGGCATATGGAGGTTCCCAGGCTAGAGGTCTAATCAGAGCTGTTGCTGCCAGCCTACACCACAGTCACAGCAATGCCAGATCCGAGCCTCGTCTGTGACCTACACCATGGCTCACGGCAACACCAGATCCTTAACCCACTGAGCAAGGCCAGGGATTGAACCCGAAACCTCATGGTGCCTAGTCGAATTCGTTAACCACTGCGCCATGACGGCAACTCCCATATGTTGAAGTTCTTTTTTTTTTTTTTGCTATTTCTTGGGCCACTCCCGAGGAATATGGAGGTTCCCAGGCTAGGGGTCGAATCGGAACTGCAGCCACTAGCCTACGCCAGAGCCACAGCAACACGGGATCCGAGCCGCATCTGCAACCTACACCACAGCTCACGGCAACGCCGGATCGTTAACCCACTGAGCAAGGGCAGGGACCGAACCCGCGACCTCATGGTTCCTAGTCGGATTCGTTAACCACTGCGCCACGACGGGAACTCCTGAAGTTCTAATCACCAATACCTCAGAGCATCAAAGTATTTGGAGGAAGTGTCTTTAAAGAGGTGATTAATGGCAAAATTATTAAAGACATAAGCAACTGGCTATGAAGGGTGACAGTTCAAATGAGGTCCATACAGTTGAGCCCAAACTCAACACAACTGGTGTCCTTCTAAGAAGAGGAGACTTACATACACACAAAGGCACTGGGAGAAGAAGGTACCTACGAGCCAAGAAGAAAGGCCTCAGAAGAAACTATCCCTGTGGACACCATGATCTCAGATTCCTGGCCTCCAGAATTACGAGAAAATTATTTCCTGTTGTTTCAGCCACCCAGTCTGTGGTCCTCTTTATGACAGCCCTAACAAACCAGCGCAAACCTAATAACATTTCATTCCATATTCATCCACATGTGATAAACTCCTTCCTAAAATAAACCCAGTGACCAACAGAACTGCAATTCATGTTTATTGTGCCAAGCCAGTTCATTGCTCCAAATACGAGAATAAAACTGAGAGATTCATTATAATTTTCACATGCCAAATAAATTAGTCAATTAAATTTAAAGTGAGGGAACCATGTACAATGGCTGTTCATTAAACTTTATCCCTGAATAATAAATAGAAATAAGATGAGGCCAGATTTCTCTTTAACTGTGAAAAGTTTCACTGAAGAAACAGAAAAAAAAAAAAAATCTGGCTTAAGAGCATTAAAGAAAAATTTTGGACACAGAGAAGAAGGTTGAGATGAGAGATATGATGAGGATTCTGGATAGGATGGGAAAGAACCCAAGAAAAACAGCAGAACATTTGCCTGTAAAAGGGCCAGAATCTCCTTGAGGATTCTGAGGAATATAAATGATCTGACTGCAACTAATCAAAGATTCCTGAGATGTAGGAGAATTACCAAGTAAAAACACCACAGTGTTACCCACCCAAATACAGAATCTATAGCGGCCTGAAGACTTTCCCCTGTGGAAGCAACCTAAACGCCCATCAAGAGATGACTGGATAAAGGGGATGTGGTATAGACATACAATGGAATATTACTCAGCCATAAAAAAGAATGAAAATGGCATTTGCAGCAACATGGATGGATCCAGAGATTATCATACTAAGTCAGTCAGCCAGAGAAAGACAAATATCATGTGAGATCATTAATATGTGAAATCTAAAAAAAAAATTGATACAAATAAACTTATTTACAAAACAGAAATAGATTCACAGACATAGAAAACAAACTTATGGTTACCAAAGGGGAACGTGGGGGGCAGATTGGGGAGGGAAAAAGTAAGAGTTTGGGATTAGCAGACATCCACTACTAGGTATAAGATAAACAAGCAGCTACTATATAGCAGAAGGAACCATATTTGATATTTTACAATAATCCATAATAGAAAAGAATCTGAAAAGAATAGAAATATATGTGTGTGCGTGTATGTGTATGATTGAATCCCTGCGCTACACACCTGAAACTAACACGACACTGTAAATCAACTACACTTCAATAAAAAGGAAAAATAAAAAGGCTTTCCCCTCAAGGGACACGTATATCGAATACACTAAGTTTTAAATAGTATTGTCCCCAGTTTTATTATCCTAATACATGATGGCCTATTGTTCAGTTATCCTATTGTTTAGAATACAATTACACATTCATAAACAGCCAAATCAAACTATTATGCAGTTCCACAAAGGAGGGGAAAATCCCCGATTTCAAAAAAACTGGCTTTAGAATTTGCAATAAACCACGCACTTTGTTAAATTTGCCGTTCTCTGCTTCAAGGAACATAGAGACTGTCTAGCAGGACCGAGAGAAACACATAATTAAACAAAATTAGATTAAACACATTCTATTTACACAAATCAAATTAAACACGTAATTCCATGTGAAAAGAATCGTGAAGGAAAGACGTTCCCACAGGCTGGAAGCCGCAGGGCGAAACAGCCCCCATGCCTGGGAATAATCCTACCCTTTCAAAGAAACCCCAAAGCCAAAAAGAAAGAAATGAAACATTTTACGGTTGTAAAAAATACTATTTTATGATTTATATCAGAAAGCAACAGAGCAGTGGTTAAGGGTCTGAGTTCCAATCTCAGTCTTGCTTTTTCTTGCTATCTGGGTACCTGGGGCAAGTTCCACAGTTGGCTTATTTATGAAACAGAGATAATATTATCTGCCACAGGGATCTGTAATGAAAAGTATTAATAGTTATGAAGAACTTAAACACGATGAAGCAAATAATACCCCATGCATTTTGTTAAATGAGGAAAGAGATTGATTCATTTCCTCGAAAGTGTTGAAAACAAAAGTTGCCTGAGAGACACACAAACTCCAAAATGCTTAGGTAACCCCTTCTGGAACACAGCAAATTGGACATAAAGCAAAATCTTAACAGCCTTTCTTACCACCTTCCTTGCAAAGTGTCCCCAGATTTGGAAACTTGCCATTATCATTGACCCCACCTAAAAATGTTGAGGATTTACGCCAAAAAATAAGCATCATGAAAGAGTCTTCTTTTTATCTATTGCTTATTCTCCAGCATCTAGAACATTGTTGGTACACAACATTTGTGAAAGAAATAAATGAATGTACGAGAAAAACAAAGAACTTCATGAATAAATATTCAGGTCATACCAACACACGAGTCACCTGATGCTATTTTCCCACGCAAGTGAGCCACGAAAGGTAACAGCAGCACCGAGTGTGCTATCAGTTAGGGTATTTGTGGCAAGTTTCCCGGTTTCTTCGAGACGAAAGGAGGGCATTTCCATATTGAGAAATAGAATAAACTAAATAGAACCCCCAAATGAAAGTCCGATCTTTGACAAGATATTTGCCCTGTACTAAGAATTAGCTTTTATTAATTAATTCATCTCTCCAGAACCAGGAAGCTAGTGATGCATGAAGACTGAGAAGTGAGAGTCGATGCCTCAGTGCAAAACCTCCAGCGCTATTCTCTTCCTACTTTCTGTACGAGACTAAAATCAGATCGGTGACTAGGTTAGTCTGTTCCAGCAGGTATAACTTTGAAGAATTTCCCAAAGCTATGCTCTCCACCTGTAGGCTCAAGTCAGCAAAAGCTCTAATTCTGCAAAGACCGTGAGACCCGAGAGGTTCTTACAGCCCTTCACCATCAAGCACTTTTGATCATTAAAATATTTTTCACCAGAGGGGCTTTGTTTTGCATTTAAGGAAACATTTTGATTCAGAAATCCATCTAGACATTCCTGCTGTGGCACAGCAGGTTAAGAATCCAGCGTTGTCTCTGAGGCAGCTCAGGTCTGATCCTTGGGCCAGCGTAACGGACTAAGGATCCAGTGCATCAGAGCTGTGGCTCAAATTCCATTCCTGGCCTGGCAACTTCCACATGCTGAGGCTGCAGTCAACAAAGAAAAAGAAAGAAAGCAAGAAATCAGTCTAGCTGAAGCGTGTAGATTCACATCTCATTGAGGACTTTGAAGGGCCACAAGCGACAGAGGCTGCAAACAGGGTTTGGGTATGCCTCGCTCTGTGATGGGGAGAATCAGGCACAGGTCACACGATTCAATTTAATGGAGCCATGAGCACACACAAGCCACTGAACTAGGGACAAACCCCAACTGCAAAGGAGATGAGGACAGAGCAGGAGGCCAGTGCTGATGATGTGAGCCAGAGGGTGGAAAGAAGACCTAGGTAGGACATTAACACCGAATTATATCGAATGTTAAACCTAATAGTCTCGGCATTCCCAACACGTTTAAAAACAGCAAATGGCAGAGCGCCTGCTGAGGCTCAGCAGTAACGAATCCGACTAGGATCCATGACGACGAGGGTTCGATCCCTGGCCTCGCCCACTGGGTGAAAGATCCGGCGTTGGGGTAAACTGTGGTGTAGGTTGAAGATATGGCTCCGATCTGGCATCGCTGTGGCTGTGGTGTAGGCCGGCATCTACAGCTCCAACTCTAGCCTGGGAACTTCCACAAGCGGTGGGTGTGGCCCTAAAAAGACAAAATAAATACATGAATACAAATAAAAATAGTAAACGGCAAAGACCTGACCTCAAAGCCCTTCAGCCTTCTCAACTTACTGATACTCTTGGTCTAATATATTATCACATCCCCCCAAATTCAGAAGGGTGGTCTACCGTCCAGACCTCCCAATGTCATTTTATGAAGGGAGCCACCACCCCCATCCTGTGGGGACTGACTTTCTTTTGCCACCCTGTTTAGTTGAAGCCTGTGGGTTTTAATTTAAAAACAAGACCATAAAACTGGTTTAAGTATAGCAATCTGAATGCAGGCAATAACACCATTTGAAACATAGGGTGTGCTGACTTTTAGCTGTGTCATTTTAAGGGGTGGAGGAATTCTCTTTGCCTGGTCAGGCCCTGGACTGACTGGCCTTTCCTGAAGAGTCAAAACCACAGTCAGTGTCTCTAGGAAGGAGGGAAAGGAGGAGGCCGAAGGGCAGCCTGAGACAAAAGGAACACCCTTTTGTCTGTTCCGCTGTTCCGCTGCCTTTGCACCTGCTGGGGCCCTGATGGAGGCACAGTTCCTCCCTCTGGATGTGGAAGGACCTCACTTCCTCCCAAGCCATCCTCTTTCTCTGCTGTCAGAATATCCTGTATCTGCTCTGAGGGGAGAAACTGCAGCCATGACCTTCCTTCTTTGGCTCAGGTTCCTCTGGCCTCCCCGCCCATCTCAAGAAGTCAAAAGGCAGCAGGAAAAGCAGCACAAACTGCACACTGAAGATAATACAAGCCCAACCTAATGATCAAAATGGTGAATTGATGTTTCCAATCAAATGAGGACCAGATCTAAGAGAACTGCTAAAAACATGGTCTCACATCTCCCAATGTTAATGAAAATCACACATTAAATACGTATTTGCCTTGTGATTTTTTTTTTTTTTTATCTGCACCTGTCACATTCAGGCCAGGGAATGAACCTAGACAGAGCAGTGACAAGGCTAGATTCTTAACCACTAGGTCACCAGAGAATTCCTGCCTTGTGAATTTTTTTAATTTTTTTTTTTTTTTAGGGCCGCACCTGTAGCATATGGAAGTTCCCAGACTAGGGGGCTGAATAGGAGCTGCAGCTGCCAGCCACAGCCACAACAACGCCAGCTCCAAGCCACATCTGGGACCTATACTGCACCTCATGGCAATGCCAGATCCTTCCTTAACCCACTGAGCAGGACCAGGGATCGAACTCACATCCTCATAGATACTAGTCGAGTTCATTGCCACTGAGCAACAATGGGAACTTCTAAAAATATTTCTTACCCTTTGGAAATGCCTATTTCTTCTTCTTCTTCTTTTTTTAATGGCTGCACCCGTGGCATATGGAGGTTCCTGGGCTAGGGACTGAATCTGGCCAGGGCTGTGTCCTGTGCCGCAGTTATGGCAACACCGGATTCTTTAACCCACTGTGCCAGGCTGAGGATCAATCCTGCACTTCTACAGTGACCAGAGCAGCTGTAGTCAGGTTCTTAACCACTGTGCCACAATGGGAACTCGGAAATGCCAACTTCTTCTATTAGGCTTCATAAAACACACGCTAGTCCAGAAGCATGTGTATATTACTGATCAATATCTATTATTGTGCCCACAGATCATTTACTTATGGGAAAGCATGATCAAACACCTGAAGACTACAGAGCTATACAGTGGCACCTTCCAAATTCTGCTCTCAAATCCACAACTCGACACAGTTCAAGCCAGGATTCCTCATCTCTCATCAAGGCAGCCTCGCCCCCACTGTCCTTATTTTGGTCGAGGACTCCAAGGTGTAACAGAGTTGTCCAACCAGAGAGTGGGAGCCATGCCCTCCTCTTCCAGATTCTTCATCCCCAGGACTTCAAATCTTCAGGCCTCGGTTCTCTCCAATTTAATGATGAGTAGCCCTCTCCTAGGTGCCCTCGCTGTCACAGCTGCCCAGGTTTCTACCGTCATCTAGAAACCTGTTGCCATGCTCAGTCCCTTCTTCCTCTTGATTCGTCTGCCACAATTTGACCTGAGCAAAACCATCCTCTCCTCAACAGACCCCAATCCGGGAGCTTATCAGCAGGGCCTTCCAAGCCCTTTAGGGCCTGTCCTCTTCCAAACCCTCTAGAGTCCTGCTTTTCCATAACATTCATCCTTCTGATGAGGACGTAGAAGATACCCCTTAGCTGCAATGCTCCCAAAGGAACAAAGGTGGAGTGGAATTCACAGGTCGGCAAATACAGCTCAGGGACCAAATCCAGTCCACTGCCCAGTTGTGCAGGCAAAGGTGTGCAGGAATACAGCCCTGCTCTCTTGTTTCCATACTGCCTCCCGCTGCTTTCGAGACACAATAACAGACCTGAGTCGTAGAGACAGACCAAATGCCCACAGGGCCCAAAACATTGATTCTCTGACCCTCTGCAGGAAAGGCGTGTCAGCCCTTGGCACGACTCACAGCAGCGAGGAGCACAGAAGTGACAATCCACCTGCCAACTGGAAAAGCAGACTAGACTGGGAACGAGGTAAATCTGTTTCTTTCTTTCCTTTTTGTATTTCAGAAAGAATCGTTTCATATAATTTCATGAGAAAATGTTCTCTCCCTCCCTTCCCAAAAAGTCCTGAACATGTTTTAGGAGACCTCTCACAACTTTTTATATCTACTTTACACGCGGTAAAATTCCCCGATTTTCAGTGTACAAGTCGATGAGTTTTGACAAGTGCCTATAATCACGTAACCACACGGCAATCATGATATAAATTTATTTTTTCTTTTTATGGCTGCACCTGGCACACATGGACATTGCCGTGCCAGGGGTCCAATCAGAGCTACGGCTGCAACCTACGCCACTGCCACAGCCACATCGGATCCTTAACCCACTGAGCGAGGCCCGGGATAGAACCTGCATTCTCACAGATACAATGTCAGGTCCTTAACCCGATCAGCCACAACGGAAATGCCCCGAGGTCAACATTAACCATCACCCCAGACTGTCTCCATGTGCCCCTTGGCTGTGTCAGTTCTTTCCCCACAGGCCCTTGCAGCCAACGACCTGCTTTCTAAGGAAGGGAACCTGATTCCTTTTCCTGCCGTTGTCCACGTCCCACCATGCACAGCACTGGCTGAAGCTCTTACTTCCAGTCCTTGTTTGTGTGAACGAACAGGCTTCAATTAAAACTACACACACACACACACACACACACACACACACACACACACACACACACAGAGTCCTACTCACAGCTCTGAGTTTCTCAGTCATCCCGCCAGGCTTCCAGTTAACTATAAGCTGAAGAAAGGGTACCACAACTAAATGCAGTCTGAAAAGTGGGTTAGAAGAACTCTAAGTTCCTCTCCAATCTAAAAGTCTACACTTCTCAGTAGATGCAAACTAGTGGACACAGGATGGTTAAACAAGGTCCTACCGTACAGCACAGGGAACTCCGGTCTGCATCCCAGGATAAACTGTTAAATAATAAAAGAACGAATAGTTCCCATTGTGGCTCCGCAGTTTAAGAACCCAACATAGATCCCTGAGGATGTGGGTTCAATCTCTGGCCTCAGTCAGTGAGTTAAGGATCCGGCATTGCTGCAAGCTGTGGTCTAGGTCATAGATGCAGCTCAGGCACTGCTGTGACGGTGGCATAGGCTGGCAACTGCAGCTCGACTCCTAGCCTGGGAACTTCCATGTGCCGTAGGCGTGGCGGTACAAAAAAAAAAAAAGAAAAAAAAAGAATGGATATGTGTATAACTGAGTCATTCTGCTGCACAGCAGAAATTAACAGAGCATTATAAATCAACTATACTTCAATTGAAAAACATTTCTTTAAGCCTCCACTTCTCTACTCAGTGTATTACCTGTGACTTGCAGAGTACAGAGAAGGAAATAAACTGCCCAGAAACTTAAATGCCAAACCTCCTCTGAGCCAAAAAACAATTAGCAAATGAATGAACTTGGACTTGAGAAAAACTGCCAGGTTTTCTGCCCTGATGAGAGCTGTGAGCCCATGAAGCCATTGCTGAGGCTGTGAGTCCATGAAGCCAACGCGGACAAAAGAATGCAGCAACAAATCCAGCCCTCTTTGATTTCTTACAAAAAGCAACAACAACAACAACAACAAACAGTATTTTGTTTCTAAAGCAAACTCAACACTCTCGCTAGTAACCCACGCCTTCTAAGACATAACGTGCCATTTCGAAGACATCAGAAGCTGTAATCAAGAAAACAGCCCCTCTTGGGGTTTCACTACAGCAGGAGAGAGTTTATGACTGAAACAGAACTTGGCAAGGGCAAACGTACCTGTGCCAGGATAATTTAAGGAAGTGAAAAGAGGAGTTCAGGGATTCGAGTTACCCAGAAAACAACAGTCAGGTGGACTGCCCTCCTCTGAGGTTTCTGAACGGGTAAGGAATGCAACCCAGCTGGAGATTTTAACCAGAAAACTCGGCCTTCCCAGGGGTAGGTCTGGCAGTCTCCCTACCCCCTCCTCTGCAGACTGCACAGCTTCTGACGCTGGGAAAGACACCCAGCCCGCCATCCCCCAGCATCCGGCGCCCTGCCAGTGCAGAAGTGCCCAGAGTGGGGACAGCGGCGGAAAGGACAGCAGTTAGTTGTCTGCAATCATCTCTGGGGGGAGATATTTATGCCAATGGAAATCACTGAAAAAGAGCTGCCATGCACATCAGGATCAACCAAAGAACTGACCGTCTAGAGAGATGATAGAATTTACAATATAATGAATGATAGCCCTGAACGTTCAGCATCCAGCTCCTTCCCCTGCCCCCCAAAGTATGATGAACTTGGAAGATAACGAGGAAGAGAGGGAAGAAATTCAGCAATCCTGGGTGTCTGAGGATGTGTGTTTGTGCCCATATAGGTACACATCATAGTTGTTATTAAGCACAAACTGCAAACCAAGTTTTCAGATTCTAAAAACAACAACATAATGCTGCAGATGAGCGCAAAGCATGCCACAAGCCTCTGGCACAAGAAATGTGTGCTCTCCAAGGCTGGCTGTTGTAACTCAGGAACCAAATCACTGTATCCAATTCTGGAAGACTGGGACCAAAGGGGGAGGAGGCACAACATGTGAAAGAGGAGGAGAGACCATCCTTCACCCAGGAAATCCTCCTTTCCACAGCTTGTTTTTCCAAAACTATCAATTAGATTTGGTCTAAAAACCAAACGCTGGCTACAACAACTATTGTCGCTAGAGCAGGCTTACTCTGAACCCAGGGGAAAATTAACGAGCTCCCTGTACCCACAGCAGGTTTAAGTTCATAGAACTACAGACCGTCAACTCAGTCAAGCAACTATAACCACAACCAATATTACATTTTCAACATCCTACCCTCCCACCCCAAAACCAGGTGTCCATAAAGCCGTCATTCCCCATCTCACCCACCCCACACCCACCATCAGCCAGCACTGATCTATTTTGCCCCTCTGGGTATGCCTGGCTATTTCACACAATGGATTTCCTGTAAATGCGATATGTGGTCTTTGGTGATTAACTTTTTTCATGTAGATTAACGTTCTCAAAGCTCCCTAAACCCTCAACACACAGTTTAAATGTTACTCCCTTGGAGTTCCCATTGTGGCTCAGCAGTTAAGAACTCAACATCGTGTCCATGAGAATGTGGGTTCCATCCCTCGCCTCTCTCAGTGGGGTAAGGATCTGGCCGTGCCACAAGGAATGCCGCAAGGTCATAGATGCGGCTCAGAACCACTTTTGCTGTGGCTGTAGTATAGGCTTCAGCGGCAGCTCCAATGTGACCCCTAACCTGGGAACTTCCATATGCTGCGGGTAGAACCATTAAAAAAAAAAAGAAAAAAGAAATTATTTTATAAAGGTTACTCTCTTGCTCCAAGCTCTGCTGGCTCCCACTGCACATGCGACAAAATCCACAGCCAGCAAAGTCCGGGCTGGTCTGCCTGGCTCCCTTCCGCCTCTCTCTCCATCTGCATCTCCTGCCGAGTTCTCCCCAGACCACCATGCTGGACACTGATGAAATCTAGTCCTTCGGACCTCCAGCTCCTCTCCACCTCAAGTCCTGTCTCCAGTTCCTTCGACCTAGAACGTTTGGGCCTCCTCGCCCCTCAGGCTCAGCTCAAATATCTCATCACAGGGAGCCCCTGATGAGCCGAGCAGGCAAAGCAGCCCCATGATCTCTGGTCTGCCCTGTGTCCTTTCTACGTCCTTCATAGGACTTTGCAAACTTGTGAGCATCTATGTGTTCATTACCCTGCATTTGCCTCTCTGTCTCTCAAACAAGGGGCCACTCCCTGGACCACTCCTCACGAGGCAGGGCCAGTGTGCCTGCTCTGTCTCCCCCCCACAGAGGGGCCAGACGATGTCTACAGAGCTTTCTGAGTTACTCAAAAGAAAAAAAAAAAAAAAACTACACAGAGAAATATTCACACCAACATACAGCACAAATTGTAGATTTCAAGGGCGCATTACAGAAAGTCAAGGGCCAGAATGAAAGTCACGGGCCTAAGCTCCCAGCATCTTCTCAAACGTGGCATCACGGGATGGGAGGAAAGGCAGGTGAAAACCCTCAAACAAGTCTGCGTTTGATGAATACACAGAAGAGTTTTGGCCTTAAGACCTGCAAAATTGATGGCTTCCAACAAATTCTAAAGTCTCGCATGTAACATAAAATGGGATTGATTTATTGCACCAAATCCTATGGCCAAAAAAGATACCAAGTTTTCTGTGATATAAAATTACAAGAAGAGTAAAGTATAATTGGAGAAAAATAAATACATAAGATTCCACAAAAGGTAATAGCAAACCGTTAAATGTCATTTACTACATGGCAGGCACCTTTTCAAAATTTAATATGTATGAACGCTTTAATCCTCCCAATGTCCCCCCAAAGTGTAGCATTAATGTCCCACTTCGAGGATGAAGAGCTAAGGTCCAGGGAGGGGAGGTGACCCGTCTAAGGCGACCCAGAGCTCATACCCAGAGGGCTGGCGCCGGGACCTCTCTTCCTCTCCACCACGCACTGCCTCTCCATCCGCCAAAGCAGAAGGGTCACGGGTGTCCCTTTAAGGGATCTAAGGCTATGTAACAGGAAATGAGTCAGGGCATCTAAGCCGACTCAGTTTACTGTCTATGACTATCATCAGAGATTTTAATGGCAACGCTCGCCCACCTGCACGGGTTGGATGAGAAAATTAAGAAACTTGGGACACCAATTCCTATTGCCTGGTTGATGACTTCTTTTTCTTTTTCTTTTTCTTTTTTTTTTGTCTTTTTAGGGTTGCACCTGCAGCAGATGGCAGTTCCCGGGCTAGGGGTCAAACTGGAGCTTCAGCTGCCAGCCTACACCACAACCAAAGCAATGCGGGATCTGAGCCCCATCTTCGACCTATACCATAGCTCACAGCCAACGCCAGATCCTTCACCCACTGAGCGAGGGCAGGGATGGGAAGCACATCCTCACAGAAGCAGCATGGGGTATTTAACCCACTGAACCACAACGGGAACTCCTGATGATGGCCTCTTTAGCTGAGATCCCAAGTTTCTTCACAATACTCTAAAATAAAGGTGAGATGGACTCTGTTTTTTCTAGGAAATCTAAAGTGAATTCTTTTTGAGCTCTTTCACTTTTGAATGTGCTCTAGAAACTGGCCTTTTAGGTCAGTGGTCACCACGCAAGGGTAGCGACACACCAATAAAATCTATCACCTTTAAAGGATTAAATATCTGCAGAATTCACAAAACTCTCTACCTACCTGTATTTCCCAAAGTCATGTTTCAAAAAGTTGAATTTAGAACAAGGCAAGCTACCTCTTGCTGGGAATCAAATAAAAATAAGCAACATAAGGTGGTATATTTGAAGTTTTCTACATGCTGTTAGCATTCCAGAAAAAGACAAAGGCAGAGAAAGAGAAAATACTACCAAAAAAAAAGAGAGAGAGAGAAAGGGAAGTAGCTAGCAGTGTAGGTCAACACCTACCTGTATAACCTGAGGGCTACAGAAAAACAAAACAAAACAAAAAAGACAGGCACCTAAATGTTCACAGCTGCACTATTTACAGTAGCCAAGACATGGAAGCAACCTAAGTGTCCATCAACAAATGGATGGATAAAGATGGGATATATATATATATATATAAAATAAGTAATATATCATGGGTATTATTTAGCCATTAAAAAAGAATGCAATAATGCCACTTGCCACAACATGGATGGACCTAGAGATTAGCATACTAAGCGAAGGTGGTTAGATTGAGAAAGACAAATATTATATGATATCACTTACATGTAGAAGCCAAAAAAGCATTACAAATGAACTTATTTACAAAGCAGACATAGACTCACAGACATAGAAAACAAAGGCAAAAGCAGGGAGACAGACAAATTAGGAGTTTGAAATTAACATATGCACACTACTATACATAAAAGAGGTAACGAACAAGGACCTACTGTATAGCACAGGGGCCCATACTCAATACCTTGTCATAACCTACAATGGAAAAGAATGCAAAAAAGAATAGAGCTACATATGTATACGTATAACTGAGTCACTTTGCTGTATACCTGAAACTAATACAACCTGGTAAATCAACTCTACTTCAATTTTTAAAAAATCAGCAAGTAAACCACACAAAGAGAGAGAGAGAGAAACCTGTGTGTGGTTTGGTCTCTCATCAGGGAACAGCCCAGTTCACTGGGCTCATGCACTGACTTGCATCTACCAGGCAAACAAAAACAAAAGAAGCACTTGCCCCCCGAGAAGCTTGTGCAAGCACGAACAAGGGTGCTGCCCAAACTGGGAAACACCGTCAGTCTGGAGCGTTTGACGCTCCACCATCCACCATCTAGGACCCAGGCTCTGCCCTGGGGAAAGACTGGAGCATTCCCTGTAGGAAACCTTTGTGGGGAAGTGGGGAGAATGAGGTCGGAGCTGTTCTCCTCCACCTGTATCTTTTTCCAAGGGGAAGGAAATGTGGGGGTGCCACTCTATGGAGAAAGTTAACCGCAGAGAGAAAGAGAGAACAAATAGGATGGGGATGCAGGAGGCAGGTACTTGAAAGGGAGGAGGGAGGTAAAGCTTGGAGGAAGTGCAAATTGGATGGCCACTCTGTTTCCACTGAGAGCCCCAGCGCTCCTTGCTCCTAAGCCAATCATCGCCAAGACCAGTTCTTAGGGGAAACAACAGCTACTGAAATCTTCCAGGAACCACCTACCTCACCCTCCCCAAAGGCCACTGAAGCCTCTACCATCACCCCCAACCACCCACTAACCACCCCCCCCTCCCCAAAACACACAGTATTTGACTCAAATCCCCTCTATCTTTTCATCGGCCTGTTTCTTATTTTAAAGAGGCAGAGCACTACACACCAAACAAAAGCTTTCTCCTAAAAGAAAGACATTTTCCCTAGAACAAAGAGTTCATTCCATTTGATCCAACTTAGATCTGTTTAGCAGCCACTAGACACTGCCCTACAATGCTCATGTGCGGAGGGTTTGCCAACGCCTTTGGGGGGTGGGGAGGGGTCTCATGACATATATGGTCAACAGGTGGTCCTGAGGAGGGCCAGCAACTGGAGATGCCATCCTCTTCTCATGGTCATCACAACAACTGTTGAGTCTCCCAGGCAAAAGCCACAGGTCATATTCCTGAGAGGGAACCACTCAAAGTGATGTTGCAAACAGCTTATGCCTGATAGGAAAATCACACATCTAGAATGGTATTTTTCTACTGACAGAGAGGTACTTAATTTGAAATTTATTTTTATAATTGTTTATCATTTATCTGTGTATACCATATATAATACACCATGTGTATGTGTATGTACAGATACAGATAGATGTAAACACACACGTGCTGTATTACGTATGTACACATACACACTGTCAACAAGTTGAAAATGACAGCTGTATATACAGAAGATGACCAAGAGTTCCCTGGAAGCCTAGCAGGTTAAGGATCCATCGTTGTCACTGGTGTGGCGCGGTTTCAATCCTTGGCCCAGGAACTTCTGCATGTTGTGGGTGCAGCCAAAAAAAAAAAAAAAAAAAAAAACAGAAAACCCGAACCGTGGTTTATATTTAGGTCTCAGAATTTGATTCCTAGAAGGAAGATAGGAAATGCTGAGGGTAAGCACTCCACTAGACGTTCCTCTTTCTAGAAAAGTCTTCTTCCAGATCTATGCCTGGCTGACTTTCTCAGCTCCTTCTGGTCTCCACTCAAATGTCACCTTTCAGAGAGGTGCTTCCTACCCAACCAGTCTAAAAAGTCCATCTACATGCCCAGTCACTTCTATCATACCACTTTTTAACTTCTTCTTAAGCCACCACTATGAAATTATTTTGCTTTATTAGCCTAATATCCCTCTGTCTGCCTCCTCTCTCTAAACCATGAGCACCATGAGAGTCAGGTCCTCGTCTATCTAACCACCTGCTCCAAGAACAGATTCTTGCTCGTAGGAGGCGCTCAGTAACTAACTGCCAAATGCATGGAGAATGAATGCATCCACACAAAACAGGAGGGCGTGAGCAAAGAACGAACACACTGCAGATCCAGAGTCAGACAACCTGGCTGAAAATTCAGCTTGAATTCTGATGTTGCTATGTGCCCAGCATAACTTTTAGACCTGAGTTTCCTTAGCTTTACACTAAGATAACACAAAGTACTGTGTTTGAGAGGGACTTGTAAATTACCAAGTATTCCATTATTGTTATTAAAGACATCTTGAGGCAATATGTATACTGGCATTGATCAAAAGGTTCATGAGAGGAGATCCTTAAATAAGTGAGTTGCTCTGACAAGGGCGAACGTTCTCATCTTCAACCGTATGAAGGGTTGCAACGCTAACCTTGGCCTGCTACCTCTCAAGTGTGTGACGACTTGTTTATAAATTATAGCAGAAAGTATTGCACAAAGACCTGGGTTCAAGACTCTACTACCCAACGTCTTTAGTCTCATCTCCCCCTATTGCATATATATTATAAATACATAAATATATATATATATATATAAAATGCACAGATCTCAGAGTGCTACTGTGAAGACGGAAATGTAAGGTTACGCTTTGCACAGCAGGTCAGAACGTACCCATGGCGGTCTGTTGGTCTATAGTGGGATCCTGGCTCCAAAGGCCTCCCAGGCACCACTGGGAAAGCACAACTGTAACATCGTACTAACAGCAAGACAATGACAGGCGTGCCATTCCACCGGTAGCAGCAGACAACGCCTCCACGTAAAGCCTTCGTATGACTAGCCACACATTTCTATGCTGCCCCATTTTTTTATTAAGATAAAATTCACATACCATACATTTTATAAATTATGGTATGTGAATTATGTCTTAGTTTAAAAAGCGTACAATTCAGGAAGTTCCCTTGTAACACAATGGTTTAAGGATCCAGCATTGCCACAGCTATGGCACAGGTTCGATCCTTGGCTCGGGAACTTCCACATGCCACGAGTGTGGCCCAAAATTTTGAAAAATTAAAAAATAAAAAATGCATGATTCAGTAATTTTTAGTACATTTAGAAGGTTGTCCCTTGGCCTTGTAGGATACAAAGAAAAGTCTGCAACTCAGAAGAGGAAGGAGCCTCACCCAACCATGCTGGCATCTTGACCTTGGAATCAGAGCCTTCAGAAATGTGAGAAATAAATAAATTTTATTTATTTATTTATTTAGTCTTTTTGCCTTTTCTTGAGCTGCTCCCATGGCATATAGAGGTTCTCAGGCTAGGGGTCTAATCTGAGCTGTAGCCACTGGCCTGTGCCAGAGACACAGCAACGCACAATCTGAGCCACGTCTGCAACCCACACCACAGCTCACGGCAACACCGGATCCTTAACCCACTGAGCAAGGCCAGGGATCAAACCCTCAACCTCATGGTTCCTAGTCGGATTTGTTAACCACTGCGCCACGATGGGAACTCCAGAAATAAATTTTAGCTGCTTTTTAAAAAAAAGAAAAAAGAAAAAAAAAGAGGGAGTTCCTGCTGTGGCTCAGCGTAATGAACTTGACTAGTATCCATGAGGACACAGGTTCAATCCCTGGCCTTACATGGTGGGTTAAGGATCCGGCATTGCCGTGAGCTGTGGTGTAGGTCACAGACTCATCTGGATCTTGCTGTGGCTGTGGTGTAGGCCAGCAGCTGCAGCCCCAATTTGACCCCTAGGCTGGGAACTTCCATATGCTGTGGGTGTGACCTTAGAAAAACAAAAAACAAACAAACAAAGGAGCAGCTGTGTGACCCGCATCTAATCTGAGGACTTTTCCATCACCCCATACGCACGGACAGTCGGGCTCCAGTCCCCTCCCTCTGAACCCTGCAGTCACTAGTGCACCTTCTATCTCTATGGATACATGCCTACTTTGGACATTGCCTATAAATTAGAACCCCATAATATTGTAACCTTTTGTGCCTGACTTGTTTCACTGTTTTCAAAGTTTATCCATGGGGCATGATCCAAGTTGTATCAATACATCATTCCTTTTTATGGCTAAATAGCATCCCATTGTATGGATACACAATATATTTTAATCCCTTCATCAGCTGATGGACATATGGGTTGTTTCTAATTTTGGCCACTATGAAAAATGCTGCTGTGAACATTTGTGTACAGGTGTTTACATGAACATATGTTTTCAATTCTCTTGAGTATATACCTAAGAGTAGAATTGTTGAGTCACATGATGACTCTCATTTTTAACTTTTTGAGGAACTACCAAATTGTTTCCCAAAGGAATTGCACCATTTTTCATTCCTACTCACAATTTATGAGGGTTCCATTTTCTCTGTATCTTCACCAACGCTTACTATTATCTATTTTTTTTTATTAGAGCCATACTAGTAGGTGTGACACAATATTTTGTCACATTACCAGATTTTAACATCCAAATTTTTAGCAGGTCCTCAGAAATAGAATACAAATGCCAGGTAGCTCGAAAAAAAAAATCCAGATTACACCACGGCACTGTTCCCAGACTTAAGGCATTCAAGAACCACCTTAATGACTTTGTCAAATCAGAATGCCATTTCTACTGTCACGTACTTAATTTTTTAAATAATCGATTCATTTTTCACATCAATTTTGAAAAAGTCTTTAAATCACTGCTATAAATTTCTATCACTTGCCATAAACAGAAAGTATCATAAACATAAATATAATAAAAAGGAAGCAAAGTTAGATATTAATCTCCTAGGGCCCGATTCTTCATGTTAAAAGAGCAATTGCAAGGGACAGGATTGGAAGGAAAGCTAGCTACCAACAGGTCTCCTTTGATCCAATCAGACAGTCTAAAATCATGTCTAATACTATCACAGTCTCCTTCCTTTGGAAAACTCTGTTAACATTTCAAGAAATGCCTTTCCTGGAGTTCCCATTGTGGCTCAAGCAGCTTAAGGACCCCACATAGTCTCCATGAGGACATGGGTTCGATACCTGGCCTCACTCGATAGGTTAAGGATCCAGCATTGCTGCAAGCTGCAGCACAGGTCACAGATGTGGCTCAGATCCGGTGTTGCTATGGCTGTGGTGTAAGCCTCAGCTGCAGCTCCAATTAGACCCCTGGCCCAGAAGCTTCTACATGCTTCAGGTATAGCGCTAAAAAGGAAAGAAAAGAAAAAAAAAAGGGGGGGGGGAAGGAAAGAAAAGAAATGTCTTTTCTTAAAGAAGAGGTCCAAAAACAGAGTCCATTGTGATGATACTACCGGGGTTTTGAAGGACTATTCCCTAACAGCTGTCACATTTTGGTAGCCCATCATATTTGGCTGAGGGGTGTCCCCCCACCTTCATGCTAACAAACTCCCCTCAAATTTCCAATAAGTCGGCCCATCCTCTAGCTGCAAGCACCTGGCTCTCCAAGTTTCAACCAAAACAGCTTTCAGAGCAAATATACGTAATACAAATTAAAATAAAGCGCACCTGCCCTTGGACAGGCATGCCCAGACAATGAGACCTGTAACGTGACAAAGCGCCTGGATGAACTTGACTGACAGCACTGGCCCCGGGTGTAACACACACAACACCTGATTGTGCTCAAATACATTCAGCCTCCCCCTCCCAGCCCGACACAGGCGCTATTTATCCACAAGTTAGATAAAAAGTCGGTGACAGCCTGGTTAGTTAGGTACCTCCAGGTTTGAAAACTAATTCTCATCTGTCCTCAGCCAAGCTTAACAGGACATTAGACAGCATCTCCCCACTAAGAGGAGAAGAGTAAGGATTAAATTTGAAGGTCTCTCCCTACCTCCTCACTCAAGCACCCCTACTCAGCCCCGGGATCTCAGCTCAACCTCCCCTGCCAAGGGGATTATGTCCCTAACTCCCCCCAGAAGGTATCTCAGCACCTTTGCTGTCCCTCACACACATCTCACTTTATAATTTCATATTTGCACGGCTGGTGTCTGTCTCGCCACGGGACAGGGTTGGTGAAGACAAGAACCAGGTTGGTTTTGTCCAGCATCACACCCTCAATAGCTAGGACAGTTCTGGGCACAGGGGAGGCATTCAAGAATTATCTGACGAATAAATGAATTCAAAGGATGTTAAATTTTTGTTAGACGGTATAAGGCTTAGCCACAGTTACGACTACGAAAAGTACATTTCAAAAGACAAAAGGATATCCAGTATCTTATAATACACCATAATGGAAAAGAATATGAAAAAGAATATATATATATAATGGAATCACTTTGCTGGATACCAGAAATTAACACAAGATTGTAAATCGGAGTTCCCATCGTGGCTCAGCGGTAATGAACCTGACAAGTATCCATGAGGACTGGGGTTCGATCCCTGGCCTCATTCAGTGGAGGAAGGATCCAGTGTTGTGGTGAGCTTCGATGTAGGTCGCAGACTTGGCCCAAACACCACGTTGCTGTGGCTGTGGTGTAGGCTAGCAGCTAAAGCTCCGATTCAATCCCTAGCCTGGGAACTTCCAAATGCTGTGGGCATGGCCCTAAAAAGAAAAAGAAAAAGAAAAAGAAAGACTGTAAATCAACTATACCTCAATAAAAGACAAACAAAAAGACCAAACAGCACAGGCAAAGGTTCTTCAACTTCCTAGAGTTTCCTGCTCCCCGGCTGCAAACCCGTCCTTTGCATACAATAGAAGCCTCTCTTTCTTCCATGTAACTTCCGAACAACTAAGTTAGGACTTGAGTCTATCAACAAGCCATGATGAGGACCTGCTGGTCAGGGGAGGAGGAATCAGTGACCAGGGAGGGAAAAAGACAAGAAAACTACAATTGACTGTATCACATACTCCTCCTTTAATCCACAAAAAAAAAAAAAAAAAAAACCACCTTTTTAGCACCAGAATACAACTGAGACTTTAAAAAAAAAAAAATCACACAGCTAATAAATTGTCAAACAGCAGCAAGTGTCTCTGGTCCTTTGTAAGGTGAAAAAGTTACACAAGCACCAGAGAGAAGAGACGAAGAAATGACGGGATCAGGGAGTTCCCGCTGTGGTGTAGTGGGTTAAGGACCCGGCATTAGCACAGTTGTGGCATAGGTGGCAGCTGGGGCTCGGATTCAATCCCTGGCTTGGGACCTTCTATATGTCGCAAGTGCAGCCAGAAAAAAAAAAGAAAAAAGAAAAAAAAAGAAAGAAAGAAAGAAAGAAAAGAAATGGACAGGATCAGATGATAGACTAGAAATGTCACATGGAAAGCAAACAAATAATCAAAGACAACACTAAGGGTTCGAGCTGGGTTACCTGTAAGGTTTCAAACTCTAGCCAGAGAGAAAACAGAGACGGGAGAGATATGGAAAGGGAGAGGAGACGCGTAGGAAGAGGATGCGGTAATGCATTTGCACCTGCACCTGCACCTGCACCTGCTAAGCTGACGGTACCTGTCAGTGAGTCAGTAAGTGGACACAGCCTGTGGGCATCGGCAGATCCAACCCGGGAGCCCGAGGAAGGGCTGGCCCAAGGAGGTCACCAATGACTGGGCACACACCATGTTTCTAAAGGTCATGGTCAAACATGAGTCTCAAGCATTCTTCTGAAGAGTCCCCAGATCCCTCGCCCTTCCTTTTACGAATAGGTCCGATGTCAAAAGGACTAAGAAAACTGCTGATGATGACACAACTAGAAAGTGGTAGAACTGGTCTTGAGACCAGTTCATCCAACTCCAGAACCCATTGTCTTCCTGCTGCTGGGAGCCTCAGAGAGAGAGGGTTTCTTCTCCGGAAGAGGGTGGAGCGAGTTGTAAGCACACCTGGCCCTTCGGCACACACGGTCCATTCCCCACCCCCGCACCGGGCACTCTTCTCCCCTTGGCCAGCGCTCCCTCTCCTTAACTCAGCAACTGTACTCACGAATCAAGATCCAACAGTAACCCTCCCACCAGTGTTCATGAACCATCCTCCTCCCCACGTGGACGTGATCACCGCCCCCCACCCCAACTTCCACAGCCCTTGATGTCCACCCCATCCTCCTGGCATGCTTTACTCCAGGTGGGCTCATCTGGCCACCACATGCCACCCCACTGATGGACAGAGCGGATTCTGCCGATTCCACCCTCCCTGGGGCTGCTTCCTCCCCGTCAGCTGCATCTGAGTGGTCCTGGAAGCCACATTCTCAGTTAAAGGTCAGCCTTCTGGAGCAAAGAGCCCTGTACAGCCCTGGGCATATGGAGGGATGGGTTCTGATGACGCATCTTCTGACAAAGTCCAAGTACGGTAGTTTGTCTTCCTCTCCTTCCTCTTCCAAACTCGGATTTAAATTTCTAGGAAGAAGACACCTCTTGTGTTGTTCATAGCACTTTGCACACAGGGTTAGATGCCTGGGGAATAATTACAGTCATCAAAGATGATGACACACAACCCTGAGTGGAGGGACACCTCCAGGGACCTCACCTCACCTCACACACCTTAGACCCAAAGCGAAGCCAGGAAGCCTCTGGACAAACACGATAAGAGGCTAGGGATTTTTTTCGTTTTTCAAACCCAGTATTACGGACAACAGAAGTGCTATGATGAACTTTTTTTTTCAGATACAGATTGTCTAATGTCAGGAAGCCTTGAAAAATACACAATGATAAAAATCATTATTGAATAAATAAATAAATAAAATTCACCTACCAAATGAAAAAAAAAAGAGAAAAATATAAAATGCATCCTCTTTCTTTAAAATGTTACAGATATGAGAAAGCTTGTGCAATAAAATGCATTGACTTGGAGATCCCAGTGTGGCTCAGTGGGTCGAGGACCTGATGTTGTCTCCATGACGATGCAGATTCTTGCTCAGCGGGCTAAGGATCTGGTGTTGCTGCAAGCTGTAGCATAAGTCACAGATGCGGCTAGGATCCTGTGTTGCCTTGGTTGGGGCATAGGCCTCAGCTGCAGCTCCTATGTGACCCCGAGCCCAGGAACTTCCATGTGCCACAGATGTGGCCATTAAAAAAAAGAAAGAAAAAATACCTCGATTTAACTTACAGAAGTCTTCTCAAAGCCTATTTGCTATCATTTTACAAAGCAAGTAAGCTATTTTGCTACCCAGCCTGCAAAGAGACAAGTTGAGTAAATGCAAGAAAGGCCCATATGGGTATGCTGCTAGAAGCACCTGTTACCTAAAACCCAAGAGCAGTAACTTTATTTTTTTGTTTGTTTGTTTTGTCTTTTCTTGGGCTGCACCCGCGGCATATGGAGGTTCCCAGGCTAGGGGTCTAATCGGAGCTGTAGCCGCCCGCCTACACCACAGCCACAGCAACATGGGATCCCAGAAGCGTCTGCGACCTACACCACAGCTCATGGCAACGTCGGATCCTTAACCCACTGAGTGAGGCCAGGGATCGAACCTGCAACCTCATGGTTCCTAGTCGGGTTCGTTAACCACTGCGCCACAACGGAACTCCAAGGGGTAGTAACCTTCAAAGCACGGCATCCTGCAGTCACTTGGCAAGACAATCATCAGTGTCGGTACATTATCATCACCGTACGCACGTGCTTCCATCAATGTGCAGAACTCTTTCTTTCCCAAGAAAGGAATGCTGAACACACTCTGTTTATGAGCACAAGAGAGCAAATATCTTTGAGAGCAACTTTCCATCCAAAAGTGAGGAGAAAACATTTTTGTTTAAATCCAAGTCTTAAAGAAGTTCAGTTACCAAGAAAAGTTGCATATGGGACACGGTTCATTCTCTCCTCAAGCCCAGTCACCAGGATGATAAATCATATCCATTCTTGCAGAGGAACTGCCGAATGTCCGCTTTCTTATCTTTTTTTTTTTTTATAAACTTTTCAGACAACCTAACTGCAAGACACAAATAGCTAGGAGATCAGCTGCCTTGAAACTATGAAAACCTATTTTTACATAAAGAATCCATTTTAGGAGTTCCTGTCGTGGCTCAGTGGTTAAGGAATCTGACGAGGAACCATGAGGTCATGGGTTTGATCCCTGGCCTTGCTCAGTGGGTTAGGGATCTGGCGTTGCCGTGAGCAGTGGTGTAGGCTGCAGACGCGGCTCGGATCCCAAGTTGCTGTGGCTGTGGTGTAGGCTGGTGGCTACAGCTCCGATTAGACTCTTAGCCTGGGAACCTCTGTATGCCACAGAAGCGGCCCTAGAAATGCCAAAAAAAAAAAAAAAAAAAGAATCCATTTTAGATCAAAACATCCAGTGCATTTCAAAGAAAGAGAATTCATTAAGATTCTGCAAATCTTTCTATCACTGAACTATCCCAATAATGAAGAAAATAATTAGCACCTTCAATGGTTTTCCAACACGCGGAGGATGACGCCCAAACTCTGTAACATCACTTGGTTACATGGCATCACACTGGGGACACGGCGACCCACACAGAAGCAAGTCCTGCTCTTATGGGGCTTCCATTCTAACAAGGCGGCCCAGGCGACTAACACACCAGCCTGTAACAGGTCAAGGGCAAGTGCCGGGAAGAAGGCTAAAGTAGAGAAAGGAAGGAAGAACGATGGGCAGAGATGGCCTCTCACGTGAGAAAAGCAACGTCCTGAAGGCAAGAGCATGACTGGGTCACGCCAAGGCCTGCGGCCGTCGGCCCTGGGCTTCCAGACAAGCTGCTCCCCTGCCCTCTCCCTCCTGTATCCGCTACCCCAGCCTCCCTGAGCTGAGACGCCTCCTTCCTAACACAGCCTGCTGCTTCACACAGTCAAGCCTGTGCATTTGCTCTTCTGCCTGCAAAGGGTCCCCCACTCCTATCTGGGCTGGCAAATTTCCCCTCCAAGATTCGCCTGAAGCTTCGTTTCCTTTATGAGGCCCTCTCTGGACACCAGCCACACACCCTCCCACCCCAGCCAGATTCACACCCACCCACCCCCACCCCGACCCCGACCCCCGCCATCTGGACCAGCCATTCTGCCTCGCGTCTCTGACTCCTGCGTCAGGGGAGAGACTCAAAGGCCAGAGGGAGACCCTCATTCCTGTGTCCTGAGCACCTGGTCCTTCAGCTGTACCTTTGGGACACAGTTCATCAGTTCATGAACAAACCAAACATATGACCTTTTTCTTTTTTTAGGGCTGCACCTATGGAAGTTCCTGGCCAGGAACTGACTCTGTGACACAGATGCTACCTGTGCTGCAGCTGCGGCAACGTCGGATCCTTTAACCCACTGAGCCGGGCTGGGGATTGATCCTGTACCTCCACAGCAACCTGAGCTGCTGCAGTCGGATTCTTAACCTACTGTGCCACATCGGGAACTCCTACACAACCTCTTCTTCCAGTGCCATCTTTGAAAAGATCTGCCCATAAAGAAAGCACAAACCCATGAATGCCTTTTTTATTTAAAACCGACTTTTTTCCCCCTGAAAGCTGCATGTTTTAAAAGTCTTTTGGGGTTTTTCCCTCCATAAAATTATCTTGACATCTAGCCATGTGTCATGGCACACGAAGCAGCTATAACTCTGCAGTTGGAAAAACATTACACTGTGAAGGAAGAGCCCAAGATCTGCCAAGACACTTTACAAGGATTGCTAACGATGCACTGAGAATGTGGTGTTGGACCCAACGAAGGCAGCTGATCCTCTCTTTTATAGCCTGGGATTCTTCTCCCAAAACTTTCTTTTGTAGGAGGCTAAATTGCTTAAAAAGGGGGAGGAACACACACTCTTTTTTGTTTGTTTGTTTAGTTTGTACAGCTAAACTCTGGACTTGAACAACTCAGCCTACACTTTCCCCAACCTCATGGTACCCAAGCAGTTGAAGGATAAGGGGGACGAAAAGGCAGAACACAGGACACAAGATATAAGGGTTTTGATAGAAAAGACAAATTCAGGGTAAAAATTCTAACTTCGGTGCAAATTCCTCTACCGCTCTCTTAGTTTCCGTTTTGTTTTCAAATGTTGGGCAAATCTGAGTTGAACCAAGGAGAGTGTACAACTGCTCAGTGTACGGATGCTGGATACAGAGTCAGGTTTTAGCTGCAGAAATGCGAGCCGGATCTCAGGGGGACCAGCCTCCAACCCAGACTGGAGTTCAGCAACGGAAGACCCTTTCAAAACAACAAAGGAAAACAACTCAGCAGCTCCATCTCAACTCAAGCACAAAAGAAAGGGGCGGGGGGGGGGGGGGGAGGAATCGTTTCCATATTTCACATAAACACAGATCTTCCTGCGGCGGTGGGGAATGCGTGAGTCAAACCAGGGCTGACAGTGATCACCCCCCAAATGGAGCCCCTGCTAAAGATCACGCGACCATGTGCAGCCCCAACCCACAAGGACGGCCGGCCCTACGGTGAGGTGTTTGCCTTTACGAATTTCAAAATGGCTTTTTAAAAATAAGGTGTCCTCTTCTGCGGAATTCTCACTTTTCTGCTCTAGAGGAAGCACCAGGGAGAGACTTCCAAAGGCAAAATCTGTGCCAAAGTAATTCAAGCTTTTGTATTTGCACCTTACTGCCACTGTGTAACAGTGGTGCCCCCAGACTCCTTCACCCCATGGTTCAAATGAGCTCTGCCCTTGAAGGGACCTGGGTGCCCCGCACTGCAGGGGTCAGGGTGGGGGAAGGGGAAAGGCAAACAAATGGCAGAACGGCTGCAACCCCAGAAGGGCAATTTTGGGAGAAGTAAACTGTCTCTTCGTAAACTGCCAGAAACAGAGTGTTATTCCTGGTGAAGACCGTGGCACCCAAACCCAGAGTATCTGGGCCTGGGCCAGGGGACTACGAAAGGAAAAGCACGAAATCTCAGGTACCATTTCCTGGGCTCTTCTGTATTCCATACCACAACCTGGGCACTTCTGCCCAGTGTCTGATTAATCCTCGGAAAAACCACACAGTGTAATATTATCCCCACGTTGCAGATGAGGAAACAAGCTCTGAAGGGCTAAATGCACGAGGTGATGCCACCAGGAAGCCCTGGAGTGAGAACCCCATGCAGGATTTTCTCCTCTGCCCCAAGCTGCCTCTGCCTTCTCCCCACAGCAGGTGACCGCATAGGAAGCTCCCTTCCTGCAGTGTGACCTCCCCATGAATGGGATGCTGTCGAGGGTGGGAGGGTCTCAAGAGCAGGATGGATACAAGGAAACTGAGCTGTTTCCCTGATGCATCCTCTATGCGATCAAACTGGCTGAGCCTTAATTAAGTGCAGGAAGGCAGTGGATGGGACAAAAAAATGACCCATTGTGCAGTGTGAGATGGCACCACTGCGCTGTAAAGAGCAATTTCACATCCAACAGAATAAATACCGTGTTCCTACCCTCCTTCTTGCCCACAAAACCCAACTTCCTTGAGATCCAGATTAAAATAATTAACCGTGCACGTGCCATTATACTTAGAGATTACAACTTCCTTTTAAAGCCATGACACGGCCCCACAGGGTCAAGCATTCTGAAGGTCATTGTCATGTTTGTTTGATAACAGTTTGTTCCCAAGATCTAAGTAAACTTCCCATGAAAGGTTCCCTCCTTAAGGCAGCCACTGGTCATGAAATGAAAGAGACTTGATGCCTTCAAGAGAAGAGATGAGGAAAATAAGCACACATTGCCCTGTGTCCTTTGCAATTATGTCATCTTTTTGGATTTTGTGATTTTACGCATGCCTGCGTTGTTATTTTTAAAAGAGGCCTGATGACCAGGTTCTGGTCACTTTCAAGCACTGGAGAAAAAGAATGACAGCAGGTGGCTGGCAAACTGTCAAGGCAAGAAGGCGTCTACACTGAGGTCATAATGACAGCATTCCAACAGTGCCTGGGACAATTGCTACTGCACTTGAGGGAGCAGCCATGGATGCCCATGGTCTGTTTGGGTTTGGCAAAGTTCAACACGTACAATTTTAGGAGTTCCCACCATGGCGCAGCAGGTTAAAGATCCGGCGTTGGTGCAGCCGTGGCATAGGTCACAGCTGCAGCTTGCATTCAATCCCTGGCCCAAGAATTTCCATATGCCACAGGTGTGACCAAAAATAAAAAGGACAATTTTAGCAAGATGTCACCGAATGCTCCGCATGACGTCAGCAGTCCATGAATGTATCAAAACAATGACCTATCCCATTTCTCCTTCTAAAGGGGTCCCCTCATCAATTCTGGGTCCCACTTCTCTGGGTTAAAAGTCCACTTGTCCTTTGGATCAACTTCTCTTAAACAGGCTTTGCAAAATTATGAAGCCTGCTTTGGAGAAAGATACAAGTCCTGATGTCTCAGCAATCTCAAAGATTATGTGTCAAGCCACCTCTCACTTTAATATGATTCTGGCAAGAAAAGACCAAATGTGTGCTTGAAGCAGAACTGGTATTTTAGTAATAAACTCTCATAGCAAGAGATCAGTTCTCCCTTGCCAGGCTGACCCAAGATATTTTGCCCAGTGCCAGCCAGTCTGCATAAAACATCCTGAATCCCTATTCAGCACCGTGGTGGGTGAGCCATCACCCCCTCCTGTTCCTGAAAGGCACCCAGATTTCCATACAGCCATTCCTAAATTACGGGCAAAGTAATTAAGTTAGATTGCATAAAAAATTACTTTGAAAATGATTGAGGACTATCTAAATAGAGTGATGAAGAAAGACCTTTAAGGGTCTATGAAATGTGAAAAAAAAAAAAAAACCCACCTATGGATTAGATTCAAACTGCATGGGAATTCATTTTTATAAATGAAAATGATTATACACAAATCTGTACAAACATGTACGCAAATGTTTAGGAAGGATTCTGGAAGGTGCTCACACCCAGCTCTGAAAAAAAGGAGACACGTTTAAGAGCAGGCAGGGGAAATTTAGATACGCTTTTTTAATTGTCTCGTGTTACATTGTTTTAAGTTCTTTTAAAGAAAGTATTTCTGCATTATTGGACAAATAATAAAATCTGCAGGCAACAGAAAGACAATGGGGGGAGGGGGAAATACATGAAAACAAACCACATTCCACAGCTCCCAGTGTTTAATCAGAGAGGACTTTCCATTAATATTCTTGTGATTACGGCATTGCTCCATGAGGCTGCACTGCTGGCTGCCACGTTAGGAGCAGCTGTTTCCTATCATTAGTTATCTGCTTCCTCCAAGGCCGTGCAAACCGAAAGGCAGTTCTGTCTAGTTCCCAAAGCTGAACACGTGAGGCGGAATCCACACCTTCACCCCGACGGCATCTTGGAGGAAGGGCAGGGAGGCTCTGGACAGGACCTGCGGCTGTGCCACTTCCGAGACCAGAGCAAAGCACTCTTCCTGAACCTTCTTCCCGGATCACACCCCAGCCGTAGAGCATCTGACCATGTCACCACCCTCGTCATCACAGCAGCTGGCCTATTCCAAGACACTGCATGTTCTTCAGCCAAAAGAAAACAGAGGATCTCTGATGAAACAGGTTGGAGGAGGTGAACAAGGTGAGTACGACCTGTCTGCAGGTGGCCATGACCCCACCGCCAGGGACCCCCTCCAGCACTGCCAATGGACAGGTTTGTAGTTTCCTAAATCTCTTCATCTAGAAGGCTCCATCTTCAACGGCCATCTGACTGGCGAACTCCCCTTTATTCTTTAAAACCATCTGCAGGAGTTCCCGTCATGGCACAGTGGTAAACGAATACGACGAGGAACCATGAGGTTGAGGGTTCGATCCCTGGCCTCTCTCAGTGGG
This sequence comes from Phacochoerus africanus, assembly GCF_016906955.1. NCBI lineage: Eukaryota > Metazoa > Chordata > Mammalia > Artiodactyla > Suidae > Phacochoerus > Phacochoerus africanus. The sequence goes on along the minus strand of NC_062545.1, from coordinate 12,336,072 downwards.
TTAACGATCCGGCGTTGCCGTGAGCTGTGGTGTAGGTCACAGACGCGGCTCGGATCCCATGTTGCTGTGGCTGCATCTCCGATTAGACCCCTAGCCTGGGAATCTCCATATACCTCGGGAGCAGTCTTAGAAAATGCAAACAAAAAGACCAAAAAAAATTTTTTTAATTAAAAAAATAAAATAAAACCATCTGCACACAACCATCCCTAACTACACACACACACACACACACACACACACACACACACACACACACACAGCCTTTGTGCTCTTCTGAACAGCTCCTGGACCTGCCTATAAACATGTCCATTACTGAACTGCCACACCATACTGTTTAATAATCAGTGTTGTCACCTCCCTGCTGGACGGAAGGTTCCTCACTGGACCCTATAAGCCAACGGAGTCTGCATCACTGGTGATGAACCAAGGCTCAGGCCCTGGACTGCGGCACAGATGGGAAGGAGGCTTCACACCCACCCATAATGCTGGTGGGTGGGACCCACAAGGCCATAAACTTTATAGGATCTGGGGGCAGAGGGCAATTAAGGAAAGGCTGGGAAAATACTATAATCAGAAACATACAGAGCTGGGAGTCTGGAGAATTCCATTCCAACCTAGGTCCTGTTAGTTCATCTTAGCCACGTGACTCTCTGGGTCACAGCTTCTTTAGCTTTAAAATGAAACAGGAGTTCCCACTGTGGTGCAGCAGAAACGAATACAATGACTAACGATGAGGTTGTGGCCTCGCTCAGTGAGTTAAGGATCCGACGTTGCCGTGCGCTGTGGTGTAGGTCACAGACACGGCTCGGATCCTGCGTTGCTGTGGCTGTGGTGTAGGCTGGTGGCTACAGCTCTGATCTGACCCCTAGCCTGGGAACCTGCATATGCCTCGGGTGCAACCCTAAAAAGACAAATAAAATAAAATAAAATAAAATAAAATAAAATAAACAATTTATTCATTCAAAAGAGCATGTATTTGGACTGCATGATCTATGATTATCACCAACCCTCAAGATTTATATAGTCAGTGATGAGGGGAAAAAAACATAGAAAGCAGAGTGCTGGAATATCAAGGGAAAATGCCATTTCCTTTATATTCCCGGTAAAAGTCAAGAAACACCCCAATTTTCTGAATACACAGGCTGACTTACAGGTCATAAACCTAAACAGGATGAACACTGCCAAACACATAATATTCCTTCACTAGAAGAATCTTCTTGGTCTCCCTTATCTCAAACCTACTATGATTTTCCCCAACACCTTCCTCCAAAGAAGATGAAGAAAAAAATTGGAAATAAAAATAAATTGCTAAGATCTTAAATGAGGCAAACTCCCCCGTTGCAATTTTAAGCCGCAAAGGACAATGACTGCAATTTTTCAAACTTGTAAATAGCGGGTGACATAACCATTCAGGCCTGGTGACGGCTCCTGGCCTGAGTGCCTCAGGCCTCTGGGTGGGGGATTTTCAGCTTGAGTCATCACCCTTGCTTTTCCTAGAGAGCAAAACGGCAGTTCCCCTGAAAATGAGGCTGCCGAGTCACATGGATTCTTAACTCTATGGGATCTTCTGTAGATTGTTTTCAACGTTCAAAATCAGAGTGCAAGTTTGAAAAATCTATAGCATGTAAAATACGCTGTGCATTCTGAGGTATAGAGAATGACTGGCCAACCTGTCGCATAGCACAGAGACCTTATTAATATAACCCAGTATTCTGTGCTAATCTATGTGGGAAAAGAATCTGAGAGAGGATGGATGTGTGTATGTATACAATGGGGTCACTTTGTTGCACAGCAGAAATTATCACAACTTTATAAATTAATAGAAGTTCAAAAAATGTTTAAAATTTTTAAAAATAAATAAATAAAATAGGCTATGCATTAATTCCTCACTGATGGATTGCATCTCCCTACACAGAGTCTTGAAGCTTTAATGGGGAGTGGAGGAGGAGAGGAAGGTGGTCTGCTGCACATCCTCCAGGCGCCCACCTGCAAAGGGGCCTCTCTGAGACCCATCGGGACCATTCTTTCTCTCTTTGCACCTGTGACCCTGAAGGACCTCTGATCAGTTCACAACCCTCTGTGATTCCAAAACTGAGGGAATCCACGCTGGTGGCCGAAGAACAGACGTAATCAGCATTCTGACAGCTATTCCCACAGCACTTACAGAAGCACAGCTTGCGAAATAACTTCTTGGCTCCTCCCAAGAAATCGGCCGGTGTCCTTAATTGGGCTTGGCCAGACGGAGCATCTTGGACATGCGGCTAATGGGCCCGATGCTGACAGGAGACTCTTACTCAGTGGAACACGCATTACACCAGGGCCACACCCAAGGATTACTGTCATACCCACCAGTATCAAAGGCCACAGCGAAGCAGATGTGTAATACGTCGTGGACATTAATTGTAATAAAACAGGAAATTCGAACTCGACATGCCTCACTGGGGCGACAGCCTTCCCGCTGACTTTTTTTGTGACTGTTCTACTGACAGATATCGCAGCATTAGTGGAATAACCAGGGAGAGAGAGTTCTTTTCTTTTCAGGTCATGCCCACAGCATATGTAAATACCCAGGCTAGGGGTTAAGTCAGAGCTGCATCTGCCAACCTACACCACAGCTCACAGCAACGCCAGATCCTTAACCCACTGAGCGAGGCCAGGGATCGAACCCGCATCCTCATGAATACTAGTCTGGTTCATTTAAACTGAGCTCCAATCATCCATATCTTGAAGTTTAAGGGGTATAACTGGCATCTCCTCTTTCATTTTTCTTTTTGTCTTTTTAGGGCCCCACCCGTGGCATATGGAGGTTTCCAGGCTAGGGGTCCAACTGGAGCTAGGGCTGCCAGTCTACACCAGAGCCATAGCAACAGGGGATCCGAGCCACATCTGCAACCTAAACCACAGCTCACGGCAACACCGGATCGTTAACCCACTGAGCAAGGCCAGGGGTCGAACCCACAACCTCATGGTTCCTAGTCGGATTCGTTAGCCACTGAGCCACGACGGGAACTCCAGCATCTCCTCTTTCCAGTGCCATTTGATGTCAACACACTCCTCAAAGGGTACGTGATCCAGTTTTTCTCTTTACCCTTCTCCTCACTGAGTTGTAATCTGCCATTTGTAAAAGGCAGAATATGTGTTTACTTTGAAACTATTCTGTTGGAAATGTGAAAATTTCCCCTGGTACATCCCTGCAGTGCATGCCACAAAACAACAGCTAGAGTTTTATTAAGTCTTTACTATAGGCATACAGTTTATTTTACCATTTATATATAGTGGTCCGTGCTTCACCTGTATTATCTCACTGAATCCCCTGCAAGTTCAGTAACAGCATGACCCCAAACTGAAACGTAAGCTAGTTGACTAAACAATGCGTAGAAACTGGCCAGCATCACACATCTAGTAAGTGATCAGTCAAGGATCCAAACTTAGGCAGCCAGTCCTGGTCTTAATAACCACCAGGCACTACTGTAGCAGCCACAAATGTTTTTAGAATGGGAAACTGCCCAAACACAGAGACACAAATTTATGTGACTGTAACGGACAGAAGAGAGAGCGAGAAAGACTATGAATGGGTGCCTGAGTATATTTTCTCTCCAGGCAAAATCCTTAAGAGTAAAACAGTAATTCCTCTATCACAGGCAGTTAAGCACAGGCATGTGCTCCCACTTTCATCCAAAGTACATACATTCCACTGAGAGGTCGGATTTTTCAGAGCTGACTCCAGCTTTGTTCAGGAAACTTTCAGGTTTCACCTTCTTCCCCCCTCAAGTGTTTACCGAAGGCGTTTACTGTACAGGCCATAACTTAAGTAGGTAAACAGACACCATCCCTGACCATTTCAAGTGCGAATGTTAAGCCCGTCATTGGGCTTTGGAATGAATGTTTTATTAAAGAGAATAAGACTGTTCACTGCATGGAAAAAACAAAACAACTATTCCTTACATATCAACAATGTGTCACTTTCCTAACATCTCGAGACTCATAAAAAGCAAACAAAACCAACAATTATAGTATCTACAGCATGAAGTTTGCTTTTATAAGAAAAATAGCCTTATAATGTTTATAATATTATAGTCAGGATAGTTATCACCAAAGATGATAATTACCCGCCTTAACCCCACAAAACTGTCTTCAGATCTTCTGATGACAACTGAGTCTTTATAAAAATTGATTTCACTACATTTATCACTTCCAGGAAGTTGACCACAAGTGCATTTAATAAAACAGTTTTTTCTTAGAGACTTAGATTTCTCCCTAAATTCCTAGGGTTGCTTCTAGGCATTGATAGTTTGCCTTTGGTATTAGTTAGTCTTAGAAAATGGTCCTCTTCCCCTGGATTCATTAGAACATGACTTTAGGAGATGGAATATCTAGAGCAGAGCTGGAACATTACATATTATCTCAGTTAAAGTTAATTTTAAAATCAGAAAATAGGAGGAGTTCCCATAGTGGCTCAGTGGTTAAAGAATCTGACTAGGTACCATGAGGTAGCAGGTTCGATCCCTAGCGTTGCTCAGTAGGTTAAGGATCTGGTGTTGTCGTGAGCTGTGGTGTAGGTCACAGACGCTCGAATCCCACGTTGCTATGGCTGTGGCGTAGGCTGGCGGCTACAGCTCTGATTAGACCCCTCACCGGGGAATCTCCATATGCCATGGGTGCGGCCCTAGAAAAGACAAAAAGACAAAAAAAAAATCGGAAAATAGGAAAAGGGTTCCAATAGGCATGTCATCTTGATAAAATACATTTGCAATATCCATTCTAGGGCTTTAAAAAAAGAAGATGAAGGAGAAACAAATACACCTTCAATGATGCAGAAAGAAATTGCAGAGCACAACTCTGAGTGGCTGAACAAATATACAGAGAAAGATGTTAAACTGACTAGTCATAGCTATACACGTCCTCGAAGAGGACCACAGCCTCAGAAATCATGGGGAAGGTGAGGGCAGATAGAAGCTGAAAAACTGGCTGCTGTTGGGTTTTTTTTCCTATTAAAAACTAAAATTTTACCTTGTTAAATTATTTTGAAAACCACATTCCCTTGAATTATTGCAGACTGTTGAAGGTGGAAGCTTTCCCAGAACTGAGTACATGTTTAACCCGGGAATGATGTGGCCTGTCAACCACCCACCACAGGCTGGGAAACAATGCAGAGCAAGAGAAAGGGCAGCCACACCCTGCAGAGGTGGGGCCTCATTTGTTTTTTTTTTTCATCCTACCATAATCAAACCCCATTAGCTTTAAGTATAATCTATGTGTTCTGCCAAGGTTCAGGACCTCGGAAATGAATACCCAGGCGGCTGCTTCTGGGTCTGGTAGAGCCAGTATGATTCATCCGGACCTGGGTCTGACATGTTCACAGTATGTGTTTTTAAGATTTAGGTATAAATGGCACCATGCTACAGGTGGAAATGGGAGCGAGGGCAGCAGTGTTTCGTCCATGCTCTGCCATCCTTCTGGAGGTGCCGGGGTGGAGGGACTTCCAAACCCTTGGGTGGTATTTTGGATCACTTCTAAAGCACAAATTCCTAAGGCTCTGTTATGGCTTTGGCTCACCCACCGGAGTGAAGATTCTGAACACACAAAGGTTTTATTATGTGCTGAGCTAGAAACGCTCATTAATCATTAATCAGCCATGGGCAGCAGAGCCCAGGTGATAAGGCGCTGAACACCCCCAATCAAGGTGTGACCTCCAGGCCACGCCCCTCACGCTCACGACCCTGCGCTGGGCCACCTCCTCTGCAGGCTCCTTTCTCAGTCCTCACCAGCTTCTCTCCTCTCCCACCTGTCAGAGGCCCAAAACCTTCTTTTTTTACTCAAGTTAACATGTTAGTAGTTTCTTCTCGTTCTCTTTTTTTTCCAGTTCCTTTTTCTTTTTTATTCTTTTTTTTTTTTTTTGGTCTTTTTAGGGCCAAACCCATGGCATACAGAGGTTCCCAGGTTAGGGGTCGAATCAGAGCTACAGCTGCCTGCCTACACCACCGCAACACAGGATCCAAGCCGCATCTGTGCCCTCTGCGAGCAGCTCACGGCAGTGCTGGATCCTTACCCCACTGAGCAAGGCCAGGGATCAAGCAGGCATCCTCAAAGATACTAGTCACAAGGGGAACTCCCAGTTCCCTCTTTTTTTTAATGCAGAGTTTTTATGTTTCCTTATGCTATTTAAAAAAAAAAAAAAAAAAAGCCTGGTCAATTTCACATTTCACAGATCAAAGGAAATAAATACCCAGGAAGTGGGGGTAATTTTTGCACACAGTGTTTAACTGGTATTTCTCCTTGAGATTCAAGGGCTTCCCCTAGAGCAGAGTGTGACCAGTTCACTGCAGGTCCAAAGCCCAGGATAATGCCACGTTCTATAACAGAGCGGCAAGTGCCTCCCTAATAGAATCCTGAATCAAATACATACACATATATGTGTAGTTACAGGTCCATGTGTGAGTGCAGACAGAGATGAAGAGATACAGATACTTATACATGTATTATGTATGTACATACACACACTCAAGGAACATGAGGTCCTCCATTGGTTTCCACCTGCTCAGAGGCATCAACAAGGCTCTGGGGAAGCACCCCCTCCTCACACACCACCCCAGCTCACACGTGCCCAGCACAATCAAGTTCCTTCAGTGGAGGATAAACGCCACGTCTCCCTTGCCACCCAGTTTTCCCCCAAATCTCTTCTTTCCCCTTCTCTGGGCCTGGCTGAGCCCCTGCTCATCCTACAGGTCTAGATTTAGATATGGCTTCTTCCAAGAAGTCCTCCAGTTGCGCCCATTCCAATCCAAGTGAAGGACTCCTCTGCACGCCTAGGGAGCCCTGTAGCTTAAGAGCCTGCAGGCTTGGCCGTGTCTCCACTCCATGGAAGGTGCCGAAGACACAGGGACCCTGTCCAGTTCACTGCACCTAGCAGAGACACTACACATGACAGTGCTCAATAAATCTTTGATGACATATTTTTTTTTCTTTTTTCTTTTTTTTTTTTTTTTTTTTTTGGCCACCCTGCAGCACATGAAGTTCCCTGGGACAGGCATCAAATCCAAGCTGCAGTTGCGACCTAAGCGGTGATCCTTAACACACTGTGCCGAGTCGGGCGGGGGATCAAACCTTCCCAGTGCTCCCAAGATACTGCCAATCCCACTGTGTCACAGAAGGAATTCCAGACTTATATTCAAAGTTGACTGGTTTATCTCTATTTGTACCAATTCTCCTGCTAACAAACCGCTTCTACCTGTGGGCTGAAACAGACACTGTGTACACGTGATTTCGCAGCATTTGGACTATTTCAGCTAAATCTTACAATACATGAAGGTAAATCATCAGCAACAAGGGATTCTTCCAAGTTTCTGGATCAGTCCATAACAAATCTTTTCTGCCGAAACGGGCAAGCTATGGAATAGCAAAGAACTCAGGTAGAGAGCGATTTCCTCTCATTTCTAAATTTTCATTTCAAAAAAGAAAAACGGGGGGGGGGGAGGAATGGCATAAAGAGAGAATTTCTGTGGACTCTTCTCTCTAGAAGCCACTGGCACACAGTCATTCAGTGAATGAATAGCTTTGTTACTCTTAAAGCAAGAGGCTGCATAATCTACGGTGTACGGTTACCCAGTTCACGGAGGGCGTAACATGTCCCAACTCATCAACTATCTAGTTACCAAACAGTCGTCTATTCCAAAAGATGGTCACAGTTTCTAAAGGAGGAAAATAAAATAAATGTAGAGCTTAAGTAGCCCAAGAATAAAATGGTGCTGCATTCACTTCGGAAGATGTCTTAACACTGGGTGCCCTTTGGGGCTCCCATGCCGGTTCTCCATCTGGTCTTGAATTTACCCAGACTTTTGCACCCATCCACACACCAGAACTAGCTTTCCAACTCAGCGGTGTCCGCCACACACCAAACGTTCTCAGTGTCCCCTTATTGGCCCGTCAGCAGTATCGGGCCCAGGTGACACTCCTTCCTCACGGGCCCCCAGACACCACCCTCCCCCAGGTCTCCCTCTACTACCGGCAGCAACTTGTTGGTTGCTCCACCCTCAGCCTTGTAAAGGTGGGAACACCCCAGCTCTCTCCTTGTCTCTTGTCTCCCTGTGCCAACCCCTTGGGTGGTACCATTCAGCCTCGGAGATTTCATATCCCAGTGGCCACCAAATTTCTATGTAGTCTCGACCTCCGCCGTTCATCCAGACATACACGTCCAACCACCTCCTTCACTCGGGGAGCTAACAAGCACTGGATGTTGAAAATCCAAATATCCCCTTAACCATCTCCTCCAGCACCCTTAGGTGGCGAGGCTATCCTTCCAAGTCCCCCGACCAATGATGTTATGGGTATCCTCTCACACCTCCACCCAATCTCTTGGCAAATCCCACTGGCTTGCAGAACACCCAGAACACGGCCACCTCTCATGGTGGCCACAGCTGCCACCTGGTCCAAGTGTCATCTTTCCAATGATTACTGCCACACGGTGTCTTAACGGGCTCCCTGACTCTGCCCTTGCTCACTTCGGTCTACTCAACACAGCAATCACTGTCATCCTAAAATGTAAATGTGACATCACTCCTTGGCTCAAAAATCCTCCAATGGCTTCCAAAACGCCAAATTAAAGCCCCAACACATATAAGATCCCTAAGGCTCTGAACCATCTGGCCCCCCCTTTCCTCTGATCTCATTTCCCACTGCTCTTCCCTTGGCTCACTCTGTTCCCGCTGCTCTTCCCTTGGCTCACTCTGTTTCAGCTGCTTTTCCCTTAGCTCACTCTGTTGCAGCTGCTTTTCCCTTAGCTCACTCTGCTGCAGCTGGCCTCCCGCTCCTTCCATGTGGTAGGCAGTGGCCTGTCTTAGGGCATTTGCTCTGCAAGAACTGTTTTTTGTTTTGTTTTGTTTTGTTTTGCTGTGCCTGTGGCATGTAGAAGTTCCTGAGCCACAGCAATGATATCACAAGGTTCTTAACCCACTGAACCACCAGGGAACTCCCTGCCAAGAACATTCTTCCCCCTGTTAGTCACATGCTCAGACAGTGTTCCCCAGCCTCCCTTGTTAACACTGCACCCCCACAACCTTCCTACACCCACCTGTGGCCCTTGCCCACAGCATACACCACATCCATGTGCTATGAATTTGACGTATTGTCTGCTCCCCCTCCTTGAAAATCAGCTCCAGGAAGACAGGAATTACCATCTCTTCTATCCACTGCTGTGTCTTCAGCCTTTGGCAGAGGTGGGTACTCGATAAATACCTTTGAATGAATGCCTAGTGCCTAGCAACCCTCACCAGACTTGGTGGAAGTGCCAGTTCACAGGGCACCCTAGTTAACAGACCAAAAGTTAAATGCAAAGAGTTAGAGTTATATTTCTCCTAACTGGCCTAGGGACACTACTTCACCCAAGACCTCACCTCTAGAATTAACATGGAAGACAAGCAGTATCACTTCAGAAGTAGCAGGTAGCGGAGTTAGGACCAATTTAAATATCATGGATAAGGAATGAGTAAACGTTCATAGAAATATCAGCCATGCAGAACATTGGGGAAATTGTTCTAAGAAAAATCACCTGCCACTTTACAGCTGATGCTGTGCAATAAAGAATCTCTTCATGTTAGCTGAGGAAATTCACAGAAGAAATCACATCTACTTCAAATGGTTGGGTCAATGGCGATGAGAAAATGGACCATGTCACATCTGCGGAGGGCTGGCCTGCCATCCCTGCCTTGAGCGCCAGGCCCTGGAAGGCCCCATGCCCTTGGCCCTCTGCTGGCTGGTGCACCCCAAAGGAGGCACTAATCTCAGGGCACAGGCCCCCTGACCCGCACGGCAGGTGCAGCCAGCGTGGCTAAGCTCACCAAGCACTGGACAGGACCTCAGGGACTACTCTAAGATGCCTTCTCCATTTATCAGCACTGATCTTAATATCTCTGTTGACACACTGTCCTGTAGGACCCGCGTCTTCTCCACTTTATGCTCTACGTCTTGAACCGCAGCGCCGCACAGAAATAATTCCGGGTGTCATTTTCATGTATATTGCATCATTTCACACTCAAGTTGGAGGGCCTCAATGCCAGCTAACACCCTCCTATTTTAACACATTTCATGTGCCAAGCTGCATGATATTTACACCTCATTAAACATGAGACAATGTCAGGGCACTGCAGCAAGCCAGCGAGCGCGGGCACTGTGTTTTCTTCAGCATGTGAATCATGCAAGAAGCCGGTACCATGTGAGATGTCTCCTCTACAAACTAGAACCGCGTTGGGGGTTGGTAGCCGTAAGCTGTGCTCACTCTCAAACCCAAAAAGCAGCTCCTCCCAGAATTCAACACACTTCCACGGTGTAACCATGCCAAGGTACTGAGGCACAAATGGCCCCTTCTCTCCACTCTCCCATGCATCCCCTGCCAAGGCTTCCAGACTGCTCCGCACGGTGCCTCTCCAGCAGCCCTTCCCTCTCTTCCTCAAGGCCCCTGCTCTCACTCAGGCCTCTTCAACATTCCCCTAGACACCACCCCACATGCCCCCCAGAGCTGGTTTCTCATATTCCAATCACTCCTCCCCATGCCAACTACGGGCCTCCTTTCAAACCCTGTATGATTCACTAATGGCCTAAGTTAGGGACTCTCAAACTGTGGTTCTTGGGCTGAAAAACACTCATGGGCTGCATGCGAAACACCAAGCTCCCAGCCCCCACCCCCCATACCTACACCGGAGGCTGCAGACTCTCTGGGAACTGGGGCCGGGAACGCTATGGTCCTGATTATTGACTCTCATGGCCACTAAAATCTGAGCGCCAACACCCCAAGTCTTGCATTCAAACAACATGGCTGAATACACCTGGCTGTGCTGGATCAGCACGTATCAAACCAACCCATAAGACAAAAGGAGAAATTTAAAAGATGAGGCAGCAGTTGGAAGGTAAGAGAGAGCCACTAAGGCTGCCAGGACTTAAAGGGTTGAGATCCTGGACAGAAAGACAGAAAAGTGAGTGCCACATTGTCTCCCATGTTGCCCTTGGCAGCTTTTCTGGGTCCCCAGGGCCCTGAGAACAAGGTCAAATAGAAAGGAGCTGTGGCTCTGAATACAGGAAAAAAAATCATCTGATTACCCTAGTACACACAAACAAGAACAAAACCACCTCTAGTTCCATCATCCGTAGAAAACCAATGCAGGCACTGGAATATGCTTCCTTCTAGCCTTCGTAAATATATGCTCACAGAAAGAATCTCAGAAATGTAACTTATGACATTATTAGAACTTAAAAACACTGACTACCCAAAAGTACATAATCCCTATTAAATTTTACAATCCATCTTTTTCTGTTTACAGTAGCCCAATCCAATATTTAAAAAGAAAAAAGAGGAGTTCCCGTCGTGGCTCAGTGGTTATCGAATCTGACTAGGATTGCAGGTTGCAGGTTCAATCCCTGGCCTCGCTCAGTAGGTTAAGGACCCGGCATTGCCACAAGCTGCAGTGTAGGTCGCAGACACGGCTTGGATCCTGCATTGCATTGCTGTGGCTGCGGTGTAGGCCGGCGGCTACAGCTCCGATTAGACCTCTAGTCTAGGAACCTCCATGTGCTGCAGGTGCGGCCCTAGTAAAGGCAAAAAGACCAAAAAAAAATTTTTTTTTAATTAAAAAATAAATAAATAAAAATAAAAAAGAAATAGATACTGTATTCTCTAAAATTATTTTTATCAAGTGGTAAAATTACAGATTACATTCAAATCACACTGTTCATAACGTAACAGTTATGTCTTCCTCTTGTCCTCAAAACTTCTTACCAGGACAAACTTAGGTCCTGAGAGCAGATAGGTGAGAGGTCAGGTTCTGGGATCAAATGTATCTTTTATTATTATTATTATTACAGCTGATTTATAATGCTGTCAATTTCTGCCATACAGCAAAGTGACCAGACATACATATATATACATTCTTTTTCTCACATTATCCTCCATCATGTTCCATTACTAGTGACCAGATATAGTTCCCTGTGCTACACAGCAGGATCTCATTGCTTATCCATTCCAAAGGCAATAGTTTGCATCTATTAACCCCATATTCCCAGTCCATCCCACTCCCTGCCCCCTCCCCCTTGGCAACCACAAGTCTCCAAGTCCATGATTTTCTTTTCTGTGGAAAGGTTCATCTGTGCTGTATATTAGACTCCAGATATAAGTGATATCATATGGTATTTGTCTTTCTCTTTCTGACTTACTTCACTTAGTATTAGAGTCTCTAGTTCCATCCCTGTTGCTGCAAATGGCATTATTTTGTTCTTTTTATGGCTGAGTAGTAAGGCAAAACATTCTCTGACATCAACCATACAAATGTGTTCTTAGGTGAAGGATCAGGTATTGTCACTGCAGCGGCTTGGGTTACGGGTTCAATCACTGGCCCAGGAACTTCCACATGCCGCAGGAGTGGCCAAAAAAAGGGGAAAAGTAACATCATCTATTTTTGTAGGCTGCACAGGAGTGGTACAGATCAGTGGTTCTCAGAATCATTGAGGGACCCGTGAAAATGCAGCACCTTGCATCCCATCCCCAGAGCGTCTGCTTCTGTGTGTCTGGGATGCAGCCTGGAAATTTACATGTCCAAGTTCCCAGGTGATGCTGGTGTTGAAAAAGGAAGTTCAAAAACAATGGTGACAAGATGTTGAGAGGCACCACATGTACGTGGCTGGGAAAGGGTTTCTTGGAAAAAAAAATCTCAGCTTTAAAACGTCAGGAGTCTGGGACAATGGTCATATATTTGTAAGTGCTCTTTAAGTATCCCGATTAGATGGTGCCAAGTAAGAATGGAGTTTCTCTACCTCCAAAAGAGTCATTCTTGGGAGTTCCCGTCGTGGCACAGCGGAAATGAATCCGACTAGGAACCATGAGGTTGCCGGTTCGATCCCTGGCCTCGCTCAGTGGGTTAAGGATCCGACGCTGCCGTGAGCTGTGGTGTAGGATGCAGACACGGGGCTCGGGTCCTGTGTGGCTGTGGCTGTGGTGTAGGCCAGCGGCTACAGCTCTGATTAGACCTCTGGTCTGGGAACCTCCATATGCCGCGGGTGTGGCCCTAAAAAAGACAAAAGAGTCTTTCTTTACAGATCAGCTCTAGATGAGAGTCTTCAACTTGGCCTAGGCGAGCTTATAACCAAACCCCTTCATACCCTCCGTCTCTAGACATCTTACTGTCAAGGTCCTATTTGTGTTTTTTATTTCATACTTATTACCGACAACTTTACGCTTTAGTCTAGACAGCCGTCTCCATTAACCCTGCTCACAGTTGTGCCATCTGCCCGTGGTTAGTTTAAGGTTCCGCTGGATCCGTGGGAAGGCGGCACTGACAACATGGACAGGTGCTACGTGACCTGGGGTCCACTCTACACATGAAGCGAGTTTTCTTATTTCAAAGGTCATATACTCCAGATAAGTTTTTGACTTGATTCTCTCTCTCACTGGATAAGTTAAAAGTATTCTGAGAACAGGAAAATCTGTTCAATTAACACAGGTTAGAGACACATAAACACACGTCCACACACACTTCCACTCCTAAACCCCAAAGCACTGAATTTCCCCTCTGCTGCAAATTTCTGAAAATAGGAAATAGAATGTTTCCTTTCGCTAAAAGGCTTTCCTCAGGAAAGCATGATTCAGATGATGATAATCACTGCCTTTTCTGATAGATGACACGTAGGGGTTTTCCTCTAATAGATCTGAGAGCACCCTCCTTTTTTTTTTTTTAAGGGCCGCTCCTGTGGCATATGGAGGTTCCCAGGCTAGGGGTCGCATAAGAGCTGCAGCCGCTGGCATACACCACAGCCACAGCAACACCAGATCCAAGCCAAGTCTGAGACCTACACCACAGCTCACAGCATCAACAGATTCCTAAGCCACTGAGTGAGGCCAGGGATTGAACCTGCAACCTCATGGTTCCTGGTCGGATTCACTTCCATTGCGCCACAAGGGGAACTCCTAAGAATACTCTTCTGAAAAGGGGGGGGGGGTGACATTAGGTGTGTGTGGTAAGCCTCTAGATCATTCTATTTTTTTTTTCTAGATTATTCTAATATAAACCTACCGACTTTCAAGTCTCTCCCACTTACTCTGACCCTGTTGAAAATTTCTTAAAATACCATCTATTCAACCAAAACTATGCTGACTCTGTTTTCTAAAGGGAAATTAGGACAGTGTATCCATGGAAAAAATATTTTAAATTAGATCTATGAGCCAGTTCCTTTGACTCGACTAGTTTCCCAGTTTTCACATCAAAAGCCTTCTAATTTTTACAACCTGCTGATCCGCGTTCGAAGGAACTGTCTCACTCTAATAAACACAACTGCATCTGCCCTTCTGGTCCCAGGTTAAAAACTGGTCGATCAGCCATTTGATGTCAAAGAAAACAAACGAGGCTAAGTCCACTTTCACAAAAACCCTATTCATAGATGAATACACAGCTTCAGAAACCGTAGCTCCCAGCAAAACTCGCCACAAGAGAACAATGACGTGAACAAAGCATGTGAATGCAGAAAGACAGATTGCGCCCTCTCTTTTCAAAGACGAGAGTAATCAGGATGAGGGGAGGGCAGGGCGAGCCCTTAACCCGGGTAGAGAAAGGAAAAAATAAATCCGCATCCCACCTTCAGATAAAATTGTGAGCGTACCGGATGCGCAGCTATCAGTAAACCAACTCTACCGCCAACTTGGCTTCGCAAATGCGGGAGCCACCAAGACCGTCATCCAAGGTAGCATCACCTCCAGGACACAGCACTGCCTTCCTGCTGGCCTCCCTGAACTCATGTCTGCCCCAAGAATCCAAATCAGATCATGTCACTCCCCCCCCCCGCGCCCCGCTTTCTCAATCAACCAGAAAATACTGCAAATGCCTGTCTGAGACTCTGAAGACCTTACATGGTCTGGCTACTGGTCTCTCACCCCCCTGCCACCCACCACAGCCCCATGGCTCTTGGTCTGCAGGACACCACTGCACTTCCTTTTCTCATGCACTCCAAGCTCATTTGCACCTCAGGGCCTTTGCACTAGCTGTTCCCCTGCCTTTTCCAACTGCTGGTTCCTTCCTGTCACTCGGACCCCAGGGTCCGCTTTTCAGAGAGGCTTCCCCAAAGACACCATCCAAAGAAGTCCCCTGCCCACTGGCCTTCCTCTCTCTGTTTTACTTCCTTCTTGGTGCTTGCCACGCGTGGATATTTTCTTGTTCCCCTATTCTGAGGTCGGGTCATGGTGGTGGATACTATTCCTTGTCACCCCCCATCGAGCATATGAAAGCAGGGACCCAGCTGGACCCTGGCACCTAGAATAATACCTGGAACTTAGCATGTCCTCTGTAACCATTTGTTAGTCATTTGGTGAATGGATGAAACTCTGTTTACTACAGGCTGGAATCTGTCATCAAGGCAAGTGTTTCTCCCAAGTTCTCTCCAAGAGAGCTGCTACTAAATGCTTCCATGGCACCACCACCCGCCCGGACACACAAAGTTCCCAAAGGAAGTGATGGGAAAGAGCCAAGGAAACAAGGAAAAGACAGAGTTCATTTAACTCACCACCTGTCCCCCAAGACAGAGGAGGATGGAACCGTCCTAAATCATTAGGAAACACGTGAAAGGTGACTATCAGCCACAGCAGTATTAAATAGCTAAGCAACGATAATCCAATTACAGGACATATCAGCTTGGAGGTATTAAATTGATAATAAATTTGGGAACACGTCAATCCTAGGCATTAAGAAAAATGCTCTGCCTTCATTACCTCTTTTAATTCCAACAAAAAACACTGTGAGTTAATTATCAGTCCCATTGCAGAGATGACAAAACTGAGGCAGGCTTGGGGAGGTGAAGATACCTACCCAAGTTTTCAAATCAGTTAGTGTCAAATACAGAAGCCGAATGCAGCTCTGTTTTATTCCAAAGCCTGTGTATTATTCACCACGCCCGAACGCTCCCACAGCAGTTAAAAATAAAAATGGTGTGAAGAATCAAAGGCAAGCAGGAAATGAAGCCACAGAGATCACAGGGGTTGTTTAAGAAAGTTAAATTTATGTCATATGTATGCATGTGTGTGTGGGTGAGTCTCCCAATAGAAATGTTAACTGTATCAGACATGAAATCTGCCATATGACACGCAAAATAAAAATGAGATTAAGACAGTCAAAAAGAGGAGTTCCTGGTTAAAAGAGGAGGCAATTGGCTAAGAGTCTGGAGTTGTCGCTTCCCTGGAGTGGGTTTGGTCCTGGGCCAGAAACTTCTGCATGCCGTGGGCATGGCCAAAAAAAAAAAAAAAAAAGAGAGAAAGTTAAAAAGAGAAATAATTTATTCCATTATTGAGGTACATTCTTTTTTCTCTATTTTTTTTTCTTTTTACAGCCATAGCTGCAACCTATGCCACATCTTTTGGCAATGCCGGATCCCTAACCCACTGATTGAGGCCAGAGATTGAACCCACCTCCTCAAGGAGACAACACTAGGTCCTTAACCTACTGAGTCATGTTGGGAACTCCCTGAAGTACATTCTCTCTCTCTCTCTCTTTTTTTTTTTAACAAGTGGCCGCACCTGCGGCATATGGAAGTTCCCAGGCGAGGGGTCGAGCCACAGCCACTGGAGAAGCAACACTGAGTAGTTATGTGGTGAGCCACACGGGAAGTCCCTGAGTGCATTCTTAAACAATACAGCACCGTCAACACACGACAATAAAAATAAGTAACTGGCAAGAAATGTCTCAAATGCTAAAAGGTCAGGTCCAAAATATGTAGGGTATTGATTAAGCTGTGTAACTTCTTTAAAAAAGAAAAGACAGACAAGGAATGCAGCCTAGGAGTGTACATCCTGAAAGACTAACTAATCAGGAAACACAAAAGTCAGAAGTTCTTTGAAGAGGCCCCTCCCCACACTTGTCCGTTAAGAGAGAACAAAAAACACAACCTGACTAGGGAGGGAACCAGGGGCTGCACAGAACAAGAACAAGAGAACAGAAGGCCTGGTGGGTCGGGTCCCAACCCCAGGCCTTCTGACTTTGGACAGCTCATCCTACCTCCAAAAGCCCTGATTTCCTCCTCTGCTTCCTCCTCTGCACCACGTGCCTCTCCACCTCGTGAAAATGCCAAAGGAGAACCAAGACGGAACTCACTTTAAAGCCCAGCTCATGGCTAAGCCCGGGGTGAAAACTCCAGAAATCTCGCGAAATGAGAGTCAAGAGGAAACGGAGGTGAGAACACAGATGTCCCAGAACTAGAACACACCAGGCTGGGATGGTCAAATGGTAAGGTGGTGACACGGAAGCAGCAAGACAAAAAAGAGAGACTCCGAGGCTGGGCGCAAAAAAGGGAGGCGTGCAGGTGAGGCGTGAGCAAGGAGAGGTGGGGGCCTCCTGGATCTCCACCGACACACAACTCAGGCACCTGGCCTCGGCTCAGCACACAGGTCCAAATTCTGAGAAATTGCCCTGAAATGATAGTCAGTATTGTTTTGCTGCAACAATGAATCTCCCCCTAAAATCAGCCAAGTGTGGTGAACCCAGTGCAGTCACAGACTAGAGGACCGTGTGACCGGCCAAAAGCCCATCTCAACCTCCGAAGTCCACCTGAGAATCCTGGGAACACACTTCAACCACACAGCCCACTGACCACCCCATGACTCCCTTCTCCTTAAAAAAAAAAAAAAAAAAAAAAAGGCTTTTCTTTTTTTACTTGTCTTTAAAAAAAAAGGGTTGTGATGAGAACGCCAAAGTCCCAAGAAATATGGAAGCGAGCTCAGGGGAAATGTCTCATTTAGTTTGCTGAGAATTACCTGAGGCTGTTGCTAGGCGGCGCTTATAAACAAAAGCACACACCCGAAGATTGCTTTTCTGCTTTAATTAGAGGCCAAGCCAAGCATCCTCAAGTGTTGTCATCGGGAAACTTTAATAAAATAGATGGAGCCCATGTCAGATCAGACAGCAGGCCCTCCCAGCGAAGTGTGAAAAGGAGTTTGCAGCTTCACGCTAGAGCAGAGCTTCTCAAGCTCAAAGAGCACATGGGTCACCCAGGGGATCTTGTTAAAATGCAGATTCTGAACTGGCAGGCTTGTGCTTCTGCATCTCTAACAAGCTCCGGGGTGATGCAGGTGCCACTCGTCCTGGATCAGGTGCCAGACAGGGGTCAACAGTCCAAAGCAAGAGCCAGTTTTAATACCATGGTCCCTGGAAGTCCAGTTACTACAGAAAAAAAGTTAAGAAAATATGGTATTAATTGATTCACCCAAAGAAGGCTTGTGATATTGTTAAGAGTCATCTTTCACTCAGCTGACCAAGAATCTTCCCCTGATAAAAGATGTTGAGCATCTTTTCATTTACTCGGTGGGCATCTGTATGTCTCTTGTCACTTTATTATTACTGCTTCGTGGCATTTTTTTTTTCTCCTTTTTAGGGCCGAACCTCCAGCATATGGAAGTTCCTGGACTCAGGTTCAAACTGTAGCTATAGCTGCCAGTCTGCATCATAGCCACAGCAACCTGGGATCCTAGCAGCATCTGTGACCTATGCTGGATCCTTAACCCACTGAGTGAGGCTAGGGATCGAACCCGCATTCTCAGGGATACCAGTAGGGTTCCTAATCTGCTGAGCTGCAGTGGGAATTCTGCTTCTTTAGCATTTTTTAAGGAAATTTGCCTAAGATGAATCAATAGAGCCCTTCAGATACTTTTTCTAATATTTTAGAGTTTGCTCTTCAGAATTAACCTTTAGATACACCTAGCGTTTACTTTGCACATAGGATGCAAGAGTATTGTTGTGAGTATGAAACGTGAAGAATTTAAGTGTCAACACAGAAAAAAACAAAAAAACAAGAAGAACCTTTCTAACTGCAAATCCCACCGCGTGTCCTCTGAGTGGTTGGCAAATGGCAGGGAAAGCTCCAGGGCCCTGACGGATGTCCCCAAATGGTAGGAATCAACCTTACGACAGACCAGGCTGCTCAGAGAGAATAATTTATGTCCTGGAGCCACAGGATAAAAGAGGAGAGGAAGCAATAAAAATAAAGAGCAGTAGTTTATAGAGAGGCTTACATAAGATCACACAGGCAGAGGCTATACTGGGACAGAAACCCAGGATCTGTTTCTAGAGCCCACACTCCAGGCTCTAAGTTCCAACGCCTGGACCGGCCCATGGAAGTGATGAAGTGACGGAGGAGAGGGTTTGGAGCCTCCCCCCCCTTGTCAGCAGGACTCCCGGAGCAAACTCTCCTTCTCTCTGCTTTGCCTTCTTCATCTGTAGTCCAGGCTAACCCTGGTTGTACACTTCACTGAGTTTTCTGAGGATGAAACGAGGGAGCCCAAGCAAAGCACTTAGCACAGCGCCGGATCCATAATCAATATTCAACAAATGTTTTTCTATTATTCTGACTAAGAAAACTCTATGGCTGGCATCCAAGGGATAGAAAAGAACCAGCCAGACAGCGAAATAAAGAGAACAGTTCTCAACTTATACAGGCAAATGATGGATCAACAGCTGCCAAGAGAAAGGGTGTCCCTTTTTCGGCGACCGTAGAGGCTAAAGGGAGAAGTTTATCCTAAATGCAATCAGGATTACAAAAAGAACTGGCCTCTGTACGGATGGAGGCGGGAGGGGCCTATGGGAACCAGGCAGAGCCCTGGGGTTGCCAGGCCAAGAACCAACTCTCTGTGTTAACTCCAGCCCCTCCGTGACCAGACTGCGAGGCCCTTTAGAAGTGCTGGCCTCCCACAGGTGACAGACATCACAAGAGAAGAGCCGTGGCCACGGCCAGATGACAGAGAACGGGCAGGTGCCCAGACTCTCACGTGCTCCATCTGAAACAGGAAAACCTCCTTTGCTCTTAGTTGGTGACAGGGAAACATCACCCACCCTGGCAGCACCAGAAGCCAGCCAGAGAGACTTGTCTTCTGGGCCCAAAGCTGGTTTTATAGACTCGATCGCTCAACAACACACGTACTGCGAGCCCGCCCATTCCAGATGGATCCCTGACCGAGGGCCAGCCGGACAGGGCTGCTGGGACAAAGCGGTCAGGACACTGCTCCTCCTTGGTGAAGACACTCCCCCGATGGCCTGAAAGCAGACCCACACCTTGGGAAGCTGTATTTTACAATGCAACTTCCAATACTTAAATCAAGCTTAGAGACACAGACCTCAGAAAAGCTAAGGTTTTGATTTGAGAAAACCGGAATGAAAATACAACACAATGTGCAAAACAGGGCAGACCCATGGGCTTGAGGGACACGGGAAATTGTGACTTGCGTCCAACTTTGAGAACTGATCTGAGGATCAGGACTTGTGAATTACCGTGTGTCAGACACTACCGGCTGCTTATCAATGTTTATTCTCCCCCACCTCCGTGTAAATAAACTCCAATTTTTTTTCAAGGCTGTGACGTACCCAATTTTTTTTTTTCCAGCTTGAAATGGGATCTCAGTTTCCTGACCAGGGACTGAACCCGGGCCCCAGTGGTAAAAGCACTGAATTCTAACAATGACACCACGGGGGAACCCCAGTGTGTGTGTGTGTGTGTGTGTGTGTGTGTGTGTGTGTGTGTGTGTGTGTGTGTGTGTGTGTGTGTGTGTGTGTGTGTGTGTGTGCGCGCGCGAGCGCGCGCGCATACCCAACTTTAAAAAAAAAAAAAGCACTACAGTGACCAGCCTCCCTTGTAGCATGAGGTGGTCACATGACAACTGTAGCAACTGAGATGGGAGCCAAGTCACTTGATGGAGCCTCCAGGAGAGCCTTTTGAAGGATAAGACTTGGCTCCCACAGCCTTTTATCTTCTCCGGGTCTCCTTTCTCTGGCCTGGAACAGGAACGTGATCCTGGCAGTGGAAGAGCCTCTTTGCATGGAGGTATTTGGTAAAAAGATGAATGTCACCCACTAAGGATGACTGAACAGGATGACAGAATGAGCCTGTCAGAAGGGGTCGGTCCTGACAGCACCACGGCGCCCCCAACAAAGTCCTAAATTCCATATCTCCAGATGGTCTTCACAAGGAAAACCTCCAACCTCTCATTTGGTTAATCCATCAATAACGGTTTTTTGTTGCAGGCAGCTTTGGCCCTCTTCTTGCCTGATACGTGCCATAAAAGATCATTTGCTTTGCAAAAGCTTTTACCAAATCATCAGAAAGGCAAGGTGCTATGACCTATGAATGAATTTGGCTTACAAATAACTTTGCTGACATAAACAGAACAGGCAGAATAAGACCCAGATACCCAGTTATAGCCACTAACAGAGGATCTAAAACTCACATTCCAGGAATTCATCAATGAGGGGAAGATGCTGAGAGTCCGCTAGGGGCGCTTCTGGAAAGAAGCTCCTACGAAGATGGAATGAAAGGAAGCCAGACTGTCTGGGGTCAAACACTGCTCTGTCACTTCCCAGCTGTGTGACTCTGGTCAAGGTCCTGAGCCTTTCTTGCCTCAGTTTCCTCAACTGCAGAACGGAAAGAAGAGCTCCTATCTCAGTGGATGGTTACACCTTTAAATGAGCTACTTCTTGTACAATGCTTAGACCTATGCATGGGTCCACGAGGGATCCATTAATATTATGATAAGACGGGTGACGGCACAGCTAAAGATTAATACAAAAAAACTATAATAAGAGCCAGATGAATTACCTCATTCTGTGGACATCAACCTTTTTCCTAATGTATGCATCTGCTTAATAATATCAACATGAGAGCAAGCTATAGCTTGTGGCTGAATTGAGATGGTTTGGAATCGAAGCCTTTCTCCAGGGCTCCTAATCCCTGTGACCCATACTCATGCAGTACCAGTGGCAACGTCTACTCAGAGAGCTGCTTATCAGTAGGATGTATTTATAAAATGGGGCTGGGTAGAGAGGTTAGCAAAGAGCTAAAAATAGTCCTATAAGCAAACAAGTTTGCATAAGCCAATAGTTCATTAAAAAGTCAATACTTTCATATCACGACTATGAGAAATATTCAAGTAATGTGGCACGCAAGTTGGGAGACTGCAGCCTCATGTCTACAAGTTAGCCGCACACTTACTCCCTGTATCTTTTCTAGGTTCTAACACAGAAAGCAGCCAAGTCATTCTCTGAAGCTGTCCTTAAGGATCCCAGAGGGCACAAACATTTTGTATAAAGTCGCCGTGTACCAGCCACAGGTATGTAGCGTAATCAGCCAGCACCCAATGCTCTGGACCCAGGGGATCCTGAACCATCCATGAGTTCCGTTTCAGGTCAGACGTTCAGGTCAGACGTTCAGGTCAGCAATCTCCTCAACTAGGCATAACTAAGTCAGGGCAACTGGATACAAAAAGCATTTTCATCTGCTCTGCCTTTTAAATGCTTAAAAAACATAACAGGATGTGAATTTACACTTCTCCTCTCCCAACCCCAAGAGGGACAAAAAAAAAAAAAAGAAAAAAGAAAAAAAGAAAAGAAAAAAAATTCCACAAATCTTGAGGGTGTGAAGATCTCACTTCATAATCTTCCTGTGTGCCTGTTACTGTTTTTTTTTTTTTTCTAGTTGTACATTATCAAGTAGGCTGGCAGGGGCTCAGGAAAGCGGAAGAATGATAAGTTGTAACCCTTTCTTTTACTCAAGAGCCCTACTGTCCAGTAGAAATCTAATGAAAGCAGCAAAAACGAGCTGCCTGCATCATTTTAAATTTTTGAAGGAGCCACCTTAGAAGGTAAAATTAAACAGGTGAAGGTCATTTTAGTAATACATTTTCTTGAACCCAATCTGTCAAAATACTACCGTTTCAATATGTAATAAGTTTAAGTAATACATTTTCTTGAACCCAATCTGTCAAAATACTACCGTTTCAATATGTAATAAGTTAATGACATAGTTTCGATGCTGTTTTTCACACCAAGACCTCACACTGGTGTGTATTTTACAGCGCACCCAACTCTGACCATTGGCCCAAGAGCCACTGGCTACCATATTGGACAGAGCCGCTCTCGAGGTGAAAAATGTTGAAGCCATCGGTTTCTTAGGTGGCCTCTGTGATGGGCACACAGAAAAATGGATCATCCACCTCAGCCAGGATTAGTCCCTAGAAGGGGGTTCTAGTAGTTTCTTGAATGGAAGAAACACACCCCATTTCAAAATACAACCTGGGTCTTTATAGCTTTTAAGTGAATGTTTTGTATTAAGCACTGACACTGCTGTTTACCCTTTATTCAGTGTACAAATATTTGGTGTTTTCATCGTCTTTTTTAGTAAGAGCCCAGGAAATCCTGGTCCCTGGTAAAACCTCCTCTCCAGAAAGAGTATATCCTGTCCCTTCTCCCAGAGGGGCAGGAAATGGTCAGTCACACCCCACTGGCACATCCCATATACCTGGGCAGTTCCATTCCACGTGGTCTTTATGTACAGGCATGAGAGATGAGATGTAGAGATGAGCAGTGTGTGTTATGCCACAGTCATGGGTGAGACGATTAGAAAGATGACCTGATCTTACCAGTATTACCTACCTCTCAGGCTTACTGACGATCAAGGGCAATAACAGAGAGAGAGCTCTTAGCAAACGGTAAAGCGTTAGAGAATTCTAGTTATTATTATTGAGAAAGGACAGCATTCCTCACCTGGAAGAGCAGATAGAAGAAAGAAAAAACAAAAAAAACAAAAACAGTAACTTGAAAAGAGAGAGATGCTGAGCTGGGAGGGGGGAGGGGGAGGAGTCTGCGAAAATACTACTTTGGGTGGACCTGTTCTCTTAAAAAGGTACAAAGAGGCTTGCGGAATATCCATCACCTGTCCCTCGAAATCTAGGGAGGTACTCAAAAGGCAAGCGTGACAGCGCGGGGCACAAGCTTCCACCTCTGCTGCACCACCCGCTGCCCCTCCAACCCACGGCTTTTCCTCATCCCAGATGACAGCGTAACTCGGGATAATGCGTCCCGACCGTTAAGACTTCTTCCCAGGGTTTAAACGTGGCCTAAACATGCAGCGCCAGCGGGGGGGTACTGGCGCCTTCCCGGAGCAAAAGTCACCGAGGGCCGGGGAGTCTGGCTAAAGGCTCCTCGCCGGCGCGAGTGCCGGAGAGTTGGCTCCCGAGCAGCCCTCTCTCCTCCAACAAAAACACAGCGGCTCGCCGCGCCGCCGGAGTCTCCCTTTACCTGTCCCACCGCCTCGTCACGCCGGAGAATTGCTCTGGGCTGGCGGCATTTACGAGGTCCGAGGGGAGTCACCCACACAAAGGCGCCTTGTGCCTCTGCGCTCCAGGACGGGCAGCCGGGGCGCCGGGGACGGTACCCAAGCAGCGCAGGGACGGCCACCCGCGTCCGACATCCGCACTCCAACCCTCAGCCCCCCCTTCAGCGGCCACCACCACCCACCGGCTTAAAGATCGGGCTTCCCTCGGGTTGTCACAACCCGCACCCCCGAGAAGAGCTAAGGGCGAACAGGCCACTCCGGAGAAGTTTACATTGTCACCGCGCGGCGCTCTCAAAGCTTCTCGCCCGCGGGAGGGACGGAGCGCCCCCGACCCCGCCGGCCCGATCCGCGGGGCTGCAGACGCCGGGCTCCCCCCAGGCCCGCTCACCTCTCGTCCAGTCCACCACTTGCTTGGGGCTCCACTTGGTCACGGGTTCCATGGTGGATGGCTGGGC
Organism: Phacochoerus africanus; assembly: GCF_016906955.1. Classification (NCBI taxonomy): domain Eukaryota; kingdom Metazoa; phylum Chordata; class Mammalia; order Artiodactyla; family Suidae; genus Phacochoerus; species Phacochoerus africanus. Next base: position 12,311,506 of record NC_062545.1, on the reverse strand, counting down.
ACCCAGCGGGGCTGGAGTCGGCGGTAAAGTCCTGTTGTCCGCACCCGCTGCCCCTTCCCGGGAGGGCGCGCCCCGCGGCCGGTCCCCAAGTCCGAGCGCCCGGTCAAGGCTGCATGGCCGCGGTCAGCGGGGCATCTCAGCGCGGCGCAGCCCCGGCAGAGCGGCCGGCCCTCTCCCTGGCGCACGGGACAGCCGCGCGGCTCCTCCTCCAGCTGCCACCGTCCAGCTGCAGCTCCTCCTCCTCCCCTCGCCGCCGCCGCCGCTGGGACCCCGGGCACAGCTGCTGCTCCTGGGCGATGGCAGCTGCGGGGACGAGGGGCTTCGAGCCCAGACACCCGGGCCTCGGCTCCACACGGGACCCTCCCGGCCCGGCCGCTCCCCGCCGCTCCTCTGCGCCTCCGGCCCCGACCGCTGCCTCCGGTTCTGGGGCCGCGCACTCCGCTCCCGCTCCAGCTCCTCCTCTGGGCGGCGAACTCTGCCGGGTCCCTGCTCCGCGTGCGCTGGCGTCCCCAGCCTTCCCGCCCGCAGGTCCCACCTCCTGCGCCTCCCTCGCTGGCCGCACCGGGGCGGGGAGGAGCGCTGGGCCAGCGCGCTCCGGTTACAAAGTTTCAGCTCCCGGCGGCGCGCTCGGAATAAAAGAGGGGGCGGGGCCGGACACCCCGCGAAACTCGGGGGAGGGGGAGGGGGACGGGCCGCCCGAAAGGCCAGCTCCTGTTACTTTCCCTCTCTAAGCCCTTCTCAGCACACCCCGAGTGGCCCGGGCCCTGCTTTCCTGTTCAAGGGGCGGGGTGTAGACCGTGAGCGCATCCTGGAGAGCCGGTTGGCTTGGGTGAGGCCCGGGTCCTATTGGTAACAGAACGGTCTGTCTCGCAGTGAGCAAACAATACACGAAAGAAAAATGAGAAAGTAAAAAATAAAGATCTGCATGTTCTGTCCGTTCTAAGTGCTTTGTATCAATACCGCTCTGCGATCAAGTCCTCCTCCTTTTAGGTTTCTTACGGGAAGACGATTTTCTTTTATTTATATTTTGGATGACATCGAGAAAATTTAACTCACTTCTCTTTTAATGCTCTGGCAGTATGTCAACTTCGGGACTAAAATGAATCATTTGGTAGCTTTTAGCGTTCTATATTGCCGTATTGCAATATGCATATTTGCAAAGTGAGCTAATGCTCATTTGAATTAGTCATCAATCTCAAAGGGAAAGTGGTTAACCAGCTCCCTACCCCCATCCAAAACATAACTTGTGCACAGTTTCAGCGACTGGCAGGAGAAGGGCTCTTTTACTTTCAGGGACTCAAGCTGGGGCCTGAACTGGGGGAAAATCCTAAATCCTAACATCTACCCCTCCTCCCTCAAGCCCCACTGCAGCCCCCCTCCAGCCCCAGGAAGCTCTGCTCACCGAGATTTTTTTGGCACTTAGCGATACCTACTTTCAATTGTGGTTATTTATTTGCATCTTTCCCTTGGAGACGGTTACCCCCTTGCGGGCAGAATTCACCCGATCTTATATAGAGCTTTTTCTCCTTTCCCTCTTGCTACCACCTAGCTGGTAGCACCTAGCACAGAGCCAAAGGTGTGGTTGGCATTTATTCATTCAATACATATTAGTGAATGCCTCCTGTGTGCCAGCCTTGCATTCATGAAAAAGCCGTCGAATTAGTGTGTTAGGTACTGGTTATACAGGTCTATTTGGATGCATGTGTTGACGGACGGGTAGCAGAAGGCCTGAGCAGCTGCTGTAGAGTGTGATGAGCTGGAGCACCCAAGAAGACATACATTTTAAAAAGAGAAACTTCAGACCCGCCTTCCATGCAACTTATCCACAGGACAGAGAAGCCACAGCAACCCAGAAATAATGCAGTTAACAAATACAACGATTTTTTTTTTTTTTTTTTTGAGCAAGGGTCATCTGTAGACCAGGAAATTTGGTAAAGGCAATGACAAAATTAAAAATGGAGTAGTTGTCCTTTAAAAAAATAAAATAAAAAGAGGGACTGACTTTTAAACTTAACAATATCAGTTGTGAACCATCTTTTCTCTATGGCAGTAAGTAGGGAGGATCTTGTTTTTTTGTTTTTGTCTTTTTAGGGCCACACTCGTGGCATATGGAGGTTCCCAGGCTAGGGGTCTAATCAGAGCTGTAGCCACTGGCCTATGCCACAGCCACAGCCACAGCAACATGGGATCTGAGCCGCATCTGCGACCTATACCCCAGCTCACAGCAATGCTGGATCCCTAACCCACTGGACAAGGCCAGAAATCAAACCTGCAACCTCATGGTTGCTAGTCAGATTTGTTAACCACTGCGCCAAGACGGGACCTCCCAGTAGAGAGGATCTTAACAGCTGTCATTGGAGTCACTGGAACATGTAACCAACCTCAGCCCCACCTTTCGTTACAGCAACTACTGTATTTTGTGTCATCTTTGATTATGATGAGGGTGACCACATAATGTGCCTCCAAACCAAGATATTCCTGAATCTGAAAGGGGATCTATCACGACTTACATTGGCATAACATGAATAAATTAGGCCTTATGCTCCCATAGGAAGAAAAAGTCAAGTGTTAAAATGATTTTGCCGTGGCATGTGAATGTGATGTTTTCACAATGTCCTCAAATTCATTTATCAGAGAGCTAAAAGTTAAGATTATGGGGTCAAAAAAGATTGCAAGATTTTACCCACTGAGTCAACACATTGTCCTCCCCGAGTACACAAATACCTCATCGCTAAAGAGGAAGGGCGGCATCCTCGGATCTCTAACCCGGAAGACTAATTAGCTGTCTAAATGAATTCGCATTCTGTTTACACTTCAAGTCCTGAAGGCTAATTACTATTTAAATAAGGCCTTCTACCTTAATTACAGCCGTTAGCCTGTGAAAGTTTGAAGGAGGCCCACCTTTCCATCTAAAAGGCAAACTTGAAGACAGCCAAAGTCACTAATGGCAGCTTACAAAGGCAGGATCTTAGATAAGCAGCTTGGGAAATTAAAATAGATACAAAATGATCGTTCATAAACATGCTGATTTTTCTTCTCTGCCAGCTCTCTTCTTAGCCATCCTATTACATTTTTTTACGCACGCACATTACCACACAGCAGCCAGCCCATCTTGTTGGGAAGCAGAAGTCCTCGTTGGCAGCTTGCTGTTCACCACGATCCCTGACACAGAACAAGGAGCCGAATAAATCCTTTTTTCAATTAAACTGAATTTGCAGAACCAATGCCAGAGCCCAGGTTCTCTAGATTTCTCTTTTCAGCCCCTCTGTTTCTCTGGCTTTGGGTCTTCTTGCACATTTAGGCCATTTATTCAGCCAATGACATACTTATTCACAGCTTGTAAGACACTAAACTAGACGCAAGGTGGGTTCAGAAACAAACGCCAAGTAGCCTTTGTAGATCAAAGATATCAAGCGATTTTCAGATGGGGTGAGAGTGGATTTTCTTCTGTAGTCTTTTTTTTTTTTTTCTTTTTTTTCTTTTTAGGGCCGCACTCAAGGCATATGGAGTTTCCCAGGCTAGGAGTCAAATCAGAGCTACAGCTGCCGGCCTACACCAAGCAGGACGCTTCTGCAAGCTGCACCACAGCTCATGGCAACACCGGATCCTTAACCCACTGAGCAAGGCCAGGGATCGAACCTGCAACTTCATGGTTCCTAGTCAGATTCATTTCCGCTGCGCCACGACAACGGGAGCTCCTCTTCTGTAGTCTTTAATGTTAGTCCTTGACAAAGGGTTTTAAGGATCCATGTGATATTAACATGCTGAGTCTTTTATTAATTTTTTTAAGAACTAGGGATGGAACATTTTGGATTGGTAGTTTTACTATCATTTATTTGACAAGAGGAGCAAAATAAGCAAAATTCTAAACAAATTAATCAGTAAAGCTCCAGGCTCCTTCTCCAGTCCAAAGCAATGTTTTTCAGAAAGAAAGAAAAAAAATGAGTAATTCAAGCTGCTCCAAATAGTCTATTTTATCTCACGAGCTAAGAGAGATTCTTAGATTAACAGTTCCTTGGGTTATCACTTTTCCCCATCACATTCCTTTTGCAAACATTCAAAATTACTTAATATTATCTGCATACATAATTGTTTCATGTATGCCTCTTAATTATCTTTTATATCTTGAGAGATGCCAAACAATTCATCCAAATGCTGCCTGAGAAACACCCTACTCGCTTTGCATTAAGCATTCTTATCTCTGACAGTACCTCGCTGCAAAGTCATCGCTTAAGTGTATTATCCAGGCGGCTGATGATCCTGTCTCTCAACCCCATTTGGTCGGAATTCTTCACACCATATAGTCATATAGTTATCTTCCTAACTATGCCAGGTTCCCTATCAGGTAATTCAAGCAGGAGAGTGCTCAAACTTTTTGTTTGTTTGCTTTTTTAAGTCTCCCAAGTGCTGGCCTACTTATTCGAATTCTTTTGATCATTCAGTTACTTTAATTAAGTCATCCTACAGCAGGAAGGCTGGCATTTGGTTTTCTTTTACTGAGCCCCAGCTGTAACTCAGGGATCAGTGTCAATTGGATAAATGTTCAAAAACCTCACCTGCTTTAAATCTGACTTGGAAAAGTTGATGACACTTTTCCAACACAAGAGAGAAGCACGGACACCGTGAAATCCTACTTTCCAAGATTTAGAGTTGTATTTTTGGAGAGTTGTTATACGAGGCTATCCTCAGAAAAAAGTTGAGCAACTGTTAAAGTAGTTAACAGGGGACATGCACTAGACCCAGAAAAAGCAAGCAATCTGCACATTCCCCCATGGATGTAAGCTACTTTTCCTTGCAGCTATCAAGTTGCAGAGTGTCTGAAAAGAACCAAATGCCATTTGCACCAGTTGCTCTTACAGTTTCAATTCACCTTTGTGGGACTCATCATTTCTGATACAAATACAATGCCAAGAGCCTCAGACCCAACAATTTCTGTTTCCAACCTAAGTTCCATGTTGATAATGATAGAAAAAAGCTCAGGGTGGGGAAAAAAAAAAAAGGATTAACAGTACAAATGAACCTTTCTACAGAAAAGACACTCATGGACTTGGAGAACAGACTTGTGGTTGCCAAGGGGGAGGGGGAGCAAGTAGGATGGACTGGGAATCTGGGGTTAATAGATGCAGACTATTGCATTTGGAGTGGAGAAGCAATGAGATCCTGCTCTACAGCACTGGGGACTATATCTAGTCACTTGTGATGGAGCATGACAGAGGATAATGTGAGAAAAAGAATGTGTGTGTGTGTGTGTGTGTGTGTGTGTGTGTGTGTGTGTGTGAGACTGGGTCACTTTGCTCTGCTGTAGAAAATTGACAGAACGCTGTAAACCAACTATAATGAAAAAATAGAAATTATAAAAAGATTAATGCATGTCATGCTAAACCGAAAAATAAAACCATAATTAAATTAGGCCAAGTAAACTTTTTTACATTTTTTTAACTAAAGTATAGCTGATTTACAATGTTCCAGGTGTACAGCAACGTGTTCACGTACACATACAGACACATCTCTACTCTTTTTCAGATTCTTTTCCATTATAGGTTATTACCAGATATTGACTCTAGTTCCTGTGCTAGACAGTAGGTCCCTGTTGATTATTATATACATAATAGTGTGTATCTCTTAACCCCAAATTCCCATTTATGCTCCCTTACTTTCCCCTTGGGTAACTGTACGTTTGTTTTCCATGTCTGCGAGTCTATGTCTGTTTTGTAAATAACTTCATTTGTATCATTTTTAAAGTTTTTACATATAAATGATATCAGCTGATGTTTGTTTCTGACTTACTTCACTTAGTATGCTAATCTCTAGGTCCATCCATGTTGCTGCAAATGGCATTATTTCATTCTTTTTTATGGCTGAGTAATACTTCATGATATGTATATATATGCCATGACTTCTTTATCCATTCATCTGTCCACGGACATTTGGGCTGCTTCTATGTCTTGGCTCTTGTAAATAGTGCTCTAAGAACAATGAGATACATAGGTTTTTGCCTTTTCTCAGAATGGAATGTAGGACTATATGGGAATTCTGCTTTTAGATTTTTGTTTGGTTGGTTGGTTTGATTCGGTTTTTTGGCCGCACTCGCAGCATGTGGAGGTTCTCAGACCAGGGAGACAAACCTGAGACACAGCTGCAGCAATGCCAGCTCGATAACCCACTGTGCCACACAGGAACTTCCATATTTTTAGCTTCTTAAGGACCCTCCATACTGTTCTCCTCAGTAGGCCGACTAAACTTTTAGCATTAGAAATAAAACACAGATTCGTGGGTCATAAACACATTATAGCCACAATTTCACAAAATTCTCAAAAGTGTTAACAAGAAGAACATAAAAATAATGATTTATTTACTGTTTTGTTCTTCTCCTAATTTGACTTTGGCATAACAGAGATATTCTAGCATCATGCCATTTCAGATGAAACAAAAATATATATTCAGAATATCATGAAGCAGATTTAATGAATTTAAATAGTTTCTCTTTTTTTTTTTGGTTTTTGCTTGTTTGTTCGTTTGTCTTTTTTTTTTTTTTTTTTTTTTTTTTTTTTGCCATTTCTAGGGCCACTCTCGCAGCATATGGAGGTTCCCAGGCTAGGGGTCTAATCGGAGCTGTAGCCACCGGCCTACGCCAGAGCCACAGCAACTCAGGATCCAAGCCGCGTCTGCAACCTACAACACAGCTCATGGCCACGCCGGATCCTTAACCCACTGAGCAAGGGCAGGGATCGAACCCGCAACCTCATGGTTCCTCGTTGGATTCGTTAACCACTGAGCCACGGCGGGAACTCCAAGAGTTCCATTTAAAAGATGTTTGCTCTTGCATTACACAGTTACAACTGCACACAGAAGAGGAAAACTTGCTTTCGATATACCCACTAAGAGTATTTAAACGCTGCAGCCCCTGCTTTTCGACGTACCCAAATGTTCACTAAAAGCGGGTTTATGCCTCCCATTTGGGGTCCTTAGACAGCGAGTCTGTCACAGGACCCTTTTCCTTAGTTTTCCACAACTTTTCCCTTGTATTTGGAAATACTATAATCATTTGGGATGGGGAAAAGGTGGAAAGAAAAAGAACATACTAGAAAAGCAGGAAGTGTTTCGGTCTACTTCAGCAGCAAAAGGGAAAGGACAAAAATTAATAGCAATCAGTGTTTTCCTGGAAGGAGTCAGATGATTCCAGAGGATTTTAAGAGCCCTCCCAAAGGTCTAATTCAACAGGAAAACTCACACTTGCTGCCAAAAAGTCAGCAAAATGGTTGTTAAAACCCACAGCTAGCTCACAAACGCTCGTGACAGTAATTGTTTTACAGTAATTGGTTTACAGTATGCATTCCACTCTGGAAAAAAACCTCCCAGATCAAATCTCTTTTTCCATGAGTTCCATATAGGTTTTGCTTCGAGTTACAGAGGAATAGGGCTGTATCCATTTCTCTTACACGTTTTTCTCCTTCTCCTGGGCTGGGGGGTGGAGGTGGGGGTGGGGTGGGGGAGACTCCAAGAGCCAGAGGAACCTCACTTTCGGGGGCCAACAGAAAGCCTTACAGTGGGTGAGTTCCTGATCCCTGGGTCTGAGGAAATCCTTAAGGAATAAAATAAAGGGATACCCGCCTGGCACCAAGGATTCAAGCCTGCAGACCTTGCCTCTGTCCTGCTCCAAATAATGCCCCTATGGGTGCCACATGATCACCAGCCAGGTGGGAGGGGAAATAGGAACAGGAGAAATATGATGCTGGCCTTACCTGCAAGGAGCCAGCCACCTGGTCAAGGAAGCCAGGTGTGCTGTGTCACTTCCTCTTCCAGGGCCACCTCCTCCCCCTTTGTGTCCATACCCTGTAGTCAGACCACTTCGTCTCTGCTAAGGTGCTGGCTTCAGATGTCCTCTTCTCAGAGAATTCATGTTTGGTTGGTTTGTTTTGGGGAGGGGGGGCGTTTTGTCCATGCCCAAGGCTGACAGAACTTCCCATGCTGGGGACAGAACACATGCCACAGCAGGGGCCCAAGCCACAGCAAAGACAGCACCAGGTCCTTAACCGAATGAACCACCAGGGAACTCCAGGAATTCATGTTTTGAAGGGAAACGCTTTGCGGTCCCCACTGACTATTATGTCCCAGTCCTTAAATAGTCTATAACCAGCCCTGTAACCTTGAGCAAATTAGCCTCTTTGGACCTGTACGGTGAGGATTTAGGTCTCAGGGAACTTTCAGGATCCTCCCAGCTTCAAAATCCTCTGCAGTATCAGTTGTTGAGGGCAGACAAGGGGAAGGTCGTTTTGCAGGAAGGACCTGACCCCTTCTTTCCTGGCTGCTATAAATCTGCAGGGATCATCATAGCTGTTTGAACTGACTCGCTGACATTGACTTTGAAAAGAGGACAAGTGATAAGAGGAGAAAAAGTGATGTGATAAGAGGAGAAAAAGGAGGAGCTCCAGGATTCCGCATATTGTTTACAGATTTTAACACAGAATGGGGACTTTGTTTGAATGAAGTTCTGCCATTTGCCAGAAGCCATCGATAACACTAGCAAATCATACTTTGATTGTCAAACCGAGGGCTTCACGTCTGTCAATATCACGATAAAATAAATAAAAATATTAAGTGCACAGAGAAGTGCTTATTACTATTGCTAGTCATCAGATGCCAACTCTGGCTCCTCCTGGAGAGTCTGGTTCCCCAAGAAAGGGGTGTCACCTGATGTAAAGGGAGGTGCCCCAATTTCACTTAGGACACAACCTGCTGTGTCACTTCCAGCCCCTTCACTCTGCCTTCCTCTCAGCCCAGGAGGTCTCACAGGCAGATTGTTTGAATTACAATTTCAATGGATTTTTTTTTGTCTTTTTGCGTTTTCTAGGGCCATAGTCAACACATATGGAGGTTCCCAGGTTAGGGGTCTAATTGGAGCTGTAGCTGCCAGCCTACGCCAGAGCCACGGCAACGCTGGATCCTGAACCCACTGAGCAAGGCCAGGGATGGAACCCGCAACCTCATGGTTCCTAGTCAGATTCGTTAACCACTGCACCACGGCGGGAACTCCTCAATGGATTTTTTTAACAATATTTTATTTAATAGTACCGCTCTTTTTGTTGTTGTTCCTTTTTTTCCCCTTCCTCTTCAGATGAAAACATATCCACAAAATAACCTCCAATTGAATAACTATTTTACAAAGAGAAAAAATCCAAAATCAGTGGATTGGTTTTTCCAGAGGGAAAAAATATACACTGGAAGGTTCTAGAACTAGCTCTAACCACATCCCTTCACCAAGTGATGATTCACCAAATCATTTCGTCTCTCTGTGGTCAGAACCAAATGATCTACAAGAGTCTCTCTCCCTCCCTGCTCTGTATCATCATAAATTTAACCATTGCAACACCACTTAACATTGCTGAAAAATCAACATAAATCTATCTGAGGATTGCCTCCTTCTACCCAAAAGAATTGCTGGACCCCAGAATGGCTTTTAACCCAATAAGTGTAAAATGAAGAATAAAAAAAAAAAAAAACAGCACTTGATTGTTTTTAATCTTCATTTGCACTCAGTGGGTAAAATAGTGTGTCTTCCTGAGACAACAAACTTCCGTCCTTCAGTGTACAACAAGAAATGTCTCAGACTCACTAATCCCACCAATGCCGGGGGGGACTCCCACCCGCAAAGGAGGAAGAAAAGTGCCTCTCCGGCTCCCCCTTTCCTCTTGAACATCTGACTCCATCAACTGCTTCTTCTATTCAGGGTAGGATCTAGGAGTAGGGATGAAACCTCTGCATAAATGACATGGCCTGAAATGTCACCACCTTTATATGTATTTTTCTTCTTTCTCCCTCAGATGGCACTTGCTTCTGCTGTTATTTGTTGTAAAAGGGGGAACAATTCTAAGAACGGTGCTATCTTCAGTTACTAATTAATCCATTAAGAAACTTAAAAGCATTCTTCCCTTCTGAGGAAAGGAAGCCTTATGCAGTTGACAAGAGTCCTTTTATCCTTAAAGATCCAGATGCTAAATCATCGTCAGTCTCCAGTAGAGCTGCCATGCTGTCAGGACTCACTAAAAGGCTCCCATGGAAGGCCACTCAGAGGGGACGTCCAGTTACGGAGACAAATTAGGCCTGATGAATCCCAAATTCACCATTGCAGTCATTAAGACATAAGCCCTGGGACTGTCATCCCACATGGGGGAGCCTCTCACCTGGTCCAGTCAAATGGACAAGGGTTATAGCCAAGGAGCGCAGGCAGTGCTCCTTCACCCACATTTCTCTCTATGTTATTTATATCCTCTGAACCACCATCCACAGTCTTTTGCCAGGAGAGACTCTGAGCTAGAGAGTAGCGGACCACAGTTTCAATAGTCTTCCCTTCCTGCAGCATTTATATGCAGACAGGTTTAAGTGGGCTCCACACAGGAGCTATGTTTCCACAGACCATCGATACCTCACCCAAAGTCACTAATTTGAAGGCCAGAAAGGATTGTATTGTATCCCCGGGCTACATGATTCCAGTCTCCCCATTATTGAGACTCATGGTTTTCAATACAAATATGAAGGAATATAAACAATCTAAAACAGAGGGAGTTCCCTCATGGGTCAGTGGGTTAAGGATCTGGCACTGTCTCTGTGGCTCTGGTCACTGCTGTGGTGTGGGTACAACCCCTGGCCCGGGAAGTTCTGCAAGCCAAGGGCATGAACAAAAAAATAAAAATAAAATCAACTTTATCAACTAATCACAGAAGTAAAAAAAAAAATCTTCAAATATTTTCTTCTACAAATCCTACACTGCATGGACAGCATAGGAGCAAAGCAGTAAGAAAAGAGTAAGGCTCAAGAAACCTAAAATTTTCAAGAATTCTTTGTCCAAAAATAATACTAAAAAAGTTTTTTTTAAAGCAGCTGCAAAATACAGCATTACAAGGCATTATATATTAACAAACAGGAGTTCTTATTGTGGCTCAGCAGGTTACAAACCTGGCCAGTATCCGTGAGGATGAGTGTTCCGTCCTGGCCTCGTTCAGTGGGTTAAGGATCTGGCCTTGCCATGAGCTGTGGTGTAGGTCACAGCCGTGGCTAGGATCCCGCGTTGCTGTGACTGTGACATAGGCTGGCAGCTGCAGCTCCTATTTGACCCCTAACCTGGGAACTTCCTTATGACGCAGGTGCAGCCCTTAAAAGCAAAAAAAAAAAAAAAAACCAACCAAACAAACAAAAAGAAAACCAAGAAAGAGCTATTCTGCCGACATCTGCCGACATCATGCTCCCGCTTCCAGAACAGTGAGGCAACAAATGTGTGTTGTTTAAGCCACCCAGTTGATACTTTCTTTCATTTGGGAAAATAATACCACCCAAAGAGACCCAGGTCTCCAGTCTATTTAGGCAGAGCCTGAGCAATCCTCATCTTCAAGTCCATCTTGCCAAGCGTGGACAGGCTGCCAATGCTCCCTCTCTAGTTCTGAGGTGTAGCCACGTGTGTGTGGTGGTGGGGGAGTCGAAACTTGGGTATCTACACGCTTGCAGCATTATTGGGTAGATGATGGCTAAACGAAGGCAACCCTCAGAGATTCCTCTGGCACTGTTAGATGTCTTCCCAAGGGGCCTAGCCACTAAAGTGGATTCAAGTAATAATTGCATTATCAATATTAATTATAATCTATAATTTAAGAGCAATGGGCAAAGGCAGAGACCGCAATAGCAACACTCAGACTAAATGGGATCTGTCATGGGTGGAAATGTGTCCCCTCAAACAGATATGTTGAAGTCCTAAGCCCTGGTACCTTGAATGTGACCTTATCTGGGAATAGGGTCTTTGCAGATGTCATCAAGTGAAGGTGAGGTCATTAGGGTGGGTTCTCATTCAATATAAGGGCTTGTGTCCTTATAAGATAAGAAGAGACACAGAGACAGAGACACGCATGAGGAAGAAGAACAGGTAACCACGGAGGTGGAAACTGGCCTAACACATCTAGAAGCTGGGAACTCCAAGGCCTGCTGGCCAACAGCAGAAGCTAGCAGAGGCAAAGAAGGATTCTTCCTTAGAGATTCCAGAGAGAGCCTGGCCCTGCGGGCACTTTGACTTCAGAGCCACGTAAGACCACAAATTTCTGTTTTAAGCCACCCAGGACTTGGTGCCTTGTTAGGCAGCCCTAGCAAACGAACAAAGATCTTTCGTAGGTCCTGTTTCACCCACCAGGAAGTGGAGAACCAGTGAAATGAAAAGATTTGCCAAAGCTCCAACCATGCAACTAAGATTGGTACTCAGACCTTCTGACTCTTTTTCTAGTCCTGCTGGAGCAAACTACCTCAATTCAAGCAAAAGAATTCATTCCCTCACTCACCTTACAAATGGTTATTAGGCATATATCAATTGACAGCCGCCATTCATTTAGACAAGGACATATATTGGTCCAGAAAAAGGTTTTTTCCACAGGGTGCTTAGAAGCCCTGGGGAAAACAGGTAATGATGAATAATAGTAGTGATAATAATAAGAAAACAGTTTCACAATATATAATGTAATAATTTAATATTCTGGTAAGGGAAACAAAAAAATCAAAGAATGAAAACAGAAAGCTACAACAATAAAACATTTTCACAAAATGAAAAAATTAAAGAAGGATATTGTCAAATATTCTTGTACCACTTTGCTAAAAAATCCAAAGTTGGACTACGCTCTTATAAATTTACAAAGACTAGACCAGCAGCTCTCAATAGGAGGAGATTTTTTTTTTTTTTTTTTGTCTTTTTGCTATTTCTTGGGCTGCTCCCGCGGCATATGGAGGTTCCCAGGCTAGGGGTCCAATCGGAGCTGTAGCCACCGGCCTACGCCAGAGCCACAGCAACACAGGATCCGAGCCGCGTCTTAAAACTACACCACAGCTCACGGCAACGCCGGATCGTTAACCCACTGAGCAAGGGCAGGGACCGAACCCGCAACCTCACGGTTCCTAGTCGGATTCGTTAACCACTGCGCCATGACGGGAACTCCAATAGGAGGAGATTTTGACCCGCAGAAGACATTCGACAAAGTCTGGAGATATTTCTGATTGTCGTGGCTAAGGGATTGCTACTGGCATCTGGCAGGTTGGGTCAGAGAAGCTGCTGCTAAACATCTGATAAGGCAAGGACCATCTGTGACAACATAGAATTATCCATTCAAAATGTCAGTAGTATCCTAGAGTTCCCGCCATGGCTCAGCAGTTAACACATCTGACTATTATCCATGAGGACTCGGGTTCAGTCCCTGGCCTCGATCAGTGGATTAAGGAGCCGGCATTGCCATGAGCTGTGGTGTAGGTTGCAGATGCAGCTCGGGTTCCACAATGGCTACAGCCTGGGAACTTCCATATGCCGCGGGTGCAGCCCTAAAAAAAAATGTCAGTAGTGTCCAGGCTGAAACGCTGAACTGGAATAAAACAGAGGCTATTTCTTAGCTATACTCCTTAAGTCTACCACCAATTCCTTACCACAAAGACCTAAAGACAGATATCTGAGCCTACTATAAATCAAGACGAATTTATTTGATAGGTCTATAGAAAAAATATGCATTTCTCATTTCATACTCAATAAATCTTTCTGTCTTCCTAAGAATTTCAGAGGTATTATTTTATACAGCTATCTGGACTGGGTGAAGCCATGGCAATTACCAGCAAGATTCCGGCAAACTCTAATAAAAGCACCCTTCATAGAACACAACCAGCCACTCTCAACCAGCATCTCTGCTGAGTACATCAGGTACTTCCTGTGTATCAGAGGATGACATTTCTATGTCCCACTGTTCATCAAGCCAAGAAATCTGCTTCTCATATAAACCTGTACTTTATTGAGAGAGGAGTGTTTAGATTTGTTAGGCACCAAGAATTAGCAGGTAAAGCTCAGACGCTGGTGAAAAGACCATCAAGGATGAAACCCAAAAGATGGGATGGAAGCCCTGCAATAAATAATCATACGGATATTAAGTTAAGTAGGAGCTGAGTAATGTGCTCAGGACAGGAACCTATACAGAATCAAAACCAGAGGAGCCGGATCTTACAAATTTATCCTAGCTGAGCAGAATCATCAAGAAAGAAGTTTGCTAAAAATAGATGATTCCAAATCCAATAGAGGAGTGACAGGGCAGAATGAAGCCCATTTCAACATAAAAAGGGCAAAAGGCCAATAGCCTGGCTGGCTTAGGGCTACGGATTCTGCCACCGAGTCAAGGAGCCAAGGGAATGTAGATCAAGGGCAGGTGTGAGGCATAGACGTGTGATGATGCACAAATCATACGAAGCAAGAAAGATAAAAAGATGCATCCAAACTGATAATCTAGACTCTTAACCACCTCTCAACAAGCAGATCGTGATTGCCATGGCATCACCATGTTCGTCTAATGAAACTTCAGAATCGCCCAATAAAGAGAAAACGACAATGAGGACCTACTCTATAGCTTAGAGAAGTCTGCTCAGTACTCTGTGACAGCCTACGGGGGAAGGAACCTGAAAAAGAACAGATATGATGTATAGGTATGGCTGATTCGCTTTGCTGTAAACCTGAAACTAACGCAAGAGTCTCAGTCATCTCCATGCCAATAAAATTTATTTTAAAACAGGAAAATTAAAGAATGATTAGTGACTTTCAAAATAAGCCTTTGGGGAGTTCCTGTCGTGGCTCAGTGGTTAACGAATCCAACGAGGAACCATGAGGTTGCGGGTTCGATCCCTGGCCTTGCTCAGTGGGTTAAGGATCTGGCGTTGCCCTGAGATGTGGTATAGGTTGCAGAAGCGGCTTGGATCTGACATTGCTGTGGCTCTGGCGTAGGCCGGTGGCTATAGCTCCAATTAGACCCCTAGCCTAGGGACCTCCATATGCCACGGGAGCAGCTCAAGGAATGGCAGAAAGTAAAAAAAAAAAATTTTTAAAAATGTTACTTCAGTTAACATTATGATTCCTATTTTATTTTATTTTTTTATTTTTTTGTCTTTTGTCTTTTAGGGCCACACCTGCGGCATATGGATATTCCTAAGCTGGGGGTCTAATTGGAGCTACAGTTGCTGGCCTATGCCAGAGCCACAGCAACGCCAGATCCGAGCCACATCTTCGACCTACACCACAGCTCAGGGCAATGCTGGATCCTTAACCCACTGAGCAAGGCCAGGAATCGAACCTGCAACCTCATGGTTCCTAGTTGGATTCATTAACCACTGCGTTACTACAGGAACTCCCATGGTTGCTATTTTAAATGAATCGTAAATAAATGTTTCCCAATTTTCTCAGTTTTGATTTCTATTATGGGTAAACACTGGTAGATATATCCCCACAGAAACCCACAAAAGAGCTCTCTGGAGTGCTTTGATAATGTTTAAGAGTATAGAAAGATCCTAAGTCTAAAAGGTTTGAGACGTACTGATTTGGTCACTTAGACACCTGCTAGTACCGTAACAGAAACCTGGTTCTACTTCTAGGAGAAAAATATATATATATCTGAACATGGAATTCATAAGGCTAGAGTAAAAAGCAAGAGAAAAATCCATAAGAGCAACTAGTTGCCGGCTGCAAAGAATAGGCCAAGAATATTTTGTCATCAAAACACAACAGATTTTTAATCCCATTTAAAATTTATTTTATTATTATTATTATTATTTTAGGGCTGCATGTGCAGCATATGGAAGTTCCTGGGCTAAGTAAGGGTCAAATGGGAGCTGCAGCTGCCAGCCTACACCACAGCCACAGCAATGCAGGCTCTGAACTGTGTCTGCAACCTACACCTCAGCTCACGGCAACACTGGATACTTAACCCACTGAGTGAGGCCAGGATTGAACCCACATCCTCACAGATATGGATACTAGTTGGGTTCATTACCACTGAGACACCACCAGGAACTCCCCACTGAAAATTTAAACTAAGGTTTTTCTTATTTTAAAATTATAAAAGAGTTGGAGTCCCGTCGTGGCTCAGTGGTTGCGGGTTTGACCCCTGGCCTCCGTCAGTGGGTTAAGGATCTGGCAGTGCCAAAAGCTGGAGCATAGGTTGCAGATGCGGCTTGGATCTGCTGTTGCTGCGGCTGTGGTGCAGGCCTGCAGCTGTAGCTCAGATTCCATGCCTAGTCCAGGCACTTCCATAATGCAATGGGTGCAGCCCTAAAAAAGGAAAAAAAGCAAGGAAAAGTGAATATAATTGAAATTTGCTGAGAGTAGAGCTCAAATGTTCTCACCAAGGGGGGAAGAAAGATAAATATGTGAGGGGATGGATGTGCTAATTAACTAGGCGGAATCCCTTCACCATGTAAAATGTATCAAATGACCTTGGGGCACACAGGTTATGTACCTTGCCATTGTGTGTGTCAATTGTACACCAAAGATGCTGAAGTTTAAAAAATCATTTTTAGGCGTTTCTCTTGTGGCTCAGTAGTAATGAACCTGCCTAGTATCCATGAGGATGAGGGTTCGATCCCTGGCCTCGATCCGTGGGTTAAGGATCTGGCATTGCCGTGAGCTGTCACATAGGTCACAGACACGGCTCAGATCCCGCTTTGCTGTGGCCACGGTGTAGCTACAGCTACAGCTCCGATGCGACCCCTAGCCTGGGAACCTCTATATGCCGGGGGTGCAGGCCTAAAAAGACAAAAAAATATATATATATTTTTTAAACACTGATGATAAATGCCCTACCACATCATGTTCATAGAATTAACTGAGAACACGTTTAAAATAATATAGCTCCAAGCACAATGGGCATTTTAATATCAGTAACTTCCTAAAATTCACATCCATGTAGAATATTCACACTAGGCATGGCCCATAGAAGGAGGAGGGTGTCAGAGGGGCCTCTGATACCCTGTGTGTCTTGAAGGGGCGGCAGGTTAGAAGCCTGTGGCTTTCGGTCAGGGGATGGAAATGCTGAGCCAGAGAGTTCATACCGCACTTGCAACAGGCCCCCCCTCTTCCTTCCTAACGCCTCTCCTTCAGCACAGCTGTTCACAGTTCAGGGATGCTGGGGAGCCAGCCCTCTGTCTCAGTGGATCTTCTCCTTCCTGGATGACCGTCCCTGACCTTTGCCCTTCCTTCTCTGTACATCGGACTCTTTCCTTCTTTTCACCCACTGTGGAGTCCATGGCCCTCTGACCTTGGGCTCCCTCCCCTGGCTCCGGGGGCAGGGAGCATGGTGGAAGGGCCCCGTCGGAATGAGTAGCGTGAGACGCTGGAGGAGACTGGGTGAGGGTCCGAGGACGCAGGCAGGATAGTGGCTTGGGGATGCAGGAGGGACGTGTGGAAGGAAAGGGACCCCAGGTTCTCAGCGAGTAAACGCAGTGGGATGGGGCGATGATGAGGACAAAAAGGCATGGCCGGGTCTACAGGGGATAATCGGGACTGAGGCCACCAAAGCAGGAGGTACTTTTTGTAAAAATATAATAACGATGATGGCAATTTATAAAAAGGGCTAAACATTTATGCTTAAGGACCATGCATCTCTGTGACAATTATGTTTATTTCTAGATACATGTCACTCCATGGGTATTGTTGTGTTAGCAGCATCTGGGTGATGACACTTTACCATCGTGTGGTGTGGTCCTGAGTGAGACAATGGAGGCCATAAAACACCGGATGAGCCTGCGGTGCGGTCTCGGAGGCAGCTCTTCGTGTGTGTATTCCTCCCTCCCTGTGTCTTCCATCTCTCCCTTTTATTGACTTGCTTTAGTTTAACGAAGAGAAAAGCTTGATGCGTCTTGAAGACTTGCCCACAATACGTGCATCTGGAGTCGTGATTTAAGACTTATGGTAATGGAAGCGGCAAACTAAAACATTCAAACAAAAGATCCTTGCGTGGTTTTTTCTTTTTTTTTTCCGCTCTCAAAGAATCTGGAGAGAGACTTTACATCCCTTATTTTTTCCCCCAACCCTTCATGCTATTGAAATAAATGACTAATGGACACAAATTAAACTTTGTTTCCTTATTTCTTTTTGAAAGGTATAAAATGCTCTTATTACTTTTTATAAGTCATCTTTCAGGAGGAAAAAAAAGCATTGATGAGAAGGATTTTTCCTCTAATAATTTATTTGACAAGTTAAGAAGCAGGGGGAAATGCAAAAATAAATAAAATCCAGCCCTGATTTCAGAGCTATTGCAACACAGTACAAGGGTCAGACTGCTGTGAACACTGTGACTGTGATATAAGGAGATGTGATGGCCTTTGCCCATTTAACGATGTACTGGGAAGCTGCAGAACAAAAAACTTTATATTTTTATTAAAGGTTTAGGTTAAGAAAGAGGGCAAAAAATGTTTATAATATGTTAGCAAAATAGGCTGAACAGATTTAGCAATAATCAATACGAATTTGTAAGCACCAAATCCTACATTAAGAAACTAATTTGAGTTCCCGTTGTGGTGCAGCGGAAACAAATCCGACTAGGAGCCATGAAGTTTCGAGTACGATCCCTGGCCTCGCTTGGTGGGTTAAGGAGCTGGCGTTGCCGTGAGCTGTGGTGTAGGTCGCAGGCGTGGCTCTGATCTGGCATTGCTGTGGCTGTGGTGTAGGCCGGTGGCTACAGCTCCAATTCAACCCCTAGCCTGGGAACCTCCATATGCCACGGGTGCAGCCTTAAAAAGGACAAAAGACAAAAAAGAAAAAAGAAAGAAAGAAACTAATCTATGAAATGCCAGATATTTTTGTCTTATTGTGTGCATCTATTTGTCAATTTGCTTTTAGTTTTGAAATACTAAATCCCTTCCCCAACCACAAGTTCCCTGATGCCATTTTCAGGAACAGTCGATTCTTTTTTTTTTTTTTTCCTGTCTTTTTAGGGCCACACATGCGGCATAAGGAAGTTCCCAGGCTAGGGATGGAATCAGAGTTATAGCTGCCAGCCTACACCACGGCCACAGCAACACAGGATCTGAGCCTTGACTGTGACCTACACCACAGCTTACGGCAACACCAGATCCTTAACCCACTGAGTGAGGCCAGGGATCAAACCCATGTCTTCATGGATCCTAGTCAGGTTTGCTACCACTGAGCCAAGACAGGAACTCCAAAATGAATTTATTTAAGATCTTAGAGGAGTTCCCGTCGTGGCTCAGTGGTTAACGAATCCAACTAGGAACCATGAGGTTGCAGGTTCCATCCCTGGCCTTGCTCAGTGGGTTAAGGATCCGGCGTTGCCATGAGCTGTGGTGTAGGTTGCAGACGCGGCTCGGACCCCCATTGCTGTGGCTGTAGTGTAGGCCTGTGGGCTATGGCTCCGATTCGACCCCCAGCCTGGGAACCTCCATATGCCGCAGGAGCGGCCCAAGAAATAGCAAGAAGACAAAAAAAAAAAAAAAAAGATCTTAGAAAAAGAGGGGAGAAAGCTTCCAGCTATAGTATATGACAAAGAATGGTTCTTTACTCATTATTAGTTCAACATGTATAAGATGCCACCGAAAACATTTTCATTTAGTGTATTTTATTGAATGTAAAAATACACACAAGGGGAGTTTCCTGGTGGCTCAAAGGGTTAAGGATCTGGAATTGTCACCACTGTGACTCAGTCACTGGTGTGGCGCAGGTTCGATCCCTGGCCCAGGAACTTCTATATGCCTCAGGTGCAGCCAAAAAAATAAATACATAAATTTTTGTTGTTGTTGTTGTTGCTTTTTTTTAGGGCCACACTCGTGGCATATGGAGATTCCCAGGCTAGGGGTCAAATCAGAGCTGTAGCCACTGGCCTATGCCTCAGCTACAGTAATGACAGATCTGAGCTGCATCTGTGACCTACACCATAGCTCACAGCAATGCCGGATCCTTAACCCACTGAGGGAGGCCAGGGATCGAACCTGTGTCCTCATGGATGCTAGTCAGATTCGTTTTCACTGAGCCATGACTGGAACTCCAATACATAAATTTTTTAAAATTAAAAACTAGCCATAATGAACCTCATTATTTCCTCCTAAAACAAAGCCACAGATAATGTCACAAATCACCCAGATTAAGAAAAAGAGGAAGTCAAATTTTGGAGCCCTAAATAAACCCCACACCTGCAGCAGAGCTTCTGCGAGCTGTGTGGGAGGGTGGCGGCCAGGACGCCCACCAGCAAGTTTCCCAGATGGTCTTAAAATGATCAATCAGGCTACTTTTCATCAAGAGACCCTTTCTTAAACAGCCTCCTCCCTGCTGTGGCAGTGAAAAGCCAGGTAAAACACTAACTCTGTTATACAGCCAACAGAAAGCCAACTGAGTGGTACAGGTTCATTTTCTTTCTTTCCCATAATTTGCATTTTACCAGGGTCCTATCTCACTAAGACAAAAGCAGATCACCAGGGCATCAGAACTCTGCCAGAGAAAGAAAGTCACCTCTTTGTACGTAAGTGGCTAACATCAGACTTGGGGTCTTTCTCTTTTATTTTTGAAAATTTTATTGAAGTATCGTTGATTTACAATGTTGTGATAAAGGGGTCATTTTTAAATTAAAATATATCCATTATTTTATACTGAGGTATGTTTTCAGATCTAAACTGCAATTTTTGCCTCATAAAAGGTATGTCCCAACTCTTAGGAATATTTTAAAACAGCGTACAAACAGTGCATCCATTTAGCAATTATGTTACGTATTGTACAAAATGTAACTGTAATAACCCCAAACCCCAGCATAGCAACCTTAGGCAACATATATTCCTGCAAAAAGATGCTGCAGAAAACTGTGGATCTGTAATAGGAACAAGGAACTAACTAGACATTTGGACTTGCCCATTTCTCTTTGTTATGATGAAAGAACTGCCAAACTCAATAGAACAACCAAGCAGATTGGAACCAAAAGCTAAGAAAGGAGTGAAGTGGGATTAAAACCATAGCTTCTTGCTCTTTCAACTATGAAAAACCATCACTAAAATGTAACCGAAAATTCTTACCTAAAGCATTCTTTAGATAACAGTTATATAAAATTCCTGTTTCATGGTTTTTCACTTAAGTGCTTTGATCTTAGGACTGTTTTTTCTAGTTGGGAACTCCCACAGACTCCAATTTAAATAAATAAGTTTTGTTTTGAGATCAGCTTCCATAGGAAGTCACTCCTTGGGAAGTCTTTGCTGCACGCGGGGTATATAGCCCAGTCTTTCCACAGTTTTTTGGGTTTTTTTTTTTTTTTTGCCAGTTACATAGAATAACTTGCATTCCTTTTTCAGCAACATTTGTGATTTTTTTCAGCAGAATACCATATTAAAATCATATTTAAAATAACTTGCATCTTTCATTTGAAGATCTCACAGAATGTGGATTCATGCATAAAACATCTCCAGGGAACCACATCCAATCACTTGTGATAGAACATGATGGAAGATAATGTGAGAAAAAGAGTGTTTCTGTATGACTGGATCACTTTACTGTACAGCAGAAAATGACAGACATTGTGAATCAACTATAATTTAAATTTTTTTTTTGTCTTTTTGCCATTTCTTGGACCGCTCCTGGCATATGGAGGTTCCCAGGCTAGGGGTCTAATCGGAGTTGTGGCTGCCGGCCTACACCAGAGCCACAGCAACGCAGGATCCGAGCCGCGTCTGCAACTTACACCACAGCTCATGGCAACGCTGGATCCTTAACCCACTGAGCAAGGCCAGGGATCGAACCCGCAACCTCATGGTTCCTAGTCGGATTCGTTAACCACTGAGCCACAATGGGAACTCCTAAAAAATTTTTTTAATAAAAAAATGTATCTCTGTCTCATGCCTTCCAAATGCCATGAATGTGTAGACTGGTTTTTTAGATGCACACTGTTATATTTGGAATGGATGGGCAATGGGACCCTACTGTACTGCACAGGGAACGCGTGTGATTGGGTCACTTCGTTGTGCAATAGAACTTGATGAAACATTGTAAATCAATTATACTTTAATAATAATTAAAAAAAGAAAATTCAGAATTTTTCGTGCAGGACTTATAATGGAAAAGAATCTGTAAAAGAATGTGTGTGTGTATATAACTGAATCACTTTGCTATATACTTCAAATTAACGCAACATTGTAAATTAAGTACACTATTTAAAAAATGGCTTAAGAAAAAAAAAGGCCTACAGGGACCTGCTGTGTAGCACAGAGAACTCTACCTAAAATTCTGTGATAATCTATATGGGAAAAGGATTTGAAAAAGAATGGATATGTGTACACATATAACTGAATCGCTTTGTTGTACAGCAGAAATTATCACAACACTGTAAATCAATATATTTCAATAAAAGTGTAGAGATTTAAAAAAAGAAAGAAAGAAAGAAAGAAAGCTTGGCTGACTTCAGCAGGACATTAGGGAGATTTTTGCCTTGATGAAAAGTCTCACATCTTGCTGGCGGTGCTAGTTACACGCATGAATACCTTTGTCACAGTTCACTGTTCTCTTAAGACCCATGCATTTCATCGCATTTAAATTACACCTAAATAAACTTGATTTTTTAAAAAGAAGCCATGTTCATGCAGGAGAGACCCTCAAAATGATCTCTAAGCCGCTAGTTCTCAAAATGTGGTCCTCAGACAATCTGCAAACTTCTTAGAAATGCAAATTCTCAGGCCCCACCAGGACCTCACTGAACCAGAAACTTGGGGGTTGGGCCTAGACAACTAGTTTTGTTTGTTTGTTGTTTTTTATTCTTTATTTTTTATTTATTTTTTTATTTTGCTTGCTTGTTTGTATGTTTAGGGCCAAACCTGTGGCATATGGAAGTTCCCAGGCTGGGGGTCCAATAGGAGCTACAGCCGCCAGCCTACGCCACAGCAATGCCAGATCTGAGCCACATCTGCAAACTACACCACAGCTCACGGTAACACTGGATCCTTAACCCACTGAGTGAGGTCAGGAATTGAACTTACGTCCTCATGGATACTAGTTGGGTTCTTACCCTGCTAAGCCACAACAGGAACTCCTAGACAACCAGCTTTTTAACAAGCCTTCCAGGTGATTCTGCTCCATGACAAAGTTTGAGAACCACTGATTTAAGCCAACTTTTTTTTTTTTTTTTTTTTTTAACAATTGAGGCATCTAAACCTAAAATCATATTGGAATTTGATTCCAAATTTCTTGCAGGTTTTACAGTCTGGGACACGTCAAGGCAAATTCCACCTGCTTTTCCCATAACACTCCTTGGTTAGCTCCACCTGGTTCAGAGATGTGGGTTCCAAAAAGGCTGGACTCAAAAAAGAAAATTCAGTGATAATTCTTTCCAAAATCCTTCCCCCCTGGAGTTCCCGCTGTGGCTCAGTAGTAACAAACCCAACTAGTATACATGAGGATTCAGGTTCCATCTCTGGTCTCTCTCAGTTGGTTAAGGATCTGGCATTGCAGCGAGCTGTGGTATAGGTCACAGACATGACTCGGATCCCGAATTGCTGTGGCTGTGTCTTAGGTCGGAAGCTACAGCTCCGATTCGATTCGACCCCTAGCCTGGGAACTTCCATGTGTCATGGGTGTGGCTCTAAAAAGATAAAAATTAAATCAAATTAAATTAAATTAAAAATTATTTTTTAAAAAATCCTGCCCTAACCTTCCCTTTCTCCCACCTCCACTTATAGACTTGTTGGATCATAAGCAGGGCATTGGGTTTGAATGCTAGAACTGAGTCCCATCCCCACTGCTGAAAGCTAAATACCCTCAGACAAATCACCTCCTTTCTCTCCTGCTTACCTCTTTATAAAATAAGAGAGTTGTAATAGATTATATTAGAATTAAAGATTCTCCATACCTCAGAAATTTAGTAATTCTCTGACTCTGACTTCTAAAGAAATTTTCTCATTGTTGCCATGCCAAATGGAAAAAAATCAATTCTCCAGTGGCCAGGAAATCTCAATTCCCTTTGCTTTTATTTCACACTTTCCCTCCATCCTAAGCCTATGTTCCTTAAAAGAGCTAATGGATAGGATTGTTTCAATGTCAAACTATATGTTGTTGTGATCATTAAAGCAGAATTTAAACCAAGAGAAAAAGATTGACCAAAAACACTGGATATTTTGCCTTTCACAAGAGTGGAAATTTAACATGCATAGACATTCAATGTGAATTAATATTTGCATAATTTCCTTTGTAGATTTGTTCTTAGTCCAAAAACAGCAAGAAAAACTTTAAAAATACTTAAAAGCAAATAGTGTGATAGGTTAAAACATTGGCAATTGGCAAAGTCAACTGCTTTTCAGTTTGCTGCTGTAGCAGTGTCTTTAGACATTGTAGTCAATACATAGATGCTACTTACAGCTATGCAAAACAACTGACAAGTTCACTTACGCTGAAGAGAAATAGTCTAGAAAGTGGAACCACCTAGAATGCCAAAAAGAGTCACAGCCTCAGTGAGAGGGGGCTAGATGGTCCAAGGCTTGCAATTACATTGATCTCTGATCATCTTTTATTTATTTATTTATTTATTTATTTATTTATTTATTTATGTATTTATGTATTTATTTTTGGTATTTTTAGGGCCACACCTGAGGCATATGGAAGTTCCCAGGCTAAGGATAGAATTGGAGCTACAGCTGCCAGCCTACACCACAGTCACAGAAACACAGGATCCAAGTAGCATCTTTGATCTACACCACAGCCCACGGCAACGCTGGATCTTTGACCCACTGAGCGGGGCCAGGGATTGAACCCCGAATCCTTGTGGATACCAGTCGGATTCGTTTCCGCTGCGCCACAACAGGAACTCCTGACTGTTTTTTCAAACAAGCATCTGTATAGGACATCATGTTGGTGTCACCCTTAGCCTTCATATCAGAGAGCTAGCATCATCAGTAAACCCCATGCAGTGTCTTTCCACCTCTTCTCTTAATTCTCCTAATAAATACCATTTAACAGGAAAATGCCACTTTCCAAGAGAGGCCAAAAAGAGCTCTGCGTGGGTGAAGATTTTCCTCCTCCCCAACCATTAGCAATAGATACGGCTTCCTTCTAAAGCCATAAATTCATTCTGAATTTTAATTCCTGTGTAAGAAAGCTTTTTCAGGCTAAGAACCTTAACAGTTAGATACCAAAATAAAGATGTTGCAAGCATTTAAATTAAATGTGAAAGTATGTGGGAACAAGAAAGAGAAGGAAAAATAACAGTACTTCAGGAAATTTCACAAGTTGTTTCATTAAAACAAGCAACAGCAATTTATAGAAAAGAAACATCATGAAATCAGGACTGCGAAGGATTAAATTAACTACTTTTATTAATAGCTACAAGAAAATTCTTGTACATTTTTGGTTTTTATGTAAGGAAATGAAGTACCAAAGAAGTGTAATTGACTCAGTGATTTCAAAGACACTGGGCATTAAAAAACAACAAAAGCACAATACCGCAATGGACATGTTGTTTGTATTTGTTGAGCAAGGCAAACTAGCAACAGAAAAACAGCACAAATGTCAAGCTTTTTAATTTAAAATGTTTAGGATGGGAATATTATATGCATATTATAAGCTTTCAAAACTATATTTTTAAATGGAAAAAAAAGCATGAAGTGGGTATCTAAATCTATCAAAATATACCCTAATTGGATCGTGTGTCATATAAATTGTATATCAAAACATTGTTGGAGTTCCCGTCGTGGCTCAGCGGAAACAACTCTGACTAGTATCCATGAGGAGGCAGGTTCAATCCCTGGCCTCGCTCAGTGGGTTAAGGATCTGGCTTTCCACAAGCTGTGGTGTAGCTCGAAGACATGGCTCAGAACTGGCATTGCTGTGGCTGTGGTGTAGGTCAGAGGCTATGGCTCCAATTTGACCCTTAGCCTGGGAACCTCCATGTGCTGCAGGTGCGGCCCTAAAAAGACAAAAAAAAAAAAAAAGTCTTTCATGCCTTTTCCTCACATTTTCTTACTGAATGTAACCGAATCCCAGTGCTCTCAATGTGGACCCCACATTTGAACTGGACCTAGAAGTAAACTGGTGTAGCCAGCATCACCACCACTAATGCTATCCCTTTCCAAGACAAGGACCCTTTTCAAGATAAGATCCTTCAGGCTGGACCAGACTGGGGTCAGTTTTGGGGGTGGGTAGGGAGCCCCCTCCCAGGCATACCCTGGGCCAGCTGTCTTGGGTATGGTTCTCCTGTCAGCTGTCACAACTTTAATGATCTCTGTTGTTCTTGGGCTCAGTACAGAGACTTCAGTTTTGGATAAAACTGTTGGCTTAAAAAAAAACTTTGGGGGAAAAGATAGCACTGGATCACAATTCTACCTTCAAAGAGTTATTCCTTTGGGTGAAGGCACTGTCATCTTTGAAAGTCCCACGAGGCAGGAAGAGAATGGAAAGTGTCCTGATGGCGGAGTTGGGCAGATCTGGGTCCCAGTGCAAACGCTGCTACTTACCAGCTGTGCAGCTGTGGGGAGTGAATTAACCTACATGAGCATCCGATTGGCCTTATGGAAAACCCAACGATCTTATAGAGCTCCTAGAAAGCAGCATCCACTTAGGCAACATAAGGAGATTACTAAACATATGCTCGATATATAATGTAGTTTCCAATAAATTACTTACGTCACTATGATGATTAAATACAAGCATTTCCAGAACCAAAGTCATTAATACCGTGCCATAAAATGCACGCTACGCTCACTTTTTAATGGTACTTAGCTAGCTCAAAACAAAGTACAGAATGAAGTGGGAGCCAGATGAACTAGCAACACTTCACAGCCCAGGAGCTATAAGAGTTCAAAAAAGAAGAGGAGGGAGAGCAAGAACCTTAGAAGTCTGGTAGCTCCGGACCCCCCCTCAGCCTCCTCCCCACAGCTTTCTAAATGTCCCCGCTCTCCTCCTGAACGCCAGACCTTGATCTGCTCCGATTCCAGGCCCCCCCAGCTCTCAGGGAGGTCCTTCTGTTCATCCACCAAGACAATATTGCTCCTAGAATAAGAATCCCTTCAGCTCCCTCTGCCCCTATTTCTAAATCTCCCTCTCAAATTTGATTGCAATGATTGCTGTACACCTATAAAAGTAATAAAATTCATTGAGCAATTTAAAAAAAAAAATCTTCCTCTCTCCCCAGATGTACAATCTCCTGGCTCCCTACCAGCTCGAGTGCAAGGCTGGTTGCCAGGCCCTCAGCCCCTAGGAGCCGATTCACTCCCAAGGAAAATTCTCTGCTCTACAAAAACAATGCTCAGAGAGGTTCAGGAATTCACGAGTTTCTGCATTTCTCTATTCCTTCTCTATGTCAGAAAAGAAGCATCCCATAGTTGATAATGCTGTGCTGCATAACTGAAATTCACTAAGAGAGTGGACCAGAAGGGTTCTCACCAGGAAAAAAAAAAAAAGTAAGTACAGGAGGTGATGGATTTATTAACTCCATGGAGGGATCTTTCACAGCCTAATCATACTGCAAGTCATCGCACTGTACACTTTATAAGTATCTTAAGTTCTCTTCGTCAATTATCCCTCAATAAGGCTAGGGGAAAAATTAAAAATCAATGAAAACAAGGCATCCTTAGCAAATCTTACACACACACACACACACACACACACACACACACCTGTTAGACACACACCGCTGCCTCCCATCCCTTCTGGAGGCTTCTTTCATTAACTACTCCATCCTCCTCGGACATCCCTTTTTTTTTTTTTTTTTAATCCAGTCTTTCCTTTAACCCCTGTGAAGACTATTTTTATGTGCCACCGTGACTGGGCTGAGGGACCCCCAGAGAGCTGGGGCAACGTTATTCTGAGTGTGTCCGTGAGGGCCGTTCTGGCTCAGCATCTGAATCTGAGTAAAGAGATCCAGACCCCCGTGAGGGCGGCGCCGTCCATCTGCCGACCCGTCTGGACCAGAAAGGCGAGGA
Source organism: Phacochoerus africanus (assembly GCF_016906955.1). Lineage (NCBI taxonomy): Eukaryota > Metazoa > Chordata > Mammalia > Artiodactyla > Suidae > Phacochoerus > Phacochoerus africanus. The sequence continues at coordinate 12,283,786 of NC_062545.1, read as the reverse complement.
AGGCGACGAAGGACCCTCCTCACTTTCCTCCCGGGCGGGACGTCCATCCTCTGCGGCGCTCTGGTCTCCGGCCTTCCGCCGCCGGGGCTTCAACCGCCAGACCGCCGATTCTCAGGCCTGCGGGTTGGGACGGAACCGCACCACCACTTTCCTGGGTCTCCTGATGGCGCTCCATCTCCCAAATGTCCTAAATGCCACCACGTGGCATCATCCTCAGGGCCAAGCCCCTAGGCCTGGTCCAGGCCCGGCGCTCCTGTCTCAGGATGGGTCTCTGGGCCGAGTCTCTTGTCCCAACAGACTCTCCATTCATAGCCAATTGCTTCAAATAAAAACAAACAAACAAACAAAAACGGCAGTCGTTTCCCACTGCAGTTGTTTTAAAAAGCCAAACGCTTTGCCTTGACCAGCAAAGCCCTGCAAGAAGTGACGCGGCCTAGATCCCAAGCCTCCCCTGCAGCCCTGCTCCCCCCATCCTTCCCTCTCACCCACCGTTCATTCCTCCTCCCTGCCCCCGCCCCTCCGCCCCCCCAGGCCTGAGCATCAGCGTCCAGCACGGAGGGGGCACCACTAGGGACCAAGCGCCCCTCCCCCCAGCACCTGCTGTGTGCGTGGTTTACAGCATTTGCCACCGTATGGAAATGTTTATTTATGTTAAGAGTGTGTTGTCTCTGCCACCGGAAGACAGGGTTTTGTTCACTGCTGCACACCCCCAGTAATGGTGTCTGCCACCAAAGAGCCGGTCAAGAAATATTCGCTGGAAGAATATATTTAATCCATTGACTTATTCCTCTCGGTTTACACACCTGCTCTAGTCTCTCTCCCTAAGACACTCTTCTTCCTGATACGCATTCCACTGAGCCCTGGCTCCTTTCCCGCATTTCACCCCCGGTTTATTAGCGTCCCTCCCTTCTGGTCCCCCTCCGCGACAGCAGCTTTCCCTCTGATCCCATCACTTCATGGGAACATGCCCTGTGCCCCCCGGGGGGCAAAATCCAGGGGGCTTTTCCCAATTCACACTCTAACAAGGGCTTGGTGGCTTGTGGCTTTTTATTTTTGTATCCTCAGAACCTCATTCCATACCCCACGGGGAGGGGGGTTAGTCCTTAATAGTTGTTGAATGAACTAATAATTAAGGAACTAATTTGACCCAGATTATCACAGACATTCTCCTGAAACTCTTCTTTGCCTTCCACAATGTTGTCTTACTTTTTTCCCCAATTGGCCACCTGATGAACAACATTCTTCTTTCTCAGTCTTCCTTATTGGCCCTTTCGGCCACCATCCATATTCTACTATGTAATCCAGCAATCTCCCTCCTGGGCATATATCCAGACAAAACTATAATTCAAAAAGATGCATGTGCCCCTATATTCACTATTCACAATAGCCAAGACATGGAAACAAATCCAGATGAATGGATTAAGAGGTAGTCCATATACACAATGGAATATTACACAACCATAAAAAAGAATGACATAATGCCATTTGCAGCAACATGGATGCAATTAGAGATTCTCATACTAAGAGAAGTCAAAAAGAGAAAGACATACTATATGGTATCGCTATTATGTAGAATCTAAAATATAGCATAAGTGGAACCTATCTACAAAACAGAAACAGACTCACAGACATAGAGAATGGACTTGTGGTTGCCAAGGGGAGAGGGGAGAAAGTGGGATGGGCAAGGAGTTCAAGGTTGGCAGATGCAAACTATTTCATTTAGAATCAACAAGCAATGAGGCCCTGCCATACAGCACAGGGAACTATATCCAATCACTTGTGGTAGAACATGATGGAAGATAATGTGAGAAAATGAATGTGTGTGTGTATATATATATGTGTATGTATGACTGGGTCACTTTGCTGTACAGCAGAAATTAGCACAATATTGTAAATCAACTATACTTTAATAAATATATATTTATACACATATATGTTCTTACTGCTCACCAAGGGAAGCCTTATCCAACCCAGTAGCTTCACTTCGCACTCAGCTGTTGAACATTCCCTGCCTGTACCTTCTGTCCCAACCTCTTGTTTAATCTCTAAGTAGATCCCCCCAACTTCCAAAGTATAATCTTGGTGTCAATAATGCCTACCTCCATCAAGCTAAACGTGTCCCAAATGTAGGTATAATCATGCTCCCAGTCCCAGTCCACCCCAGCTGGCTCCACCCAACGTGGGCTCCCCTGGGGCCCCTTCCCCGCCCTTGGGTGCCACAGGTCACCTTGCTGGGCCTCACAGGCCCCAGGCTGACTCAGCTTTGTTCTCTCGCAGAAGCTGAGGCTGCACCTCAGGAGGTGTCCCCATTCTGAGGTATTTTTCTGAGACCCCATCCGAGGGTGGCGGTGGCAATAGCTCCCTCCTTGTCCTCAGTGTTGCCCACCTATTTAATGGGTCCCCACCCTCCCAGAGACTCTGGACTGACATTCATCTCGCCTCTCTCTCCTTCCCCTTTGCATGAACACTCTCTCTCTCCCTCTCCTCCCACTTTCTGAGGACCAGAAAATGGGGGCACTTCTGTTTTTCTTTTTTTTAAACCACACCTGGCATGTGGAAGTTCCCAGGGCCAGGAGTCGAACCCGCACCATAGCAGCCACCCGAGCCACTGCAGTGACAAAGCCATGATCCTTAACCCACTGTGCCGTAAGGGAACTCCCAGGTGGAGCTTTCTTTGGCTTCGCGCCCATGCTGTCCTCTTTCTGGCTCCATCTACTTCACGGGGCAGGAGTCTCCCCTGCACTGTGGGAGAATTCTATAAGCTCACTTCTCCGCACTCAGTGGTTGGTAGGCTAAAGAAGGAATTAAAAGAATTTGGAAAATATTTTCCCAAGATAGCCTGGCAAGTCTGATACAAATTAAAGCTGATGAAGTGAACTTAATCTGGCAGGCTCAAGGAATTTTGATTGATCCTAAAGGCCATATGAGGAGCCGCTGACTGTTAGAAACATTACTTTATTTTTTCCTTTCAAAGGTCACTTTGACTGCAGGGCAGAGTGTGGATGAGACACTAGCGCTTTCCAGATTTTGTACCCATGGAAAATGGCAATATTTTAAGACACACTGAGGGAGCAGAAAGAGGTGGCCCCAAGCCCTGCTCAGCTGCCACGAGGGCTGAGAGGATGAACACATCTAGAGTCCATTCATAGTTACATATCGATAAAGTGGCAAGGACCAGCCTGGAAGGCAGGAAGCTGGTTGGAAGGCAATTGCCATACAATCCAGTAATCCTGTTCCTGGGCACATATCTGGGAAAAAAAAAAAAAAAAAAAACCTCTAATTTAAAAAGATGCAGGCACCCCAGTACTCACTGCAGCACAATTTACAATAACCAAGACATAGAAGCCACCTAAATGTCCATCCAGAGAAGACTGGATAAAGAAGACGTGGTACATAAATACAATGGAGTACTACTCAGCCATAAAAAAGAATGAAATAATGCCATTTGCAGCAACATGGATGGATCTAGAGACTCTCATACTAAGTAAAGTAAATCAGAAAGAGGAAGACAAATACCATGTGATATCACTTATAGACGGAATCCAAAAAAATGATACATGGAGTTCCCTTTGTGGCTCAGCAGTTAACAAATCCAACTAGGATCCATGAGGATGCAAGTTTGATCCCTGGCCTTGTTCAGTGGGTCAAGGATCTGGCGTTGCCGTGAGCTGTGGTGTAGGTTGCAGACGAGGCTCGGATCCCGAGTTGCTGTGGCTGTGGTGTAGGCCGGTGGCTACAGCTCCGATTCACCCCCTAGCCTGGGAACCTCCATATGCCACAGGCGTGGCCCTAAAAAGCAATAAAATAAAATAAAATAATAAAATAAAACAAAACAAATGAAGTTATTCACAAAACAGCAGCAGACTCAAAGAGGGAGAAAACAAACTTATGGCTACCAAGGGGAAAAGAGGGGAGGCCTAAATTAGGAGTTTGGGATTAACAGGTACACACTGCTGTACATCAAAGAGATAAACAACAAGGCCCTACTGTACAGCACAAGGAACTTGATTCAATATCTTGTAGAAAACTGTAATGGAAAGAATCTGAAGAAGGATATACATATATCTGAATCACTCTGCTGTACAACTGAAGCTAACACAACACTGTAAATCAACTCTCCTCTAATTTAAAAAAAAAAGCAATTGCAACAATTCATGCAAGAGGTAATTGTCTACGTTTTAGGACAGTTCTCAGAATAAAGCAATCAGGAAATGAATACCCTCATAAGTGGATGAAGGAATCATAAGAGAAACTGAGATTCCTGAATGCGATTTCACAGCTCCTACACCAAAACGACTTCTAATGGCATAAGATGCTAGGATATTAAGTGACAGGATTAGTGACGATGCTGAGCAGAGTGAGAGGGAGGGTCAGCTAAGCAGTCCTTTGTGGCAGTGGACGTGGGGAGAAATGCGTGGGTCTGAGAGATACTAATTAGATGGAAGAAGGACGTTGTGTTTGAACAGCTGCGTAAAAGGTGGCAGCAACGCATGGAGATGGGAAGGAGTTTCCAGAAGATGTAGTTGATGTTCTTTCAGAGTCTGATGGAAGAAAGACATTCCTTTGGGGCGAAGGAGCCGCTCTTGACATCCCTGAGAATGTTCTCTAAGTTATGCCGGACCCTAGAGATCATGCTGCCCAAACTGCCCACCTTACAGATAAGAAGGATTCTTACTGTTTACTGAGGACCTCCTATTTTTTTAAGCAATGACCTGGTTGCACAACACATCTCACCGCATGAATTCACAGGTAACTCTATGAGGAAGCTGTTCTTGTTTAAGAGGAAGGAATGGAATCCCTGCGAGATTCCAAGAGTAATGTGCCTGGACAATTCAGAAATTCAGTCCCAGAGCCAAGATTCAGGCCCTGACCTCCTTGCTACCCAAACCTGTTACTGTCCCACTATATCCTGAACAATTTATTTTTAAATATTTTGTATGTATGTATGTATGTATTTTGCTTGTTAGGGCCTCACTTGTGGCATTTGGAAGTTCCCAGGCTAGGGGTTGAATCAGAGCAGCAGCTGTCGGCCTACACCACAGCCACAACAACTTGGGATCCAAGCTGCATCTGAGACCTACATACACCACAGTTCACTGTAACACTAGATCCCTGACACAGTGAGAGAGGTTAGGAATCGAACTTGCATCCTCAAGGATACTGGTAAAATTCATTTCCTCTGTGCCACAATGGAAACTGCCTGCACAATTAATTTTTTAAAGTTACAAATTAAAAAAAAAAAAGAATCTGGAGTTTCCATCATGACTCGGTGGTTAACGAAACTGACTAGGAACCATGAGGTTGCGGGTTCGGTCCCTGCCCTTGCTCAGTGGGTTAACGATCCGGCGTTGCCGTGAGCTGTGGTGTAGGTTGCAGACGCGGCTCGGATCCTGAGTTGCTGTGGCTCTGGCGTAGGCCGGTGGCTACAGCTCCGATTCGACCCCTAGCCTGGGAACCTCCATATGCCGCAGGAACGGCCCACGAAATGGCAAAAAGACAAAAATAAATTAATTAATTAATTTAATTAAATTAAATTAAAAATAAAAGAATCTGATTGCAGCAGCCACTGCTCTGGTTCCAATTCAACCCCTAGCCTGGGATTGAATATATATGCTTTGCTATACACCTGAAACTAACACAACCTAAATCAACTATACTCCACTTAAAACATTTTTAGAGGAGTTGCTGTTGTGGCGCAGCAGAAACGAATCCAACTAGGAACCATGAGGTTGTGGGTTCGATCCCTGGCCTCCTCAGTGGGTTAAGGATCCAGCGTTGCCGTGAGCCGTGGTGTAGATCACAGATGCAGCTCAGATCTGGCGTTGCTGTGTCTGCGGTGTAGGCCAGAGGCTTCAGGCTCCAATTCAATCCCTAGCCTGGGAACCCCCAAATGCCATGGGTGCGACCCTAAAAAGCAAAAAAAAAAAATTTAGAAAGCGGGCCAGGATAAGACCCAGGGTTCCACCTGCCCTTCAAATTTCAGTCCATGCCCCATAAATTTTCCTTCCTGAGCAAAATGCACATTTGTTTGTGACCCACAAAGTCTCAAAATCTAACTGAAAGCCATGCATATACTTCTAGATCGTCTCCAGTGGCATGGCATTAATTACCATGCTGACTCTCTCTGCAGAGACATCGGGGTTCTAGGCTTCAGCATCGCTCTTGGCCACAGAACCCCCCATTTAGTGGTATCTTGGAAAAGTAGACAACTTCAGATTTTGCCTAAACCAGTTCACATGCAGACGATGGCTCCTTTGAGTCCAATTCTAGGAAGCACGGTTTTAAGATGTCGAAAATGATTTGCATTTAATTTAACCCTATGTTTGTCTTCTCATAATGAAAGACACGCAATAACACGCCCCTTTACTAAGAATGCGGCATACATAACCCATGTGGCCAAATGCCCACACAAAGTCAGGCTGATGTCATTTCTGCGTTCAGCGTAACCCTGCCCTAGCCCAAGGGAACGACTCCGTTTCCTCACTATAAAAAGTCACAGCTGTGCACCGGGGTGAAGCTATCCTTGGTGATACGATTTCACTTTCGAACCAAGACATTTCTAACGCCTTAAATTTATGCCAACTTAAGCTGCTCAGTGATGTATGCTGTTGGTTTAAACAAATGCCAAGCTTCGCACCGGCACTGTCGAATTCCTTAGATACCTCAGCACAATTAAGAGAACTAAGTTTCAAGGTAATTGCATAGCCTGGGTTAATGTATAACCCTGGAGAGCCGTAATACCCATGGCAGGCAAAGCATCGACCCTGTTTTGTTACGTGGGCGGTGCTGGGGGCGTGGTGGTGAGAAGTCAGATGGGTCAGAGGTGGCCTTTCTGTACAGGCTGCGATGAGGAGGTAATGTTTTGGTTACAGGCCTTCTAACCCTCTTGAATTCTTCAGCTACAGCTGGAATGCCCTGGAAAACCCATTCCACCCTAGGCCTGGCACAACACCAAATAGGTTTTTCTGACAAAAGGAGAGAGGAGACAAGTATCTTTAATGAAATTTCCTCTAGGTCTTAAACTTGGCAATGGTTCCTACAATTATCATTACTTCCTTTCTGGGGAAGAGGAAGATTTTTCTCTATTTCTCTTTCTCTCAGATGGGCAAAAATGCTCTACAGATAGTCCAACCACATATAGGATAGCACATTAGAGTGAAAACTTGGATACACTGCTCTGATTGAAATGTTTCCTGTTTTACTACTGTGTAACGATTCTATAGAGGACTGGTAAAATTTAGAACATTCCCCACATTTAGCAGAGCTGGAGTTCCTGTTGTGGCTCCAGCAAATTAAGAACCCAACATAGTGTCCATGAGGATTCGGGTTCGATCCCTGGCCTCTCTCAGTGAGTTCAGGATCCAGCGTTGCTGTGAGCTGTGGTGTAGGTCACAGATGCAATTCAAATCCTGCGTTGCTGCGGCTGTGGCATAGGCTGGCAGCTGCAGCCCCAATTCAACCTCTACCCCAGGAACCTCCATATGCTGCAAGTGTGATTTAAAAAAAAAAAAAAAAAAGGCATGGTTAAAGTGAGGGAGAAAACAATTACCATTATAGAAAGCAGATTATCAACTACCCAGAATAATTGTCTGAAAATTTAATCTTTGTGGCCCATTAGAACTTTTAGGAGCCTGTGAAAGAAAGTGGCCACAGACCGGTAGATGACCAATGGCCAGGACCACGGTGGCCAGCCGTGAGTGTGTTCCAGAGATGGACCAGGCTTCACAAGCTCGCACCTGTCACTCTAATGCTCCTCTGAGGACAACAGCACCCTGCCACGCCTGGCCTGGCCAATGGGGTGTCCTGGAAAGTGCCACCATGAGAACTCTGCGGTGGGAGTCAGGGAGGGCGGGGCTCTCTAATTCACCCGAGCTCCCCGCATGTCCCCGATCCAGGTCTAGCTCTGAGCCAGCAAGCAGATCACAGAAATGATCTGAGAACTCAAACCGTCAGACGTAGAGAAAAAGGCTTTTTGGGACTTCCCGTTGTGAAGCAGCAGAAACGAATCCAACTAGGAACCATGAGGTTGTGGGTTTGATCCCTGGCCTCACTCAGTGGGTTAAGGATCCAGCATTGCTATGAGCTGTGGTGTAGGTCGCAGATGCAGCTCAGATCTGGCATTGCTGTGGCTGTGGTGTAGCCAACATCTCCTATTAGACCCCTAGCCTGGGAACCTCCATATGGCTGCCAAGGGTGCAGCCCTAAAAAGACAAAAGACAAAAAAAGAAAAAGAAAAAGGCTTTGGGGCGGGGGGGCGTGAGATTAGCATTTATTTATTTATTTTTAATTTAAGTAAATTTTTAATTTTTTAAAATTAAGGTACAGTTGACTTACAGTGTTGTGCCAATTTTTGCTGTATAGCATAGTGACCTGGACATATATATATATATTCTTTTTCTGAAATATTGGGGCAGGAACTCCCTGGTGGCCTAAGAGTTTAACAGCTGAGAATCCAGCGTTGTCACTGATGCAGCTCACATCATTACTAGGGTGCTAGTTCAATCCCTACCCCTGGAAATTCCACAGGCTGCAGTTGCGGCCAAAAAAAAGAAAGAAATATTGGGACAAGTTTAAAGCCAAAAGTCATATCCAGTTCACATATTCAGCACAACAAACAAGTACCAGGGAAACATTTAAGGAGAGTGGTTTTATCCTTTTCTGATTTCCTTATTTTATTCCTTGCTTCACTGCATTAATATTTGTATTTATTCCTTCATGACCTAGCTCCTGCTTCCCTCCCCAAGTTCACCTCCTGCTCTAGGCTCACTGAACTGCTTGCCAATTACCAAAGACCCCCCTCCCCTCCCCTTTGGCTCCCCCTGGGCATCCTTACTTGTTTGGTAAGACTCAACCCTGATATAGTGTCCTCTCGGAGCCATCCCTGCCACCAAGCCAAGCTGGCCGTCCCTGGTGCTCTGTGCTTCACGGATCAACCACACGAAATTGCCTGGCTTTCTGCCTTTTGACAGAAAGCTCCTTAAATCACAGGGACTGACTCTCATTCACCGTCTCCATGGTGCCCACTGTATGCACGGCACCTGCGGTGTGATAAGTGCTAAAGAACAGTTGCTCAGGAGTGACGGGAGGAAGTTCCTTCTTGTGAAATGCAGTTTTCAGACGATACCCGTATGGTGCCCATATGTGTGTGCTTGACTGGGTGTGATGGTGGCTAGAATGGGCGACGAGCACCTGCCGCCTGAGGGTCAAGACCACACATGTTTCTCGCATCAACGGTGATGGACACAGAGCCTGCACACAATACTGCGTATAAAATAGATAGTTAACTACAACCTACTGCAGAGCACAGGACATCCTACTCAACAGTTTGTGATGAACTGTATCAGCAAAAAGAATGGCTCTATTTACATCCATGTCTGATTCTCTTCGCTGTATACCTGAAACTAACACGACAGGGTCTGTCAACTCTACTCCAACAAAATTAAATTTAAAAAAAAAGGTGTTTTTAAGTGTTGGAAACCAAACCCTCAAAACCTTGTCGGGAAAAGAATTTCTTGTTTCTTTTTGTCCTCAAGGAGGAAGACGAGCGGGTGATCTAATCTCATATAAGAGGTTCCAATGTAGGATCCTCTATCTCTAACTATCTATCCATCAATCTCTCTATCTCTTATCTCTGCCCTGGATAAAAAGGTGATTTTCTCCAAATGTTGAGAGAAGCAGAAACCACCATCAGAAACAGGGAGCTCACGTCCTGGCAGCTTCGTAGGGAAAGCCCTCTCCTTATCTTGGTCCTCATTTGTATCCTGGACAGACGTGCTCTTCTGACTTGAGATTGGGTCACGTGTTCCCCGGCATTTCCTGCTGAACCCTTGACAGGCCTCTTAGTTTTCTAAATAATTCACACCCCTCCCACCATCCCCACCCCATCCCTTACTTTCTCTGTCCTCTCACTCTGGTACAACTGCTGTTGTTGGTTGATCCTCTAATTTACTCTTTTTTTTTTTCCTCTTTTCTACCCCAGTGTCCTTTTTCCTCCACTTTTGGGAAGATTTTTCTCAACTTCAACGTCACTTTTTTTTGTTTGGTTGGTTGGTTTTTTGCCCCCCCCCCCCCGACATACAGATGTCCCGGGCCAGGGATCAGATCCAAGCCGCCTACCTATGCCAAAGCTGCAAGGCCGGATCCTCAACCCATCTGTGCTGAGACAGGGATTGAACCTGCATCTCAGCACTCCGGAGACACCGGTGATCCACAGCAGAAACTCCCCAACTTCATTTTTTCATAACGTCTCTTTAATTTTTTAGTTATGTCCTCTTCATTTTAATATCCAAGAGCTCTTTCTTGTTCTCTGAATGTTAACTTTTTTTTTTTTAAGCTTTCTCATTCTTATAAGAAATTTGTCTCTCAGCCTCTCTGCGTATATTAACCAATAGTGATGGTTCGGTGGTTTGTTTTTGATGTTTTCTTCTGTTTTTTGTAAGGTGCTTTTATTTGGAATCTCTCCTGCATCTTAGAAGCTGTCCTTAGATGCCTGGTGATCCCAGATATCTGTTTTATATTTGGGCATAAGTGCTGCCGGACTTCAAGATAGGGTAACTGTGATGGTTAATTTTATGCGTCAACTTGGCCAGGCCACGGGATGGCCCTTTATTCGTACGAATGTTATCTGGGGTGTTTATTGAGGATGCTTTGGATGTGATTAACATTTAGTGGGTAGACTGAGTAAAGCAGATTGCCATTCCCGGATCTGGGTGGGCCTCACCCAATCAGTTGAAGGTCTGCAGAGAACAAAAAAAAGCTGACCTTCTCCCAAAAAGAAGGAATTTCTGCTGCCTGATTTCAAGGGAGGAACACTGTGGCTCAGCGGTTAACGAATCCGACGAGGAACCATGAGGTTGCAGGTTTGATCCCTGGCCTTGCTCAGTGGGTTAAGGATCCAGCATTGCCGTGAGCTGTGATGTAGCTCGCAGATGCGGCTCAGATCCCGAGTTGCTGTGGCTGTGGTGTAGGCTGGTGCTACAGCTCCGATTATACCCCTAGCCCGGGAACCTCCATGTGCTGCAGGTGCGGCCCTAGAAAAACAAAAGACAAAAAGACCAAAAAAAAGTGTTTCAACCAACTTCTCCACAATCAGAGTCTGCCTGCAGTTCCATTCAACACCTCTCCTTTCAGGTTATAGATGCCTCAAATTTCTGAGCCTTTCGAGAGTCTTGTAGTGAGAATTATCTTGTTGCTGAATAGCTGCCATATGACACCTACCACCTCTGGCAGGTCCTTAGCTTTCACTGTTCTCTAGTCTGAGTTAGTTACAACTTGTCCATTCAAGTTCAGTTTCCAAAATCACTTAAAATCACTTGCTGTTATCTCCTCTCTTCTTTCTGTTTTTGGTTTCATGCTTTAAAAAAAAAAAAATTTTTTTACTGTTATTTTGATAGGGCCTTGAAGAAAAGCAGAGATAAACGCATGTATTAATCTGCTGAGCTTAAGCAAAATTTACAGGGTTATAATTATACACAAAAGACTGTCCAGGCACTCCTAGTGAATGTGGGAGTTCTTTTGGGGGCGATGAAATATCCTAAAATTGGTTGTGGTTATGGTTGCACAACTCTGTAAACATACTGAAAACCATTGAATTTTATACCTTGCGCAACTGAATTAAATTATATATCCATAAAGCCGTTATATTTTTAAAAAGTAAAAGACTTCCTTGGAGTTCTCTTGAGGCTCAGCTGATTAACGATCCAGCATTGCCACTGCAGCAGCTTGGCTCACTACTGCGTCAGGGGTTCGATCCCTGGCCCAAGAACTGCCACATGCCGCAGGTGTGGCCAAAAAGGAGAAGAAAGGAAAAGCTTCCCTGCTGCTGAAGTCCTTAACAATACCAAGAGGCAAAGCTGCATACAGCAAGTTCAAACATAGACCGTGATGAGTGGGTAGATTAAGGAATTTGCATAAAAAGATATTAAAATTCAAAATCTTTCCTAAAATGCATCATAACTGTACTTTTCTTAGGAGTTATGATGGACAAATAAGCCTTTCTATTGACCGTTGTGACTGTCATACAAGACAAAGATTTAGGTCTGAAAATATGAACTCAAACAGTAAATGAAACCAAGGGAGCCTATTCAATCCATCCATTTAAAGATAAAATTGAGGAGTTCCCGTCGTGGCTCAGTGGTTAACAAATCCGACAAGGAACCATGAGGTTGCGGTTCAATCCCTGGCCTTGCCTTGCTCAGTGGGTTAACGATCCGGCGTTGCCGTGAGCTGTGGTGTAGGTTGCAGACGTGGCTCGGATCCCGCATTGCTGTGGCTGTGGTGTAGGCTGGTGTCTACGGCTCTGATTAGACCCCTAGCCTGGGAACCTCCATATGCCGTGGGAGCAGCCCTAGAAAAGGCAAAAAGACAAAAAGATAAAAAAATAAAAAATAAAGATAAAATTGAGGGTTCTTGAGTGGGTTCATGTTAACTACCTGTGTCTTAAACAGCTGGCAACACAGCATTTAGGGGTGGACACGTGTTCCAATAAACTTTATTGACTGATCTCTTCAGATCTTTCCACATATGCCAGCTGTTAGGTGTCGGGGAAAGCATCGCGTAACCTGAGGACGTGTCAAAACCCGAAGACATGTTCAGTTCATATTTCTGCATCTATTAAATTGCTGCCAGGAAATAGAAGGGCATTCAGGAAAATTTTGATCAGGTACCAGAAACCAACAGGGGTAGCTTTGTGTTTCAGTAACCTCTTTGTGGTTACAATGCAGGGAAATGACCCACCAGAAGAATCACATCTGGAGCAGTCCGAGTGCCTTACCCCAGACCTGGTCATTTTAAATGTCCCGAGGTGGATGATGCCATCATTTTAAAATACATGTCAGTTGACGTGCCACGTGAGGTGGGACCCAGTATTACTCTGTGGGGCATGGAATGTTTACTCTCTCAACATCCTGGAAAGTGATATTTATTTTTTGGTTTGTGTTTTTATGACTGCGGATAGCATGCTCTTACTTTGTGGGCCAAAACCTCATCCCCCAAGAAACAAAACAAAACCCTCCAAACCCAGCACTAAGCAGACCAGCTGGGTGGAAATGCACTAGGGAAAGGCACATGACCTGGCTTCCGGCCAGTGGCACATTTGTCGCACACTTGCCACACTTGTGAGCTTTACATGGTCACGAGATCTCTGACCTTGAGTTTCCTCCCTTGTCAAATGGGTATAATCCGGCCGGCCCAGCTCTCAGGATGAGGTCAAGGAGCCGTAAAGTGACACACATGGATGTGATCTATCAACGACTAAGTGTTAGAAAGGCAAATCACCAGTTTAAGTGGCCAGGGATGTGCAGGAGCAGGAAAAAAGTGAAGAAATAAGTGGGAACTGCCTTAAAAAAAAAAAAAAACTTCTCACCTTTAAATCTAACAATTTTATGGTAAAGGGGATACTTGAATGGTATTTCCTAGGAAAAGTCTTGGCACCTGCTTTCTTCTAAATGTCTGTTCACGCTGATTCTCAGACCAGGTGAGATACACACACTAAAACGGTCCCCAGAGGCAGGTGGCCTCATAGGCCACATACACAAATAAAGACACTAATCCTTAGAGATATTTTGACCACAGACGCAGCCAGCAAGTCAACTTACAGAACATGCTGTAGAATGTCATTTTAATTACCTAGTTCGGAATGGCCTGGCTCTAAGGAATTGAGGAGATTCCCATTTGCTTAGAGTTTGAGGAGCTTCAGCCACGTGAGGAGAGGTGGCTTGAGTCAACAGCAGGTGTGGTGGGCAGGAGGCCAGGGAGAGGCCACCCAGGCCAAGGAGACATGGCTACTCACTTTCACATTAGGCACCAGACCACTGATCTTAAATTTTGCTGAGACACAGTGAAGATTTGCTCTCTCAATTTCAATAACAGTCAAGCATGATTTATATTTAATTCTTTTTTTTTTTTTTTTGGCCACGCCAGCCAGGGATCCAACTCATGGCAGAGGTGCAATCAGAGCTACAGCAGTGACAATGCCAGATCCTTAACACTCTGAGCCACTGAGGAATTCTTATATTGAATTTTAATTTGCCTTTTTATTTTTCTTTTTTGGGGGCCTGCAATGCAGCATATGGAGGTTCCCAGGCTAGGGGTTGAATTGGAGCTACAGCTGTCGGCCTACACCACGGCCACAGCAACACGGGATCTGAGCCTCATCTGCACCCTAAACCACAGCTCATGGCCATGCCAAATCCTTAACCCACTGAGCAAGGCCAGGGATCGAACATCCTCATGGATATTAGTCAGGTTCTTAACCCACTGAGCCACAGCAGGAACTCCTCATTTGTCTTTTAATAACTAAAACCTAATACCTTCAACAGTAAAGGAATTATTTAATTGGTCAAAGTGTCCCCTTGATAACATCCATTATGAAGAAGGGTTTAATGGCATCATTGTATCAAACTACACAGTGTCAGTGGGATACAGGCAATCAGGAGGACCCCTCAGAGGCCCCTTGGTTTAAGGTATACTTGCCCTCCTGGGAGAACCCAGCAGCCCAAGTTCAACTTGGGGGGGGGGGGATGGGCTGGGAAGAAGATCAGAAGAAGGTGACAAAAATCAATATCATAAAATATTTATAACAAAGCGAGTTGTCTCAGAGTTCCCGCTGTGGCTCAGCAGTTAACGAATCTGACTAGCATCCATGAGGGGGAAGGTTCAAGCCCTGCCCTCACTCAGTGGGTTGAGGATGCAGTGTTGCCATGAGCTGTGGTGTAGGTCGAAGATGTGGCTCGGATCCTGTGTTGCTGTGGCTCTGGTGTAGGCTGGCGGCTACAGCTCCGATTCGACCCCTAGCCTGGGAACCTCCATATGCCGTGGGTGCGGCTCTAAAAAGACAAAAGCAAAAACAAAAACAAATAGAGTTGTCTGAACACTAACCCTAACCCTTCCACTGTCACAACTCAGTCTTCCATGGCCTTCTCCCTGCCACCTTCCCCACTGTTTCTCCATTTGAGTTGAACAAGGAACAAGATAAAAATGTCAGAAACAGGGATAGACTTTCCGTTGTGGCTCAGCAGATTAAGAACCCAATGTAGTGTCTGTGACGATGTGGGTTCAATCCCTGGCCTGGCTCAGTGGGTTAAGGGTCTAGTGTTGCTGTGAGCTTCGTGTAGGTTACAGATGCAGGTTGGATGCTGCGTTGCTGTGGCTGTGGTGTAGGTCTGCAGCCGCAACTCCAATTCAACCCCTGGCCTGGGAGTTTCCATATGGCACAGGTTCAGCCCTAGGAAGGAAGGAAGGAAGGAAGGAAGGAAGGAAGGAAGGAAGGAAGGAAGGAAGGAAGGAAAGAAAGAAAGAAAGAAAGAAAGAAAGAAAGAAAGAAAGAAAGAAAGAAAGAAAGAAAGAAAGAAAGAAAGAAAGAAAGAAAGAAAGAAAAAGAGAAAGAAAGAAAGAAAGAAAGAAAAAGAGAAAGAAAGAAAGAAAGGGAGTTCCCGTCGTGGCACAGTGGTTAACGAATCCAACTAGGAACCATGAGGTTGCGGGTTCGGTCCCTGCCCTTGCTCAGTGGGTTAACGATCCGGCGTTGCCGTGAGCTGTGGTGTAGGTTGCAGACGCGGCTCGGATCCCGCGTTGCTGTGGCTCTGGCGTAGGCCGGTGGCTACAGTTCCGATTGGACCCCTAGCCTGGGAACCTCCATATGCCGCGGGAGCGGCCCAAGAAATAGCAACAACAACAACAACAGACAAAAAAAAAAAAAGAGAGAGAGAAAGAGAGAAAGAGAGAAAGAAGAGAAAGAAAGGAAGGAAAGAGAGAGAAAGAGGCAAAGAAAGAGGGACAAAGGATTTCCCACATGGTGTTATTTAAGAGGTTCTAGCATCCATGAGGGCGAAGGTTCCAGCCCTCTCTTCAGAACACTTTGCAGAGTGGCTAGAAAAAGACTGCGTGGATTCAAACCCCGCTTTCCTCATTTCCACTTATTATTCAGATGATCTTGAGCGAGACACCAAACTCTTCCAAGCTTCATCTTCCTCATCTGCAAACGGGAATCTACCCAAAATAACATTCATCTTAGTGATGCGTGAACATTAAATGAGATACTAACCCATAAGGCAAAGTACTCGGTACATGTCAAGAGTTATTTTTCTCACATTTACTAGTGGGCTTCGTATAGTGGATTCTTTTTTCAGGAAAAAAATCAGAGCATTGAGAGAGAGCTATGGTTTTCAAACTTGAAGAAAAGTATCCTATTAAAAGAAGGAGGGGGCGGAAATCAAGGTTAACTTTGTCAAGAGAGCTCTGTATCTCAAACAATTAGTGTCTTGTTCACTGTCAAGTTCAACAAAAGTACACAAAGTCCTAGAGACCTGATAATAATTACGAATATTCAAAAGCTTATTCCTGACTCAGTATTTGGGTGGTCTTTCAATTGGCTGCTCTTGTTGTTTTATGGCATCTCTTGCTCTCAGTCTGGAATAAATGGGGACAATTTCTGAATTAGAACATTTGATCTACTAGTTGTCCTTCTTTCCTACTCTGGTTTTAATAACGAGACGCTATTATTCTAGAAAAACCTCTCATAAACTGAATATTGTTTCAAAATCTGCTTACTGACATTTCTCATGGAACGCTCCGCAGCACGTTGTGTTCAGTAGGAAACATCTGTCTCTGGCATTTTCGTCACGGAGGCAGTTTACTACAGGGCATGGCATGCCTGGGGGCACACAGATAACTCCCCTGTAGGGACTGGCCCATGCACACGTGACCAGGGACACCCCCAGCAGCAACCTCAGGGGAACACTTGTGCTCATGGGCAGAGAACACACGGAGGTATGGTCCAAGGGGAAATGCCCCCAGAGGCTCCCAAAAAAGTGTTTGTTGGTGATAACAGGCTAGCCTGTTGCTGGGATAGAGTTCTCAGTACTTCAGCAACGTTGTAATACCAGGAGGGTTTCTTTTTCTTTTTTCTTTCCTGTTTAGGGCCACAGCCATGACATATGGAAGTTCCCAGGCTAGGGGTCCAGTTGGAGCTGCATTTGCGACCTACCCTGCAGCTTGCAAGGCAACGCCAGGTCCTTAACCCAATGAGCGAGGCCAGGGATCAAACCTGCATCCTCATGGACACTAAGTCAGGGTCTTAACCCACTGAGCCACAACCAGCACACCAAGGTGCATTTCTTAAAGTGAGCTCGGGTGCTTTGAGATGTGCTCGTAGGAAAATTCTAACTAATGGGAGTATTAACTTTCCATTGAGGTCTCTCGTCTCCATGGAACTCCTGTCTGGGTTTTGTTTACCTAGACCTGGCCTTCATGTATTAGACTAAGACTAAGATCTAGACTCTTTTACAGAGCACAAAGATTTTAGACAAAAGGAAACCTCCAAAGACTATTTACTGTTCCTTTAGCCAGAAGGCAAACCATCTAGAAACCAATACTCATTAGATATTTTTGTATCTATATATGTTGTTAACTTTTAAATGAATTAACTGATTAAAATCTTCAAGTGCCAAGCACCTCTTGACAAGAAAATAAAATGAAGAGTTCCCGTTGTGGCTCAGCAGATTACAAACCTGACTCGTGTCCATAAGGATGCAGGTTCGATCCCTAGCCTCACTCAGTGGGTTAAGGATCTGGCTTTGTTGTGAGCAGCAGTGTACGTCACAGATGCGGCTCGGACCCTGTGTTGCTGTGGCTGTGGTGTAAGCCAGCAACTCCTATTTGACCTCTAGCCTGGGAACTTCCATACGCCACAGGTACAGCTCTAAAAAGAAAAATAATCAATCAATCAATCAATGAAATGAGACTCTCCACTTTTTTTTTTAAGGTCTGTTATCACTTGCATTTAATTTTTTCATTTTATTATATTAAAGTATAGTTGATTTACAATGTTGTGTTCGTTTCAGGGGTACAGCAAAGCAAGCCAGTTATACAAATACGTATATAATATATATTAAAAAGAATATATACATATTTTCCAAAGAGCACATCTCTCAAAGCACCTGAACTCACTTTAAGAAATATATATATATTCTTTTTCAGATTCTTTCCTCTATAGGTTATTACAAAATATTGAGTGTAGTTCCTTGTGCTCTGTACTAGGTCCTTGTTGGTTACCTAGTTTACATACACTAGTGTGTATATGTTAATCCTAGCCTCCTAAATAATCCCTCCCCCCTTTTCCCCTTCGGTACCCCAAGTTTGTTTTCCATGTCTGGGGGGGTCTATTTCTGTTTTGTAAATTACTCTTTTGTACCATTTTTTTCAATTCCAAATCTGAGTGATATCACGTGGTCTTTGTCTTTCTCTGTCTGACTTAATTCACTTAGTATGATAATTTCTAGGTCCATCCATGATGCTGCAAATGGCATTATTTCATTCTTTTCTATGGCTGAGTCGCATTCCATGGTGTACATGCACCACGTCTTCATCCATATCTCTGCCGAGGGACATTTAGGCAAGTCTTGCCACTTACTTATTTTATTTGTTTTTTAGTGTTTTAATTTAATAAATTTTATTATCATTGTACAGCGATCATCACAACCCGATTTTACAGCATTTCCAACCCAAACCCCCAGCCCATCCCTCGCCCCCCAGCCTCTCGACTTCTAAAATGCTGTTGCTGGCAGTGACGTGCTGGAGCTGCCCCCACCACCAACTCTTACCAGCTCTGTACTCAGTGCATCATATCGGAGGCTTGAAAGCAATCATGGTGGGCGCACTTACACCACGGAGATAGGCACACACTGCAGATCAGGCCTCGCTCTTCCTCTAGGCAGCTATAGCTGTTGAACATTTACAGACACATCGCTGGTGCCAGGCCCCCTCTGGAAGGCTGATGCCCTGGGAAGCATGCTGACCACAGTGAGGCTGTCAAGACAGTTGCAACAGGGATGTGTATGGAGTTGGGATCCCCTTAGGACATGGGAACCCCACCTCAGAGTTGGAATATCAAAGCTGCCTACTGAAAACAAACCCACCAGAGTGAGAGTTGGGTTATTTCTTTCTGTTCTGTAGATATGTGTATGGGGGGTGTTTTTAAGCCTAAGCTTTGTCTTTTATAGTTTGCCTTCTTCAAATTCATGTCTTGAATTTAACTCATTTTTCAAGATCCTTCAATATTTTTATCTGGATCATGACTCTGTTAGGCAACTTATTAATCAACCTAAGTAAAAGCATTTGGCAACTAGGGGAGTTTCCATCATGGCTCAGCAGAAACGAATCTGACTAGCATCCGTGAGGCTGCAGGTTCAATCCCTGGCCTCACTCAGTGGGTTAAGACTCCAGCATTGCCGTGAGCTGTTGTATGGGTCGCAGACACAGCTCAGATCTGACCACTAGCCTGGGAACCTCCATGTGGCAAGGGTGTGGCCCTACAAAAACAAAAACAAAAAGCATTTGGTAAGTATAAACCCAATGGAAAAATAAAATATTACTCGTATATTCATGCAAACGTGACAAGTATTCACACTCGAATCACTGATAATAATGTTGTAAAGGACAGTGTCTTGGTTTGGGTTTTCCTGATGCAGAGACTTGGAGACAGATAGTCTAAGAGGTGACCCAAGGAAGCCCAAGCGAGAGGGCAGTCATTCGGGGCAGGGAGATGCCATGAAGTTGCCCGGCTACTTGTCACGGTGGACACAGTCCTGCTGGAGACTCGGAGCAGCGCTGTCAAAGGTAAGAGACTGTCCCTCTGAAGGATAGCACCCTGGGCACTTACCCCTGACTCCCTTCCTCTCCAGCTGGAGGGCTACCCTGGGGGTTGGAACTCCCCAGCACTTCCAGGCTGTAAGGCGACTTCTCAGGCAACTTCTTTTTTTTTTTTTTTTTTTAATTGTCTTTTTACCTTTTCTAGGGCTGCTCCCGCAGTATACGGAGGTTCCCAGGCTAGGGATCCAATCAGAGCTGTAGCCACTGGTCTACACCAGAGCCACCGCAATGAGGGATCCGAGCCGAGTCTTCGACCTACACCATAGCTCATGGCAACACCGGATCCTCAACCCACTGAGCAAGGCCAGGGATCGAACCCGCAACCTCATGGTTCCTGGTTGGATTCATTAACCACTGAGCCACGACAGGAACTCCTTCCCAGGCAACTTCTGAGAAATCCTGGTGTGGAGAGATGGGGAACTCAGCCTGTGGGAGGTGAACCAGTGTTGACACGCCCAGAAATTGTCCCCACCTCCACCTCCCGGGCACAGCTGTAGGCAGAGCTGGGCTGAGGGGACGTGGCACAGGGCACAGGGATGTCTGCTGCAGACAGGATTGAGGGACATCTTTTATGAATTGTTCATGAATTCAATTTTTTTTTCTTTTCTTTTTTTTTTTTTTTTGCCTTTTAGGGCCACATCTGCGGCATATGGAAATTCCCAGGCTAGGGGTCAAATCGGAGTGATAGCTGCTGGCCTACACCACAGCTCATAGCAACTCCAGATCCTTAACCCACTAAGTGAGGCCAGGGGTAGAACTCGCATCCTCATGGATACTACTTGTGTTTGTTACTGCTAAGCCACAATGAAAACTCCAAAACATTTTTAATTCACAAAAAAGCAAAATATCAGAGATATTGGACCTTGGGTGGGGGCAGAGAGAGTTATTTTTAGAAATGGCAGTCAGGGAAGGCTCTTGGATGAGGGACCATTGGAGCAGAATCTTGCACAAAAAGAGAGGGGCTTGCAGGGATCAGGGTGGGAGCTGTTTTCCAGGAGGAACAGTGGGCACAAATGACTGGAATCAGGAACAACCCCAGCTTGTTAAAGGACCAAGGGCAGGTGTGGCATTAAGCGTGGGACTCAGGGCCAAATGAAAGAGAGAGGCTCCCCGATTTCTCTGGCCCGTGTGGAGCTTAGAGGCTGCCGGGGACACTGCCATTAACGTCAAGAACAATCACACAAATGAAAGTCAATTTATACATTGCAGTAAAGGCATAACCAGATTTGTGTTTTCAAACGATTACTCTGGCTCCTGAAAGAAGATTTGAACCGAGTCCACAGTTAGGAGCCATTCACCATTTGACCCTGTTCATGATGCTAAGTGATCCTTCTCACTATCTATAACCTGGACATAGCTCTGGATGCTTAGTGTGACGCATGGCAACCTACCTCATAGTGTGCTTTCTAAAAACATGCTGGTTGGTAAAATTTGCAAACACTTGCATGACCCATCCTCCAGCTCTGCACAGAAAAACGAAAGGGAACCTAAGCTTAAAATCAAAGATTATATTGATTTCTAATGCCATGCCAAAGAATAACTAAAAGAGTCAAAATCCAGTACGGTAGAGTGAAAAGAACATAGACTTGGATTTAAACCTACCTAGATTCCAATTCCAGCTGTAATTACTACTAACTACATTGCTTTAAGCAAATTATTATACCCCCTAAGCCTCATGCGTAAAAGGGAGATTATGCCTATTCTGGAACTTTATGGGAGTTAAATAAGATCATATGTATAAAACATCTGATTCATAATAGAGTCTGGAAAATGGATTATTCTCACCATCATCATCATCATGCTGATCACAGGACGGAACCCCTGTGATCTGAATGTTTTTTGTCTAAACGAAAAAAAGTATTCAAAGAAAACACGGCATTAAAGCTAAGTATACAAATAAACTATAAGGAGCTTGTAAAAAGATCGGACAAACCAACCAATGAGCCCGAGACACATGTTTAGTATCGGTGAGAAACTGCTGGGGGTGGAAAGGGATAGAGTAGAAAGTAAGAGTCCACAGCATGGGGATGATTTTCTGGAAAAGTATTTCTCTCCAGATCTCTTGTCTGAGGAGAGGTCAGACTGACGACGAAACACAGATGCTGAAGCCTCAGACCCAGGAGGAAGATTCTACAAGGTCCAGTCCCCGAAAGGGAAATGTATTTTGATGACTCAGCAAGAAATACTTGTTAGCACAAGAACACATGCCTGCCATCTGTCAAGGGAGGCTGTCATCCCATCACTGACTCCCACACATTGAGCAGAGCCATAATCATTTTTTACTGGGCCGCTGAGATCACAGGAGCAAGCATGCCCTCTTAGCCCCAGGACCAGCACCACGCTGCCAGGTAAGGGATTCCCAGGTGTGTCGGGATCTCCTGCAGGTCAGCCAGTTCAAGGCACGTCCTCGGGGACCTTCTCCAACCCAGGGAAGGAGGTCAGCCCAGGACAGAAGCTCCCACACTAACAAAGGGAAGCTGGGTACCGCAGGCTCTGACTTCACTGTCTCTTGGGCACCCAACTTAATCTCATTTAGACTAGCTTGCCAGCCATGAGTACAAATCCAAAAGGGAAATGAAAATTGGAAATAGTCTTGAGAGCAAAAGCTTATTATTATGCAATCTGGAAAAGCGGCAAAACATTCATTACATTCAGATGCACAGGCCAGGGGTCTTTTCAGGCCTTGGAATCTTTCAAAGGACCGTCTACCAGATGCATTATCACTTACAGCAGCGGCGATGCATACCTGCAGGGTGTGTGTAGGCATGTGGTGCTGTGTGGTTTATACCTGACATAAATGATTTCATTATAATCCTTATAGCAACCTATGGACAGAGTTATTCTCGTCCTTGTTTTAGAGTTAGGGTCATTGAGCCTCAGAAAAAAATTCATTGATTCAGCCCAGGACCCATATAAAACAGATCTTGGGTCAGGGACTTGAACCTAGGACTCCTGACCCCAAGTTTTATTTTTGTGGCTACACATTCCATAGGGTGGCAGACCCCAAGTTTCCCAATGCAGCCCCGGCTGTATTGCAGCTGTCTGGAGGGAGCAGGATAATGTGCATTTTACTGGAGGCCACATCAGAGGGTGAGCCAGAGCATAAGTCCACACAAGCCCAGAGGTCATCCGTCCAGAGCTCAAGTTGCCAGATCTAAGAAAGTCTGTTCTGAAAGTGGGATCCCAGCCAAACCAATAATTCTCCAAAAGCCGAGGTGATCCAGGGCAACTGAGTTCAGTGAAAGAACAGCCCTCTTCCCCTGTTCCAGGAAATCATGAACTGTGGGTTGAACAGTATTATTTGAAGATCCCTTTGAATCTATGAACAGAACTGAAGCAAATCCTCCAAACTTTGATTGACGTTCTGGTCTTCAACTTGGATTCTGCACATCTTCAGTTTTTTAGGATGGAATCTTCACCCAAAGATTTAGA
The DNA here is from genome assembly GCF_016906955.1 of Phacochoerus africanus. Lineage (NCBI taxonomy): Eukaryota > Metazoa > Chordata > Mammalia > Artiodactyla > Suidae > Phacochoerus > Phacochoerus africanus. The sequence continues at coordinate 12,260,707 of NC_062545.1, read as the reverse complement.
CAGGAGCTTTTACTTCCATTTTGTAAACTCTGCCATTCTCGTAACCTGTTTTACTAGTTAACGGAAGTGGGTGATGTGGAAACTCTTGTCTTTAATTTGGAGGGATGCGTGGATATTTCCCGTGGTGGCCATAGTTTCTTAGCCATGAACCCTCATAAACATGTAAGCTCCATGAGGACAGAGATTTCTTGACTGATTGTTTTGGGGGTTTTTTTGGGGTTTTTTTGTTTTTTTTTTTTTTTTGGCCTCGCCTATGGCATATGAAAGTTTCTGGGCCAGGGATCGAACCCGTGACACATCAGTGACTCAAGCCACTGCAGCGACAATGCTGGATGTTTGATCAGCTGAGCCACCAGGGAACTCTGATTCTTGTCTGTTTGGATCACTCTTATATCCTCAGTAAATACTGATGAATGAATGAATTATGATGATGTGGGGTCATTTTACATGGACTTTTGGCAGAAAGAGGGGCTTGTTTGGAAGGTGAACTAAAAACAGATTCCCTCATTAGGAAGTACCATGATCATCTTGGTAAAACAACATAAAGTATCTCTTCCTTTCCCTGATATTTACTGCCCTTTCAATAGCATGTAGGCTTCAAAATGACTATGTGGTTATGCATTCAACAGATAAAATACATGAAGGATGAAAGATGCTAATTATGTAGGCAATGCTTTCACCGAGGACCACGACACAACAATTGTGTTTCAGTCCAACACAAGGGATTGTGGTCCAGATCCTATGTGACTTTTCTGTAAGGGGAAAACCCGTTTACATTACCTGAGCCCAGAACTCTACAGAATTCTCTAGGAATGCAAATGTCATGTAACTCGAGACTCCAATTTCTTCTACTTGTGAAAATGACACGTGGAAGTATGGCTCTACACATTTGTATTTTATAAGCAGAAAACTCACAGTGAAAAGGGATTCTTGGGAGTTCCTGTCATGGCTCAGTGGGTTACAATACAACTAGCACCCATGAGGATATGGGTTCCATCCCCGGCCTCAATCAGTGGGTTAAGGATCTGGCATTGTGGCAAGCTGCGGAGTAGGTCACAGATGGGGCTCAGATCCCTAGTGGCTGTGGCTGTGGCTCTGGCAGGCAGCCGTAGCTCCAACTCAACCCCTAGCCTTGGAACCTCCATATGCCACAGGTGTGGTCCTAAGAAGCAAAAAAAAAAAAAAAGGAAGGAGGAAGAGAGGGAAAGAGGAAGGAAGGAAAGGAAAAAGGAAGGAGACAAAGAAGGAAGGAAGGAAAGAAGGAGAAAGAAAAGAGATTCTTAATACTACACATGAGATCTAAACAAAATAAACTATAGGGGCAGGATTACTACCATAGACATGGAAACCATAATTTTATTAACGCAGCTGACTATTGTAGCTAATTTTTCTAGAAGCCCCATCATACATTTCATATCACATTTATGGTTCATATGCTTCACATATGTAAAACAAGAGAAGCGACTTGGGCTTTTTTTTTTTAACCCAAATGAAAACGTGCATTTACTTATTCTTGTTAGATTTTTTCAAATCTAAAACTGTCTTTACCTTAATTTTTTTCTTGTAGTAAAATATACATAACATAAAATTTACTATTTAAGCATATTTAAATGTATATTTTGGTGGTATAAAATACAGCCACACTGTTGTGCAACTGTGGGCACTGCCAATCCCTGAAACTCTTTCACCTTATAAAACTGAAACTCTGTCCCTATTAAATACTAACTCCCCATTCTCCCCTCCGCCCAGCCCTTGCAACCACATTACACTTTCTTTATGAACTGGACTCATCTAGGTACTTCGTCTAAGTGGAATCATCCAAAATCTGTGTCTTTTCAACTGCTTATTTCCCTTAGTTCATCCATGCTGCAGCATGTGTCAGAATTTCCTTCCTTCTTTTCTTTGAGTCTTTCTCTCATGGGCTTGAGAATCATAGTTTTGGTCTACTGTGATAATTCTGAATATAAATGCTGATGAATTTCATAGAGGTGCCTCCTATCTCCTATATTTGTGTCAGGGGCAAATTTGATTAGCATGACTTTAGGCAGGAGGTGAAATGTCTGACATATTCACATTCATGCCTTTTCATCAGTCAGTAATTGTTTTGCAGAAAAGCTCCAATGCATTTAGCACCATGAATTCCCACATCCCGGAAGCTGCACATGAGAAGTCTCTTGGTGCCTGTGGTCTGTCCGCTGCACACTCATCTTGCTGACCCACCAAGACTGGAGGTCAGCTCTCTGACTGCTGGGGTTGGTCAGGAAGGAACACTAGCCAGAGGCAGGGAGAAGCCTTTGGTTCCGAGGTAGCTGGTAGCAGCTTTGGGCAGGTGGTAAGGTGGCAGTACAGCAGGGAGCTGCATCATCAGCCCAGGAAGTAACGACGTCTTTACGAGGATCTGCCTCTTCAGTAGGTCCAGAAGCAACCATGAAACAGCAGGCAGAGGCTTGGGATCCTGGGCTTCATTCAGTCAAAGGCCATTTTCAGCTTCACCCTTATTCCTTGTCACTTTTTCTTTCTTTCTTTTCTTTTTTTTTTTTTTTTTTGTCTTTTGTCTTTTTAGGGCTGCACCCACGGCATATGGAGATTCCCAGGCTAGGGGCCAAATCGCAGCTGTAGTTTCCGGCCTACACCGCAGCAACAAGGGATCCGAGCTGTGTCTGTGACCTACGCCACAGCTCCCTGCCACGCCAGATCCTTAACCCAGTGACCGAGGCCAGGGATGGAACCTGTGTCCTCATGGATACTAGTCAGGGTCAATAACCACTGAGCCATGACGAGAAGGCCTTCCTTGTCACTCTTTAGGCACCTTCTTCATTCTGTTGCTGTTCTCATGCATTTAAAACCGACCCCCTGTATTAAATTTGCTTTATCTGAAATACTCAGAGTGGTCTCTGTTTTTCCATTTGGACTCTGATATAGTGACTGTTGGACAACATTCTCAAAGCCACCAGTTTTTCTTTTTTTTTTTCTTTTCTTTTTGTTGTTGTTGTTGTTGTTGCTATTTCTTGGGCCGCTCCCGCGGCATATGGAGGTTCCCAGGCTAGGGGTTGAATCGGAGCTGCAGCCACCGGCCTACGCCAGAGCCACAGCAACGCGGGATCTGAGCCGCGTCTGCAACTTACACCACAGCTCACGGCAACGCCGGATCGTTAACCCACTGAGCAAGGGCAGGGACCGAACCCGCAACCTCATGGTTCCTAGTCGGATTCATTAACCACTGCGCCACGACGGGAACTCCGAGTTTTTCATTTTAAAAAATGATCATCATTCACTGAGCAATTACAATGTGCCAGGCACTTTATTAGGCGTTGGAAATACAAAGTCAAATGAGTAGGATATGATCCTCATCCTAAAAGAGATTTCAGTGTGGCCAGGGAGAAGGGGATGTAAAGGCATGGTTCCAGGCGATTGGCATGGGCTAAATCAGACACCAGGACAGGATTTAGGGTATGAAAAAGAAACATCTAAGTAAAAAGGACTCACTCTGAAAGTGAACCTGAGGTCGGCCAAGCTTGTATGACATTTTGAAGTTTAAATAATACATATTGGGAAGGGCATTCCAAGAAGCTGCAACAGCCGTAGGGAGTGAACTACTAGGATACTTTTGGGAGTGTTATGTTACCACAGGCAAGAGTTCACAGATGTACAAAGAGTTAACAAAACAAGAACAACAAAAAAGAAGCTATTGAAGATCCCCAGACTTTCATGGACTGTTGAAACACTGTTTCAACTCCAAGGTTTTCCACATTTGTTCTGATGGGAACTCCTGTAAAGTTTTCCTGAAGAAGTTCTTTAGAAAGCAGACTAAGATATATTCATTTGTACTCATGCACACACCACTGGAAGAAATTTTTCTCTCTAAAGATTTCCATTAACTCCACCAAAATACCCCAGATTTGAACAGTAAGGTCAATGTTGCTAGCCTACCTCTGTTCCAGGGGCTACACAAACAAATGACAAAACTTCTAATAATCATAGCCTGCAGTCTTTCATTTGATATTCCTCTGAATGGGAGGACTTTTGGGTAAGCACATTTGAAGATGAAGAATTGGGAGTTTCCGTTGTGTTTCAGTGGGTTATGAACTGAGGATATGTGTTCGATCACTGGCCTCAATCAATGGGTTAAGGATCCAGCGTTGCTGTGGCTGTGTTGAAGTACCTCCACAAGGAATATGCATAATGACTTTGAGTTCTCTTGCAGATCTAAGGCCGGATCCCAGGTAGAGGATGGTAGCTTGAGGCTGAGCACAGGGTTCCTGGAGCCCCGCCCTGCCACCTCGCCACCAACCAATCAGAAGAAAGTCACACACCCTGCAGCCCTCACCCTAAATTCTATCTATTAAAAACTCTCCCCTTGGAGTTTCCTGATGGTGCAGCAAGGTAAGGATCCAGTGCTGTCACTGCTGTGGCTCAGGATCCCTGGCCTGGGAACTTCCCTATGACAAACACAAACAAAACATCTCCCCAAAAACCATGGAGGAGTTTGGGTTCTATTTTGAGCACAGCCACCCTCTCTCTTCCCATGGCCCTGCAATAAAGTCTTTCTCTGTCCCACCATTTCAGTTTACTTGGCCCCATTGGTGCATCGGGCACACAAACTTTGTTCAGCAACAATTCTTGTTTGGTTTCAGAGAAAATTTATTAGATTTGTGGATTCTAAAAATAGTTGGACATGTTCCCTGTAAAATGTAAAAGCAATTTTACATTTTTTTTATTGTGTGATATAATTAGAGACTTACTTTAAAATTATTGCCATGTGCTGAAACTTGCTCTACGCTGTAAAGTTTTAGCAAAATTTAAATTATGCAAGCACATGAGCTAGAATGGCAATTATATGTAATTGCCTTTGCCAATGTAATTGAAGTGCATACAGAGCCTTACTATATAATTTACAAATCTGTACACAATTAGTTTTGTGTGATGTTTTTGATCTCTTTTTACAATGCTATACTTCTTGAAGTCACGTGAAATCCAAAAGCCTATTACTAAGGGCATTTGTAGATTAGTACACATCTCTGACAGCCTTAATAAACCCATCTCCTTGCCATTCTGGCTTTTGGTTTGACTGATGAGGCAATATCGCCAGTCAAGAGAGCCAGTTTAGTTCTTTACTTAAAAGAGAGAAATTACTTTCTTCACGATTATCTGCACTGTCACTTTAATCCTCAAGCACCACCACCACGAGCACACAAAGCTCTGTTTATTTCTCTGTATGTTTATAAAGAAAGTCTTCACACATACATAATACGGCACTCCAGAAAATAATGCCTTGATTAAACATACATTCATTATCTGCCTGAACTTGCCAATACTAGCAGATTCATTAATGCCTCTAATTTTTATACTCAGATACTTGGACTTTTAAATAGCAGCTCCAGGAACTCTACCCAATATTCTGTGATAATCTCTATGGGCAAAGAATCCGAAAAAGAATGGACATGTGTACATGTATAACTGACTGAATCTTGACTGTACAACAGAAATTATCACAACTCTGTAAATCAACTATACTGTAATAAATCTCTAAGAAATACATAAATAGGAGTTCCCGTCATGGCTCAGTGGGTGAAGAAGAACCTAACTAGCATCTGGGAGGTTTTGAGTTGGATCCCTGTCCTTGCTCAGTGAGTGAAGGATCCAGCGTTGCCCTGAGCTGCAGTGGAAGTTGCAGACTGGGCTCAGATCCCTGCATTGCTGTGGCTGTGGTGTAGGCTGGCAGCTGCAGCTCAGATTCGATCCCTAGCCGGGAAACTCCCATAGGCCACAGGTGTGGCCCTAAAAAGAATAAATAAAGTAATAAATTAATTAATTAATAGCAGTTCCAGGAAACCACAAGCTTTTTGACCATATGCATGGCTTGGGGAAGAGTCTCTTTATCTTCTGGCCAAAAGGTGACTTCCTAGCAATGTCAGAGGATTAACTAATTACTAGAATTTCTATTTCTTTTCTTGGACGCACTCTTTTCAGTGATTTCAATTGGCTGTAACATGGTCATTGTTGCCTGGGGCCATCAAGGTTTGGCTTAGGGAGAAGTCTCTGCCATGTGTTTGGAGCTTTAAAGGAGCTGGCCCTTTGTAGCTCATGCCTTTTTTCTCTACTTCTTCTGTTGAGTCTCTTTTTATCAACTCTCTCTCTCCATTGGCTGTGGGTCTTTATGCAGCTATCTTCTGTCCTTTGGGTGTGCTTGTTAGACCCTTGATTACCAGGAAAGGAGATTCTCTCACGCCACCTTAAGAAAAGTGGGCACAGGGAGTTCCCATAGTGGCTCAGTGGTTAACGAATCTTACTAGGAACTATGAGGTTGCAGGTTCGATCCCTGGCCTCACTCGCTGGGTTAAGGATCTGGCTTTGCTGTGAGCTGTGGTGTAGGTTGCAGACCCAGCTGGGGTCTGATGTTGCTGTGGCTGTGGTGTAGGCCGGCTGCTACAGCTCCGATTGGACCCCTAGCCTGGGAACCTCTGTATGCCGCAGATGTGGCCCTAAAAAAAGAAAAAAAAGAAAAAAAAGTGGGCATATATAGGGTATATGAGTTTTAGAGTTTAAAACCTATGAGACTATTAGGCAGGTCTTAAGATGACGCTCTGCTCTACCTGGATCATAGCCTGTGAAATCTCTCTTTCAAAGTGCCATAGCTTTGATCTAAATGGCTCCATCTTCCTGTGAATCTACTCTGTACTCCCCAAAAACAATTTGAAGGAAACTAGTCTGGTTGGTTTAGCTAGTTACCATCCTCCCATAGAACACCCCTGCAAACCTATCATCAGGTATTGCCTCAATAAGCAAGACACTGTGGCCGGGAGGAGAAGGGAGAATAGTCTACTATTTAAAAAACAACAACAAAAATAAGCAAAAAGCAAAACAAAAGAAAACAAAACACCCTCATGGCAGTGAGCACTGTAATTAACCTGCCCAGGGCATGTAAAATCAGAAGGCACACTGCCTCAGCCTTGGTTAGTTAAAGTATCTCACAGAAGCCTGATCCATTCTCCTGCCGTGCACTGAACACCAGTTAGGTGTTCCTAAGCTTTGGGTTTCTACAGAGAAACGTTTTGACAAAAACTCAGCCAAAGCCGCTTTTCTTTGTTCAGTGACCCATTTGCGTTTTGAATAACTGGGAATTTGGGCCTGAATATTCTTGTCATCTCAAATTCCATTGGTTTATATGTATAGTTTAAAATAATTATACTTAGAGTTCCCCTCGTGGCTCAGTGGTAAGGAACCGACTAGCATCCATGAGGACTTGGGTTCTATCCCTGGCCTTGATCCGTGGGTTAAGGATCCAGCAGTGCTGTGAGCTGTGGTGGAAGTCGAAGATGAGGCTCGGATCCTGTGTTGCTGTGGCTGTGGTGTAGGCCAGCAGCTGCTGTAGCTCCGTTTCAACCCTGAGCCTGGGAACTTCCATGTGCTGCAGGTGTGGCCCTAAAAGACAATAATAATAATAATTATACTCATGTGCACTTAGTAAATAGATCAGACTCCTTAATTTTCTCTTCTGCATTCAGAAATCAGAGGTTAGATTAGCCCGCTTTTTGTTAACTGTCTAGTGACATTAATTTGGGGAACAGATTTTTTTTTTTTTGTCTTTTTGCTATTTCTTTGGGCCGATCCCGAGGCATATGGAGGTTCCCAGGCTAGGGGTCAAATCGGAGCTGTAGCCACTGGCCTACGCCAAAGCCACAGCAACGCGGGATCCGAGCCGCGTCTGCAACCTACACCACAGCTCACGGCAACGCCGGATCGTTAACCCACTGAGCAAGGGCAGGGACCGAACCCACAACCTCATGGTTCCTAGTCGGATTCGTTAACCACTGCGCCACGACGGGAACTCCTGGAGAACAGATTATGTATACAAACTTCAAGTCCTGATTTCCAGCTTCTGGAATAATAATTTTTTTTTCTTTTTAGGGCCACACCCACAGCATGTGGAAGTTCCCAGGTTAGGGTTCGAATCAGAGCTACACGTGCCAGCCCACGCCACAGTGACAGCAACATAGGATCCGAGTGGTGTCTGCAATCCACGACTCACTGCAACACCAGATCCTTAACCCACTGAGTGAGGCCAGGGACTGAACCCACATCCTCATGGATCCTAGTTGGACTTGTTTCCACTGGGCCACAATGGGAACTCCAGGAAAAATAATTTCTTTAAGTTAACCATTCGAACACATAATCACTAAGATTTCAGAAAGTTGGAAAACTAAATATATTTGAAATTTTCTAATCATTTTCTTCCCGAAATTGGGGTGGCAACCTCCTTCAAAAATAAAGATGCTGTCCAAGAATAGTCAGTGTTTGCTCAGTCAAAGGAACATTGCAAAAAGAGACCCTGCACGCTCATTAAGAGTAGTTGGAAAGTTACACTTCCTACTTGTTATATTACCACTGTTTTCCTTTACCATGTGCAGTAAATATGCGGTATTTCTCAGTTCCAAGATAAAACTGAAGCTGCTATGACATAAAGGGGTAGCTAAAAATGGATCCAGTATTGTGGGGTCAACAAAGCCTGTGTTATTCTGATCTAGTCATAACCACTGCTGCGCTTAAATTCTACACATCTGCTTCTATCTAATACGTTCACATGTTTACTCTGAGGATATGAGAAAGCAAAGCTGGCTCAAGAGCAGGAAAGTAAACACCATTGCACCTACTCTCAGCAGGAATCGTTTGCACACCTGTCTTTCCTGGAAATGTTTCAGCTGGTTGTTTTCTCAGGTTCATGTCCAATTTCATTAGGCTCTGGAAACACCTACTCAGGGTCAACTGAGCTGGCCATTGGAGAGACAGAAAAAGAGAGAAAAAAAAATTCTATGCCAAATTTGGTTTCCTAGATGCTGGTCCAATGTATGTCAAACACAAATATATAAACTTACGACGGTTACCGAGACCAAGCTGATCCTGCCCCCCTTCCCCCCACCCCGCGCATGACAGGACAGTAAATTGAGGGCAAGGTGTTGGGACAAGCAATAGCAACTTTATTTAGAAAGCCAGCAGATGGAGAAGACGGTGTTGTACGGTTCCAAAGAATCATCTTCCCCATGTTAGAATTCAGATTTCTTTTTTTTTGTCTTTTTTTTGTTGTTGTTGTTGTTGTCGTTGCTATTTCTTGGGCCGCTCCCGCAGCATATGGAGGTTCCCAGGCTAGGGGTTGAATCGGAGCTGTAGCTACCGCCCTACGCCAGAGCCACAGCAAGGCGGGATCCGAGCCGCGTCTGCAACCTACACCACAGCTCGCGGCAACGCCGGATCGCCAACCCACTGAGCAAGGGCAGGGACCGAACCCGCAACCTCATGGTTCCTAGTCGGATTCTTTAACCACTGCACCACGACGGGAACTCCCAGATTTCTTTTAGAGTCAAAGAGGAGGGGGTGCGGTTGGTTGCCGCCAAGCTCTTGGGGCCAGAAATCCTTTGTTCTTGCAGCATTCTGTGTCAGTCACCGAGTTCCTATAAACCTCCAACAAGACAAAGGTTATTTTCTGTCCTGCAACTTTTTACCTCTGTATGAATGGGAACATGTTATATCTGGAAAAGGCAAAACCTTGAGAACAGGCTCTCTTGAATATTTCAGGCTATAGGCAACATTCTTAACTTGTAGCAAAAACAATAGAATACAAAGTTTAAAGGTAAAAGCAACGGATCCAATATGGAGTCAGATTTGTTCTTCCCTATTACATAACTATAGGATAACATAGACTTGATAATAGAGAGATGCATACATACTAAGGAGGTGAAGGAAAGGAATCCTAGAGCTGCGGAAGGCTGGGGGAGGAGGTGGAGGGCTAGGGGGGCGGGGAAGTCGTAAGAAAAGGAGTTAAGGAGGGCGTCCTGGAAGCTGTGACCCCTGAATGTTTAAAGAACAGGAATGAGGTAGAAGGAAAGATTCTCCACAAAGGACATAGCCATGAAAAGGGCTGAGAGCGAAAGAGCTGTTCATAAAGTCTTCAAAAAAGCTACTGTGTGGGGCACAGAGGGAGCTACAAGAAATTGAATATTGCTAGAATTTAAAGTGTGAGTCAAGCAAGGATTGAGAGATGAGGCTAGTAAGATAAGCAAGAATAAAATCATATAGAACCTTGCACAGCACCGTGTTTGGAAAGGCTGCATGTTAGGAAAAGCTGTTCAACACAATGTAATAAACACCAATTATTGTCAACTCATGAGAGCTTATCCAAGACACATCCTGTCACTTTAATACCCAGGCAGGATATTAAAGACATTTTCATATTGAAAACCTTTTGTAATTCTCATCTCTGTGATGTTGCCACCTACTCTTTCCTTTTCAAATTCTAGCTAAATAGGCCTCATGGCAATTCTTTAAGAGTACAAGAAAGGAAATACAAATTATAAAAACAATTTAATTTAAAAAAACAAATGAACCTAACCAAAAGAGTCTGCTTACGTTTTGCTTCCTAACTGCAAAGATCAGGATAGATTTAGGAAGCTGATTTGAAGAAAAGTCATATTTGCCTTAACCAACGTTTTCTTCAAATGTGAGAGACTGAGTATATTGCCATCATGTAGAGATTTGTTTAAATACGGCTCAGATGTTTCTCGGGTCAAAGAAATAGAAAAAGTTTCACCCGAAGGCCTCCTAAGGAGCAATCAGTCCTTGTCACAAGTGGCCAGCTTGGGTGCTTGAAATCCCTAGGAGTGATCCCTGCCTTCCTTCCTCCACCCCCAACCCTGCTCTCTCTCCAGCTCCAAGTAAAGCAAGTCCACTGGATGGACTCAGAATTGCTCCCCTTCACGTGAACATTGCTTTGCTCCTGGCACACGGAAAGGGTAACCTGCGCTCATCAATTTCTACTTCTATAAATCAAAGAATCGTCTCACTAGGGTGACCAGATGTCCCAGTTTACCAGGCACAGTCCTAGCTCACGTCTGTGCTGTCAATATAATTACCAGTAGTGGCTTCTTTCACTCTCAAAAGTGTCTCTGTGTAGATTATAAATTATACGGTCAGCCCGCTTCTAACCAATTTCAGTAGGAGCTCAGCCTCTGCTTCTAAATCTCTCTCCCATTTATTTCACACAGCAGCTGCTAGGATGAAATTCCAGTAAATTCCTGTGAAACATAGTAATTTGAGCAGTGCCCTAGTACTTATGGCTAAAGGTTTGATTTATAACACATTCCAGGCATCTTCAGGTCAATTATAGAACGACATTCCATAAACATAAATCCTTGCTGCACGCCTCTGAAAAATAAATAGATAATATTTTAAAACACAAGGAAGGCCCATCTCTGACATTAAGCAGAGATGATCAAGGAATTTAGAAAACCTACGCAAAGAGTTTAGAGAAAGCAGATCTGTGAGGAGGCCATTGGAGATGCTGTTCATTAAGAAATGGCCTTTCGGAGTTCCCGTCACGGCACAGTGGAAACGAATCCAACTAGGAACCATGAGGTTTCGGGTTCAATCCCCGGCTTCCCTCAGTGGGTTAAGGATCCGGCATTGCCGTGAGCTGTGGTGTAGGTTGCAGCTGCGTCTTGGCTCTGGCATTGCTCTGGCTCTGGCGTAGGCCGGCAGCTGCAGCTCCAATTAGACCCCTAGCCTGGGAAACTCCATGTGCTGCGGATGCGGCCCTAAAAAGACAAAAGACAAAAAAGGAAAAAGAAATGGCTTTTGATCATGCTGTCGGTCTTCGAATCTAACATCCACCTGTGAGCCAAGTGGGAAGCAGTATTTATTTTACCTTTTTTTATATTGTAGTTGATTTACAGTGTTGTGCCAATTTCTGCTGTACAGTGAAGTGACTCAGTCATACATATATATTTTTTCTTTTTTTCTTTCTGTTTTTGGGTACCCACCAGTGGCATATGGAAGTTCCCAGGCTAGGGGTCACATCAGAGCTGCTGCTGTGGCCTGTGCCAGACAGAGCCAGGGCAACACCGGATCCGAGCTGCATCTGTGACCTATACCACAGTTTGCTGCAATGCTGGCTCCTTAATCACCTGAATTCAAACCTGAATCCTCACGGCATCCTCACAGACAGTATGTCAAGTTCTTAACCTGCTGAGCCACATGGGGACTCCTATACATTCTTTTTTTAATATCTTTTCCATCTTGGTCTATTCCAGGAGATTAGATATAGTTCCCTGTAGTATACAGTGGGGCCTTGTTGTTTATCCATTCTAAATGCAATAGTTTGCATCTCTTAACCCCAAACTCCCAGGCCATCACTCCACCTCCCCCCTCCCCCTTGGCAACCACAAGTCTGTTCTCTATATCTGTGAGTCTGTTTCTATTTTGTAAATAGGTTCCTTTGTGCCATATTTTAGATTCCACATATAAGTGATAACATGATATTTGTCTTTCTTTTTCTGACTTGCTGGACTTAGTATAGAAATCTCTGGTTGTACCCATACTGCTGTGAATGGCATTATTTCATTCTTTTTTATGGCTGAGTAGTATTCCACTGTATATATCTACCACATCGTCTTAATCCATCCATCAATAGACATTTAGTTTGTTTCCATGTCTTGGCTATTGTGAATAGTGTGGGCAGCTTTTCTTTTCTTTTCTTTTCCTTCCATTTTCAGCCACTGGTGGCATATGGAAGTTTCTGGGCCAGTCATTGGATCCGAGCTGGAGCTGTGACCTTTTCCAAAGCAGCAGTAATGATGTATCTTAACCCACTGCACCTGGCTGGGCATCAAACCCGCACCTCCACAGAGAGATGCTGGATCATTAACCCACTCTACCACAGTGGGAACTCCCAAATTTTAAAAATAATAATGCTTTTCCCATCCTCTCCAGCCATTTGGAAGAGCACAGTCAGCAAATTTCTGATCCTTTGGCTCTCTCTTCTTCCCTAACTTTTTACAAAGTCTTTTACATGGGAGTTTGAACTGTTGTTTTCTTTGTTTCATTTTTTATAAACAACCTAGTTGACCTATAGTTGACATAGAACAGCTTGCACATATTTAAAGTATACAATTTAATTATTTTGGAGGTATGTTTGGTCCTATCAAGATAATTAACCTCCCCATCACCCCCCAAAGTTTCCTCCTACCCCTTGGTAATTCCTCCCATCAGCCCCTCCCATTCCCCCACTCCCATCCCCAGGCATCTTTCATTTGGCTTAAAAGCAACACAAAAGAAACAAACAAACAAAAAACTTTTTAAAAGTGATTTTTTGCAAATACTCTTTTAATTGCTTAATTTAAACCTTCTGAGGCTCTGAGGCTTCTTGCTAACCCATATGGAACTTACACGGCAGTCTACTTCATTGTCTGGCACATTTTTCACGCTAAAAAATAATAAGATACAAGAAAACTCCAAGAGTGCAGAGAACGCATTTGGCTTGCTTAACAAGCATCAGGAACAGAAGTATTTGCTTTAGCTTAAAGCCATTAAAAGCATTCTTTCCTATGGAAAATCGAATGCCAGAAACAACTAGACACTGAACTTGTCCAAGTTTTTATTAAAAAGTGAGAGATGGCATTGCTGAAGGAAATACCCACGCAGAAAGAAACCAGATTTCACCCGAGTGGAATGCCTTCTGCTTTCATGGAGGGGTCAGTTCCTGAGCAACTTCTTCATCAATACTTCATGAAAAAAACTGGAAAATTTAACTTTAAAAAAAAAATGCTCAACGCTTGTTCTCTGTTTGGATTGCATTTGCTCTGGGAGAGAAAACCTGAGCAGCAACAACAACTTGCCTTTCCTTTTTTTCCCCCTTTTTTGGCCACCCTGCAGCATATGGAGTTCCCAGGCCAGGGCCAGGGATCGAACCTGCATTTCCAAGACACTGCTAATCCCATTGCACCACAGGGGGGTCTCCAATAACCTTTCCTTTTTAATGGTGGGAAACTTTGGGAGAAGCACGATGCTGAATGTCTAGAGATGCTTCTGTTAACTCTGTGAACGCATGAGCCCTTTCGCTTTGGCTTCTTAGTGGCGTAATGAGAGAATTGAGCTAGAAGAATCGTCAAAGTTCCTTCAAGCTCTAAATTGCATAGTGTATGACCTTTCCAGGAATATCTTTGTCCAACAAAGGACTCAGCTGGCTCAGACTCCCCCCTAAAGTAGAAAAGAGAGAAGTATTTGCTCTCATAACCAGCTACCCTCTCCCATAGCCTTTCTCTGTTGTAGCTGTTGCAACAGCTATTATTGCGTAGCTACTAGGGAATGCTGACTGGTTTAAACAGAATGTGAATCTACTAACATATTTAAAATATTAACTGAAGGAAGGGAGAACTGTGTCACACAAGTGGTCCCCCAGAGAGAGCACTTAGTCCAGGGCACCCAGTGATGGCACTTTGCGGCAACCACCATTGCGCCACAGACACCACCTCTCGTCTCTGTAACTGTGTCACCAGCTCCCAGATCACTTTCCTAATCCAGCACCTCCAAGCCTCCCAGCAGTATACAGAAAATTGTATTTTCACAATGCACTGGGGTATGTGAGGTTGCTGTGGTCACAGGTGAACAGTCCAGGAGTTTTGATTACCTCAGACCCTACCAGGCATTTCCGAGGACTAAAGAATCCCCTGTCTTAATATTCCAATGACTATGCATGGTCTGCCACTTTGCCCCAGCACATTGGCTGAGAAGCTTTGCCCTCCATAGGTGTGTCTGCTTGGTTGAGCCTAGGCCATATCCCTAGCTGCAAAGGAGGCTGGGAAAAGCAAGTATCAAGTTATATATTTTACTTCTGGGAGTTCCTGCTGTGGCACAATGGGATCAGGGGCATCTTGGGAGTGCTTGGAGGCAGGTTCAATCCCCAGCCCAGCACAGCAGATTAAAGATCTGGCGTTGCCACAGCTGCAGCTTAGGTAGAGACTTCGACTCAGAACCTCGGCCTGGGAGCACCATACGCTGAGGAGCAGCCAAAAAAATAAATAAATAAATAAAATATGGAGTTCCCATTGTGGCGCAGTGGAAATGAATCTGACTAGTGTCTGTGGGGATTCAGGTTCCATCACTGGCCTCGATCAGTGGGCTGGAGATCTGGTGTTGCCATGAGCTGTGGTGTAGATCACAGATGCAGCTCGGATCCTGCAGGGCGGTGGCTGTGGTGTAGGCTGTAAGTCCCCTAGCCTGGGAACTTTCATATTCCATGGGTACAGCCATAAAAAGCAATGGAATGAAATAGTAGAATAGAATGGAATGGAATGGAATGGAATGGAATGGAATGGAATGGAATGGAATGGAATGGAATGGAATGGAATAGAATAGAATAGAATAGAATAGAATAGAATAGAATAGAATAGAATAGAATAGAATAGAATAGAATAGAATAGAATAGAATAAGTAGAAAATTTTACTTCTGGTATAAGGGGCAGTTTCCCCTTAAACTGAGGAATTCCTCAAAAAGTTGCAGGCGGCGTGGGGTGGGGGGGTGGGGGGCCACTGGGAAGTGTTACCAAAAACCTATTTGTGTACACGTATCCATTTTAACAGACCTTGTCAGGACCCACGATGCCATAAGACAGGTGACACACCACTTGGGCTTAGAAACGTGGTGTCAAGAGGGCCTCATAGCTCAGGATCATGAGATCCACCTTTGGCCTTGGAGCTCTTCAAAATAGCAACACTGGATTCAGTGAGCCCATTCTTTCAAGGTTCGCATTCCATGCTACGAACTGTAAACAGAACGGCCCCTAGACCCAGGTTCTGGAGCCCCTGCTTTACAGAGTCCTGTTCTGGCCCTTTTCTGGCCACACCCCTCCTGTTCAGATGAAGTGACCCGGGGACTCTGAGTCTCACCTGATGTCACCACTCTGAGTACACACCCCTCACCCCTTCCAGACTATGCTCTGGGCATCCGAGACCCAGAATTCCTTGCCCACATGCCCCTGAGCCCACTTCCTGTGGGGCCAACGCAGGCCTTGTCCTAGGGGAGCGCACATCGCCCTGTCGGGATGCTCGCCCTCGGGACTGAAGAGTGGCCAGCGGGGGACTGGGTGTGGGGACAGCAAACATAACTGGGACATGTGGGCTGGAGGGCCCCCAGTGGGGTGCATGCAGTGAAGGATAGAGCCAGGGTGGCAGCGGAAGGGACTGGGCTGCAGGTGGAGGCCCTCCATCCGTGTTCTTGTCCCAGAATGGACATCTACTACATGTACCCAAAACTCCACCAAGACATTGCCTGCCTCCAAAGCCAGCTATGGACATCGCGTGGCCTTTCAGCGCTTCCTTTCTACAGAAGGTGGCGTTCACCTGCCCTGCTCAGAACCGAAAATCCACATGGAGACTGAGCCACCCCGTGCCTCAGCTAACGGGGACAGGGTCCAAGTCTTCTGGTGTCGCTGATGCCAGTTCAGGCCATTCACGCTGCGCTGGGTGGGCTGTCCCCAGTGCTGGAGTGAACCTCACAGGGAAAAGAAATAGGCACAGCACGGCCAGGAGCAAGGACAGATGGGATACCATGAGGGGCCACAGGGCTGCTCCAGCCTTGGATGCTACAACCATAGGCTTCAGCCCGTCCCTTGTCCCACGGTCACCACAGGATACTGGTCTGAATCCAACCTGCCATGCTGGCACCAGCCTCTGTCAGTCTGCTTCTGAGGGGGATGGTCAAACCACAGCCTAAGCTGCCGGAGCAGAGCCGATGGAGACATTCATGACAACGCAGATCCATCATTTATTCCGGCCTCTGAAAAGGCAGAGGACTGCAATGGGCCTGCACACCTGATGCCAGGCCGCCGATGCACCGTCTTCCCAGCATCCAAGCAACGTCTCCCTTGGAAAAATGCAAATAGATAGTCCCGGCCAGTGATGGTCTGATGTTGGGGCTGGGAGCCAAGCTGGTCCACATGCCAGATGAAAAAGAGAAAGTCCACCCAGGGGGACACTGGGGCTGATGCACAAAGAGAGAGGCAAGAAACCACATTTCGCATGAGAAAGCAGGGGAAGTTTCAGGTTCCAGCTGGTTTTTCAGTCTTCAGTCTGGATGAAATTACTGCAGTTTCATTGAAATTAAAATTTCCTTCCAAAGAATTCCCACTGTGGCTTAGCAGGTTAAAAAACCCAATGTAGGACATATGGAGTTCCCGTTGTGGCTCAGCGGAAATGAATCTGACTAGTATTCATGAGGACACAGGTTCGATCCCTGGCCTCGCTCAGTCGGTTAAGGATCCAGCATTACCGTGAGCTGTGGTGTAGGCTGGAAGCTACATTTCCAATTCGACCCCTAGCCTGGGAACCTCCAGATGCCATGGGTGCGGCCCTAAAAAGACAAAAAAAAAAAACAAAAACCAACATAGGAATTCCCATGTAGCTCAGTGGTAATGAAACTGACTAGTATCCATGAGAATTCCAGTTCGATCCCTGGCCTCCTTCAGAGGGTGGGCATCCAGCACTGCTGTGAGCTGTGGTGTAGGTGGACGATGCGGTTCGGCTCCCATGTTGCTGTGGCTGTGGCGTAGACCGGCAGCTGCAGCTCCCATTCAACCCCTAGCTTGGAAATGTCCATATGCCACGGGTGCAGCTATAAAAAGAAAAAAATGTCCTTCCTTTGCTTGGAGTCAGAGGGATTTCTACAGCATCACACACTCGCACACACACACATACCTGAAAGCAAATGACACCTGATTTCACCTGAGCACACGGGAGTGTGTTCTTCCTGGAGCCTAAAGAAACTTAACAAGAAGTCTCTGCAGTTCACCATGGCTTTTCATTCTCACAAAGCAGTGTGCCCAAGAGCTTTCATTCAGATTCCTACAACCACGTGGACTGTGTGAAGCACGTCCACTCTGAGGATGTGTGACCCCGTGACCTTTGCTCATAGGATGGCTGGGCCACTCACCCTCCAACCCTGACTTTCCCTGCAACGCCACCTTTTCCTCCACACCAAGGTCCTGGCACAGAGCTCCCCCTCTCACCCATTCAAGACCCCCTGGGTAAGAATGGGGTCCAGGCTTGGCCTGGTTCCTCCAGGACCAGCTCCATCACACACCAGCCATGGAGACATCAGCTCCTTCTCGAAGACCTGCCTAGAGAGACCCGGCCTCCCATTGTGCTCTGTCCTGCTTTCCACCCTCAAACGTCGAACCTTTCAAACATGTCCTATTTCTGCCCTTACATGTAACACCGAATATTATCCTTCTGGAAACATCCTTGGCATCTCCATGTCTACAACGGAAGTTCATGCCAGCTGTTCTCCTCTAAACACCCTTTCTTTCTTTTTGTCTTTTTTAGGGCCACACCCACGGCATAGGCAAGTCCCCAGGCTTGGGGTAGAATCAGAGCTGCAGCTGCCAGCCTCTGCCACAGCCACAGCAACACGGGATCCTTAACCCACTGAGCAAGGCCAGGGATGGAACCCTCATCCTCATGGATATTAGTTGGGTTCGTTACTGCTGAGCCATGACAGAACTGCCCTGAACACTCTTTCCAGAACCCCCGGCCAACAGCACTCCTCTCCACCCCTCCCCAGTAGAAGAGCCTCTCTCTCATTTGACCCAGACTGGCAGGCAGGTTCCAACCACCAGATATCACTCTTCCCTGGATAGAAAACTAGAAATCATTTGGCTAACACAGGACATTCATCCCTGCAAAATTGTGGAGACTCAAAATCCACTGAGTCACAGCGGTACTGAACCCTTTTCACACCAAACTAAAAAATCCCATCAGACACATGACTGACACAACTTCGCCATTTAAATATAAGCTGTCACAACGGAGTTCACAGAAACAAGAGTCCGGGAAAACTGTCCTTATCTGCAGTTGACGGTCTTAATCTGACTGGGCAGTGAGTGAAATTATCCACAAACAGTAATTCTCCAGGGAAGGCCTCTAAGGACCTGAGTGAAGCAACCAAAGAGATATTGTTCCCCAGGGAGAGAAGCTAAACAGAAAAAGTTCAGCCACGGAGTTCCCTTTGTGGCTCAGCAGTAACGAATCCAACTCGTATCCAGGAGGACTCGGGTTGGATCCCTGGCCTCGCTCCGTGGGTTAAGGACCTGGCGTTGCTGTGAGCTGTGGTGTAGGTCACAGATGCAGCTTGGATCCTGCGTTGCTGTGGCTGTGGTGTAGGCCGGCAGCTGCAGCTCTGATTTGACCCCTAGGCTGGGCACCTCCATATGCCGCAGGTGTGGCCCTAAAACAAAATAGAAAGAAAGAAAAAGTCCAGTCACTAATGAGGGCGTGGCTCTCCTTAGCAGTATGAAAAGGATTCAAGCTTTCTAGGGTTAAATAAACTGCTTCCCAGGCCCATTCTTTCTCTTTCTGTTTTTCAACTGAAGTCTTCAGAAAGCAGCCGGTCACTCTTATCTGGGAACTCAGATGTGACTGTCACACAATGACCACCTGAAAGCAATGGAGGCTCCTGCCAGATCAATAAAACTGAAGCTCTTTGATGGTATCCAGAGGCCGGTACCTCCTCACCCCTCTGTCTTTGTTCACGCCACCAACTCGGCCTGCGGCTTTGCCCGCCTCTCTTCCTATTGAATTCCCACCTCTTCTTCAAGGCCCAGCTCAGATTCCACCCCATTCGGCGGCGGCGAGCTTTCTCACAGCTCTGAATTCCGATAGGGCTTGCGACCCAGGCCCTGGATTTGATACCTACCATGGATTGAGTTATGCAGCTTTCAATGAAGTCCGGTTTCTCTGGCTGTTTAATTTCTTTGCAATCCTGCTGTCTCTTAGCATTCAACCCTCTTAGGACAGTGAGGTAAATATAAATAGTGCTTGATAAATCCATCTTTACTGATTGGATTAGAATAGTAACGAAGGTGTTCCTGTGACGGCTCAGCGGATTAAGAATCCAACGTCGTGTCGTCGTGTCTGTGAGGATGCGGTTCAATTCCTGGCCGCACTTGGTGGGTTAAGGAGCTGGCGTTGCCACAAGCGGCAGTGGAGGTGACGGATGCAGTTTGGGTCCTGTGTTGGCACGGCTGTGGCGTGGGCCAGCAGCCACAGCTCCGATTTTCTTGGCCTGGGAAATTTCATATGCTGCAGGTGCGACCATAAAAAAAAAAAAATAGTAATGAAGTGTAGGCTGGTTTCCACAAAATATAACTAACGCTTTATATAGGTTTATTGCGCTGTTGAAGAACAAAGGTTTAAGCTGATGAACCACAAAGAACCTTAAGTATTAAAGAAAGATTCAATCCAACATACTATATATACATAAGGGAGAAATGGATGCAGATATTTGAGAAAGATTTTGCTAAACAAGATTTGAAATAAATTGGGTTTGTTCAAATTCTAGTCTTGGATTTGGGATAGCCTTATCAAATGTCTGTACGCTGGAACTTCCCCAATCCTGGGCCTTGCTGAACTGAGACAGGAGTTAAGCCACAGCACTTGCAGCAAGTGTAGATGGAGGGAGAGCTCTGAGTGTGGTACAGAAGGACCAGGATCCAAACGCCAAGTTCAAGATTCAAGGTTAATCTAGAAAATGGAAATCCAAAGGGAGGGAAGCAATGTCATGTATGGAATAGTTCAAGGCAACTATTTCAAGATTGATTTTTCTTTGTGTTTTTTTTTTTTTTTTTTTTGCTTTTTAGGACCTTACCCACGGCGTATGGAGGTTCCCAGGTCGAATCAGAGCTACAGCTGCCGGCCTAAGCCACAGCCACAGCAACTCGGGATCCAAGCCATATCTGCGACCTACACCACAGCTCACAGCAACGCCAGATCCTTAACCCACTGAGCCAGGCCACGGATCTAACCCACACCCTCATGGATACCCATAGAATTTGTTTTTGCTGCACCAAGATGGGAACTCTTTTTTTTTTTTTTTTTTAAGGTCTCACCTATGGCACATAGAAGTTCCCAGGCTAGGGATCAAATCGGAGCTACAGCAGCTACTGGCCTACACCCCAGCCACAGCAGTGGGGGATCTGAACCACATCTGTGACCTACACCACAGCTCATGGCAACACCAGATCCTTAACCCACAGAGTGAAGCCAGGGAGCAAACCCTTGTCCTCAGGGATACAAAGCAGTTTCTTAACCTGATTAGCCACAACAGGAACTCCTCGAAATTAAACTTTTAAACAGCAGGAAAATTCTGCCCAAACTCTTTTTTTTTTTTTGTCTTTTTGCCATTTCTTGGGCCGCCCTGTGGCATATGGAGGTTCCCAGGCTAGGGGTCCAATTGGAGCTGTAGCCACCGGCCTACGCCAGAGCCACAGCAACGCGGGATCCAAGCCGCGTCTGCAAACTACACCACAGCTCACGGCAACGCTGGATCCTCAACCCACTGAGCAAGGCCAGGGATCGAACCCGCAACCTCATGGTTCCTAGTCGGATTCATTAACCACTGCGCCACGACGGGAACTCCCCCAAGCTCTTTATTGTGGTGCCTGGGACATGATTTAAGGATAAAAGCAGAGATGTCAAATAACCATACAAGGCTGGGCAGTGACTCTTAAGTGTTAAGACTCAAGGAACCAGAAAGTGAGCACCTGTCTCGGTATTCACATTCTCCCAACCTGTGGCTGTGCTCCACAGCTCCTGTATTCCCTGTGCAGGCAGAGCATTCTCATGCCCCCACCCCGTACTTCAGAGAAGAGGCATTACGGATTCATGCCATAATTTTTATTTACAAACATATCCAGTATGTTGAGTTCAAGAATCTGATCCTTTTTTATTTTTTATTTTTTTTTTTTTTGAGAGAGAGACTACACCTCTTATAATGCTTCTCTTCATAGCTGTCTCATGGATAATTTTCTTTAAGCAGTTGGTGTCTTACTAGAAAGAAAGGTGCAGCAAATCCGCATCTAAAGGACAAAGTCATCAGAGGTTCCCTTCATGGCTCAGTGGTTAACACATCCGACTAGGAACCATGAGGTTGCAGGTTCGATCCCTGGCCTTGCTCAGTGGGTTAAGGATCTGGCATTGCTGTGAGCTGTGGTGTAGATCGCAGACCCAGCTCAGATCCCTCGTTGCCGTGGCTGTGGGGTAGGCCGGCAGCAGTAGCTCTGATTCAACCCCTAGCCTGGGAACTTCTATAGGCTGTGGGTGTGACCCTGGAAAAAGACAAAAAAAAAAAAAGGACAAAGTCATCATGGCTAGTAACCGCCACTTGTTTTCCACTGAAAATGGCAAATTCTTCCCTGGAGCCCCCTCGTCGTGGCTCCTCCAGACCACGTATGTTGTGAACCTCTGGACTCTGTCCCAACACAGCGCTGTTGGAAACTCTTCAAAAGGCGCAGAGGCTGAAGGTGGGAGAAGTGGTGATGGCACAACAAACCTCCTTTCCTCACGACCTTCTTTCCTGAGTGCGAGAACGCTCTTGTTTTTTCTTGGTGTATCTCCAGGGTTCAGCATCATGCCTGGAAGCTGTAAGGGTCTCCTTAGTGATGTATTTAACTCTAAACTTAGTTGCATTGTTCACGGTAATATGTGTAATACCTAAAACAGTGCCTGACACAGAAGAGACTCAATAAATATTCGCCAAACGAACAGGAATGAATGAATTGGTGAACGGATGCTTGCCGGCGTGCCGCACCCTCTCCTGGTGTTGGGAGACATAAGCGTTCCCTCTGACATTTAAAGGCATTCAGTTATTGTCATCTATTTTATTCGCGCTCTCAGGCAGTGTCTGGGAGGGATGAGGACATCACTAAACAGAGGTGCATGTGATATAATCACTGAGTCATCTAAGACCACACGCCCCCAGATGATCTAGGTCTAGTGCTACAAACAATTAAGTAAAAGACTATCCAGGGAGTTCCCACTGTGGCTCAGCAGTAACAAACCTGACTGGTATCCACAAGGACCCAAGTTCAATCCCTGGCCTCAATCAGTGGGTTAAGGATCCAGCATTGCCGAGAGCTGTGGGGTAGTTTGCTGATGTGGCTCAGATCCCGAGTTGCCATGGCTGCGTGGTAGGCTGGCAGCTGCAGCTCTGATTCAACCCCTAGCCTGGGAACCTCCATATGACGAAGGTGCAGCCCTAAAAAGCAAAAAAAAAAAAAAAGACTACCCAGTCATCAACCCATGGCAGACATCAACAGTCAAAGGCATTCCTACTTAATATACAGGGCAATCAAATTTTAGTCATAGGAAGGCTGGGCTCATCATCAGAGCTCACTCCCTCAATACCTGTAAGAACAAACCAGACATGGTGTCCGAGAGGATTCATGTTTGATCCCTGGCCTGGATCAGTGGGTTAAGGATCCAGTGTGGCTGTGGCTGTGGTGTAGGCCAGCAGCTATGGCTCTGGTTTGACCTCTAGCCGGGGAACCTCCATATGCCACAGGTGTGGCAAGAAAAAGAAAAAGAAAAGAAAATCAGTATGGAGCAGTTCCTCAGTAGCTCAAGGGTTGAATTATTATGGATTTATGGATTTATTTATTTATTTTGTCTTTTTAGGGCTGCACCTGTGGCAAATCGAGGTTCCCAGGGAGGGGGTTGAATCAGAGCTACAGCTGCCGGCCTACGCCACAGCCACAGCAACGTGGGATCCAAGCCATGCCTGCGAGCTACATCACGGCTCATGGCAATGCCGGATCCTTAACCCACTGAGGAAGGCCAGGGATCAAACCTGCGTCCTCATGGTTCCTAGTCTGGTTGGTTAACCCCTGAGCCCCGATGGGAACTGCTCCGTAGCTCAGAGGGTTGTGGATCGGCATTGTCACTGCTGTGGCTCAGGTCCCTGCTGTGGCTCAGGTTCAATTCCTGGCCCAGGGAACTTCCACAGGCCACAGGTGCAGCCAAAAAAAAAAAAAAAAATCACTGTGGAGCAGGAGCTCTGCTAAAATAGAGATACCAAGAAACTGCTGTGGTCACACGGAGGACAGGAACTCACTTTTATCAAGGGCCGGCCCTGGATGAGGTATTTTCCGAGGGAACCTCATTCAGTCTTATAACAGTCTGATGAAATAGGTATTATATTCTTCTTCCAAGTTTCAAAAGGGAAGCTTTGAGGAGTATTTGTTCCAGGTCACACAGCCAGCGAGTAGCAGCACCAGGATTTTAACCTAGTTGTCCCGGGCTCTCACATGGGCCCCCTGGAGCGTTAGGAGATGAAGCTTTGATGACATATGGAAAGACGGAGCATCATTTGCCAGGAAGGATTTATGACTGGGTGACAGGACACCTGGGTGAAAGGGCTGCATGTTAGGAGGTTCCTTCCAAGAAGGACTAGTTAAGGGTCAGCAGGTGGACCAGCAAATAGACCAGTGAGGCTGAACAAAGGAGAAGGTAAGAGCCTGCATTGCCTCTGGCTCACCTCCCTGTGTCCTCATTTCTCATGGAAGTTACTGATCTGGACCAAAGAAACTGTCTCCTCCATGACCAATCTGAGTTTGCAAACTCCTGTCCACGGGCAGCCAAAGGAATTTGGTCACCCTCCCGTCGCTGTCAACTCAGATAGGTTTATTTGTCATCACCGCCTCCTCCTCATTAACCTCACTGTGAGGAATCAGGCTCATCAGAGAAGCATTACCAATATTTGCGTCAGTTGTCAAGCTCAAGTTCTCAGCGTGGAGGAGGAAATAATGCAATTGCGGGCTGTTTGTATTTCACCAGCACAGAATTTCTGTCATTGCTTCTCATCTGGGCTGTGCTTAAAGATACCGCCCTGTTTTTCCAAACAATAAACATTTCCTCGGGCCTCCTGGACTTCCTGAATAAGAAGATAAATAATGACCCCAACAAATTTCATTAGAGTGGCCTATGTTTTTAAGTGTCCTGTAAACACATACAAGGGCTCATCCCAAGGGAAATACGATGTGATTAAGCGAATGATGATTTGCCTGATGCTGCAATTCCACCAAATCCCCACCCCAGAGGCTGGTCTTTCTCCAGGTATTTTCCAGGAGTACAGGTGGGATTTAGATGGAGCCTGCGATAGCCCGAGTGGTCCCTGCATTTTTACTCGGTTATCTCTGCTCAGGGAGCCTTGAGGGCAGGCGTCAGACCTTTGTTTCAGCCGGCATCTGCCATAATGCCTGGTACAGAATAGGACTCTGGAATTTTTTGTTAATAACTCAACAATTTATCCCCAAAGGCTCTTCTACCATCTGCTGTTTGCCAAAAAATATGTTAAGAACACATTGAAGGAACCCAAGATAGTAATTAATTTAGGTCAGCCTCCAAGAGGAAAAAGGCCAATTTTTGTTTGTTTGCTTTTTAGGTCCAAACCCACAGCAAATGGAAGTTTCCAGGCTGGATCAAATCAGAGCTACAGCTGCCAGCCTACACCCCAGCCACAGCAATGCAGGATCCAAGCTGCATCTGTGACCTGTACCACAGCTCACAGCAACGCTGGATCTTTAACCCACTGAGTAAAGCCAGGGATCAAACCTGTAACCTCATGGGTACTATTTGGGTTTGTTACCACTGAGCCAAAACGGGAACTCTGAGACCTCATTCTTGTTAATCTTAAAAAGTCAAATCATGGAATGTCTAGTGCACATTAGGCGGATAGAAGAAGCTCCCCCAGTGGAGAGGATGGGCTGAAGCAGCCCCCCAGGTTAAGCATAATCTCATGCACATTAAATTAGCTAGTTGTTGTGTAAATCAACAAAACACCTCGCCTCCTGGCAGCCTCACCCACTCCCCAGAGAGGATGGGTGCCCTTTCTCGGAGGCGAAGTCCCTATCTTCTCTCTTCCTCCTGCTACTGCCTGGTTTGAAGCCCGGAGGCTGGAAGACAGGAAAACGAAGCTGAAAAAGGCCTAGGCTTTGGGGGTCCCCTTGCTGGGTCCCCACAACCATTGCCCAATGGGAAACCATCCTCCCTCCACTATCTCCCCCTCCTCCACTGTTGTCCCTCCCACTTTCAGCCAGAGCTGAGCAGCCTGGGCTTCAGGGAAGGGGGCAGAACCCCGTCCTCCTGGGCTTATCCTCCTGCTAAAGCCCTTATCTAGGCCACTCTGGGTTTTTTGCTTATTTATTTATTTTTTTTTGGCCGGCCCACAGCATACGGAGTTCCCAGGGCAGGGATCAGATCAGCGTGGCCCTCGGGAAATACAGTGATCCACAATCCTGGACCCTTTAACCCACCTGGCCAGGCTGGGGATTGAACCTGTGTCCTGACACGGCAGAGACACTGCCAATCCCATTGTGCCACAGAGGGAACTTCTGGGCCACTTCGAATTACAGTTGTTTTCACGTGTCTGTCTCCCTTACAAAGTTGGGAGTTCCTAAGGATCCTGTGTGACGGATCTCCTCTCGAGAGTGCTTTGTGCAGCATTTTGCTTGTCCCAGGCTCTCTATGAAAACTTGACACTGTCTGCCCCAGCGCAGTCCTGGCCTTCACCGCGGCCCCGGGAAATACAGGCTTGGAGGAGACCATTGGAGTCCTTTGGGAAAAGGCAGGTAAATTGTTCCCTGTGTTCCATCAGAAGAACCTGCAGCCTGGGGAGGGTAGCTGACACGCCCTCGAAGCTGGCCTCGGGGAGGGAGCAAGGAGCAAGGCCTGGCCAGGAGGTCCTCTGTCCTTTGAATCACATGAAGCTGCCGTTTGCCTCGACAACTACCGAGTTTACAGGAAAACCCTGGAAAGAACCTCCTTCCCAGAAAACCCTGGAAAGAACATCGATAATAGCATTGGCAAGGAGTGCATGACAAGACATTCAGTGGAGAAAAGAGAGGCTCCAGTGACCCAGTGGCCCAGAAAAGCCTGGTGAAGTTTGCAAGGGCAGCAGTAAGAAAAAGTTACTGTGTCTTTTCCCTGAAATGAAGCCAAAAGCCAGCTGGCGGTCCTCACGGAGGCCTCCCAGAGGCCCGACTTTCTGTTCAGCCAAAGACGCGCATGGTACGAAGCAAGTCGGGAATGTTCGCATTTGTTTTTTCTCCCAGATCTAACCAATGCTTTTAATCCTCCAGTTTTGTTGCCAAAACTCAGCCTCTGTTCACAGCTGCCGAATAGAAGCTTGGAGTCAGAGTTTTGGGAGCATGAGAAAAAAAATAGCTCTATCCCTTTGCCAGGCAAAGGAGGGCCACACCAGGCTAGTTCCTTAAAGACGGTGCCCCCTTTGGGAGAGATTAGCAGGTGGTTTTACAGTTTGGGGAGCGGACAAGTGGGGCCGCAGAGAAGTGATACCAGAATCTGGGTTCTTGCTCACGCGGTCAAAGAATGAACGCCACGAACACACAGGCAGAAAGCAAGCGAAGTCTTTATTAAAGGAAAGCAGATAGCTCCCAGGGCTGCTGGGAGGGGGGAGAAGAGCCCCTTTCTCCATTGTCCTAGAGGGATTTTTAGCCCTAAAGATGGTGGGGGGGGAGGGAGTACCAATGTGGGGTCCAGAAAGATATGGTTTTCTCTCGTTGGCCTTGTGCAATTACCTCTATCTGTCCTTGTCCAATAGGGAGTTTCTTTGCCCTTTTCTTCCTGTAAACTGAGTCACAGGGGATGAGGGATTAATGCCCATCTGGGTGGAGGTATACTCCCTGTAGTCAACAAGGCCTGTGGGGATGTTACTCCCTGGAGCCCTTAAGCCACAAATGTTAATCCATGGCCCTATCAAAGAAGGCATCGAAGCCCATGCTCCTACACGGACCACCTGAGTTATTATTCTGCCTCATAAAGATCATGGGAGAGGCAAGCTTGCACTTTCTCCCAGAGCTGGTGTTTAGTGGCCCCAAGACTGGTTCTGGTGGGCCTCCTACTTCCTGGAACAAAGAATGCTTCATCAAATGGTTCTTCCATTTGTTAGGGGTTTTACTTCTGCAGAAAGGCTCCCGGATGTTGTTCCGTAAATTCCTCAGGACCCTGCCCCAAGGCTGCACTATTGTTTCCTGACTGCTCCACCCTGGTCTCTGCATCCCTTCCCTTCCCTGATGAGCGGCTGCCCCTTTGGAACTCAGGGAAGGTCATGGAGGCAGAGGTTTATGCCCTAAAAACAAGAAATGGAGGACACAGAAAGGCTTGTTGCCTGGGAGCCCCACAGGGCACTAGCTTGGTTCCAGTTTCATCAGCGTTTCTCACCTTTTCTTATTTCTTTTTTCTGACAGAGCAAATAGAGAAAGAGTCCACCTGAATCTTCCCTTGACTGTCTGCCCCGCCTCTGTCTAGTATTAGAATAGATTCCAAGGAGTTCCTGTGAAGGCTCAGCAGAAATGAATCTGACTAGCATCCATGAGAACGCAGGTTCAATCCCTGGCCTCACTCAGTGGGTTAAGGATCCGGCATCACCCTGAACTGTGGTGTAGGTCACAGATGAGTCTTGGAACTGGCGTTGTTGCTGTGGCTCTGGGATAGGCTGACAGCTCTAGCTCCAGTTTAACCCCTAGTCTGGGAACCTTCATATGCTGCAGGTGAGGGCCTAAAAAAAAAGGAATAGATTTATAGATTTCCAGTTTCTTTGCTTTCTTTTTGTTCCATTCTACTGCTTCCATAGGTAGTCGTTTCCATGCAATCCAGAAATCAGTCACCTGCAGAAGGTCTGGCATCTTTTTCTTTGTCATAAAGTACATATACTGACAAAATGAATATCATCCACTTACTGTTTTCATCAGGTGTGCACATTTTAGCTCTGAGTCATAAGAAAATAACATAGCCAAAAAAAGACATCTCCCTGCAGCAGATGACAAAGATTTTCCATACAGATTTCAGTGGATTGGGGCTGGCCCACTACAGATATTAGTGATTCCCTTTTAGGAGTTCCTGTTGTGGCCCAGTGGAAACGAATCTCATTAGTACCCATGAGGATGCAGATTTGATCCCTGGCCTCACTCAGTGGGTCCAGCCTCAGGCATTGTCGGTGTAGGTTGCAGACATGGCTTGGATCCCTAGCTGCTGTGGCTGTGGTGTAGGCCGACAGCTGCAGCTCCAATTCAACCCTTAGCCTGGAACTTCCATGTGCCATGAGTGCAGCCCTAAAAAATAAAAACAAACAAACAAGCAAAAATCACTTTTGTAGACAATTTGAAGCCTAGCTCTATGAATATATTATAAAATCCTACAATTTTGAACCTGGAAAAAAAATGTTAGAATTAATCCTCTTCTACCATCTAATTTTCCAAAAGAGAACACTGTGGCTCGGATGTGAAATTACCTACCTGAAGCTTCCTGGCAAGGTAGAGTCAGAGGCAGGGCAGGAAGGCAGATTTCTCTATTTTCAAGCAAGTTGTTTCAAGAAAACAAAGTGGAGTTCCCATCATGGCTCAGTGCTAATGAACCCGACTAGTACCCGTGAGGACTTGGGTTTGATCCCTGGCCTTGCTCAGTGGGTTAAGGATCCTGTGTTGCTATGGCTGTGGTATACCCTGGCAGCTACCACTCTGATTCCATCCCTAGCCTGGGAAATTCCATATACCTCAAGCGTGACCCTAAAAAGACCAAAAAAACAAAAACAAAACAAAACAAAAACGCTGAAGTGTTTCTCAGTATATCTGTGTTATGAATGCCTTGCATGTAATAGGTCTTCAAAAAATAGCAGTTTACTGAGTACATGATTCATGGTTATTGTAAAAAATCACTGGTGATAAATAAATAAATGGAGAAGATGAAAATTCTTGTGCAGAAAAGCTCCAAGTAATTTATATAGACATCTTCTTCCCCCCAAGGAAGAGGAGCCTAACTCCCTACTCCTTATGGGTGGGCTGCTCAGAGTGACTTGGGAACATACTTATGCCATGAGTGTGGCCCAAAAAAGACAATAAAAAAAAATTCATTAGGTTAAAAAAAACTAGAGCTGAATAAAGTGAGATCTTTAGTAAATAACAACAGCATTGCTATTGGTTCATTAACTGCAAAAAATGCTCCACCTAATAACGTCGTGAGGTGTTAACGAAAAAGGAAAATGAGTTAGGGCGTATCTTCTCAATTGTCCTGTCATTTCAAACTGTTCCAAAAAATAAGGACTCTTTTTTTTTTTTTTTTTTTTTACTTTTTAGGGCCACACCTGCAGCATGTGGAAATTCCCAGGCGAGGGGTCAAATCAGAGCTGCAGCTGCTGGCCTAGGCCACAGCCACAGTAACACGGGATCCAAGCTGCATCTGCCACCTACAGCTTATGGAAACACGGATCCTTAACCCACTAAGCGAGGCTAGGGATCGAACCCACGTCCTCATGGATACCAGTCGAGTTCATTTCCGTTGTGCCACAATGGGATCTCCAGGACTATTTATTTTTATTTTTTAAAGCCTCTTTTGTTTTATATATATATGTATGTATGTATGTATTTTGGCCACAACCACAACATGCAGAAATTCTCAGGCCAGGGATCAAACCCACAGCAGTGGCAATGCTGACTCCTTAACCACTAGGCCACCAGGGAACTACCAGCTTTTTTTTTTTTTTTTTTTTTAATCACTGATGGAGTCAGGAGCAAAAGCAAGTGTTTTCTGTTGTCACCCCATTGACCTGCTGTCTTGTCACACTGTCTTCTTTGGTCACAAAGCATCTGAACACATACCTCTCAGGAAGGCGATTCTTTAAGGGAAAAGGGAAGGAGCATTTCTGTGCTTTAGCTTTTTCCCCAGAATCTCACTCTCTCCCAAATATTTGTGTAGCTTGTTCACACAGACCCTAAAAATGGGCCTGTACATTAAGGAAACTAAACAACTAAAATAGCATATATCCTTCATTTCCATGTAAGTAATAAATGACTCTCTTAAAAGAACAAAGAAAGAAAGAGAGGGAGGGAGGGAGGAAGAAAGAGGGAGGGAGAGAAAAAAGGAAGGAAGAAAAAATGAAAGAAAGAAAGAAAAAAAACCCCACTAGAATATGTGGTGTATGAGGACAGGGATCTTCCCTTTGTTCGCCACTGTTTCCCAGGTTCATAGAAGGGTGTCCGATACACAGTAAGGGCTTAACAATTATTTGTAAAATAAATGAAAACCTCAGGGTTAAAAATTATCCTTTTAAAAAACATCTCATGAAATAAGATCTAAAATGCTGCAGCTGGAGTTTCCTGTTGTGGAGCATCAGAAATGAATCCGACTAGGAACCACGAGGTTGCGGGTTCGATCCCTGGCCTTGCTCAGTGGGTTAAGGATCTGGTGTTGCCGTGAGCTATGGTGTAGGTTGCAGACGAGGCTCAGATCCCATGTTGCTGTGGCTGTGGTGTAGGCCGGCAGCAACAGCTCCAGTTGGACCCCTAGCCTGGGATCCTCCATAGGCCGTGGGTGTGGCCCTAAAAAAAAGGACAAAAGACAAAAATAAAAATAAAAAATAAAATGTTGCAGCTGATTTTTCAAAATAAACGAAAACTTTTTTTTTTTTTTAAGCAGCAAAGTCTTTATTAAAGGAAAGCAAATAGCTCCCAGGGCTGCTGGGAGCTGGGGAATAGAAGAGCCCCTTTCTCTATTGTCCTATAGGGGTTTTTAGCCCTAAAGATGGCAGGCAGGGGAGGGGGGCGTACCAACGTGGGGTCCAGAAAGATGTGGTTTTCTCCCATTGGCCTTGTGCAATTACCTCTATCAGTCCTTGTCCAACAGGATCTTAGGGGTGGAAATGTCCCGTACATCTCAGAGTTTCTTTGTCCTTTTCTTCCCATAAACTGAGCCACAGGGGATGAGGAATTAATGCCCATCTGGGCAGAGGTACACTCCCTGTAGTCAACAAGGCCTGTGGGGATGTTACTCCCTGGAGCCCTTAAGCCACAATGTTAATCCATGGCCATATCAAAGAAAGCATCAAAGCCCATGCTCCTATACGGACCACCTGCGTTATTATTCTGCCTCAATCCCCCCACCTAGAGTTGGAGGTGGGGGGATAAGGGGCAACGACCGCTCTGCTTCCTGCTGACAAGGGGCGTCATTAGGGGAAAGCAGGTCTCCCCTCCTGGGACGGTCGAGTGGGCTTCGATGCATGACACTGGGTACTGCTTCCATCACCATTTGAAGGTTGATAGCTGCTAGTAGGGTTGTAATGAAACGAGAAATACAATTAATTATAAACCTTGATTAGGCGCCCTTGGCATGCAAATTGAGGCTTTAACCTGTGACAGAATATCTCTTCCTAAAAGAGGAGTTGGGCTCTGGAACAATCAGAAAAGCATGAGAGAAGAAAATGGATTCCCAGTCACAACAAAAGGCTGTGTCGTTAAGAATTATTTGGCTCTCCATTGATTCTGGGTCCAGTGGTGTATGCTTTCTCAGTGCCTCGCGGAGTCTTTCTAAGAAACCCGATGGTCTCTCTCATTCCCCTTGACAAACCTCTGATAGTTTGGAGTAGCTCACGGCCTCACCCGTGAGGTTTTTAGTCCTTCAATTGCACAAGTAATGAAATGACTTCTATGCCAATTGTCTTATCCCCCTCATCAGCAGACCAGTTAGACTCTCTCCTAGGAACTGCCTGACACCCTGTGGGGAATCTTGTTCATTCCTCTTCTGATCTGCCTCTGGCATTTGCAGCATACCCCTCAGCTCCCCAGCTTTGAGCATTTTCTAAGACTTTATTTTTTTCACTTATAGTCAATGTCTGCTTTAGTAATAACATGACCTCCTTCCAGGCTAACTCAAAGCATTGCTTGAGACCCTAGAAGACCTCAATATATCTAACTGGGTCATCAGCAAATTTTCCCAAATCTGTTTTTATCTGCCTTAAGTCCTGAAGCGAGAAAGGCACGTATGGACTCGTATTGGTCCCCATTTCCGTTTGCTACTTCTTATAAAGGGAGTAG
Source organism: Phacochoerus africanus (assembly GCF_016906955.1). NCBI lineage: Eukaryota > Metazoa > Chordata > Mammalia > Artiodactyla > Suidae > Phacochoerus > Phacochoerus africanus. The sequence goes on along the minus strand of NC_062545.1, from coordinate 12,228,227 downwards.
AGAGGGATATAACTGGCACTGGAGGGGAAGGAGGAGGAGCCTTGGGCGGTATTGGAGAAGCCTGATGAACTTCTGGAGGGTCTGACCCAGTTGGGCCAGGATATGGTGGGCACCTGGATCCCAAGGGAGCTGGCATAATGCCCTGGGGAGGTCCCCAAGCCTTCCTCAGTGTAGTGTCTTCCCTCCATTGTAAAGAAGATCTGAACATCAGGCACCTCTGACCATTTCCCTTCTCATCCACAAAATAGGTCTCATTGGAGAATAGTAGTATAATCCAGAGAGCCTTCAGATGGCCATCGCTCTCTATTGGACAGGTTATACAGTGGCCGGGCTTTCGTGCAAAAGAAAATTAAACATCCCTTTTTTAGAGTCTCAGGGTCAGACTTTTTCCAGTTCTTCAAGGCACATGTCAGGGGAGTTGCTATGGAGCCGTGCACCAGGCCCAAAGATGTGGCTCCCATCCTGTGAGCGCAGATGTATTGGATCGGATCCCGGACGTGATCCCAAAAGATGATACCAGAAAGATGATACCAGAATCCAGGTTCTTGTTCCCAGCAGTCAAAGAATGACCTCTGCAAACACACAGGCAGCAAGCAAGCAAAGTCTTTATTAAAGAAAAGCAAATAGCTCTCAGGACAGCTGGGAGCGGGGAGAAGAGCCCCCTAAGCTAAAATGTAAATACTCAAATGATTGTGGTCCCGCCAAAGTGGTACCCTTACCAGGCACACACCTAATTCAGCCCTGCTGTTACTTCTCCCAATAACTTTAGAATTCTTCACGTGGCATCGTTCAGCATTTACAGCATCAAGTCCCAAGGGGAAACAGGAGACCTTGGTGACTGAGGCCCTGCCAGGCGACCCACTGCTCTTTGCTCCCCTCTAACGTTTTCCCTAAACCCCTTCCCTCCAAAGAAATGTCCTCCTGCCTGAAACCTCCTCCCGTCACCCATCAATGAAGAAGTTCCAATTCCTCCCTAAAATCCTAGCTTCAGGGACACGTTCTTTTAAAAAACTCTTTCTTATCATCCCGTCTCCACCACCTCAACAGAATCAATCATTTTTTGGTCCTACCTCTGTGCCCTATTATTGCCTTGATCATGATGAGCTGTATTCATGGGGTTTTTTAAAATTTAATTTTATTGGCAACTAGTTGACTTACAATTTCTATTTGTTTCCGGTGTACAGCAAAGCGAAGCAGTCATATGTATACATATATCCGTTTTTTTTTTTCCCCATATAGGATATTACAGACTCTTGAATAGCCTTTCCTGTGCTCTACAGTAGGTTCTCATTAATCATCTATTTTATACAGTCATGTGTATATGTTATTCTCACCCTCCCAACTCTTCCTTCCCCACAACGGTTTCGCCTATGCAACCATCGTGTTGATGTGTTTATCTTTGTTTTCCGTGTTAGTCCGAAAGCTGCTCTTGAAGGCAAGAGCTTTGCATCACAATCTTGTCTCCACAGCCTCCTGTAGAGCCACTAACTCCAGAAGTGCCTGGTGAATGGAATGGAACAGAACCAAACTGGAATTAAGCCCAGAGTCAGATTCTTTTTACCAACCCCAGTGGTTACAACTACTGTTGAAAATAGTATGGAGGTTTCTCAGCAAACTCAATATAGAACCACCATAGGATCCAGCAGTCCTACTCCCGGCCATATATCTGGACAAAACTACAATTTAAAAAAAAAAAAAAAACGCATGCAGAGCTCCCGTTGTGGCTCAGCAGTTAACGAACCAGACTAGCATCCATGAGGACGCCAGTTCGATCCCTGGCCTCACTCAGTGGGTTAAGGATCCGGTGTTGCGGTGAGCTGTGGTGTAGGTCACAGACACGGCTCAGATCTGATATTACTGTGGCTGTGGCGTAGGCCGGCACCTAGCCTGAGAACCTCCACAGACTGTGGGTGCAGCCCTAAAAAACAAGAGATAAAATAAAAATAAAATTAATAGAAGTTGTATATGCTTACATAACATTTCAAAAGTGTCCCTTAATTTTTTTTTCAATCTTCCTATTGAGATTCTATTTTTTTTTTTTTGTCTTTTTGCCATTTCTTGGGCCGCTCCCACGGCATATGGAGGTTCCCAGGCTAGGGGTCTAATCAGAGCTGTAGCCGCCAGCCTACACCACAGCCACAGCAACAGCAACAGCAACGCGGGATCCGAGCCGCGTCTGCGACCTACACCACAGCTCACGGCAACGCCGGATCCTTAACCCACTGAGCAAGACCAGGGATCAAGCCGGCAACCTCATGGTTCCTAGTCGGATTCTTTAACCACTGCACCACGACGGGAACTCCCCCTATTGAAATTTTTAAGCAAACTCCTGACACTCTACCTCTGGAGACTCTGAATCTCTTCCTCCTACTGACATAAAACCGAGTATAGCAAAGACTAGCAATTGTAACGCTTGAGGAATGAATGGGCACGGACTAAACTAACTGAGCCTATTAAGTAATTTTCTGAGCCCTCCCATGAAAAACGTAAGAGTGCAAACGTCTGATCTTAAACAATGAATCACCTTTAAAAATACGTATTGAAAATACTTTCATAAGGGGACAGCCTTCAGTGCTACCAGTCCAAGAACAATAGTAATAAACCAACCGTACTCTAAGAAACACCCATCACTTAACTATGCTTTTCTTTAAGTAAGGCATGTTCATCTAATTAGCTGTAGTTCAAAGTCAATTAACAAAGTTTCAAAATAAAACAAGATAAAAGCCAACCTTTTATTTCCTAAACTCCTGAATCATTCTCTGATGATTTTGACTGAACGTGAACTCATTTTTTAAAATACAATTTTTTAAAATTGAAGTACATAAAATCGAAGTACAGTTGATTAACAATGGTCTTGTCTTTTTTTTTTTTTTTTTTTGCTATTTCTTGGGCCACTTCCGCAGCATATGGAGGTTCCCAGGCTAGGGGTTGAATCGGAGTTGCAGCCACCGGCCTACACCAGAGCCACAGCAACGCGGGATCTGAGCCGCGTCTGCAACCTACACCACAGCTCATGGCAACGCTGGATCCTTAACCCACTGAGCAAGGCCAGGGACCGAACCCGCAACCTCATGGTTCCTAGTCGGACTCGTTAACCACTGCGCCACGATGGGAACTCCAACGATGGTCTTAATTTCAAGTATTCAGCAAAGTGATTTGGTTTTATATATCTATATATTCTTTTTCTATTTTTTCCATTAAAGTTTATTAGAAGATATTAAGTAGTTCCCTGTTGTGTACAGTAAATTTAAAATACAATTTTATTTCAGAGTCTTTATAAAGCCCGTATTCAATTTCTCTTCCCCTGCTCTGTTCATACCCCATTTTTGTTGTTGTTGTTGTTTTTTGGCTGCCCCGTGGCATATGGAGTTTCTGGGCTGGGGATCAGATCCAAACCATAGTTGCAACCTAAGCCTCAGCTGCAGCAACACAGGGTCTTTAACCCACTGTAGGGATCAAACCTGCATGCCAGTGCTCCCCAGATGCTGCCAATCCCGTTGCACCATAGTGGGAATGCTGTATCCCTCTAATTTTTAACCTGTTAACCTCAATAAGTATATTTGGTTTGCCATTTGATTTCAATCACTTTTATTCCATTTTTTCTGTCCTGAGACTGTAATATTGCAACAAACCCAAATATACTCCCAGAATCCCATACTGTTTTATGATGTGGTTTAGTAATTAACATGTTTTTAAAATTCAGAAATTTTTTGCTTAGAGCATGCAGAACCACGATGAGGCTTTGAGTCACGTTCAGCTATGTCCTTCTCCAACTCTCCAGGACGGCCCCTGCCACATCCCAAGGGTCTTGTCTTCTCTGGTCAGCTCATGCACTGCATGTTTTTGTGCCTTTCCTCATGCTTTTATGCCTTTCCTCATACTGTTCCCTTCATCTGGTTTGCTTTTCTCTCCCTCTTCTTTCCTTCCTTCAAAGTACAGTTCAATTGTCCCTTCCTACAGGAAGCCTTTTCCAGTTCCTCTGGCCTGATTTAATTGCTCATTTCCCATAGCTCCATAGCTCCTATCTAGTTACTTCATCCTTTACGCTTGACTCAGACTGCTGTGGGCTGGTTTTATGCATAATGTTGTGTGCATAATCAGCTCTTCATAATTGTCGTTTGGATAGCATCAAACACCCAGCAAGCATAAGAGGAGATAAATGCAAACCTTATTACTCAGCACATGTGCGGTAGTTTCCCCAAATCTCTAGTCCACATTTGATTTTTCTAGCAGGTAGTCCCAGATAGCTCATTATAGATTAGCAATTCTTAAATTTCCAATTCACCGTCTCAGAGTGAATAGTAAGGAACTTTTTTTTTTTTTTTTTTTTTGGCCACACCTGCAGCATATGGAGGTTCCCAGGCTGGGGGTCTAATTGGAGCTACAGCTGCAGGCCTGCACCAGAGTCACAGCAACACCAGATCCGAGCCGCTTCAGCAAACTACACCATAGCTCACCGCAATGCCAGATCCTTAACCCACCTTGTTCTTCTCTCAGCTGCTATATCTGGTAGAATTTTTTTTTTTTCATGTAGGGTAAAGATTTGCAATTCCCACCTGGTAAAATCCTGGCACAGGTTGGAGGGAGTCAGAGTGACACAGTGGAGAACACACAGCCTTTGGTGGTAAACCTAGACTCAGATGGAGGCTCTATCACACTCTAACTGGGCAAGAGATGTAACTCTTGAAGCCTCAATTTCCTCCTCAGTAGAATAGGACTGAACTTGAGTGGGGCCAATGAAGGGTCAGGAGATTGGACCAGCTGTCAGAAGATCAACCTCTACCCTACCTTGCTGTGTAGATGAGGCTAAGTCCCTTATGCTGGGTGTCATAGAGGATGTGAGAAAAAAACTATATGGCCCCCTTTCTGCCCCAAACGCTTCTTTGATGCTAGGATCCAGGGTAATGTATTAGAACATAAAACATCAGCTTTGTTTTCAAGAGGGGAAATGTTTACGCTGCCTCTGCACAGAGTTATAAGGAAAAACAACAGATAATCTTCGAAAGACATAGTCAGAACATAAAAATAAAATCTTTAGCTCTCTGACAAAGTGACTCCAAACTAACTCTGAAGCCTGACCTCTGGTCAAGGGCATCAACCTCCAGAAGCAGCAGCTATTTCGGCTCTTTCCCTGACCAAGGGCCCCATTTCCTTCTTGACCAGATACGATATCCTGCAACCCTTACCTCCGGGTCCCTAGGCGTGGAATTCAACTTTTTATCACTTCAAAGTAGAGCCAAGCATGAAGGGTGCTCACTGAACCCTGAGCCTCAGTATGTCCTATGCCTACTTTTTTAAAACAGGTAATCCCTTTTATTAAAAAATAGAAAAGGAAGCTTTAAGTGCTTCATGTCTTATGTGTTCCGGCTGGTTCAGAAAGAGAAAGAGACAAAATGACCGTCTCTCTCTTTAAATACCGCGCATACTCTGCATTGTATCAATGCGCCTGTAGTTGTTCTGGCATTTTACAAAATAAATAAAATAGTTGTTGTTGTTGGTTTTTTGTTTGTTTGTTTTGTCTTTTTTTTTTTTTTTTGCCATTTCTTGGGCCACTCCCGTGGCATATGGAGGTTCCCAGGCTAGGGGTCTAATCAGAGCTGTAGCCGACGGCCTACACCGCGGCCACAGCAACACGCGATCCAAGCCGAGTCTGCGACCTACACCACAGCTCACGCCGGATCCTTAACCCACTGAGCAAGACCAGGGATCAAACCTGCAACCTCATGGTTCCTAGTTGGATTCGTTAACCACTGAGCCACGACGGGAACTCCAAAAACAATTGTTTTTTAAAAAGCATTTCTTTCAGTTTTTAATAAAATGAGTGTCTGTTGTTATTTTTATCCCAACTAGCCCTCACTTCCCTAAAGAGCTACCAATGGCAGTTTAGGAGATGGGAAAAATTTTGATCTCAGGTTTATTAAATTAGAAATAAATTTCAAGTCCTCTTTAAAAAAAAAAACTATTGAGGAGTTCCCGTCGTGGCGCAGTGGTTAACAAATCCGACTAGGAACCATGAGGTTGCGGGTTCGGTCCCTGCCCTTGCTCAGTGGGTTAACGATCCGGCGTTGCCATGAGCTGTGGTGTAGGTTGCAGACGCGGCTCGGATCCCTTGTTGCTATGGCTGTGGCGTAGGCCTGTGGCTACAGCTCCGATTCGACCCCTAGCCTGGGAACCTCCATATGCCGCGGGAGCGGCCCAAAGAAATAGCAAAAAGACAAAAAAAAAACCTATTGAATTGAATATTTTTTATATATTTATTTTTTTACCATGCCCATGGCATGCAGAAGTTCCTGGGCCAGGGATCAAACCCCATGCCATAGTAGTGACCTGAGCCACAGCAGTGACAATGTCAGATCCTTAACCACTAAGCCACCAGGAAACTCCTTCAAGTTCTCAAAGGTCTCATGAAAAGACAATTCAGTTTTCTTCTTTTCTTTTGATTTATAGACATAACTCTGTGCAGATTCACTTTACCTGATTAAAAGTCACTTCATAAATTATTAAGTTGGAAAATAATTCCAGGAGTTCCCATTGTGGTTCAGGGGTAACGAACCCAACTAATATCCATGAGGATGTGGGTTCAATCCCTGGCCTCACTCAGTGAGTGGGGAATCTGGTGTTGCTGTGAGCTGTGGTGTAGGTCGCCGATGTGGCTCAGATCTTGAGTTGCTGTGGCTGTGGGGTAGGCCGGCAGCTGCAGCTCCGATTCAGCCCCTAGCCTGGGAACTTCTATATGCCACAAGAGCAGCCCTACAGAACAAAAAAAAAGAAAAAAAAAAGAAAAAGAGAGAGAAAGACAATAATTCTTGAGTTCCCATCATGGCTCAGCAGTTAATGAATCTGACTAGCATCCACAAGGATGCAGGTTCCATCCCTGACTTTGCTCAGTGGGTTAAGGATCCAGTGTTGCGTGAGTTATGGTGTAGGTTGCAGATGTGGCTTGGAACCTGCGTTGCTGTGGCTCTGGCGTAGGCCGGCAGCTATAGCTCTGATTGGACCCCTAGCCTGGGAACCTCCATGTGCCGAGGGTGCAGCCCTAAAAAGCAGCAAACAAGATAATAATTTCAACTCTCGAAGGACAGCCAAATCAAAGTTTCTCATTTGTTTGAGATTACTGCTGATTGCTCCCCAACCAGCTTCCCTGGGTGTGGGGGAGACACTATTGGTGCCTTGGACACTACTGTCCCTTCTCCAGGTGGGTGGCCCATCCTCCCACCCCCACCCAGCTTCAGAGAGTGTTGGCTGCTGGTGGCTCACAGCTGCCCTTTCCAGGAGAACTGTTCTCACCAAGAACCGCCTGGAAGGTTATGGGCCTCCCGCCCTTCCGCGCTGGGGGAGAGCCTGCCACTAGCTGAGCTAAAAAGCACCTTCCCCTTCTCCAGAGCTACCGCTGGGTTTCCTCTAAAGCCCTGTCTTTGCTTATTTTCTTGCCATTTCCTCACTTCCCTATAGATTTCTCAAGAAATCACTTGCGCTAGGAAAGTCAATCGCTCTCCTTTGAGATCCAAGACTGTGCCCTTGGAGACCCAAGGAGGGACATTTATGGAACTGTACGTGCATTTGTAGTGGACATTTAAATTCATGTATATAGTTATATGACTTCATATAAATTTCAGATAACTTACAGTTGACTGAAACCTAAATGTTTCATAAATTTACAAATTACTACAAAGAAACTGTCAATTCACTAACCCACATATAGAGGTATGATAAAATCCAAAGTGTCATTTAGATTAACAGCAAGAGCCAAAGCAGAGAAATCAGGACAGAATGCAATTGTGATGCCTGGCATACACGGTGGGTATTTAATGTACATTTAACAACTGGAGGGTTTTGTTTTTTTTTTTTGTCTTTTTGCCATTTCTTGGGCCGCTCCTGCGGCGTATGGAGGTTCCCAGGCTAGGGGTCTAATCGGAGCTGTAGCCACCGGCCTATGCCAGAGCCACAGCAACACGGGATCCAAGCTGCGTCTGCAACCTACACCGCAGCTCACCGCAACGCCGGATCCTTAACCCACTGAGCAAGGGCAGGAACCGAACCCACAATCTCATGGTTCCTAGTCGGATTCTTTAACCACTGCGCCACGACGGGAACTCCTGGAGGGGTTTTTTTTTGCCCAAATTTAGGTGATTAGAAATTGTGCCCTATTCAAGAATGAAAGTGACCCATAATTGAGTGTTTATAAAAAAGTTTTCGAGATTATTTTGTGTAATTGTTTTTCCTTCGATCCCAGAACACCCACTGAACATGTAGGGGTAACTCTACCCACTTGGGAGATAGAAAGAAAGGGCTTTGGGCCACACCTCAGCGTTCAACTAGCCACTGCAAATTTCTTTGTGGTCCCAACTCCATCATCCTGCCCGTAGCCCAGAGGAAAGAATAGACCTGCCAGGGTCCCCAAAGATTCCTTTGTATCTCTGAATGCACCTTGAGAACAGGGCTAGAACTTCATGAGATAATTTTTAAAATATGCAAAAATGTATTAACATTTTAACTGAGTTTGAAATCTTAGTTGATAGATTAATGAAGTGAAACAAGAAATAAAGAGAAAATGCCAGCATGTTGGCTGCATTCAAATAGAAACTTTTTTTTTTTTTTTTTTTGCTTTTTAGAGCCGCAGGTGTAGCATATAGAAGTTCCTAGGCTAGGGGCCTAATTGGAGCTGCAGCTGCCGGCTTACACCAGAGCCGCAGCCATGTGGGATCCGATCCACACCTGTGACCTACACAACAGCTCATGGCAACTTTGGAACCTTAACCTACTGAGCGAGGCCAGGGATCAAACTCACATCCTCATGGATACTAGTCAGGTTTGTAACCCACTGAGCCACACTGGGAACTCTCTAGAAACTGTTTCTTATTTATTCCTGTTCACAATCTTGGTCCAGAATGATTACATATAAATAGGACCTTAGGAAGGAAAAATATCCTTACCAATTGTGGATTAAGAGTCATGCCACTAGGATGTCCTGTCATGGCTCAGCGGTAACGAAACTGACTAGTATGCTTGAAGACGTGGGTTCAACCCCTGGCCTCAGTGGGTTAAGGATGCTGCATTGCCGTGAGCTGTGGTGTAGGTCACAGAAGAGGCTCAGATCCCTCATTGCTGTGGCTGTGGTGTAGGCCGGCAGCTAAGGCTCTGATTCAACTCCTAGCCTGGGACCTTCTATATGCTGTGGGTGCGGGCCTAAAAAAGAAAAAGAAAAAAAAGAGCCATAATGCTAAAAACCAAAGGAAAATATATTACATCATTTTCCATGAAGAATGCAAGCAAATGATAGAAATGTAGTTTAAATATCTCTGCAATATATAGAGATTGGCCCTATTTTAAGTGTCCTATGAGCCCTAATCATAAAACCAATTTTCTTTTTTTTTTTTGGACATGCCCACAGCATAATGAAATTCCTAGGCCAGGGATAGAACCTGTGCCACAGCAATGACCTGAGCCACAGCAGTGATAATGCCGGATCCTTAACTGCTAGGCTACCAGGGAACTCCCTAAACAAATCATATTTTTATAATAAATATCTAGAACTTAAACATCTACAGAGCAGGTGTACATTTAAAGGAGTCAGTCTAGGAGAATATATCCTTTTTCCAACAAAGTTGCTCTTATTTAAACAACTTAGTCCAACTTCTTTCAGAATTACCTTTACAGACCACAGCATATTCTTCTGAAGATTCTCAGTGGTGAAAAATCTTTGCTCTTTGAGGCTGAATTTGACCTTCAAAAAAAACGAAAAAACGAAAAACACAGGCAACACCTATTTTCAGACAAGCCAGTGGAAAACTGAAGAGTTGGAGAGGTAAGGCCATGACAGATGCGTGGTAATTTACAAGAACACATAGGCCCAGGAAAAGTTAACGCAAAGGCAGTCACTGTATTCTGGGCGTCCATATCTTGGCCCCATTGTCTCTCTCTGTGGGTCTCCATGGTGTTTTTTCCAGCCAGATATTGCGATCTTTGAGTTTTCCATGTGGCCCTGAAGTTCAGATCTTAGGACATAAATTGAATCATGTGATATGCTAACAACATACTCATCAGAAGTCTTTCCACGATATTATTAGCTTGACGTTTGACTCCTTGCAGCCAATGTGCTCATCAATACCTCACCATAAATCTTTATGTGGTAGGGATGCGTGTGCGAAAAGCACGGCCCCTGGGTTGAAATCCCTGTCCCAATACTTAAGGTTAAGGCCAGTGACTTACCCTCTCTGGGCTCCGACTTCATCCTCTATTAAATGGAGTTAATGACTCTACCTTCCTTATGTGGTTCTCACACAGATTAAGTGACTTCATATAGTTCCAGCACTTAGAACGGCGCCTGCTGCCAAGTCAACAATAAATATTGGCAATCATTATTTTGTGTGATAGTCTTAATAGGCAATGAATGAGAAGCTAGCTTTCAAAAATAAGAACAGAATTCCCTGGTGGCTCAGCAGATTAAGGATCTGGCATCATTGCTGCTGTGGCCTGGGTTGCAGCTGTTGCAAGGGTTCCATCCTTGGCCTGAGAAATTTCACATGCCACAGACACAGACAAAAATAAAATAAAATAAAATAAAATAAAATAAAACCCCAACCCTTTACTGATTCAAGCACTGTACACTCCTAATCCAAGCTGGAGGACCTTAAGAGGATCAAAAGCCATATAGCGAATCACAGGGCCCTGACCATATAGGACACAGAGAGCTGTTGAGAAGGAGGCATAACTATGGACCCCAGTATAATTTTAGGAACCTCCAAAGATATGCCCTTATGGCTGTTATCAGAAAGCATTGGTTGTTTCAATGGCATTTTTTAAAAATAATTCAATGAATTTTATTATATTCGTAGTTGTACAACCATCATCACAACCTAATTTTAGAACAGTTCCAACCCAAATCCAGTCTATCCCCTGCCTCCCCCCATCTGTCTCCTTTGATAACCATAAGTTTTTCAAAGTCTGTCTGTTTCTGTTCTGCAAATAAGTTCATTTGTATCTTTTTTTGAGTCCACATATGAATGCTAGCATATGATGTTTGTCTCTCACTGTCTATCTTCCTTCACTTAACATGATAATTCATAGGTCCATCCATGTTGCTGCAAATAGCATTATTTCCTCTTTTTATGACTGACTAATATTCCATTGTGTTTATGTACCACATCTCATTCATTCATTCCTCTGTTGATGGACATTTAGGCTGCTTCCATGTCTTGGCTATTGTATGCAGCGCGGCGTTACACTGTATTTTATTGACTATAAAAGTCCTCAGATTGAAACAAACATCTCTGTTTCACAAAGACTAATATGAACATCTGTGTGCCTCAGTCAATGAAGTAATAACAGAGGTGTAGAGGAGGATGCCTAGTTATCTCGCCTCCGCAGATTCGTCTACATTCTATGTGGATCTCTAACCCCAGGAAAGGAAATCTTCCTAAGATGCAGTTGCAAAGGCAACAACTGAGCTTTGAACTCAGCAGTGAGAAGGGGAAAGCCCCCCAGGGAAGACTATGGTTTATATGAGCTGAAGAAAATGCAGAAGAATGTGAGAGATTTTGAGTGAGCATAAATGGTTCCTTACGTGGATATTAAAAATACTCACGTGAATTCTGAGATTCAAAATGATTTTTCCACCTGTGGAAAGAGTACATTGTTCCAAGCAAAAGTGAAACAGCCACTCAAGAGGGAAGAACTCTCAAACTTCTCTTTCCATGTTGCCCCTTGGTTTCTGGTAGCTCCAAGTTTGGACTGCAACCATAATTACTGTCACTTTGGCTAGCTGGTCCTCATCAAATGCCACCAGAGCCAAGAGACCCTGCAAAGAGCATCAGTGAATGCAAATGGGTCAGGAGGCCCCAGAGGCCCAGATCTTATTTGGAACCCATTCTTTCTGTATTCCAGTTCGACAAATAGTAATCAAAGCATCTGGTCCATATGCAGGGTATTGTTTTAACAATGAAGCCAGGTGTAGAACGTTTTGTGCTAAGGGGAGAGAAAGTGACTTGAACTTGGCATCCACCTGGAACTTCCTTTTGGGAGGGGAATGAAGGGAATATGAATGGGGGCGGGGGGAGGGAGAGGGAGGTTTACATCTGAGACATGAAGACATTGCCTAGTGTCTCAGACCGCCCTAAATAGAACTTGACGCAGAAATGTAGGGCAGCCCTCCTCCTGGTAACTCTGACATCCATCAATCACAAATGTGTAAGATGCTGAAAAAGTGGCCCCAAATTTCTTCGCTTCTCACACTTTCCCTACTCTCACCAGCCTATGACTGTCTTATTGGTAAATGCATACGGCATTCCCTATATAAGAATGTGACTGTTGGGAATTCCTGCTGTGGCGCAGCAGAAACGAATCCCACCAGTATCCATGAGGTTGCAGGTTCAATCCTGGCCTCGATCAGTGGGTCAGGGATATGGTGTTGCCATGAGCTGTGGTGTAGGTCGAAGAGGTGGCTTAGAGCTGGCATTGCTGGGACTATGGTGTAGGCCAGTGGCTTACAGCTCTGACTCAACCTCTGGCCTGGGAACTGCCATGTGCCACAGGTGCGACCCTAAATAGAAAGGAAAAAAAAAAAAATGTGACTTTTGGATCTACCTTCCCAGCTGATTTGAAGGCCTTTTTTTGCATGAAGTTTAATCTTTTGAGCAGTGAGTGAACATACTACTGGCTTTTTTTTTTTTTTTTTGTGCCACACCTGTGGCATGCGGAAGTTCCAGGGATCAAATTCATGCCACAGCAGTAACAAGGTTGGATCTTTACCCACTCACTCCCCCCACCCCCCCACCAGGGAACTCCTGAACCTACTGCTTTTTTGTAGAGAGAGTATCATTCAATATTGATTCATGTTTTAGCATAAAACCTGGAAGATGATCAGCAGCACAATTTTTCATCATTTAAAAAATTAGAGTTAGGAAAAAATATATCTTATTTTTAGCCATTGAGAAATAGCTTCTTTGTAGAACAATTAAGTTATGTTTCAGTACTTTCAAAGTTATTTAATAAACAACATTGCTCTTACCTGATTACAAGTAATTCTAAATTGTTTAATGTCTTACATTTATGATTTTGATTTCATGCTACTTGAATTAGATCACTGGACATCTGAGACTTGGAAATTCTATATTTACATAAGGTTTTTAGAAAATAAGAGGTGTTTATCATGGCAGGAAATAGCTGGAGTCTATTAGGAGACTGTCTCACAGTTCAGGGGGTGGGGGGGATGCACTGGGGTTGTGGGATGGAAATCTATAAAATTGGATTGTGATGATCATTGTACAACTATAAATGTAATAAATTCATTGAGTAATAAAAAAATAAAATTTAATTTTAAAAGGAGACTGTCTCAGATCATCATTTACCTAACTCAAAATTTTCCTTATTTTTTTATCTTTTTTTTTTAGGGTTTTTTTTTTATGTTTTTCATCTTATAGTTTGCTTTTTAGGGCTGCACCCACGGCATATGTAAGTTCCCAGGATAGGGGTCAAATCAGAGCTACAATGGCTGCCTGCCTACACTACAGCCACAGCAATGCAAGATCTGCCCCCATCTGCGACCTACACCACGGCTCAAGGCAACGCCGGGATCCTTAACCCACTGAGCAAGCCCAGGGATCGAACCCTCGTCCTCATGCATACTAGTCAGATTCATTCCCTCTGCACCACAACAGGGATGCCTCATCTTATTTAAAAAGCAGCTGTGTAAAGTATAGAAATGAATATCTCTGGTTTTGTTTGGTTAAATTATCTCTATAGTCTTTTTTATAAATAACCCATCAAGGAGTTCCCTGGTGGCCTTGCAGTTAAGGATATAGCATTGTCACTACTGTGGCTCAGGTTCAATCCCTGGCCCAGGAACTTCTGCATGTGGTAAGTGCAGCCATTAATAAAATAAATAAATAAATAAATAATCCTTCCAAGTCATTGTCAATATTTGGTACCAATGTTTCTCATTGGCAAACCTAGTCAGGAACATAGTCACGCCCATCAGCTCTAATTTATTGATTCTCTTTCAAGCTTAATGACCTCTGGGCAAGGAATTTGAATTCTTCTCAACCCCTCTCCCACTTTTTCCTTTCTTTTTTTTTTGGTCTTTGGTCTTTTTAGGGCCACACCCACGGCCTATAGAGGTTCCCAGGCCCATTCTCCCACTTTTTCTGGTATTTTTCTGAAATGCCTGAGCTCTAGGTTCTATGCCCTTATATCTGGGTATCCAAAAGATGGAAACGATAAGGCCCATGACATCAGGCTAACTTTTTTTTTTTGCGTTTTCCTTAAATATAAATCCTGGCTCGGGCTGCCAAGAGTTCTGACAAAGGTCAGCCTGGTTTTACTCTCAATGAGGGAGACCAGAATTCCTTGGCCTGATAAATTCCTGTGGTCTCCACGGACACCTCCTCTTTTCCAACATCAAGTTCATATGCCGTGTTTACTCCACTGCGTTTGGCCCACTAACACCTCCTCTAATGAGAATGCAGCGCTTGGCCAGAAGTCCCATTTGGATCATTTTCTTTTCCTTTGTTGATCATATCAAGCAAACCATTACAAATAATAATACTCTAATAACATAGTTCTTGCCAGGAAATGTCATCTTGCTGATGGCATCTGAGACTGGATATTATTAAAATCAGACTGGTTTCATCATCCCAACTGCACTGCAATCCAGCACCCCTTGAATAGAGACAACGTGCAGAGATTTTCTGGCTTGTGATCAGCATTTTGGGTTGGTGATCAGATGAAAGCTCTGTTAGAATTCTTTCCAAGGGTTTGTTGTGTACACTCAGATTCCTTGTTCTATGGTGACTCAAACTGTTTTGTAAAATACCTCTGTAAAAACAGTTCATTGAAAAAAAATAATATTAAAAAAACCAGTTCATTGAGGCACTTTAGAACTAAACATAAAATTTTTTTCATTTGTTCCTTTACATTTTGGGAACGTATATAAGCCAAATACCTGGACCGATCCCTTAGTGAAAAATTAATGCAAAATGCCAAACTTCATGCAAAACAGTACAGAAAGTTCCATTCTGAAATAGAAGTATTTGCCTCTATCTTGTATTTCATCTCATCTAATTCCAATCTGCTCCGATGTTCTACCAGCCCCAGAGAAAGAGATCCTCCTGAATTAAAGAGTGAAATGGTGCTGGGTTTGATGAACCATACAAAATCTGTCCAAACTAATATTTGTTTCCATGAGAACATTGTAGAGCACACTTGTAAATCACTTCTCCAAAAAAAAAAAAAAAATGGCAAGAAGTACTTCTTTGGCAGGATATGGATAACAAGAAAAAATGGTTAGCATCTAGGGGAAAAAAAGTATTTAATCTTGGAGTTCCCATTATGGCTCAGAGAAAACAAATCTGACTCGTATCCATGAGGATGCGGGTTCAACCCCTGGCCTTGCTCAGTGGGTTAAGGATCTGACGTCACCAGCTGTGGTGTAGGTCACAGAGGCGGCGCAGATCTGCCGTTACTATGGCTGTGGTGTAGGTGGCAGCTGCTGCTCCAATTCAACCCCTAACCTGGGAAACTCTATAAGCCGCGGGTGTGGCCCCCCCCCCAAAAAAAAACCATTAATCTTAAATGTTAGGATCTATTTAGCTACAATTCCAGAACCCCAATCAAAAATCACAAACAATATAAGAATTTCTACTTCGTGTAACCAGAAGCCTATTAGAGAGTTGATGACACAGCTCAGCCATGTTCAAGCTCTGTGTTGACAACTTCTACTGAATTCATTCATTCTTTCATCCAACATGCCCTTATATATTCCCTTGGCTTCCTCTCTGCCAGCTCATATGCCAGGAGAAGGTGGTACCTGCTGGTCCTGGGCCCAGTACCTTGCAGGGCTTTGGGCTGATACAAACAAGAAGTAAGGTAGGGTCTTTGTAGTTCAGAAGTTAACTTCCTCTTTATCAGGAAAAGGCTCATATAAATGAAACCAAAGTAAAACCGTCTGGCACAATAGTCAGACACTCATTTGAGTGTCATAGACAATATCCATCTGGGCAGGGCTTCTGGCAAGCAAAGCAGAATGTCTGGAGGGTAATTGAGTGGCTCACAGAATTGACTGGAAGGCTGGTGGACTATGTTTGGAAAACCTGACCAGACCAAACCAAAGAATCTCAGGTCATCTAAAAGGAACTGCTTGGTTGCTAGGCCATCACCAGATGCCAGGTATAAGATATGGTCATTGGCCACCTCCAGATGAATTCTACATTGACTTTGGTTGCGTGGCTGGCCCCTTAACAACAAGAATTCACATCTACTTTGGAGTTCCCGTCGTGGCTCAGTGGTTAACAAATCCGACTAGGAAGCATGACGTTGTGGGTTCGATCCCTAGCCTTGCTCAGTGGTTAAGGATCCGGCGTTGCTGTGAGCTGTGGTGTAGGTTGCAGATGAAGCTCGGATCCTGAGTTGGTGGGGCTTTGGTGTAGGCCGGCAGCTACAGCTCTGATGCGAACCCTAGCCTCGGAATCTTCATATGCCGCGGGAGCAGCCCAAGAAATGGCAAAAAGACAAAAAAAAAAAAAAGAATTCACATCCATTTTGAGTTTATACTGTGTGAAGTCTGTTCTAAGCGCGTTAACATTATCTCATTTAATTTTTCTGATAACCCCTGGAAGAAGCTAGTTGTCCCATTTTGTAGGTGATGATACTGAAACTCACAGAAACCAAGCCCCTTGCCTAAGGTCCTCAAACCCAGGCAGGCCAGCTCTGCCACTTCGTCCTCCTCTCAGAGTCTAAGTAGCAGTCTCTGAGAGTCCCCGTCATGGTGCAGTGGAAACGAATCCGACTAGGAACCATGAGGTTGCGGGTTTGATCCCTGGCCTCGCTCAGTGGGTTAAGGATCCGGTGTTGCCATGAGCTGTGGTGTAGGTCACAGACATGATTCGGATCTGGTGTTACTGTGGCTCTGGCGGAGGCCAGCAGCTGTAGCTCTGCTTAGACCCTTAGCCTGGGAACCTCCACATGCTTCGGGTGCGGCCCTAAAAAAAAAAAAATGTAGCAGCCTCTGAATTCCTCAGCCAGTGGACTGGTTTTTAACTGCCAGGAGTGGAAAAGCACATATGTGACCTTTTTGGCTTCCAAAACTTACAGATGGCTGATTCTCTGACATGGGAAGGGAGATCAAATGCTGGCAAAGAAAAATTTACAAATATCACTCCAAGACCACGGAGAGAGGCATGTTAAAGAAGTAAAATAAAGGACAGATCCAAACCTGGGAAGAAATATCCTAAGTATTTGCAGAGTGCAATTTTCTATAGCAAGCGACATGCTGAACGTTGGTTTCCACCCAGGAATACCTCAATATTTGGTTATAGTCTCTGGGACGACAAATTACAGTCATGCGTTACATTTTCCCTTTTCGCTCTCTCTTTCTCCCTTTTCGCTCTCTTTAAATTATGCCAAGACACTTCTGATAAAAGGTAGCTGTCTAGTTTGAGGGCTCAAGTCAGTGGAGATGAAAATGTCCTTATTCCGAACCTTCCTGCACTGCTGGTGGGAATGTAAACTGGTACAGCCACTGTGGAGAACAGCTTAGAGATACCTTAGAAATCTATACATAGAACTTCCATATGACCCCGCAATCCCACTCTTGGGCATCTATCCAGACAAAACTCTACTTAAAAGAGACACGTGCACCCGCATGTTCATTGCAGCACTATTCACAATAGCCAAGACATGGAAACAACCCAAATGTCCATCAACAGATGATTGGATTCGGAAGAGGTGGTATATATACACAATGGAATCCTACTCGGCCATAAAAAAGAATGACATAATGCCATTTGCAGCAACATGGATGGAACTAGAGAGTCTCATACTGAGTGAAATGAGTCAGAAAGAGAAAGACAAATACCATATGATATCACTTATAAATGGAATCTAATATCCAGCACAAATGAACATCTCCACAGAAAAGAAAATCATGGGTTTGGCGAATAGACTTGTGCCTGCCCAATGGGAGAGGGAGGGAGTGGGAGGGATTGGGAGCTTTGGGTTATCAGACACAACTTAGAATAGATTTACAAGGAGATCCTGCTGAATAGCATTGAGAACTATGTCTAGATACTCATATTGCAACAGAACAAAGGGTGGGGAAAAAAATGTAAACATGCAAGAGTAACTTGATCCCCATGTTGTACAGCAGAGGTGGGGGGGAGAAACTTCACTTATTTTATAAATAGTAGAAAATTTTTTTAAAAGTCCTTATTCCATTCTATTTCTCAAATATCCAAATGATTTTCAAGAAATCGTATACTCAGTCACGAACTCAGAAACGGCTTTATTGAATACAAAAGAAGGAAAACCAAACCAAACCAAAGCAAAGAGCCTTATTTTTTTATTCTTCCCTATATTTTTGGCTATGGAGTGGAAGGAAGGACAATTTTATGGATGCAAAGTTAATCAGTCAACGGGAGGCCATCCTTTCTTTCTTTTTTGTCTTTTGTCTTTTTAGGGCCCACCCATGGCATATGGAGTTTCCCAAGCTAGGGGTCGAATCAGAGCGGCTGCCAGCCTATACCACAGCCACAGCAACACCAGATCTGAACCGTGTCTGCTACCTACACCACAGCTCATGGCAACTCCGGATCCTTAACCCAATGAGCGAGGCCAGGGATCGAACCTGCAACCTCATGGTTCATAGTGGGATTCATTTCCACTGCACAACAACGGGAACTCCCATCTTTTCTTTCTCAGGGATATTGATAAATAATTGTGACCAGACTCGCCTTTGTCTTTCCTCCTTAGCGTTTTGCCCTGAATCCATGGACCATTTCTGTTTCTATTCCAATAGCAGCACAGAAAAGACCCCATTGCCAGTGTTCACATAGATCAACCCTACTTATTCCCAAATAGAAGGAAAAAGAAATTTTGTTCTTCCCAAGTTACCTCTTGGATTTATGTATCCGATATACCTTACAATGGATATGATTTGATGTATTTTGATAACAGAGATAGGGCATGCAAGAGAGATCAAGGGAAATTTTAAACTCCTTAGAAATGGAGCCCTATTCCAAAGCATAAGAACAAATCATGGAGCTCCCACTGTGGCACAACAGGATCAGCAGCGTCTTGGGAGCATTGGGACTCGGATTCGATCCCCTGCCTGGCAGAATGGCTTAAAAATCCAGCATTGCCATAGCTGCAGCTTAAGTTGCAGCTGTGGCTTGTATGTGATCCCTGGCCCGGGAGCTCCATGTGCCTCAGGATGGCCAAAAATGCAAAAAAAAAAAAAAAGAACAAATGATAAAGACAAAATTTTGAAGAAAACGCTGATGTCTTCTTTGATAAAAGTGTATAGGTAAATATCTAAAGTATATAAGTACTCAGTATTTTTCTTATGAAAGAAAGTCTGGCCTAGTAAAATCAAAATGTGGAGCTCCTGCCCGTGGAACAGTGGAAACGAATCCGACTAGGAACCATGAGGTTGCAGGTTCAATCCCTGGCCTCGCTCAGTGGGTTAAGGATTCAGCGATGCCCTGAGCTGCGGTATATAGGTCACAGATGCGGCTCGGATCCTGCGTTGCTGTGGCTGTGGTGTAGGCTGGCAGCTGTAGCTCTGATTGGACTCCTAGCCTGGGAACCTCCATATGCCACAGGTGCAGCCCTAAGAAAAGCAGAAGAAAAAGAAAGTAAAATCAAAATGTGAACTTAACAGGATATATGTCACAGGAGCTGGATTAGCTAAATTAGGAGCCAGAGAAAAAAACTAGGAATTCATCTTGGAGAAGATTTCTGCTCTCATATTTCCTTTTTTATATTTTGGAGACAACTGTCCTCCATGTCCTGAAATGCGGTCACTTCAGAAACAGCCGCTAAGAAAGCCAGTGACACCACCATCTTCAGCTGATTTGTTTAAACCCTGTAATTAGCTCCAAAGGTCACTTTGATTTTAAGCCTAGAGCCAGTGGCTTTCTGAGAAGTTTCCTGTTTTCTTTTTAGAAGAAAAACAACCAGCCTGAATGATAAGAATTTGCGGCCCATTCTAAACGCAACGCCTGGTGCATTTAAATATTTCCACAGATTTCTGTTCTCACCACAGGACTCTGACTTTCAAAACTGCATTTCCTTTATAATTCCACAAATATGAATTTCCCTGAATTTGCCTCTTGACAGCTTTCCAATGGCCAAATTGGGCGATTAACGTTATTGTTTTTCTAATAACATGGGCAGTTAGGGAAAAGGAATTGCATTCATTTCTGACTGTTGCTAATTTTTGGTTTTGATTTGTAAGGATCAGTATTCTGAAAGGACGTTTCTGGTGACTGGGAGAAACATAACGTCATTTCCATTTAAACGGACTTTCATTAAGAAGACTTCCTACTGAGTTAAATCAGCCTCTTATCTTATTCCTGATACAGATATATTGTGAAAAGCCACGGTTGCCTTCTATGCGGTTAAACGCACGAGACCAAAAATGTACTCAGAAAGGAGTTCCCCAATGGCGCAGAGGGTTAAGGACCTGCATTTTCACTGCTATGGCTTGTGTGCAGGTTCCAAGAACTTCCACGTGCTGTGGGTGTGGTCAAAAAAAAAAAAAGAAAACTCAGAGAAACTCTAGTTGTTCTTAATAATAATAATCTTCATGCATAAACTTAATCTCTGGGCAGTTTAACCGGAAGCCCTTTCTGAGGAAATGTGTTCCATGGACTTAGTCTTCACATAGAAAAATTATTCTTAGAGTTCCCGTCATGGCTCAGCAGAAACCGATCTGACTAGCATCCATGAGGATGCAGGTTTGATCCCTGGCCTCACTCAGTGGGTTAAGGATCCCGCATTGCCAAGAGCTGCGGTGTAGGTTGCAGATGAGGCTCAGACCTGGCATGGCTGTGGCTGTGGGAATCTGAGCAGCAGGTGCTGTGGCCACACCAGATCCTTTAACCCACTATGCCACAGCGGGAACTCACAGTCTTTGAGTTTTCAGTCAGTAAAATGAGAGGATGGAAGAGAGATGAACTCTAAAGTAACTTTCTGTGGTTAAGCCGAACTTTCAGTGAAAGTTTAACGCAGTCTTACTTCAGTCCTACACCAGTGTCGACTTGTAAAAAAGCACACAACCTAAGACCTGTATGGTGAGTTTATTCAGTGTCTTCCTGAGAATTCGATCCCAAGAGACAGTCTTTTTGAGAGCTCTGAAACCAGAGAGGTAAGGGGGCACTCAGGATATACGTGATTTTGGCCAAGGGTACCAGCAACTAAGCACACCTCTTGGTAGAAGGTTGCTGCTGGTCACAAGGAACAGGCATCTTTGTTTATGGTTTTAGTGCTTTTCTAAGTATGGGAAGATGCAAGAATCCAGGTTCATACCATATTTCTCCTGAAAATATCTAACTATCTGAAGGCCTGTTCTGCCCCCAGAACACACAGCGCCTCCTTCCTGATCCCTGGCTTGAATTTCTTCCAGGGCGCCTCGAAGGGCAGCAACTGCAGTAGCTAATGACTTAATTCTTGCAGAACTGGGTGCCCGAGAGTGGCCACTACGCTTTAACAAAACTGGTCAATGCCAAGGTCACTCCTAAGTAGACGCAAAGCCCAAATATTTTACTCGGTGGAATTATCAGTTTTTACTGCCAATGTCTTAATTGCGGTCAGGAAAAGTTAGCAAAATGATAAAGTTAACAATTTTTCTTCTGCCTGTGGCCCTGAAATTTGTATCTTGAACTTTCCTATCTTTCCACTGAGATGTCCTTTCAATGCCCCCCTGCTGGTGAAGTTAAAAGTTATAAAAAGTTTCTGTATGGTCCGGACTTACAAAATGACCTCTTTCACATGGAAAAACAGCCTAAAATACATCCGTAAGAATTACTTTACCCAACATGTTAAACACCGAGTCGTTTGCAAGAAGTGTTTATTTTTGAAAGATGCAATTCAGTTCAGCCTCAAGTTACGCAAAATAAAATTTTCAAGCAGTAGTACTAAGATATCCCTTGATGATATAATGGAGAGCTTGTACTGTATAAAACAGCATTTATTAGTTAACAATCTACTAAGTAGTGCTTTAAGTGTTTCATAACCTTTATGGGCACACTGACTTAGTACTTTTCTTTCTTTTTCTTTCTTTTCTTTTTAGGGCCCCACCAGCTGCATATGGAGGTTCCCAGGTCAGGGGTCAAATGGGAGCTGCAGCTGCCTGCCTACACCACAGCCACAGCAGTGCCAGATCTGAGCCACATCTGCGACCTACACCACAGCTCACAGCAACCCTAGATCCTTAACCCACTGAGTGAGGCCAGGGATCGAACCCTCGTCCTCATGCATGCTAGTCAGATTCATTCCCTCTGCACCACAAGAAGAATTCCCAAGATATCAGAGAATTACTAAGCAAAATAACAACAAACCAGTAGAAAAAATGGGTAGAAGATATTACCAGACAGATCATAGAAAGGGAAACTCAAATAACTTTCTTTTTTTCTTTTTAGGGCTGCACCTGCAGCATGTGGAAGTTTCTGGGCCAGGATTCAAATCAGAGCTGCAGCTGCCAGCCTACGCCAAATCCGAGCCACAACGGTGACCTGTGCTGCAGCTTGCGGCAACACCAGATCCTTAACCCACTGAGCAAGGCCAGGGATTGAACCTGCGTCCTCATGGATCCTAGTCAGATTCATTTCCACTGCGCCACAGCAGGATTTCCCACAAATAGCTTTTTAACACATGAAAAGATATTCTACCTCACTTAAAATAAGAGAAATGCTAATTCAAATTTTACTGAGTTTTTTTTTTCTTTACAGTGGTCAGATTTGTAAAAATGAAAAATCTAATGATGCAGTATGTTAATGCATTCTTAGACGTCAATAGTTGGGTTGTAACTGATGCTTCCATGGAAGGAATTTGGTGATAACTACTAACATTTAAGGTATGCATATCTTCCAGCCTAGCCAATTACACATACTCAACCTACATATGTACTCACACCTCTGTAAGATGATAGGTTTTAAGGCTATTTATTAATTGTAGTAGAATATTAAGTAACTAAAGAGCAGGAATACCTAAAAGTCAATCAAGAGTTGGGTGATTTTAAAAATTATGACATTCTATATGTTAGCATGGAATGCCAGAGAGCTATTTATTTATTTATTTTGTCTTTTTAGGGCCGAACCCACGGCACATGGAAGTTCTAGGCTAGGGGTCAAATTGGAGCTACAGCTACCATCCTACACCACAGCCACAGCAATGCGGGATCCGAGCCACGTTTGTGACCCACATGACAGCTCACGCCAACGCTGGATCCTTAACCCACTGAGCGAGGCCAGGGATCAAACCCAAGACTTCATGGATGCTAGTTGGGTTCATTAGCCACTGAGCCATGATGGGAACTTCCAGAGAGAGATTTAAAGAAAGGATAAGGAAGCTCCCTACATTCTGATGTGCAACAAAAATCAAGACATATTTTCAGATGAAAAAAAGCAAAATGCAGAACATCGTTTGGGTAAGAATAGGGGTGGGGAACCATACATGTAACTAGTTGACTGTGCATAGATGACCACTGGAAAGACGTTCGAGAAGCTGGTAATGTTTGCCGCTAAAGAGAGGAACTGGGCGAACAAGCACCAGCGCAAAATGCAACTTTTCAAAAGCTGTGGGTCAACCGAGCCCTTCTTACTTATTTAGTACCGCCTTATTTAGTACCGCCAGGCACTGTGACACACAGGGATGCTTTGTGCCCTTATGAAGCCAGAGTATTAGAAAGAGAAAGCCAGCAGATATGATATATTAGGAAACCATCATGGGCTAAATTACTTGGCCTTAATTGTAAATGAAACTGACATGCAGGGGAGCTAGAAACAGAAAAACTTGGGGAACAGAGATGAGCTGTGATGGAAAAGTCAACACTCCAAGCCGAGGCAATAGCACAAAACTGTGGGGCCAGCCTGTCTGGGCCAGGAACTTGGTAATAACTACTAACTCTGAAAATAGTGAGAGTTAATGATGTCTTTTTTCCTTCCATCCTTCCTCCTTCCTTCTGTCTTTTTCTGCTCCTGCTGCTTTCTCTTCCTCCTCTTCTTCTTCCTCCTCCATCTCCGTTCTCTTCTTTTCCTTCCCACGGTTGGGGTTCTTACCGTTCATATTTTATGACAGTGGGTTTTCAAGCACTTTTGTGATAGACAAGGAAAATCCAACCACCAGTGACCTGACCAGTGCTTTCCTGGGTGTAGAATGAGGTCATTATTTTTCCTGTTTGGGGGTAAGTACATATTAATCCAATGATCATGAGGTCCTTCTCATGCACCTAAAGCATTGGATATGGCCCAACTTTTATGTGTGTGTGTGTGTGTGTGTGTGTCAAACAAGTTGATTAAGAAGCAAATATTAGGAAGTGTTCATATTTAATAATATCAAAATTGCATCCACAGCAATAGAAACACAATAGTAGCTTCTCTCCCACATTTGCTCTCTCTCTCTCTCCCTCTGATAAGATATTGTGAATAAGACATTTAATTAAAATGCATGTATTTTGTATGTGCAACAGTGAAAGCAACAAAGTTAAAGACCTTCAGTGTCACTGGCCCTGATTCAGCAGGTTAGAGGACAAAACCTCTGGGTTTTAGTTGCTTTTTTTCTGTTATAAGATTTCTTCCATCTTCCCACATCAGTTATGAACTGAAAATTCCTAATAACTGTCCAAGTCTGCAGCCGAGACACACACACACACACACACACACACACACACACACACACACACACACACACACACACACACACACACAGCTTGCTTCCTACTCTGGAAGTCTTCCTTGTGCCCTTGGCTGGAAAAAAATGCAGGAATCAAAGCATTTCCTTAAACCGTGGAAGCCAAGATAAATCTACTTATTCTGAGAAACAATAGAAATGAAATTTCCACTGGGATCAAACTCCATCGAGCTGATTAGCATTTCTTTCATGCTAAGTATTTGGCTTAGATGTCAGGCTAGGGGTCAGTAGAGGTGAGTCCATTAGCCATTATATTAAACATGCACATGCATCAATGAGTAATTAATTTGTGTTTTACTTCTTCAAATGCCCTTTCTCACTTTTCATGATCAGTATTAAATATCCTATCTCCGGCAATAATTTTTGTTCGATTCCTCCCTTTTTCCAGTTTGACAGTAAGAGGCTTATTCTAGAACAGTTTATAAGCCAGACCACCCACCAACTGCCCACTGGTAATATTTTGTTGTATTTTATGTTGTGTTTTTTATCCACCTTCACTAGAATTTATACTCTGTTCACGGAAAGACTCAAGTTTCTTGTTGTTGTTTCTATTCAACATGTAACCTAAGTGGACAGGAATAGGAATCAAAGAAAATACCAGAAGGTGTAATATGGTCTTGGGGAGAGGGGAGAGAAGCCGAACGTTGTTCACGCATCCTGCACCAGGCAATTAAACCTTTATCTTCTTTCCAATAAAGCTGATGCTTAACACGGAATCCAGTGTTATTTATCTTGGCTTACTGTTATGAGAAGCAGACATAACCACAGGTTCTTGTGAGTTCCAGAGTTCTATCACATTCCCCACACACATGTTTTTTCATCTTGAGTGTCTGTTCTCTGCTCTTCCCCTGGCCATTTAGTGTTCAAGGGTTAACTCTTTTGTTATTCTTGTTTATGTCTCTGTGTCTCTTGCTTTCCTTTTTAAATTTCTCCTTAAAACTTCATAAAGTTTTCTTTTTTTCTAGCAGTCTACTCTGTTAAGCAGGGCGGTATGGGCATGCTTCCTGAGACTTCTAGGAAGAGCAGCATCCTCCTGGACCCTGTGTGGTGCTATAGACTGAATGCTTGTGTTTTCCAAAATCCATACGTTAACTCCTAATGCTCAATGCGATGGTAACTGGAGGTGGAATCTGCGGAGGTGATTAGGTCAGGAGGGCAGAGCTCTGGTGAATGGGATCCCCAGAAAAGAGATCCCCA
The DNA here is from genome assembly GCF_016906955.1 of Phacochoerus africanus. NCBI lineage: Eukaryota > Metazoa > Chordata > Mammalia > Artiodactyla > Suidae > Phacochoerus > Phacochoerus africanus. Next base: position 12,202,349 of record NC_062545.1, on the reverse strand, counting down.
GAAAGTTACCTCACCCTTCCCACTATGTGAAGACAGTCCTTACCAGGCACCAAGCCTCCTGGACACTTGACCTTGGACATGCCAGCCTCCCAAACTGTGAAAAATAAAGTTCTGTTGTGTCTCAGCCACCCTGCTACATCTTAGGATAGCAGCAGCCTGCACAGACTAAGAAATGCGGCCTTCTGAAATCAAAGTGGAATGAGCCCCATCAAGAAAGAGACAGAGTCAGAGTTTCCATTGTGGCTCAGCGGTAATCAACCCGACTAGCATCTGTGAGGACGCAGGTTCCAGCCCTGGCCTCGATCAGTGGGTTAAGGGTCCAGCGTTGCCGTGAGCTGTGGTTTAGATCTCAGACTCGGCCCGGATCCTGCGTTTCTATGGCTATAGTGTAGGCTGGCAGCTGCTGCTCTGATTTGACCCCTGGCCTGGGAACCTCCATACGCCACGGGTGCAGCCCTAAGAAGACAGGAAAAGAAGAGAGAGAGAAAAGAGAGAAAATTACAAGACTTATCATTGATGAGGAAGGCACATTGAAGAGGACACCTTCGATCTGCAGTCACAATTAACCTCCTGGAACCTACGGCCCTGAGGCTCACACACCCACCAGCCTGTCCACTGCAGAAACAGCACCCGCCCCAGGACGTGCTCCATAGGATGAGAGAGAAAGCCAGCAGCTTCAGGACACACCACTCTGAGAGAGACAGGGAATCAAGCCACGGGGGTTCTCTTGACTGTCATCAAGCAGGTCCGTTTCGCCAAGTGGAGGGAGATGACGGAAGAGCAGGGGTTCTCCTCCTCTTGCTCCCACTGAGGAACATTCTCTTTTACGGAACATGAAGATTCAGAAATACAGTCCCTTCAACTCTGTGTGCCTGGTTGACCGAATGATCCTTAAAGGCTCCGTAAATCAAGATAACGTAATTCGAAAGAAAGAAATTTGGTCTTCCTTTTCTTTTTCTGTCTTTTGCTACAGGATTTTCTTTTCTTTTTTCTTTTTTTTTTTTTGGCCACCTGCCCCCGCCCCCACCCCCGCCACAGGGTGTGTAAATAATTTCCTGGGGCAGGGATCAAACCTGAGCCCCTGCCGTGAGAATGCCAGCGCCTTAACCCACTGCACCACAAGGGAAATCCTCACTACAGGGTGTCTTATAGCAAGTTTATACGTAAGTAAACAAGCAAACAAATAATTTCAGTGAGATAAAAAAGAATCTTTAAAGAACGGTATGGAATCTGATATGTAGGGGACATCTTTGATCACACCCAGGGTTGAAAGCCACTGAGATTATCCGCGTTATTGCAAAGCCAAAGCAAAGAGTACCTGACTTACTAGTAACAGATCCCCTTTGTGCCTGAAGTTCCAGGCTCATCTTAATCTCATTGTCACAACCTGATATGATGAGTCACTTGGAGTTTCTATGTCAAGTGCAGTTGGCAGTAGATTAAATGCTGAAGCTGAGAGTCCCACCAAGCCTGTTTTTGTAACCTGTGAAACACATTCAAACAATTCGGGACCCATTTCCGGAAAGGATATTTTCAACTTTCCAGCTCCGCTGCTAATTTAAAACTTGGACCCAGCCTTCAACTAGAGAGCCTGAGGATCCTGAAAAGGAAACAAATTTTCTCTTCAAGTAAGAAACTTGAGGATGGGCTGGGAAGGGACACGTTTACAAGATGATGACTTGCTTCCCCTTCTGAGATTTCTCAAAAGGATTCCACGCGCATTTATCGACTTCCTTTGTAAGTTAACTTCATTTCTCCGAAGGATCGCACACAGGGAGGAAAGTCTAGAGAGTATGAGAGCTTGATGGATTTTTTTGGGGGGGAATGAACACACCCATGGAAGCAGCCCCAAATCCAAATACAGAGCATCACCAGCACTGCCAGAATTTCCCATTGCCCCCTCCTCTTCATTCCCACCACCCAAGCGACTGCTATTCTGGTTTCTAACGCCGTGCACTAGTTTTGCCTAATTTTGAGCTTTGTATAAATGCAATCCAACAGTAAGTGCCCTGTGTATCTGGAGGTTTTGCTCGTGTTCCATCTGGGAGATTAATCCCTATGGTAACAGTAGTAGTTCCCTCATTCTCACTGCTGTCTAGTATTCCATTGTATGAATACACCATTTTTTATTCATTCTGCTGTGCTCAGCATTTGGATCTTTTCCAGTCTGGAACCATAATGATAGTGCTACTGTGTAATTTCTAGACTATGTCCCTTGATGAGTATCGCTACACATTTATGTTGGGTTTATTCCAAGGAGTCAGTCAGCGATCGCTAATCTTGTGCTAACTTGTTACGGCAGCGATAGGAAGTTCACATAACTTTTTTCCATGTTTACTGGCCCCATGGACACCCTTTTTTTGTGTGAAGTGACTGCCTGGTTAAGACTTTTGCCCACTTTTAAGGTTACATTGTGTCTGTTTGTTTTGACTTGTGGGAATTCCTTATATATTCTGCATTCTAGGCCTTTGTAGATCATGATATTTCTCATGCTTTCTCCACTCCATGACTTCTTTCACTCAGTGTTGTCTTTTGGGATAACAAAGTTCCCAATTTTGATCCCGTCTCATGTACCTCTCTTTTCCTCTACAGTTACTGCTTTGGGAGAACTCGTAAGAACACCTTGCCTACAAGGTCATAATGTCATTTTCTGACTTATTTTCTGCAAGCTCTATTATTTTGACCCATCTGGAATTGATATTTGATATCATATAGAGTCAGTATCAAGATCTACTTTTTTCATTTAGATAACCAATGATCCAGCTTTTTTTTTTTTTGTCTTTTTGCACATGAAGGTTCCCAGGCTAGGGGTCTAATCGGAGCTGTAGCTGCCGGCCTACGCCACACCCACAGCAATGCGGGATCTGAGCCGCGTCTGTGACCTAGACCACAGGTCACAGCAACACCGGATCCTTACTCCATGGAGCGAGGCCAGGGATCGAACCCACAACCTCATGGTTCCTAGTCGGATTCGTTAACCACTGCGCCACGACGGGAACTCCAAGCTTTATTAAAAATTCCAGGAGTTCCCGTCGTTGCGCAGTGGTTAATGAACCCGACTAGGAACCATGAGGTTGCGGGTTCGGTCCCTGCCCTTGCTCAGTGGGTTAACGATCCGGCGTTGCCGTGAGCTGTGGTGTAGGTTGCAGACGCAGCTCGGATCCCGCGTTGCTGTGGCTCTGGCGTAGGCCGGTGACTACAGCTCCAATTCTACCCCTATCCTGGGAAACTCCATGTGCCACTGGAGCGGCCCAAAGAAATAGCAAAAAGACAAAAAAAGAAAAAATTCCATCTTTTCCTCATCATATAGTAATGACATCTTCGTCATCTATGTGTGGATCTATTTCTGGACTTTTTTTCCCTGTTCTAATGTTCCACTTATTCATCTTTGCACCTGTTCAGAAAAGAGTTAACAAAGCAAACCAGAGAAGCCTCTCCTTCGATAGGTCTGCATATAAAGTTGGTCCTCAGCTGGAGTGTGGGAGCTCAGATTTGGGGAGCGTTCCAATCCCTCCCGGAACTAATAAAAGTGTCTCACCATAGAAAACAGACTTGTGGTTGCCAAGGGGGACAGGGAGGGAGTGGGACAGACTGGGAGTTTGGGGCTGGTAGGTGAAAACTGCTACATTTAGAAAGAATAGACAACAGCACAGGGAACTGTATCCAGTCTCCTGGGATAGACCACGATGGAAAAGAACATTTACAGAAAAAGAACAGAGGAGTTCCCGTCATGGCTCAGTAGTTAATGAACCCAACTAGTATCTGTGAGGACGCAGGTCCGATCCCTGGCCTTGCTCAGTGGGTTAAGGATCCAGCATTACTGTGAGCTGTGGAGTAGGTGGCAGACACAGCTCAGATCTGGTGTTGCTGTGGCTGTGGATCTGGCGTAGGCCAGTGGCTACAGCTCCGATTAGACCCCTAGCCTGGGAACCTCCATATGCCGTGGGAGCGGCCCTAGAAAAGCTAAAAAAACTAACTAACTGAATTAATTAATTAATTTAAAAAATTCATACGCTGAAGTCCCAACTGACTGTATTTGGAGATAGGGCCTTTAAAGAGATAATTAAGTTAAAATGAAGTCCTTGGGGTGGACCCTAATCCAGTATGACTGCTTATAAGAAGAGCTTAGGACACACATATGGGGGAAGATCATGCGATGACAGGGAGAAGAGGGCTGTCTCCAAGCCAAGAAGGGAAACCAACCCTGCCAACACCTTGATCTTAGACTTCTAACCTCCGTAACAGTCACCCATGTAAGCAAATGTGACTTACACTGAATTGTAATACAAGGCTTCTAAATGAATTTCTTGAGTTGGTGAAACCATCATCACAGTCTAGTTTTAGAGCATTTTCATCACCCCAACAAGTTGCCCAGTGCCTATTTGCAGTCAGTCTCCACTCCCACACTCAGCCTCTGGTAACCACTAATCACCAAATCTATAGGCTTCCTCCCCCAAACATTTCACGTAAATGGAATCATACACTATGTGGTATTTTTCAGTTTGGTGTAAGTGCACATATGCTTACAATGGGTGACTTTTATGGGATCCAAAATTATACTTTACTAAAACTGAAAAAAAAAAACCCATGGGATCATGGAGTTCCCATCATGGCTCAGTGGTTAGTGAACCTCACATCCATGAGGACGTAGGTTCGATCCCTGGCCTTGCTCAATGGGTTAAGGATCTGGCACTGCTGTGAGCTATGGTATAGGTCACAGAGGCGGCTCGGATCCCGCATTGCTGAGGCTGGTGGCTACAGCTCCGATTGGACCCTTAGCCTGGGAACATCCATATGCCATGGATGCGGCCCTAAAAAGACCAAAAAAAAAAAAAGTGGATCAGAGGTAGGAAACACATAGGTAAAACAAGTTTGGCAATATATTAGTAATTTTTGAAGCTAGATGATGGGTAATGGGGTTTCATTATGGTATTCCTTCTACTTTTATGTACGTTAGCAATTTTTCTCAGTAAAAACTTTTAAAAAGATAATGAGAGATTAAATTAAATGTTACTTAAAAGTGCTTTATAAAGATATGCTCTACTAAGTATTCAACTCAATTGTTATACCTACATTTACTTTTCAAGCCTTTCCACAAAAGAGGCAATGCTGAACAGAAAATTGGCTAAAGGAGATGCAAATGATTGACATGTTAGCTAGATCTGTATTTACATGTTGCATCCAACAACTTTAGTTGGCTTAATACAACTCAAAAACCATGCTGTCAAGAAATCATAAAGCTTAAAGGGCCTTAGAGAGGTCACAAGATGACCTCTGCTTCTGAAAGGGTCTCACACAAGAAAGCTATCTTTCTCTTTTCAAATATTTAGAAATGCACATAGACAAGTTACTCAAAATCCCTTTGGCATTTTAGGTCAACACAATCCCACTACATTAATGAATACCTTTCTTTAACCTACTGAGAGCCAAGTCAAACAAAAAATATTAGGAAGCCAGAAGTAAGTTATGCATCTATTCTATGTCTGTCTTTCCATAAAGAGAAGAGGCTAATGAAGGAAAATTCCTGAGGAATTAAACACACGTATTATTGGAGAATTTTTAAGAGGCTTCGTTCTCACCATCCTACACTGTTGGTGGGAATGTAAATTGGTATGACCACTATGGAAAACAGTATGGAGGTCCCTAAATATAGAGCTACCAACGACACAGCAATCCCACTCTTGGGCATATATCTGGACAAAACTTTCTTTGAAAAAGATACACGCAACCCTATGTTCATTACAGCATTATTCACAATAGCCAAGACATGGAAACAACCTCAATATCCATTGACAGATGACGGGATTAAGAAGATGTGGTGTATATACACAATGGAATATTACTTGACCACAAAAAAGAACAAAATAATGCCATTTGCAGCCATAGATGGAACTAGAGACTTTCACACTAAGGACGTAAGTCAAAAAGAGAAAGACAAAAATAAATAAATTAATTAATTAATTAAAATAAAAATAAAAAAGAGAAAGACAAATACCATATGATATCACCTAAATCTGGAATCTAATAGCTGGCAAAACGAACCTATCTGCAGAAAAGAAACAAACTCATGGACTTGTGATTTTCAAGGGGGAGGGAGTGCGATGGACAGGGGGTCTGGGGTTAATAGATGCAAACTTTGCATTTGGAGTGGATAAGCAATGAGATCTTGCAGTATAGCACTAAGAACTATATCTGGTCACTATGATGGCACATGAGGAAGGATAACACGAGAGAAAGAATATATATATGTGTGTGACTGGGTCACTTTGCTGTGCAGTAGAAACTGACAGAACACTGTAAACCAACTATAATGGAAAAAATAAAAATCATTAAAAAATAAAAAAGAGACTTCATTCTTAAGATACTATGATCCTCGACTGAGGACATTTGGCTCATGGGACAAATGAACCTGAACCAGTGGTTGATAAATGGAGAGAGGGATTTATTTATCTAGAGGGTTTGCCCTGCAATAGTTGGCAGTAAGATAGTACCATCTGTTGGAAAGAAGAAATGTCAATCACCAGTGAAGCATTTTTGATGTGTCAAATAAACGTTTGTTTTTCCAAAGTGCTTGACTAAAAAAAAAAAATTATTAGGATTAGAAACCACACACTCAGTGGAACAAATACCAAGCTGTGTTGAGATGATCACATCGCCCATGGAAACAGTTTATTTGTATAGGCTGAGCTGTTGAAACACACACAAAAATCTAAATTATTTTATTACAGATATAATATATAACATATGCGGTTTATATATAACATACAAAAATCTTTATTAATGTTTGTAGCCTTGTGGAAACCTTTGAAATGTCACCACCTTTACTTCTTTCCACTTCTTTAAACTCTGAGACAGCTACATTTGTCATGCAGAATCTGTTCTTCTGAATTCCTGGAAGTTTCTGATCTTGATAATTACATATTATACCCGACAAACCACTGCCAAATTTGAAAGGACTATCAATACATTTTGTACAATATATTAAAACCCTCTGTCCAAAACAAATACACTAAAACATAAACAAATAGACATTTCCATTACAATATCAATCTTGGGGAAAAGGACATGTTTATTTTGTATATTGAACAAAATTCCTGGCTTATTAGAATGAATAAACATCTAAACACCAGAGTACCTGGTGATCCCACTTGGGTTCAGCAAGTATAAGTAGGGGAGGAAATGCATTATCACTATTCAAAATGACCTGGAGGAGTTCCCATCGTGGCGCAGTGGTTAACGAATCCGACTAGGAACCATGAGGTTGCGGGTTCGGTCCCTGCCCTTCCTCAGTGGGTTAACGATCCGGCGTTGCCGTGAGCTGTGGTGTAGGTTGCAGACGCGGCTCGGATCCTGTGTTGCTGTGGCTCTGGTGTAGGCCAGCGGCTTCAGCTCCGATTCGACCCCTAGCCTGGGAACCTCCGTATGCCGCAGGAGCGGCCCAAGAAATACCAAAAAAAAAAAAAAAAATGACCTGGAAGTCAATCTTTTAGATCCAGATTCTATCTTCAATCTTTCCAGGTTCCTAAAAACTCAATGCTTCTAAAACCATTTTCTGTGCAAAACATAGATAAAACATGGACAGTTGGCACCATAAACACAAAGCTCTCCAGTCCTTTCCTGGAAAATAGCAGCTATTATGCAAAAAATATTTTTTTAATCTGTCTAGCACATAATAATTCCTATCCTTCAAATTTATGAGCCCTAAATGTATCATTAATTTTGATATAAAATGTTATGGAAGAGTCAAAGTACGTTTAGTACAAGAAAATTCAAGGAGAAATTCCGTGGCAAAACAGGTTAAGGATTCTGGCATTGTCACTGCTTGGGTTGCTATGGTGGCTCAGGTTCCATCCCTGGCCCCCCTGTAACTTCCACATGCTGGGAGCACAGGCTAAAAAAAAAAAAAAAAAAAAATGTCCAGCATCCTTTGTATTATAGAAACATACCATATGAAGTCTTGTAGATGCTACACAGAGTTTCTGGATCCAAGTGACTCACCATCATCTGATTGTTTGCAGTTGTGAACTTTCAGATGCTTGTTGATCCTTCTGTGTAATTATCCATTTGATTCAGCTTAGAAAGGACCCACTTGAAAGGGTCAGGGAAGAGTTCAAGGGGTGTAACTTACCACAATCTAAAAATGGTGTCCCAGAGTTCCCTCCCCAGGGGCTCAGTGGTTAACAAGCCCAACTAGGAACCATGAGGACGCTGGTTTGATCCCTGGCCTTGCTCAGTGGGCTAAGGATCCAGTGTTGCCGTGAGCTGAGGTGTAGGTCGCAGACGTGGCTCAGATCCTGAGTTGCTGTGGCTGTGGTGTAGGCCATCGGCTACAGCTTCAATTGGACCCCTAGCCTGGGAACCTCCATATGCCACGGGTGCAGCCCTAAAAAGACAAAAGACAAAAAAATTTTTTAAAAAATGACCCTGCCGAGAAGGCAGGAGAATAAACCCAGAAAACCTCAGTCTCAATCACTTTATATTGTTTTCTCCAATTAAAGGCTAAAATTGCATCTCTAAAATAATGGGTGTTGGGAATAAAAACATTTATGTGGAATGGCATGTAGCCTAATTTGCAGAATGTAATAAATAAGACTAAGAAATAAAATTGCGTTGTGGCGCAATGAAAACGAATCCAACTAGGAACCATGAGGTTGCAGGTACGATCCCTGGCCTTGCTCAGTGGGTTAAGGATCTGGTGTTGCCATGAGCTGTGGTGTAAGTCGCAGACGCGGCTCAGATCCCATGTTGCTGTGGCTGTGGTGCAGGCTGGTGGCTACAACTCCAATTAGACCCCTAGCCTGGGAACCTCCATATGCTGCAGGTGTAGCCCTAAAAAGACCAAAAAAGAAAAGAAAAAAAAAGAAATAAAATTGTAGCTTTCTGGACTCATGTAATGTAAGAGAAGCAAATGCATTAAAATTAAAATATCATTTCATGGAAAAAAATATATATATAAAACAATGGAGTCCTGGGCTAGGAGGTCTTGTGACGATAGGAAAGAAGCAGCAGTGAGGTAGAGTGTCTGATCCTTGTAAGACAATCCTAACTCGGATGAGAGAGGTCTGCCATCTGGACCACTAAGCATCCTTCTCCTGTGGCTTGACAAACACGGTTACTAAGTAGGAACTGAGCCTTAATCTGGCCTGAAAATCCACTTCAACGAGTGCTAAAAAAACACAGTCTCCAAAGAGGACAGATAAGACAGTTCTTTGCAGGGTAGGAAAAAAATATCAGACTGCCTATTTCTGGTTTAAACTTCTATTTTTGTCAATATTTTTTCAGTATATGCAATACAGAGTAGTAATTTATAATTAAATAAGTATTTCTATGAGAGGAGGTGAAAGTGAATGTTGCCTATTTGACCAATTGAAGTGAGAAATCCAAAACGTTTGAAGTCTGCTATTTTAAGGTGCCATAACTGATAATTTGGAATTTTAATAGAAGATAATATCTAATTGCCAGGAGTTCCCGTCATGGCACATCAAAAACGAATCCGATTAGGAACCATGAGTTGCGCTTCAATCCCTGGCCTCACTCAGTGGCTTGAGGATCTGGTGTTGCTGTGAGCTGTGGTATAAGTTGCAGACTTGGCTTGGATCTGGCGTGGCTGTGGCTGTGGCTGTGGCGTAGGCCGGCAGCTGTAGCTCCCTCAGCATATGGAGGTTCCCTAGCCTGGGAACCTCCATATGCTGAGGGTGTGGCCCTAAAAAGACAAAAGACAAAAAAAAAAAATCTAATTGCCATCATGACTCCAGAAATCTCTCTCCCTCTTTTTTTTTTTTGTCTTTTTTTGTCTTATCTAGGGCCACACCCACAGCATATGGAAGTTCCCAGGCTAGGGGTCGAATCAGAGCTGTAACCACCAGCCTACGCCAGAGCCACAGCAACTCGGGATCCGAGCCGCGTCTGCAACCTACACCACAGCTCAGGGCAACACCGGCTCCCCAACCCACTGAGTGAGGCCGGGGATCGAAGCCACAACCTCATGGCTCCTAGTCAGATATGTTAACCACTGAGCCACGACAGGAACTCCTAGAAATCTCTTTAATACTACCACATCTTCCACTCAAAAAAACAAACAAAAAACTTGACCTGTTACTTTACTTCCTGATCAAAAAGCAAATCTTCCTTCCCCCTGTACTTATGATCAATGTATAATAATGACTACTTTAAAATCCTGTTTTTAGAGTTCCCTGCTGCTTCAGTAGGTTAAGGATCTGGTGTTGTCACTGCTATGGCTCTTGTTACTTCTATGGTGTGGGTTCAGTTCCTAACCCAGGACCTTCCACATGCAGCAGGCATAGCCCCCCCCCTCCCAAAAAAAAAGAAAAAAAATCCTGGGAGTTCCTGTTGTGGCTCCGACATTGTCTCTGTGAGGATATGTTCAGTCCCTGGCCTCGTTCAGCGGGTTAAGGATCTGGCATTGCTGCAAACTGCAGTGTAAATCACAGACGCAGCTTAGACCCAGTGTTGCCGTGGAGGTGGCGAAAGCTTCAGTTGCAGCTCTGATACTACCCCTAGACTGGGAGCTTCCATATGCCACAGGTGCACCTCTAAAAAGGGAAAATAAATAAATTCTGTTTTTCTCTCAACTTTGACCTCATTTTCCGACTATAGCTATGAACCAGCATCTTGGCATAGTCCATTTTCTAGATAATCATGTCATCCACATCACTAGGAAAAAAGGAATCGATTTACAGGGTCTCATGTATTTAATTATGGAGTGTGAGGGCCAGTGGAGCTATTAACCAGTATTTCCAGTTCTCTGCCTTCTGGCACAGGCAGCGCTCGATTCCCAGTTCCCGTTAGGGGTGGGGCCATATGACTGATCTGGCCGGTGAACTGTGAGCAATGTCACTTCTGTTCTAGGGCATTTGATGGTCCGTGTGAGACCTTCCTGGCTCTCTCGTTTCTCTCTCTCTCTCATGGGGACCTTCTCCATCAGCCTGAATAGTTGAATGACCCCAATGAGCAAAGCACCTCTGCAAACCCGCTAAAATCTGTAGCGTGAGCGAGAACGAAACCTTTGTTGTTTCCAGCCCCAGAGATGTGGGGGTTGACTGTGACCAGGACATGATCTGGTCTGTCCCCAGGACAACTTGAAAGATACCTAAAATTCCACCCAAAGCCCAGTAAGTCCTAACTCAAAGTTTAGGTAAGCTAACGTATATTGCCGGAGATCCAGCCTTCATATTAAAACGCCTGGAAGTTCTCTATTAACACATCCCCAAAAGGACACGGTGGCCCCACCTCTTCCTGTAGTTTTGAGGGGGAATCTCTCCCTTTGAAATGTCAAAGAGGAGTTCCCGTCGTGGCGCAGTGGTTAACGAATCCGACTAGGAACCATGAGGTTGCGGGTTCGGTCCCTGCCCTTGCTCAGTGGGTTGACGATCCGGCGTTGCCGTGAGCTGTGGTGTAGGTTGCAGACGCGGCTCAGATCCCGAGTTGCTGTGGCTCTGGCGTAGGCCGGTGGCTACGGCTCCAATTCAACCCCTAGCCTGGGAACCTCCATGTGCCGCGGGTGCGGCCCAAGAAATAGCAACAACAACAGCAACAACAACAAAAAGACAAAAGAAAAAAAAAAGAAATGTCAAAGGGCAGTCTTTGGTATCAGGTGCCAGGTTGGTTTGCTCAGAGAGCAAAAAAGCAGGAAACTCTTCTGCTTGATCCCGACTTGCAATTTTCAAGCTCGAGACCTCACCTCTCAAGATGAGAGCAGGTGGGATTTGCAAAACCGGCTATTCTTCCCATTTTCCCTTAATCTCACTTTAAGTGAGAAGAGAATTAATCTGATGTAATCAGTATCTCCCCCGCTACAAAAAAAGAAAAGAAAAATTTGTCTCTATTTCAAGGGGATTTGTGTCCAAATATATTCTCATACTGTTTTATTTTCCTCCTAAGTCACTATAGTTTTTTCACCTTCGTGGAATATGGAAGAAGAGAGCTGAGCTAGGCTGTCCCCCGAGGCTCACTCGGGCTCAGTGGGTGATAACTGAATGCAGGACCCCTGTGTTCAGGTCACAGCTCTGTCACTGACCAGCTGCGCGACCATGTAAGTCACTTAACCCCTGTCAGCCCACTTCTTCCCCTGAAAAGGCCGCTTCATAAGAGTGTCCTTGCCTCACTTTGAGGTGTGTCAGCTTTTCTGCTTTTTTTTTTTTCTTTTTTTCTTTTTAGGGTTGCACCTATGGCATATGGAGGTTCCCAGGTTTGGGGTCCAATCAGAGCTGTAGCTGCCAGCCTGCACCACAGCCACAGCAATGCAGGATCCCAGCCGGGTCTTTGAACTACACCACAGCTCGCGGCAATGCTGGATCCTTAACCCACTGGGAGAGGCCAGGTATCGAACCTGCATCCTCACGGATACTAGTCAGACTCGTTAACTGCTGAGCCACGAAGGGAACTCCCAAGGCTTTTCAGTTTTTAAAGAGGCATTATATCTGAGAACAATTAGGTAGTTGAGTTTCATTATTGGAAGGATCATCAGTGGTTATTTACTATGTATCAACACAGATTTCCTGTCTTCTCATGACCTTTTTAGTTAACTTGTTTCTGACACTGCTCTATGATTTCTAATTTTTGTATTCCTCTTTTCATCTCCATTTACAGAACCTGGCATTCCCTGGTGGCCTAGAGAGTGTTTTAGGATCCAGCATTGTAACTGCTATGGCGTGGGTTCAATCCTTGGCTTGGGAACTTCTGCATCAGTAAGTAAGTAAATAGTGAACCAGATACAGGAGTTTATTACCCAAACAGGAGAGGCCAGGTTGAAGCAAAACAGTAAGCTTGTCTTCTCAACCCCAGCCTTCTCCCACTTCTTCTGGGTACCTTCCTTTTTGATTCAATTTCAGGCGTGCGAAGTCACTGAAGTTTGCTGGTTCTTCTGCTACTGCCTGGAGTCTGTACACCTCAGGACGTGGCTTCTGGATTCACCCTCCTGATAGAAGCATGATAGAAGCATGTGTGCTAATGAGGGCCTCTCCTGCCTCTGGGGTGGCCTTCTGCCTGCACCTGCCTCACTAACCAGAAAAGAAATTATGTGGTTCAGGTTTGGGAACAGCTAGAAAGGGGGAAGAGTATTTTGAGAAAGGGGAGCTGGAATCACATTCTGCAAACCTCTGTGTTCACAGCCCACAAATAGGGGACATTAGCCACTGTGAGACATGAGATGGAGACGGGCGTGTGGGCCAGAACCAGGAAACAGGCAGAGCTAAAGCTCCCCACTCAGCACCAATGGAAACGTGTAGAATAACCCCAGCAACTCTGAGCAAAGCAAAGGAAAATAGTGTTTCTTGGGTTTTTTCTGTAAGAGATGGAATATATATGTTTGGTGTCTGCCTGCCAAAGGAAACTTTTGGAATTTCCCTTGTTAGCCTGAGCTTCAGAATGTCGATGGCGTGTTTCCTTGTGGCTCAGTGGGTTAAGGATCCAGCATTGTCGTTGCTGTGGCTCCAGTCACGGCTGCAGGTTCAATCCCTGATTCCAAACTTCTGCATGCCATGGGTGCGGCCAAAAAAATGTGGAAGGAAATGAAAGGAACACCGGGAGGGGTGCGTGCGTGTGTGGCTGGCTTCTAAATGATCGCTGTTGCTGGTTAAGAGTTTCTGGTTTTATGATGTGTTGTCCTGTTGTCATTTGTTTTGTTTTGAACTACATGGAAAATGTGACATTTTCAGGGAGGAGAGCCTGGATATCAGGGAGATTCAGGGAAAAGGAATCAAAACAAGACTGGAAATTCCCCTTATGTTGAAGCATCTCAAAACTCATGACCTGGGAGGCAGCCGCAGTGGCAGAATCAAGGCAGGCTTTCCCGTGAATCATGCATTGCTTTGTGATCACAACAGCGCTTCCTGCTCCAGTCAACAGGGCATCCAGGGTGGAGTTCATGAGAAAAAAACCTGTCTTAGTGATGAAGCACCAATTTTTCAACTTGAGCCAAGCAACATGCAGTAAGAATATCGTGCCCACGATTCGCCAAAAGAGTCTTGAACAAGTTTTGAATCTGATGGCAGGTACAAAAAGGGCACAAAAGTAATTCAAGGCACATCCCCTGCCATGAAGGGGTTTTTGGAGGATCTTCTGGGAAGTGTGGATTCGGAGAACGGCGATGGCAGGATGGGGCAGAGAACCAGAATGAAAGGCGCAGGACCTGACCTGTTTTTTGTTTAGGGAAGAGGGTTTGGGCCTCGCCCACCACACACAGAAGTTCCTGGCCAGGGATCAAACCCAGATCACAGCAGCAACCCAAGCCACTGTGGTGACAACATTGGATCCTTACCTGCTGAGCCACAGGGAACTCCTGGACCTGTCTTTTCATGGCCCCTATGGAATGATCAGTCTACTCAAAGCCAGACCCTCTGAGCACACCCCTTCTGCCTGCAGGTCCTCTGGTTTGCTTTCTTAGCAGAGAAGGGCAGGACAGTTCAGCTCTCATGATGAAGAGTCAGTCTTACATGCATGCGCCTGCCTGGATGACACAACAGAACCCGGGAGGGCTCCCTGTCCAAAGTATTGGCCTCTCGCCTGTTCTCTAATTAGAGTTCTTTCTGCACAGGCAGTGTGATAAAGTAGAAAGAGCTTGGACTTCAACTTCAGGCAGACTGAGCTCAGATCTCAGCTCTTCTGCACACTGCAGACATTTAGCAAGTCACTTCTTTTGTGAACCCTTATTTCCACATCTGGTACCTGGGATAATGTAGGTAAAAATGCTGAGACAATAGGAACTGGGCACATACTATTTTCCTTCCTTTCTTTTCTGAGTCTAATTGGGTAAATACTCTGGAGCTGAGTAACATTCTAAGCTTGTATATTCTGGCAAATGGATGTCTCTCTAGGGAAATTAATTATCACCTTCAACTGTTATCCAGAATATTGGTGCTCTAACCACTCAAGGACATAATACTTTTAACAAAGATCTCTCTCTCTCTCTCTTTTTTTTTTTTTTGTCTTTTTGGGCCACACCAGCAGCACATGGATGTTCTCAGGCTAGGGGCTGAATTGGAGCTGCAGCTGCCAGCCACAGCCAAAGCCATAGCAAGGCTAGATCAGAGCCGCGTCTGTGACCTACACCACAGCTCATCGCAACACTGGATCCTTAACCCACTGATCGGGGCCAGGGATTGAACCCTCATCCTCACAGACAACATACTGAGCCCCCATACCACTGAGCCACAAAAGAAACTCCCTGTGTGGGCATGTTTTAAACAGCTATCTCGTGAATATGCTCTACGTGCGGGAACTGGAACTCTGACTCCCCTCACTGACCATAACTTCACAACTCGAGGGATGGGAGGCAGGGCTGAATAGACTCTGGAGTCAAATAAACCCCCAAATCTGGGGACTTATAAGGAGCTCATGGCACAGGCTGATGCCAATAACGTGGCTCTCTTCCAAGTGGTGAGTCAAAAACCTATATGTTCTATATGAACAAATGGTTTCAAGATGCCTCCCCCTGGTGCTTCTACAAACAAGTCTGCATTTTCTAGGAAGTGAAAGAGGCAATAGGGGGGAAGAAGAGGATGGAAGTCAGATGTTTCTGGGTAATTTTTATAAATGAAGCCTTTATTAAAGGTCTGTGCAGGGAGTTCCCTCTGTGGCTCAGCGGGTAATGAACTCAACTAAGATCCATGAGGATGCAGGTTCGATCCCTGGCCTCACTCGGTGGGTTGGGGATCCAGCATTGCCGTGAGCTGCAGTGTAGTTTGCAGATGCGGCTCGGATCCCACGTTGCTGTGACTATGATGTAGGCCAGTGGCTGTAGCTCCAATTCTTCAACCCCTAGCCTGCTTGGGACCTTCCATATGCCTAAAAAGCAAAAAAAAAAAAAAAAAAAAAGCAAAAAATTCCTGTAAAAATGGCTTTTGTCTCAGGAATAGAGTTAGATTTGGTAACTAGGGAGAAGTCAGATGAATAATAGGTGAGTGACTATATTCGTGACTCACCGTGTCAAGTCTTTTCTTTTGAACCTTGTCTATTGATGACACCTGATGGTTTGGACCCAGCAACACAGAGAATGTGAAATTCAGCTCCCACCTTCTGTACTCAAGCTTGAGTGAGTCTCTCATCCTGAGACCTCACAGAAGCCCACGCTCCACTGTGTAGTTCAGTGACCGTTAGCAATAAAGGCCGTTGTGTTGTGTTGTGTTTTGTTTTGTTTAGTGTTGCAAGACATGTTTCCTTGAAAACTCCATCTTGTCCTTCTTTACTTTATCCCATCTTCTTGTCTTACTTTATCCCATCTTCCTTCTAGGAAAAACAGTCACAGTGCTGGTAAATGACTTAAGCTTAAAAGCAAAGACCTAAAGGCATAAGTGACTTAAGCTTAAGAACTGTTATGTGCCTAGAGGTCAGAGTAAGAGCTTAACCCTTTACCACCTAAGTGGCTTTCTAAATAGTAAAAGAACTTATATAATAGTAAACAAACCCTGTATCATCCACCCATAGCCACTCCTCACTTGATCTCACAATAAAAGCAGTGTGGTTTCTTGAGGCAGGGCGCTCTGGGTCCCTGAGACCTTGAGTTCCCTGGCTCCCACCTCTACTTAAGATAAATGTCTCTGTGTCTTGTTTTATGTTAACTATTTTTCCTTAAGTTCCACAGCACCCGTTCTTCAGCCCCATCCTGCTGAGCTGGCCCCGGCAGTTTAGGGCCCCATCCACAGTCTATGGAAGTTCCCAAGCTAGGGGTCAAATCAGAGCTGCAGCTGCTGGCCTACTCCACAGCCACAGCAACACCAGATCCATACTGCATCTGCAACCTACACCACTGCTTAGGGCAATGCCAGATCCTTAACCCACTGAGCGAGGCCAGGGATCAAACCCGTGTCCTCATGGATACTAGTCGGGTTTGTGACCACTGAGCCACAATGGGAACGCCAAGGCTTTTATTTATAAAAAGAAACCGCTGAAACATGGAAGGAAACGATAGGATGACAGGATTTCCCGTCAAGTGCAGGAACGGCGCAATAGTACACAAGGTGCCTTTACAAACAGCTTTAATAAGTTTTACGTAAATGCCTGACATGACCTTTTGTGCTTTTGAGCTACTCAGTTAGAGTGACGTCAGGGATGGTGGCCACAGCTTTTACTATAAATAAGAATGCTTTCCTAGTCATGTGAATCAATGTATGAAAATCAATGCATATTTCACGTTCAAATACACTCAGAATGCTATGCACAGGCACACACACAGGGAGAAAGAGGATCTATGTCCTTATCTCATTTTTTTTTTAAATGTGACATTAAGGAAGCACAAGCAAATACATACAGCCTACGGAAGGAAACAGCAATTATGAAATGCCAGTCACCAAATTAGCTTTCATAAATCGTAAATCACACAGGAATGACCTCACCGAGGTTTGTCCCTAGTAATTACCACGTCAGACACTTTTTCCTTAAGAGCCAAGAACTTTGCAATGTTAAAGAATCATTTCATGACTTAAATTTTTACAATTCCTGGACTTCTTATGTGTATGTGTTTGAAACTTTTTCAGTTGAAATTATTTAACTTTTAGAAATAGGGGGAAATAGGAGTTCCCGTCGTGGCGCAGTGGTTGACGAGTCCGACTGGGAACCGTGGGGTTGTGGGTTCGGTCCCTGCCCTTGCTCAGTGGGTTAACGATCCGGCGTTGCCGTGAGCTGTGGTGTAGGTTGCAGACGCGGCTCGGATCCCGCGTTGCTGTGGCTCTGGCGTGGGCCGGTGGCTACAGCTCCGATTCAACCCCTAGCCTGGGAACCTCCATGTGCAGCGGGAGCTGCCCAAGAAATAGCAACAACAACAACAACAACAATAACAACAACAAAAGACAAAAAAAAAAAGAAATAGGGGGAAATAATACTCTTCTCCCCTGCATTCTCTGAGCTTTTTTTCCCTCATATTACTTGAGTCAAGGGATTGCTATCAAAGAAAGCAATTTCCTGTAACATTTTAATCTAGTGCAAAATGATTTTCCTGTCCTTTATCTGGAATATATATCGTGATAGGGCCTCAGCACCAACAGGGGACTGACTGGTGGGTAAGACATTTACAAGAGAGCCCAGATGAGAGTAATGGGAAGTGTAAGCCTTTGCCAATTTGGGTCTCACTGAAGAAGACACATCATAGTAACATGAAGAGCCTTTTAAAATCCAAGTCTGGGGCCCACCCTCTGTGGTGCCAGTTCTCTACAAAGCCTGTTAGAGGGTACACGTTTCTCTGCCACAGGGGTTATCAGAACACTGGCCAGGGTCTGAGGTTCACCTCCAACACATCGTGCAGCAGACACCATCGCAGGAGCAATGTCTGAAGGTGTAGCTCCTGGCCCCGCCCTCTTTGCTCCCCAAGTTTTCTTTTTCTTTATCTTTTTTTTCTTTTTTTGGTCTTTTTGCCATTTCTTGGGCAGCTCCCGTGGCATATGGAGGTTCCCAGGCTAGGGGTCTAATTGGCGCTGTAGCTGCCGGCCTACACCAGAGCCACAGCAACTCGGGATCCGAGCCACGTCTGCAGCCTACACCACAGCTCACGGCCACGCCAGATCGTTAACCCACTGAGCAAGGCCAGGGATCGAACCTGCAACCTCATGGTTCCTAGTCAGATTCGTTAATCACTGAGCCACAACGGGAACTCCTGCGTTTTCTTTTTCATTTCATTTTTTTTTCTAAAATTTTTATGAAAGTATACAGGTTTTTTTTGTTTGTTTTTTTACAATAAATGTTATTGGAGCAGAGTTGACTTAGTTGCATTCGTTTCAGGTGTACAGCTACATACATTCATTCCTTTTCATATTCTTTGCCCATATAGGTTATTACACAGTATTGAGTAGATTATCTTGTGCTACACAGTAGGTCCTTGTCACCTGACTATTTTATATACACTAGTGTGTCTATGTCAGTTCCAACCCCCAATTTATCCCTCTCACCCCACATTTCCCTCCCATGTTTTCTGTGTACTTATTTTTCTTAATGATTTTTAGTTGATCTTGATAAATTGTCTGCATCTTTATAAGCAGACTTGAATTCCTTTCATTATATGGATAATTTTTTTTTCTTTTTTTGTCATTTTGCTATTTCTTGGGCCGCTCCCTCGGCATATGGAGGTTCCCAGGCTAGGGGTCGAATCGGAGCTGTAGCCACCGGCCTACGCTAGAGCCACAGCAATGCGGGATCTGAGCCGCGTCTGCAACCTACACCACAGCTCACGGCAACGCCAGATCATTAACCCACTGAGCAAGGGCAGGGACCGAACCCGCAACCTTATGGTTCCTAGTCGGATTCGTTAACCACTGCACCACGACGGGAACTCCTCCCATGGATAATTTTAAGTAAATGAACAAATAATCCGGAGGCAGGGCAAGATTTCCATATGTAGATTTTATTTTATTTTATTTATTTATTTATTTTTGTCTTTTGTCCTTTTAGGGATGCACCAGAGGCATATGGAGGTTCCCAGGCTAGGGGTCTAATTGGAGCTGTTGCTACCGGCCAGAGCCACAGAAACACCAGATCCGAGCCACGTCTTTGACCTACACCACAGCTCAGGGCAACGCCAGATCCTTAATGCACTGAGCGAGGCCAGGGATCAAACCCGAAACCTCATTGTTACTGTTGGATTCATTTCCGCTGTGCCACGATGGGAACTCCATTAATACATAGGTTTTATTTTATTTTTTGGCTGCTCCCACAGCATATGGAAGTTCCCTGGCCAGGGATGGAACAGAGCCACAGCTGTAACTAGAGCCACAGTAGTGACAACGCTGGATTCTTAACCTGATGAGCCACCAGGGAGCTCCCAGACTTCATATTTCCTATTACAATTTTGTCCTTTCCATGACTTTTTCCTCACTTCAGAAGTCTGGGGCTGTGGTGTTTGCTGCTTATACCATCAACCTGATTCTGGAGAAAGCACCTCACTCTCACCACCTGCATGCAGGATAAACTGAAATCAACGTACTACCACTCCCGCGTATCTGTTTTTTCTCTAGCTGCAAAGGAAGATTTAGTATCTCAAATGGATTTTAGATATCAAGGAGATGGAAGAAGGTGGAGGTAGTACCCAGGGACAGAAAGGTGTCATCTCAATACCGCAAAAATGACACCACCCAGCCAAATAAACTCGATCACTCCACTACCCCTCGGTCAGCCCGAAACATAAGTGAAAAGAACACAAAACTTCAAGTAATAACTGTTCTTGTGGATTTCTGGACTTCTGAAATATTTAGTAGGAAATAGGTAGTAATTTTGTTCTAACTAGTAAAAAAAAAAAAAAATTGGTCTAAAAAATCTTGTAGAAAGGCTCTTTGCACAGCATTTAACAGTGACATTGGTGTGATAATGCCTTTCAGCTCCCCAGTGAGCCCACATCTTCTTTGTTGGGGGCTCAAATACTGGGGGCAGTCCTCTCCCCGCCCCCCCACTTTTTTTGGCCCTCATGCGGCATATGGAGTTCCCAGGCCAAGGATCAGATCTGAGCCGCAGTTGTGACCTACGCCACAGTTTCAGCAACCCTGGATCCTTAACCCACTGTGCCAGGCTGGGCATGGAACCTGCATGCATCCTGGTGCTACAGAAATGCAGCCACAGCAGTGTCTCCAGGGCAATCCTCTTTTGAGTTCCTTTTTACTCTATTGAGCATGTGAGACCAGGTGTTCAATGGCCATGCTCAGAAACACCTTGACTCACCACCCAGACGTCCAGACACTGCCCTGGGACCCTATCCGTGTCTATTACACAACAACACAACTCCTGCTTCTGAGCGTCTGTCCTGATAACGGTCTTCAAACTCTCATCTTAGAACTTCCTTCCATGGGTCATTGAAGGAGCAGCCTGGGTATGAACTGTTGGCGAAGATCCCAAGGGACTCTGTCCTGGACGCTGCATGAGTGAGACCCTGGAGACCTGGTGCCCGGTATTCCTCAGGGTGCTGGGGTTCAGAAAAATTTCGATATAAAGGACACTTTCGGAGTTCCCATCGTGGCGCAGTGGTAACAAAGCTGACTAGTATCGGTGAGGATACAGATTCGATCCCTGGCCTCATTCAGTGAGTTAGGGGTCCAGCGTTGCCATGAGCTGTGGCGTGGGTTGCAGATGTGGCTTGGATCCCGAGTTGCTATGGCTGTGGCGTAGGCCAGCAGGTACAATCCCAATTCGACCCCCAGCCTGGGAACCTCCATATGCTGTGGGTGTGGCCCTACGAAGACAAAAAAAGAAAGGACACTTTCCTCTCACACCCTCACACGCCCATCTCCATCTGACTGTGTAGAGAGTAAGCCAGGTTAAAGTAAAAATTAGGAGCAGTCTTTTTTTTTTTTCTTTTTTTTTTTTTTCGGCTGCATCCACAGCATATGGAAGTTCCAGGGCCAGGAATTGAACCTGCACCACAGCAGCAACCAGAGCTACAGCAGTGACAACCCCACATCCTAACCCGCTTCACCACCAGGGAACTCCTAGGAGCAGTCTTGAAGCCAATAGCGAACACTTTGACCTCACCTCTTTAGTTTCAGCTAAATGGGGGGGAAATGGGAGATGCATGTGGCCTTAGCTTTCTTGTGTTTCTTTTTGTTCGTAGACCAGCTGGCTTCATTACACATCCCCACAGCTCCTTCTGTACACCCCCAAACTTCCGTCTTTTTATAAGCCACCCTTTATTGAGAAATTTCTGTCCATTACTATCTAGAGCATTATTTCATTTAATCTTTTCGGTGGATCGTGAGGCAGTTACTAGTGTTACTGCCACATGTCAGATAAAAAGGTTAACTAGCTTGCTCTGTTCCGTCCTGCCAATAAGAGACAGAGATGGTCTATCTGACTCCTCAGCCCATTCTCTCCCCCTAAGCTATGCCGCCGCCCCCTGACCGCTCCACTTGACTGTAATTACAGTCTTTCAACTGTCCCACAACACACAGTGGTGGAGAGAAGTTATATGAAATCCAGTGACTGAGAATCTTGAAGAGATGGAATGGAATTCAATGAAGATATTGAATGGAAAAAGGATTCCAGACTCAGAAACTAAAACTAAAACCAGAAAACTAAAAAGATGGAGACGGGAGGGGGTATACTTTAGGAAAGAAGGAGGAAAGAACAGAAAAACAGAACTACCCCTCACATCTGTACACATTGAACTGCTTGGTTGTGGGAGGGGACCATTCCCATTATATTTCATGTGAAAGATGTCTTCCAGGGTTGTTCAGTGCACAACCTGGGCAGCAGGATGAGGTGTCCCTGTGAATGATACTGTATGTGCTCCAGAATTGGTAGTACTTAGGAAAAAAGGACCCAGGGTTCTTGTTTAAAAGAAAAGGATGGCTTTCACGAGATAGTGTAATATATGAATGGTTTCATTTGTGTCACTCAGGCTTCTGACCTATGACCTAATGTTAATAATTGTATAGACATCGGAGTTCCCGTTGTGGCGCAGTGGTTAACGAATCCGACTAGGAACCATGAGGTTGCGGGTTCAGTCCCTGCCCTTGCTCAGTGGGTTGACGATCCGGCGTTGCCGTGAGCTGTGGTGTAGGTTGCAGACGCGGCTCAGATCCCGCATTGCTGTGGCTCTAGCGTAGGCCGGTGGCTACAGCTCCGATTCGACCCCTAGCCTGGGAACCTCCATATGCCGCGGGTGCGGCCCAAGAAATAGCAACAACAACAACAACAACAAAAGACAAAATAATAATAATAATAATTGTATAGACATTTTATATATATATATATACATAAAACATATATAAATTGGATACTTGAATACAATGAAATTGTTGTATTATGATTTAAACTTTTCTCTCTCTCTCTTTTTTTTTCTTTTTTTTGTCTTTTGTCCCTCTTAGGGCTGCACCCATGACATATGGAGGTTCCCAGGCTAGGGGTCTAATCGGAGATGTAGCCACCGGCCTGTGCCAGAGCCACAGCAACACCAGATCCAAGCTGCTTCTGCGACCTACACCACAGCTCACGGCAACACCGGATCCTTAACCCACTGAGCGAGGCCAGGGATTGAACCCATAACCTCATGGTTCCTAGTTGGATTCATTTCCGCTGAGCCACGATGGGAATTCCTCTTTTTTTTTCTGATTCTTTTTTTTTTAATAGGGCCTCAGGTGCGTCATATGGAAGTTCCCATGCTAGGGATCAAATTGAAGCTGTAGCTGCCAGCCTACACCACAGCCACAGCAACACAGGATCCTAACCGAGTCTGTGACCTACACCACAGTTCGTGGCAACACCAGATCCTTAACCCACTGAGTGAGGTCAGGGATGGAACCCACATCTTCATGGATACTAGTCAGGTTTGTTTCTGCTGAGACACAGTGGAAAGTTCTCTGAAAATTAGTTTTTCTCCTTTGCAGATACTTTTTTTCTCCGTTGATTCAAATTACACTTAACTGAACTTTTAGGAATTCTGCTGTGGTGCAATGGGATCAGCAGTGTCTCTGCAGTGCCAGAATAAGGGTTCGATCCCCAGCCCAGAACAGCATCCAGCATTGCCTCAGCTGTGGCTCAGATCTGATCCATGGCCCAGAAACTCTATATGCCTCAGGACAGACATAAACAAAAACAAAAACAAACAAACAAACAAAGAACCTTTGTAAGTGAAAGTAGAGATTTGGCAAATGTTGATAGAAAAAATGAGAGTGAGAACTTGCAATAAACTTGCCAAAAAAGAAAACGAAAGTTTGGAAATATGCTACAGGTGGTATAAAATCCAAGGTTTTTTTTTAATAGGGGCATTGTTCTCAGGAATTATACTTCAAAAGGACTGACAACTTGAAGAAACAGTGTGCCTTTCATTTTAGCTGTTAAAAAAATCCAAAATAAGAG
Organism: Phacochoerus africanus; assembly: GCF_016906955.1. Classification (NCBI taxonomy): domain Eukaryota; kingdom Metazoa; phylum Chordata; class Mammalia; order Artiodactyla; family Suidae; genus Phacochoerus; species Phacochoerus africanus. The sequence goes on along the minus strand of NC_062545.1, from coordinate 12,178,562 downwards.
ACATACCAAACCTAAATTCCTAAAGCCACATAGTCGTGACCCAAACTTCCTCCCCAACGCCTACACCTTCAGTTATTTCCTGCATGGAGGGTGGGAGATGGAGCGTCGAGGTGGCATCCGTCAACAAGCTACTTACCCAAAGGTTGGTATCAAGTGATTCTTGTTCTCCAAAGTTTGGGATTAAAACAAAATTCTCACCCAGGAAAGGAAGGTGTAAAATAAGAGTGGATGGAGTGGGAAAACAGCGAATTAGAAGTCCTGGGGTCTTGATGGCACTCTGGTCCTCTCAGAAAATAAAATCATGATGCTTTGTGTCTTTTTTGAAGTTTTAATCAAGACTCAGCATAAAGAATTCGACTCAGCACCAAAGAGGTCCAACTCCTGATTCAGTTGGAGGAGTATGGACTTAGAAGTTAGATTAATCTGGGTTCATATCATATTTCATTTACTCAATAATTATTCACCAAGCACATGCCACATGCCAAATATTAAAAATAAAAAATAGGTGTTCTTGTTGTGGTTCAGTGGGTTAAGGGCACGACGTAGGCTTCATGAGAATGGGGGTTCAATCCCTGGCCTTGCTCAGCGAGTTAAGGATCCAGCATGGCCACAAGCTATGGAGTATTTCACAGATGCAGCTCAGATCTGGCATTGCTGCGGCTGTAACGTAGGAGAGCAGATGCAGCTCCACTTTGACCCCTAGCCCAGGAACTTCCATATGTCGAAGGTGCAGCCATTAAAAAAAAAGAAAAAAATTTAAAAATAGTAAATAAATATAGGAGTTCCCATTGTGGTGCAACGGAAACGAATCCAACTAGGAAACATGAGGTTTAAAGTTCAATCCACGGACGCGCTCAGTGGGTTAAGGATCCAGATTAAGGATTGCACAGAGCTGCAGTGTAGGTCACAGACACAGCTTGGAGCCTGCGTTGCTGTGGCTATGGTGTAGGCCGGCAGCTGTAGCTCTGATTTGACCCCTAGCCTGGGAACCTCCATATGCTGCAGGTGTGGCCCTTAAAAAAGCTGATAAATAAATAATTTTTTGGAGAGTTTTCCTTTATATTTTATTTATTTATTTATTTATTAATAGTTATTTCCTTAATACAGTTTTTTTTTTTTCTGCTGTACAGCATGGTGACCCAGTTACACATACACGTGTACATTCTTTTTTCTCCTATTATCATGCTCTGTCGTACGTGACTAGGCATAGTTCCCAGTGCTACACAGCAGGATCTCATGGCTAATCCATTCATAAATCAATAAATATTAAAAATAAAAAGGAACTGGCCTTTCCTCTTCGGAGCTTAATTTCATCCCATTGCCCTTGGCTAATACCAAACTTCTGGCCTCATCCACGAATGAGGATTACTCATAATCTCCTCCCAAAGGGGGCGTTTCTGGAGAAGTGGGTTTGTGGCCCTTAAATGTTACCCCTCCTGCTTCCTCCCCCACCCAGAGGGGTGGTTTGAGGAAAGTTTCCTGACCCCACCACTTTCTCCGTGACCAGTGCTCCCACGTGGGTGCATATTCAGCAGATTCGGATCATTGGAGATGAACAAACCTAGATGGTGGAAATATGTTGCAAACATGGACATTAAAATCATTTAAACATTTTCCACTCCAAATGATTATCCAGTCCTTTACTCTACTATCCCTTCTTTTTTTTTTTATCGTGGTAAAACACACATTATACACTTCACCATTTTAACTCCTTTGTGTGCAGGTCAGTAGCATCGGGTACACGGACGTTGTGGTGCAGCCCCTACCTCGTCCTCCTCCAGAAAGTTTTCGTCTCCCCAACTGAAACTCCATACCCATTAACCACCACCTCCCCAGCCCTCCTCCTAGAGCCCCTGGCAACCACCCTTCAGCTTTCTGTCTGTGAATTGGGCTACTCTCACGCGAGTGGAATCACACAGTATTTGTTCTTTGGTGACTGGCTTATTTCACATAAAAATGTCCTCAAGGCTCATCTATGTTGTAGCGTGCGTCAGAGTCCCTTCCTTTCTGAGGGTGAATCATTTTGATCGCAAGTGTGTACCATGCTCTGTTTACACGTTGAACCATCAGGGCGTGTGGATTGCTCCACTGTTTGGCTGCTGTGAACCTGGTTGGATTTGTTTACTTTTTAGCCACTTTTTTTGCCTTCCGGGAACCTATAGGTTTATGATGAATTAGAACAACATAGGCCTGGAGTTCCCGTCGTGGCACAGCAGAAACGAATCTGACTAGGAACCATGAGGTTGCCGGGTTCAATCCCTGGCCTTGCTCAGTGGGTTGAGGATCCAGCGTTGCCGTGAGCTGTGGTGTAGGTTGCAGACGCAGCTCGGATCCTGCGTTGCTGTGGCTGTGGTGCAAGCCGGCGGCAACAGCTCTGATTAGACCCCTAGCCTGGGAACCTCCATATGCATGGGTGCAGCCCTAAAAAGAAAAAGAAAAAAAAAAAAAAGAACAACAGAGTCCTGAGATTATAGAGTCTGAAAGAGTGATTGGAGATGATGGAATCAGGCCATCACTTGTACCAACAAAGAAACAAAGTCACAAAGAGATTACGTGATACTTTCAGAACTTGAAGGACTTCCTATCAGAAGAACCTATCAATGAAACTCATTACATCAGTGAAACCCACTGCAAGTGGTAACATTGTACGTATGTGTGGATCTAATCAGCAAATCATCCAACACATGTAAAATATTTATCAGAAAAAGGAAGGGAGTTCCCATCACAGTCTGCCAGCCTAGGCCACAACCACAGCAGCGGGGGACCCGAGCCACTTCTGTGACCTACACCATAACTCATGTCAATGCCAGATCTTTAACCCACTGAGCGGGGCCTCAGATCGAACCCCAAGTCCTCATGGATACTAGTTGGGTTCATTACCAATGAGCCACAGTGGGAACTCCTCAAGATTTTATCATGTTTAAAGCACACTTACGTATGGCCTTTTTGTATTAGAAAGGAATTAAGTTCAAAAGCAATGAGCTGAACAACCATCTCAAGAAGGTGGAAAAGAATAGGAAATAAACACAAAGTAAATAATAAAGACAAAAAGCCAAATAAATCATATACCATAGGGAGAATCAAGAGAGCCAAAAGGTGGTTTTTTTGAAAAACTTAAGGAAATTGATTTAAAAAAAAGAAAAAGCCACTTGGTGAAATTAAGGAAAAAAGAAAGAAGGCATAAATGACCAAGGCAAAGAATGAAAGAAAATTATAACTACAGGTTCTACCAACATTAAAGACATAATAAGAGGACATTTGGAACAACTTTATGCCAATAGTGTTGAAAGTTTAGATAAAATGGACAAGATTCCAGAAAAATACACTTTACCAAAATTTGTTTATGAAGATTGGAAAATCCGAATAATCCATTTAAAGGCTGTGTCTGATAATTCTGACATTCGAGTCACTTGCAAGTCTAGTCTCTCTCTAAATACTGGTTGTGGAAATAAGCAGTAATTTTTAGGGAAAGCAGGACATTGTATGTGAAGAATTCCAGAGCGTCTGGGTGACTTTATCCTCCAGCAGTGAGGGTTTACCTTGTTCTCTGGCAGCCACAGACCGGAAATCACCTCAGTACACTCTGTGCATTTGGATTCGAGTCGCCTTTGTACATTTTTAATGTCTGACCTTCCTCAAAGTTGTACCCTCTCCCCGGGTTCTAGCCCTCCAAACAAAGCTGAGGCGTTAAGCAGAGCCCCTCCTCCATGGCTCCAATGTGGGTTTTTTTTTGGGGGGTGTTGTTTGTGTGTCTTTTTTAGGGCCATACCGGGGACATATGGAGATTCCCAGGCTAGGGGTTGAAGTCAGAGCTGTAGTCGCTGGCCTACACCATAGCCACAGCAACGGGGGATCTGAGCCGTGTCTGCAACCTACACCACAGCTCATGACAATGCTTAACCCACTAAGCAAGGTCAGGGATTGAACCTGTGTCCTCGTGGATGCTAGTCAGGTTTCTTACCACTGAGCCATGAGGGGAACTCCTTAGTAGGGTTTTAAATGGCTCCGGAGTGGAGTTCCTGCTGTGGTGTAACAGGATTGATGGATCAATCAGTGCAGTGGCAGGAATGTGGGTTTGACCCCTGGTCCAGCGCAGTGGGTTAAGGGATCAAAGCTGTGGCGTAGCTCAAAACTCCGGCTTGGATTTGATCCGTGGTCCAGGAACTCCATATACTGCAGGGTGGCCAAAAAAGAAAAGAAAAAAAAAAAGCTTCCAGAGCCTTCAACATTCTCCTAGGGGATTCTCAACTGGTCCACTGGAAAGATCCGTGCCCTGTGGACTGGACACTGGACAGAAGCACCGATATTCCCCAGTCGCAAGAGCAGTCCCCTCCTGTTCCATCATCTCAGCTGCTCACGGTCCAACAGTCTCTTGGTCCTCCCTACTTCCTACAATGGGAATTAGACCCAAGGCCACTCCGTATCCCAGATCCTACGGGTTCATTATAGCCACCCCACTTGGCCCAGGTAAGCATGCCCCATCCTCGATTTGAGGTGATGAGACAGGTAATCTCTGTTCTGACCCCTTGGTGGGAAAGGTGGGCTGCGTTCACAGCAGAATGTTCCCCAGGGACATCCTCCTCCCCACATGCTTGCTCTTCCCTCCACGGCGACAGTTTATATTCGGAGTAATACGGTTAATTCGGGTAGAGAGGAGCTCGTGTCAATACACTGGTTCTTGACCATTTCCTTTGTAATTCTGCGTATGGGACTTTGACTTTCATCTATCATGGCATGCGCCCTGTTAGCACGTCCATCAAAATGAAGACAAGAAGGATTGTATTTTCACATTCTGTGCCTCGCATATTGCTTAAAGTCATCACGATAGCAAAGGAGCAATCTGTGATCACAAACGCAAGGGCTTACAGGGGCAGACAGCTAAAGCAAACGAGGCAACCAGTCGGAGGCGAGAAAGGTTGCCGGAGCTGCTTGGTCAGTTTTTAATTATCCCACCAGCATATGGTGAAACATTGTTTTGTTTTGTTTTTGTCTTTTTGCCATTTCTTTTTTTTTTTTTTTTGTCTTTTTGCTATTTCTTGGGCCACTCCCGCAGCATATGGAGGGTCCCAGGTTAGGGATCGAATCGGAGCTGTAGCCGCCAGCCTACGCCAGAGCCACAGCAACGCGGGATCCTAGCTGCATCTGCAACCTACACCACAGCTCACGGCAATGCCAGATCATTAACCCACTGAGCAAGGGCAGGGATCGAACCCGTACCTCATGGTTCCTAGTCGGATTCGTTAACCACTGTGTCACGACGGGAACTCCGAACATTGTTTTGTTCTAAGGAAAAAAGAGACAGATGAGGATAAATGAAAAATTGCCTTCAGCCTCAGTACTGAAGGGCAATAAGGAGTGGTGGGGTCTGAGGAAAACTGGAAACTGAATGACTGCCGGTCACGACTCAGCTTAAGCCAGTTGTTTCCATAAAGACAGAAAACGCAGTTTTGAATATGTGATAATTGCTCAAGAGAAGCAGGAAAATCTCTTTATGTTTGTACTTGATCTTTTACACTTTGGCTCCAGTTTCTTTTTTCTTTTTTTCAGACACCTTGCAGTTACTTGGCACAGTGCCCATCTAAACCTCCTACAAGAGAGTTCCTAAAATGGTGAGCAAAACCTCGGTTATCAGAGCAGAAAGCCAGGAAATATTTTCTTAGTTGGTACCTTTACAAATCATGATTTTTGTACGTCATTTAGACCTGGGAAGTTAACTAAGGGAATAAAAGAGGTAAAAGTGGTTGTCTTTAAGGACAGCATTAGAAGGACTATAGTTGGTATTAATTTATACTATTTTAATTTTTTATTTATTTTTTATTTTTATTTATTTATTTATTTATTTTTGCTGTGTCCATGGCATGCAGAAGTTCCCAAGCCAGGGATTGAACCACAGCAGGGACAACGCTGAATTCTTAACCATTAGGCCACCAGAGAACTCTAGTCTATACTATTTCCGTCCTTTTTTTTTTTTTTTTCCAAGGGCCACACCCGCAGCATATGGAAGTTCCCAGGCTAGGGGTGGAATCGGAGCTACAGCTGCCAGCCTACACCACAGCCACAGCAACGCCAGATCTGAGTCGCGTCTGTGACCTACGCCACAGCTTACGTCAACAACACCAGATCCTTAACCCACTGCTCAGGGCCAGGGATTGAACCTGCATCCTCATGGATACTAGTTGAATTCGTTTCTGCTGCGCCACAACGGGAACTCCTATTTTCATTTTTTATGGTTTTCTGGTATGACTTTGATAACAAATTAAAAATAAAAAGTAACCTCCAAATCCCTCCACAAAAATCCCAACTCTGATCTGACATCCCTGGCTGGAGCATATATTTCCACCAGAAAAGAGAAGCGACTGACTCCCGGCTACACCGTGGCCACCAGCTTTGCAGAAAAGCCAGCAGGCGAGGGTTCATGGAGCTGTGTCCAGCTTCTATGACTGTGTGTCTGTGCTCTCTGCTCCCACACCGGTTTGCCACAATCTTGTTCTTTGCATATCTTTGTATATACCCCATGCATAATTCTGGCTGGCTGCTCAGGAAGGGCAATGACAATGTCTGAGGACCTGCAGAACAGGCGTCCAATCCTGAGACCAAGGAGACCAGCTCTATCTAAGCCCAATGACCTCGTGGCATTTTATCACCAAGCTTCCAACCTCCCCCATCACCGTATGCCATTCATCCCATGCCAGCCTTACGACGGCATTGCCATCTGCTCGCAAATGGCAATGTGGACTTCTGGTGACAGCCACAACCACCCCCATTCATACCACTGCAATATCGTTGTCTCTGTGGCTTCTCCGCGGAGCTAATATGAGGCCATGAGAACGAATTCGCAGCCGCTCTTTTGTGGACTCTCCCCCGTTCTTTGGATGAGTCATTTGTCTTCAGCTTACTCCCAACAAAGAGATAACTGAGAGACTAATTTTAGCACAGAATGATAGAAACGACAGGGATTTTATGTATTGTCTTGTAATAAAAATAGCTCACAATGGTTGAGTGGTGTCAGGCAAGGGTCTCGTCTCCGTGATGTAGGTACAACTGGCCCCATTTTAAGCCAAGGAAACTGAGGTACAGGAAAGTTAAGTAACCTGCTCAGGGCAAAAATATAAGAAGTGAAAACGCCTGTATTTTAACCCCAGAGCCTTTGTTTCAAACAACTAAATTATAGAGCCTTTCAGTATAAAACAACACATGAACGCAAAACGATAAATCCGTAAAACAGGCTATAATCCTCAATTTTTAATTCTGGTACATCTAAGAGATCGCTCTTCACAGGACAAAGAATTGAACAGCATTAATGAGTTTGAATACGCTCAACACGTAAACTCTTACCTTTCTTCCCCCTAATTGTATGTTATCTAAACGGGCTTTCTGAGCCTTCATAAATTCAATTTTAAAAACAATTTCCAAGGTTTGCCGCTAGAGGTCGCTCTCCTGACTGTGTGGTCTGGTTGTTGCCACAGGGAACAGGCGGCATTAGTCCACAAATGACGGTTACCATTTGATGTGTCCAGCAGGTGGCACTAGAATCCCACAGATTCGGAGGTTGCGCTCTTTTCCGCGGTGAACTCTGCTTCACCAATACAAGCATCTCACTTCTGTCAAGGCAAGTTATGCTAAGTTTATTCTTTTAGTAAAGTTCAAAACATAACATGGTTTGGTTATCATGACAGTTTACCCCAAACTTAAACGCAACTCATCTTCTGGGAAAGTGGAACAACATTAGAAATCTTACTTGAAATAACCAGGTAACCAAAGGAAAAGGAGGGGGTTCATTGATGGGAATGACAGCTCAGACTGGGTTCAAGGTTATTACCCAATGCTTTTCACCCACAACTATACTACACCCAAGATCAACGGTACGAACTGGTGCTTCCATCAAGGTACTCCCAGTGTCAGCCTGGGGGCCACAACCAAACAGTACAGGCTGGGGGGCTTAAAGAACAGGAATCTATTTCAAACAGTCCTGGAATCTGGGAAGTCCAAGATCAAGGTGCTGGCCAATTCAGTTCCCTGGCGAGGACTCTTCCCGGCTTGCAGACAGCCACCTTCCTCATGTGTCCCAAACACATGGGGCGAGAGAATGCAAGCTCTCTAGTACCTCATCCAAACCTAATTATCTCCCAAATGTCCCATCTCCAAACACCTCCACATGTGGGGTTAGGGCTTCAACATATTAATACAGAGGGGACACAGTTTGGTCCACAGCACCAAGGTCGGTGGCCAACGAGGTGGTCAGTGGAGCCCAGGTTGAGTGAGGACTAGTCTATGTCAGAGGACCCCAGAACACAGGTCCATGGTCCTTTATGCCATGTGTAAAGGAGCCCCTGTCAGCCTGGATGGATCCACACTATGACCTTATAAGGAATGATTGCCGCACCAATCGCTCGCTTCAGAGTGCTAGCTCCTACGCCCTACCCGCACCTTAGCTCTGGGACTTTTTTTTTTTTTTTTGCTTTTTGGGGCTGCACCTGTGGCATATGGAGGTTTCCAGCCTGGGAGTCTAATCAGAGCTACAGCCACCTGCCTACACCACAGCCATAGCAACGCCAGATCCACGCCACGTCTGCAACCTACACCACAGCTCACGGCAACGCTGGATCCTTAACCCACTGAGCGAGGCCAGGGATCGAACCCACAACCTCATGGTTCCTAGTCGGATTCGTTTCTGCTGTACCATGATGGGAACTCCTCACCCTATTCCTATTTACTGCCCATTTCATAAATATGACATCCCAAGAGCAAGAAGCTAACCAGTAGGGGCGGGTATGGAGATAATCATTAATATCTTTTTTTTTTTATGACTTAGCGGAAATCATTAAAATGTATAGTTCCAGTTAAGAAGACTCTTTTGCTTAAAACCTACCCCACTTTATCAGCATGGTGGCTTAGAAGAACCCAGTGCCGAGAAAGGCAAGACCAAGAACCAACAAGGGCTTCTCTTGTACTTTTATTCATTTTAGTTTTAAAAATGTTGTTGCTAAGAATATTTCTTTATAACTTGACATATAAAATGAGAGCATTGACAGCACTGAGGAAAGGTGTACTTTTTTAGGCAGTCTGGGATGCTGACAATAGATCTTTCTCGGGTAAAGGGTTTAAGGGGATTGGACACCTCACCCAAAAAATGGAACATATTTCTGGAATATTCCATGCCTATCTTTTGAGTATCTTTTCAGAGGTTTATACGTCTTCTGTTTGAACTGTCCTCTCTAACTATAAATCCTATTCATCATGTAAGGGTTAAGTTCAAATAGTTCCTCCTCCGTAAAGTGTTCTCCAGCCGCCTTAATCATGGTCAGAACGACAGCTCCGACATTTCCCCCCTCAGTGTGTTTTACAAACTACCATCATTAAAGAGTTTATCCAGGAGTTCCCACTGTGATGCAGTGGGTTAAGAACTCCACTGCAGCAGCTCGGATCACTGTGGAGGTGTGGGTTAGATCCCCAGGCTAGCACAGTGGGTTGAAGGATCTGGAGGTGCCAAAGCTGTGGTGTAGGTTGCAACTGCAGCCTGGATTCAATCCCTGGCATGGGAACTTTCATATGCTGCAGACATGGCTCCCCGTGTGTGCTGCCTGCTCTAGAACTGGGGATCAGTGCATTTCAATGTTCCCATTGACAACAGGAACTATTCATTTTGCAACCCCATCATTTGAGTTCACGTTGCACATATGGGAGAATTCAATATTTGTTGGACTGAAATGCTGTGAGATGATCCAGAAGGATCTCCAATCAAATATATCCTCAAAGCACCCCCTAAGACCCAGAGATGGTTTTAGGTGTAACTATTTCCCAAGATTATACCCACGTACCTAGGAGTTGAAGGCTCCCCAGAGTCCATTAAAGATAGTCAGGGGATGAGAAGTGGAGGAAAAACACTGGTTGGCTGCAAGGTTTTCCATGGAGACTCAGAATTCGTACTGATAGAACATCGACAATTGTAAAGGTAAGTGGAACCTACATTTGGAGGCTGCAGCATACTGGAGAGTGCTGTCCAGTCTCCAAAACTATTTACTAGTCATTTCCTGATTCTTCCGGCAGGATTGGCCATGCTCTGAACAAGCAGAACGTACTACACCAAGACACACGATGGCTAAGAAAACTAACCAGTCGGACGGGAAAATGCTGAACCACCAAAAGTTACTGAAAGATAAAGGACATGGATTTTAGGAGTTGAAAACAAAATAGCCAGAAATTTTCCCTCAAGAATTTGGAGGCTGTTAGACCTCTGAGGGAATCTTAGGGGAATTTTTTATTACTCAATGAATTTTATTACATATACAGTTGTACAACAATCATCACAACCAAGTTTTATAGCATTTCCGTCCCAAACCTCGGTGCATCCCTCCACCTCACCCCCAACCTGTCTCATTTGGAAACCATAAGGTTTTTCAAAGTCTGTGAGTCAGTATCTGTTCTGCAAAGAATTCGTTGTGTCCCTTTTTTAGATTCTACATGTAAGCGATCGCATTTGATGTTGGTGTCTCACTGTCTGACTGACTTCATTTAGCATAATTTCTAGGTTCATCCATGTTGCTGCAAATGCCGTTACTTCTTTCCTCTTAATGATTGAGTAATATTCCATTGTGTATCTGTACCACATCTTCTTGATCCACTCCTCTGTCGATGGGCATTTAAGTTGTTTCCATGCCTTGGCTGTTGTGTATAGTGCTACAAGGAACATTGGAGTACATGTGTCTTTTCAAGTCATGGTTTTCTCTGGATAGATGCCCAGGAGTGGGACTGCTGGATCAATGAGTAATTCTATTTTTAGTTTTCTGCGGAATCTCTGTATTGTTTTCCACAGTGGTTGCACCAATTTACAATCCCACCAACAGCAGTGTACCAGGGTTCCTTTTTCTCCACACCCTCTCCAGCACTTATTGTTTGTGGACTTTTTGATGATGGCTATTCTGGCTGTAAGGTGGTATCTCATAGTGGTTTTGATTTGCATCTCTCTAATAATGAGTGATGTTGAACATCTTTTCATGTGTTTTTTGGCCATCTGTATGTCTTCTTTGGAGAACTGTCTGTTTAGATATTCTGCCCATTTTTTTGACGGGCTTGTTTTTTTTTTTGGTATTGAGCTGCAGAAGGTGTTTATAAATTTTGGAGATTAATCCTTTGTCAGTTGATTCATTTGCAAATATTTTCTCCCATTCTGTGGGTTGTCTTTTTGTTTTGTTCAGGGTTTCCTTTGATGTACAGAAACTCTTAAGTTTAATTAAGTCACTTTTTTTTTGCCTTTTCTTGGGCCGCTCCTGCGGCATATGGAGGTTCCCAGGCTAGGGGTCGAATCGCAGCTATAGCCGCTGGCCTACGCCAGAGCCACAGCAACGCGGGATCCGAGCCGCGTCTGCGACCTACACCATAGCGCATGGCAACGCCGGATCCTTAACCCACTGAGCAGGGGCAGGGATCGAACCTCATGGTTCCCAGTCAGATTCGTTAACCAATGCGCCACCACGGGAACTCCTGTTTATTTTTGTTTTTATCATCATTACTCTACATGGTTGTCAGAGAGTGTTTGGCCTATGTTTTCCTCTAAGAGTTTTATAGTATCTGGCTGGGGAATTTTTATACTACTTCAAAAAGGCTAGGAGCTGGGAATTGTGCAAAGCAAAAAGATAAAGCCTTGGATTGATGAAATTCAAAGCTATTATTAGATCCTCTTCCTTTTGTGCGTCTGCTTTGCAGTGATTATTGTAACCACAAAGGAGACAACATTTCAAAGCACTTTGCTATTTTTTGAGTGTTCTTTCACCTGACTATCCCCAATTCAATATAGCGCAGTTTCAGTGAGGGTTAGAGAATGTTGCTAAAGACTTTCTTGTAATCAATCAAAAAGCAGTTATTAAGTACCCCATACTCAAGAGCACTGTACTAGATACTTCAGCGATTGGATTACATCCATGATGCAAACTCTCAAGTGGTTCCTAATTCCAATAATTCAACTACAAAATGGTTCAACTAGTAACTCAGAGCCTGAACAGACAAGATCGTATGTTTAGCCCTTTGTACTTACACTGCAATATCTTTGGCTTAACACTGAAGGTATTTCAGAACGTCTCAAATCAAATACCATTTATTATAAGCCTAGAAACACACTTCGGTAGGAACACCAAAGGCCATAAAGTTTTTTTTCCTTCACCTGGAAGCTCTATTAATAGCTGGCCATGCATATGCCGATCAAGCGACTTTTGAGAATAAATTAGATAACTATAAATGAACTGAGTACAAGATTATTCCTAATAAACTGATGTGGAGCGGTCACATGATTAAGGCTATTGTCTGCAAAGAACTAAAGGTCCCAGCTCTTTCTCTTTTAACCCTGAGCCCTGTACCACCTCCGTGCCTCCTCTGGCAGTGCCTTCTTGCAAACTTTTTCATTCTCCCTACATGATCACTAGCTAGAGGCGGAAACCAAGACTTTCCTTTTTGAAAGTGAAAAGTGTCAAGTGAAACTCTTGATACTCTCACCCTTCAGTGTCTGTTTGCTCTCCTCCTAAGTGTAAGCTCCCGGAATCTGGGAATCTCTGACAGGCACGGTTTCTCTTTGTTATGGGGAAGGATTTCAGAGTAAGGCGTGGAGAGTGCCCGATACAGTTACTCAGCAGTGAATCATTTTATTCAAACCTAAACCATCCACATTCGCCGTGGTCGTCCTCACTTCTTGGGTAACTTACAACTTGGGGACGCCCTCATCTGGTCTCTCCCAGTGACCTGTGGGTTCTTGCCTCAGTCTCAGGTTTAAATCGTAGCTTAAGTTACTGCCACCCGCCTGGCCAATGAGATCTGGGGGCATTTGAACGTGTGCATCCTTCCTGAGGCCGTGACCTAGGCTTTAATGTAGACCAGACCGTCGTCTCCTTTTCATTATGTGAGAGCATATCTAGGGGTCTCTGACTCGTGTCCTCCTTGCTGGAATCCCGTGTGTGTGTGTGTGTGTGTGTCTTTCTGCCTTCTCCCATTTCTAACTTCCTTAACCCTACCTGCCTCTCCTTTTTCCTCTGATTTTCTTTCTTTCCCCCTTCCTCCCTCCATTTCTTTCTTTCTTTCTTTCTTTCTTTTGTCTTTTTAGGGCCACACCCACAGCATATGGAAGTTCCCAGGCTAGGGGTCAAATCAGAGCTGCAGCTGCTGGCCTACATCACAGCCACAGCAATGCCAGATCCTTAACCCACTGAGCAGGGCCAGGATTGAACCCGCATCTTCATGGATGCTAGTTGGGTCCATTACTGCTGAGCCACAATGGGAACTCCCCTCTGATTTTCTAATGAGATATGACTCCTTTGTCCTCTACGAATAAAACTTTAAATACATTCGCATCTCCTTGTGACTACTTACAATAATTAAGTCACAGAACAGCTCACCAGAAAACACGTTCACTTACAATAGAAGCCCTAACACACACACAGACGCAGCAGTGGGGAAAGCAGTCTTTTCAATAAATGCTGCCAGGTCAGTTAGGCAACTATATGGAAGAGTATAAGCTTTTCCATACCTCGTGCCATTCACAGAAATTAATTCCAGGTGGATTATAGACCTAACTATAAAAATATAAAGCAATAAAATTACTAGAAGGTAGCAAAGAGAAAGATTCTCACCTTGGAATTAGGGAAATCTTTTTTAAACAGGATACAGAAAGCACTTTCAATTTTAAAAAAGTGGTAGAAAAATTGTACTTTCTTAACTCTCTGCTTTTCAACAAAACACTATTAAAGTCATGAAAAGGCAAACCAGAGTAGAAGATTTTTCTCTTTTTTTTGCAATTGACATATTGACTAAAGACTTGTTATCCATAATAGACAAACTCTTACAAATTAGTAAAAATGTATGACCTAATAAAAAGTGGATGAGAGTCTTGAACAGAAAACTTAATAGGAGAGGACAACTTAATAACCAATAAACATTTGGAAAAGGACCCAAATTCACCAGGGCAATGCAAATTACAATGGCAATGAGAGAGCATAACCTGCCCAAAAGAGAAAATGAAAACGACAGACTTTTGATGAGACTAAGAACACATAAGAAATCTCTTATACTGGAGCTCCCATCGTGGCTCAGCAGAAAGGAATCTGACCAGTATCCAAGAAGATGAAGTTTCAATCCCTGGCCTTGATCAGTGGTTAAGGATCCAGCATTGCTGTGAGCTGTGGTGTACGTCGCAGATGCGGCTCTGACCTGGCGTTGCTGTGGCTGTGGTGTAGGCCAGCGGCTACAGCTCCAATTTGACCCCTAGCCTGGGAACATTTATATGCTGTGGGTGCAGCCCTAAAAAGATGGGGAAGGAAGGAAGGAAAGAAAGAGAGAGAGAGAGAGAAAGAAATCTTTTATACCATAAGTGAATGTAAACTGATACACTTATGCTGGAAAACCTTGACATGATCTACTAAAGTTGAATACCCATCAGAAATGAATGCTTACATACCCCCCAAAGAAATAGACAAGAATATCCAGAACAATGTTACTCGTAAGCACCAAAACTGGGGCTAGATTTGGTAAATAAATTACCATCTCTTTGTGGGATGGAACTCTACACACCAATGAGGAAGAATGAACCACTTCTATATCTAAAAACTTGGTTGGATATCACGAACACAACGTGGGGTGTGAGCAGCCAGTCACAAGAGACGATCCACCATACAGCTTTCTGTACATCGAGTTAAAAACAGGCACTTGAAGAAGACTAGTGTAGGTGTTCCCGTCAAGGCACATCGGAGACGAATCCAACTAGTATCCATGAGGATGCAGATTCAATCGCTGGCCTCGCTCAGTGGGTTGAGGATCTGGCCTTGACGCCAGCTGGGGTGTAGGTTGCAGCCATGGCTTGGATCCTGTGTGGCTGTGGTTGTGGTGTCGGCCAGTAGCTGCAGCTGTGATTAGACCCCTAGCCTGGGAATCTCTGGATGCAAAAGCAAAAAATAAAAAGAATTAGAAGGAGGAGGAGGAGTTCCCGTCTTGGCTCAGTGGTTAACGAATCCGACTAGGAACCATGAGGTTGTGGGTTCGATCCCTGGCCTTGCTCAGTGGGTTAAGAATCCGGCATTGCCGTGAGCTGGGGTGTAGGTCACAGGCATGGCTCAGATGCCGCGTTGCTGTGGCTCTGGCTTAGGCCAGTGGCTACAGCTCCAATTCAACCCCTAGCCTGGAACCTCCATATGCCGCAGGAGTGGCCCAAGAAATGGCAAAAAAAAAAAAAAGGGAGGAGAAGGAGAAGAAAAAGAAGCAGACAAGGACCAGACCACTTGGGTAAACTTTGGGCTGAAGGGAGCGGATGGTGAAGGGTGTGGGACACAGACCGGGCTTCTGGGGTTGTGTCAATGGTCTGTTTCTTACCCGAGTGTTGGCAGTGAGTGTGTATGCATGTTGAGACAAATGATAGAGCATTTATGATGTGTGCACTTCCCTTCAGGCATGTCATGCTGTGTGTGTTATAGGAAAAAAAATGTTTCAGAGAAGAGACAATTTCTTTTCTTTTCTTTTTCTTTTGGTCTTTTTGCTATTTCTTCGGCCGCTCTCGCGGCATATGGAGGTTCCCAGGCTAGGGGTCGAATCGGAGCTGTAGCCACCGGCCTACACCAGAGCCACAGCCACGCGGGATCCGAGCCGCGTCTGCAACCTACACCACAGCTCACGGCAACGCCGGATCGTTAACCCACAGAGCAAGGGCAGGGATCGAACCCGCAACCTCATGGTTCCTAGTCGGATTCGTTAACCACTGCGCCACGACGGGAACTCCGAGACAATTTCTAAACACTGGAAGTGAAGCTAAAGTTAAAGCATCAGTCAGGATCATTAGCATCAGCGAGGAAAGTTCTAAATTATAGACAGCTTGCTCCATAGGCTCTACTCTATCCTACTTAAAAACAGGGCTGGTCCTCAAAAATAAGATATAAGCTTGTGGAAGAAGTTCAATCATTATATCTGTGGCTACTTGGGGCCATAGAAGCCAAGGTGTTTTTTTACACTGACTAGAAATTACCCTAAAACCTCCTGTCGGATCAGTAGCTTGATACGGCAGATGGGATTTTAAGAGCAACCTTGCAAAAAAAAAATTGGCCAAAGGTATTCCTGGAGTGTGGCTCAGTGAAAATAACTCAAATTGCTACAATTTAATGTTTTGCATTAAAGTGAGACAGAATTCTATTTTGCTTAGTCCTTTTACAGAAGAATAACGACTTATGTAATATCGAGCCCTTAAAAAATGCAAGTTGTATATTTACAACTATCTCTGCATTTCTAGGTGTCATCTGAAATAGCTTTATTTTCTTCTCATGGCAGGAGCTAAAGTTTTACTTAACCAAGATATTTTATGTTCCAAAAAAGGAAATCTAACTTGTTTATGTGATGTTATTGTTAATAAGGTTTTAATCAAGAATTATCTTTGAACATAATCACAATTTAATAGCCTAATAATAAGATAACATTTTGAGTAACCAGTTCATAAGCAATCATGGTATTTTTTTCACAGCTTATTAATGATAGTGCAGTTGTCATAGAAGCTGAAAGTTTCATGAAATCTCTGATTTATCAAGTTGGAAGTTTCCATTTCAGGGCTGTATGTGCCTGCCCGTTGGACCGATTATACATAGTCTCAGAAGAACCTAAACTCGTAAAGAGAGAAGATGCTGATACAAGATGAGTGATTAAGGGAAAACAAAAAATTAGGAGAAGCTGTAGATCAGCTAGAGAAGTTCCCATCGTGGCTCAGTGCAAACCAATCTGACTAGCATGCATGAGGACAAGGTTCAATCCCTGGCCTCGCTCAGTGGGTTAAGGATCCTGCGTTGCTGTGGCTGTGGCGTAGGCCAGCAGCTACAGCTCTGATTCGACCCCTAGCCTGGGAACCTCCATATGCCACAGGTGTGGCCCTAAAAAAAAAAATGAAAAAAAAAAAGGTCACCTAGAAAGTGATAGACTATGAAAAGCTGAGTCTGAGCAGACAGAACACTTGTTGTCTGGACCAGGCTCTCCACTAACTAGTTCTGTGACCTTAGCTAGCTCTGTGACTTCAGCCAGACCTCACTTTGTGCGTCAATAAAACGGTGACTTCATCCCCGATGGCCTTTATAGAATTTAATTGCCAGTGGTGGAATGTTTACAGTGTTTAAGGGGAGGACCAGTTAAAGTCAGTGCCAAGATTACAAATTGGCCAAACTCCATCCGCAGAGGTATTTAATTTGGCTCAAAGGCATTGGTTCTACCATGTTTTGTATTTGAACTTGTTGGTCACATTTAGAATTTGGAAAATACTACATAAAAATCCCGATTTCCAGGAGTTCCCGTCGTGGCGCAGTGGTTCACGAATCCGACTAGGAACCATGAGGTTGCGGGTTTGGTCCCTGCCCTTGCTCAGTGGGTTAACGATCCGGCTTTGCCGTGAGCTGTGGTGTAGGTTGCAGACGCGGCTCGGATCCCGCGTTGCTGTGGCTCTGGCGTAGGCCGGTGGCTACAGCTCTGATTCAACCCTTAGCCTGGGAACCTCCATATGCCGCGGGAGCGGCCCAAGAAATAGCAACAACAATAACAACAACAATAACAACAAAAAGACAAAAAAAAAAATCCCGATTTCCAGCATCCCCTGAAACTAGGTGTAGCAACAGTGGGCTGGGATACTCGCGTTGCCAAAGTTGTCTGAGGTGAGAAGTGACAGGCACAGCCCCATTCCACATGGTCTTCATAGATCCTTTTGTTACTTTGACATTGAAATCAATGGATGTAACTTCTCCCAACTGAGTTCCATTGATGCCACTGCCATACCATGGGGAATACTTTGTTGGGTTTTTTTGGTTTTGTTTTTGTTTTGTTTTGTTTTTGTTTTTGGCTGTGCCCATGGCATGCAAAAGTTCCGGGGCCAGAGATCAGACCCGTGCCACAGCAGCAACCCAAGCCACAGCAGAGACACAGGATCCTTAATCCACTGAGCCACCAGGGAACTCCTGCCATGGAGAATATTAACAGCCATATAAATGGGAATGGAAAGAGCAGTACCCACAAGTAGCTATAACAGGGAAGCCCAAACCTATCCTTTATTTTTTTAATTTTTTTCTTTTTATGGCCACACCTGTGGCATATAGAAGTTCCTGGGCTTGGGGTCAAATTAAAGCTTCAGTTGAGGCCTAAGTCGCAGCCACAGCAATACCAAATCTGAGCCGAATCTTAGACCTATGCTGCAGCTTGTGGCAATGCCAGATCCTCAACCCACTGAGCAAGACCAGGGATTGAACCTTCATCCTTATGGACACTATGCTGGGTTCTTAACTTACTGAGCCACAATGGGAACTCCCAATCCTACTCTTGTGAAGTGGAGTGCCTTCAAGAGGGGAACCCACAAAGACCCTGGGAAATTGTTCAAAAAATCAGGGTTGGAAAGAAGACAAACAAATTGTCAAACAACTTTCCTTAGATTTGGCCTTACTGGTTTTCAATTCTATAATGACACCATGCCTAGGAAAAATTAGCTTTACATGATTTTGGAAATTTATTCCTATTTTTTTTTTATGGCCACATTTTTGGCATATATGGTCGTTCTCCATCCAAAGATTGAATCTGCAGCAACACTAGATCCTTTAACCCACTGCACCAGGCCAGGGACTGAGCCTGAAACTTCACAGCGACAGGAGCCACTCACTGCAGCTGGATTCTTTTTCTTTTCTTTCCTTTTTTTCCTCTTTCTTTCTTTCTTTTTTTTTTTTTTTTTTTCCCTTTTTAGGGCTGCACCCACAGCATATGGAAGTTCCCAGGCTAGGTGGTCAAATCGGAGCTCCAGCTGGAGGTCACAGCCACAGCAACGGATCCTCAACCCACTGAGTAAGGCCAGAGATCAAACCCACATCCTCACAGACACTAGTCAGATTGTTTCCCCTAAACCACAATGGGAACTCCAACAGTTGGATTCTTAACCCACTGTGCTCTGGTGGAAACTCCTGGAAGTTTCTTTGTTTCATATGGAAAATATCGTAGAGACTCTCCATTACTAGAGGATTTATTAATTTCTGTCAATTGCCTAATTTCTGTTCATTCAACAAAAAGCCCTCACAGTCTGGACCTGGAATTGTTTATAGTCTTAGGGTGAAATGGAGAAATAGACATTTTTACCTCATGAGGTGTCGTGGAAGAGGAAGCTCTTACATTTGAGACAAGGAAATAATTGTACAAGTGATGATGTTTCAGCCTAGAGTTAGAGGAGCAGGAATCTGCCGTGTAAGCAGGGAAGGACCTTCCAAAACTGCATTGGAGAAACACCAAGTGTTCAGCAAGCAAGGAACATGTGGAGACTCATAAGTGGTTTGATATTTCTGGAGCATGAAGTGTAACAAGAGAAGAATTCTAAGCTGGCACCACATACAGCAAATGCAAATTAGCGTGACATGGACACTAGTGTCACAGAAGTACTTATAAAGAAGGTTGTTATCAAATTGTAAAAACACTTTGAATGTAGTGCAGAAACTCTGGTATTTCCTTCTAGGCCAAATGCATATCTCAGCTTCTCTAAGATACCATTAGGAAGTTCCCATTGCAGCTCTGTGAGTTAAGAACCCAACTGGTATCCATGAGGACACAGGTTCAATCCCTGGCCTCGCTCAGTGGGTTAAGGATCTGGCATTGCCATGACCTGTAGTGAGGTTGCAGACTCGGCTCAGATCTGGTATTGTGGCTGTGGTGTAAGCTGGCAGCTGTAGCTCTGATTGGACCCCTAGCCTGGGAAATTCCATATGCCATGGGTGCAGCCCTAAAAAGCAAAAAATTAAAAAATTAAAAATTAAAAAAATCTTGTGGGATCATCTCTTAGCTTTTTCTAACAAATTGCTTTGATCAGATTTTCTTCCTCTAGAAATGGAGTTTTCTCCTTCCCTTAGGAAATAGGTTAAAGCTAAACTAAGTTCTCATACACCCATCCTTTATCAGACACTCCTGAATATGTTCCCATAAAACTCTACAAACAGCCATTCACTTTATCATTTCAATCAGATCAGTGGACTTTAGAGTAGTTGAACAGGACACTTCATTTATGCTATTTCAAGTTGGAAAAAAGGAGTTATTCACACCTTTCACATCTTGAGAAACCAGAGGTGGCTTCAATTTTCTCATCTTATACAAGGAACATATGGATTCTGAAGATTAGCAATTCTTGAAAAGATACCCAGTAGTGAAGACTTTCAAAATAAAATGAATTACTAGGAGTTCCCGTCGTGGCGCAGTGGTTAACGAATCCGACTAGGAACCATGAGGTTGCGGGTTCGGTCCCTGCCCTTGCTTAGTGGGTTAACGATCCGGCGTTGCCGTGAGCTGTGGTGTAGGTTGCAGACGCGGCTCGGATCCCGCATTGCTGTGGCTCTGGCGTAGGCCGGTGGCTACAGCTCCAATTCAACCCCTAGCCTGGGAACCTCCATATGCCGCGGGAGCGGCCCAAGAAATGGCAACAACAACAACAACAACAACAACAAAAGACAAAAGACAAAAAAAAATGAATTACTAGTACAACTCAAATGGAAGAAGACAATTTAGTATTAAACCCATGTCCCAGCTACTACATTTTTTTTTTAATCCAAAACTAATAATGGAATTTAAGACATTTGGCTCTAGTTTCAAAGGCCTCACTTTTTCATTTCACATTTCTGGCTTAATTAAATATTCAGGGAGGATTTTTTAATTCTTAAATTTGTTCCAAATATAGAATCTCTGTTGAGTAGGAATTTCACCAGAGTTTACTCCAAAACAATCCTATATGCCTGTTTACATTTTTATGCTATTTATTTATTTTTTTAAAGGCATTTGGAGCTTCCAAAGCGGGATCCAAACTGAGCCTGCAACCTACACCACAGCTCATGGCAACGCCGGAGCCTTAACCCACTGATCAAGGCCACATCCTCATGGATACTAGTCGGGTTGCTGCTGAGCCACGACGGGAACGCCCCTTTTTCATTTTTAAACTTGAAGTTGTGTATTTTTCTATGCCTTCGCTACTGAAACAAAAAAGGTTTTAAACTGAAAAGCATTTTTCTTCACAAATACTTCTATAATGGACCTATGCTGCAAATCACATTTTTACAAAAGGTTTGCCTATGCAAAATTTGTACTGGGCAATCCGTTCTTGTAGCAGGAAATTGTAAAGCATCTACCATCAGCAGCGTGTTCGCCGGAGAGTAGCAAAGGGAATAAATACAAATCTAGTCCCTATGCTAAATTAAAAAAAAAAAAAGAAAAAAGGAGTTCCATGGTGGCTCAGTGGCTTAAGGATCCAGCAGTTGTCCTACTGTGGTGTGGGTTCAATCCCTGGCCCGGGAACTTCCACAAGCCTTGGGTGTGGCCAAAAATAAATAGATAAATAAATAATTTTTTAAAAAAAATCTAGTCCCTGCGCATCACAAGAACATTACTGTGATTCTGAACATTACTGAGGAGAAGTCAGGAAACCAACAGGTAACAATAAAAGGGTATCAATAATTCCACGGCAAAAGAAATTGTGATGTGTCAGTTTCCTATACTTTCCTATCAAAAGTATCTCCCAGAGGAAGTTTCCAGACTCCTCTAGAGCGCTTATTGATTAGTTCAGGGAAAGAGACAAGGAATCGGAATTTACAAGATCTAGATATTGAAAATTATTAAGGTCAAAGCCGTTGCTGCAGCTGTGGAGTACGCCCGGCGGTTACAGCTCTGATTGGACCCCTTGCTTGGGAATTTCCATATGTGGCAGGTGCGGCCCTAAAATGACAAAAACAAACAAACAAACACAAAAAGCAAAAGCGAAGTAAGCTGATGCACCCAAGGAGTATTTTGTTAAGAAACAAACACAAAAAGCAAAAGCGAAGTAAGCTGATGCACCCAAGGAGTATTTTCCACCCTGAAGCTAACAGGGTGGAAAGGATTTAATTAGGTTTAAGAGGTGGAACAAGATTGAGTGTGTGTGTGTATTTTAAGAACAATGCTCAATGAAGTGGTTGGTTGAGGCAAGAGGACTCATTTTAAAAGCGGCAAGAATTAGAAGTAAAACAGGATTTTATGCGGGCCAAGAGCATTTTTACTCGGTAGATACTGCAAGAGTATTTGTGCTGAGGAATGATGTAATGAATCAGCTTTTTAGAAATATTAATGCAGGAGAGACGTTTAGGATAAGTGCATGGTGAAAGCCAGGAGACCTCAGCTACCCAGGTATTCATTCATTTAGCAAGTGTGTATTGAACAACCAGCCAGCATGAAACACCCTGAGCTAAGCAGGAAGAATGCACAGCTGTAAACTTCAGTGTCCAGAACTACAACACCGATTCTGTGAGTTCTCAACTTTTAATCTTTTTTGGTTCAGTGAAATTGCTCCTTGTAGCTTGACTTAATTTAGGACCATCCTAACAGCTTTCGGTTCTGTATTTATGCTAATTTGCCTAGCTATTTGGAGTGGCTGCATTTGCAATTAAAATGCTGTCTGTGGTTGTTAGAAAACTCCTCTGTAAGTGAGATGAAAAACAATTTTGCTCCATCCAAAATATGCTGAAAAGACTCCGAGAAAGAAAACAAAAAAAGGTTAAAGCTATGTTGATGGGCAGCCAGATCTTGAAATCCAGGAGCAGTTAAGGAAACTGGATTAATGTTAACACACTTATCAGAGCAGAAAGGACTCAGTTAATTTAAGTAATACTGATTACTGAAAAGGATTTAAGTTTAGAAGTATGTTAAGCGCATTCCTACTGGAGGCCTGGTCTTTGGGATGAGGCTGGGTAAGTGTCATATACGTCACTGCAGAACTTTTGAATCCTTAGTAAGGAGAGGCATAGGCAGTTACCAAAGTATTTGCATTATGAGTTACCATACCCCATATTCCAACCTGTAAGATAGCGTATTTCTCCATTTTCTTAAAAGCAGCTAAAATCTCTTCCTGATGTGGAAAGTCACCTAATGTCTTTTCTATCAAAGGAAATCTTGGTGGCTCCATTTTGCTCCGGTTTTGCCTTCCTGCGACCCCCCCACCCCCTTCCCTCTTCTCCAATATCAATTTGTTTCAAATTAGCCAACCGGGAAGAGTGTGCACCCTGACCTGACCTATGGGAAGGGGACAGGTACGTCGCCTGCGTTAGGGATAAATAGGGGAGGGTCCTTTGTTCGGCGCGCACTTTTTGGAGTGCCCAAGCCCTTCTGCAGAACTAAAGAGCCTTGTTGAGATCTCCCCGTGTTCATGTGTCTCATTTTTTGACACGGATGATCTGAGCCATGTCCCCAACACTGAGAACCCCATTGCACCAAATAATGGGAAATTTAATCTGAATGATCTTCCTTGCTTGTTATCAGAAAGTGTCAAAACCACGTATATAACAAAGGTCGCCAACTGGTGCCCGCACCGGCGTGGTATTGGCCTACAAAGAATACATGTAGAAATAAATAAAATTAGGAACTACTAAAAAGTTTTCTAAGTTGTGCCAGAATTAATTTGTTTTAATTTGTAAAAAAATTCGTATCTGGGACTTCTATTTTAAAATCTGAAGATATGGCAATATTTGGCATCAATTCTTGGCTACAACTGACTGGAGCTGGATAGCTCCTACCCCTCTTATGGGGGGGCATTTTCTACTACAAACCCAGCCTTTTTATGAGCTGGTACACAATAGCTTCAGCCATTTTGCTTTACCTGCTGATTTGGTATGCATAGGTTTTTGCCAGTCTGGCCCTGTGGTGGGTTCTGGGGGGAAGTGTGATCTGCACTCGTTAACCCAATAAGCCAATTACGTATGTGTTTAAGGTGTTCTGAAAACAAGACCCCAATACATGAGAATTGTTTTTGAAATCTTTATGTTGTTAAAATACTGAAATCAGCATGAGAAATGGCAGAATTGCATCGTTTTCCAATACCTACTTTTCAGCTTAGAAATTGTTTTTATTTGTAATTAACTGGAGAGGAGGCCCATCAATGGTTCTTCAGCACTAGGACAATAAAACTCATTCCATGGACCTTAAGTTGGGACTCAAGAACTCTCCTCCCCCCAGGATTTCAGCTATGTTGAATCCGAAATTATAGCCTCTTCAGTTGAAATCACTTGGAGTCCTTTGCCAGAGATCACAAATAAAATTAGCACTGTCGTCAGTGAACTCTCATCTTCTATGGTAAGGGTATAAAAATACCCAAGGGTTGGGGAGGGGAAGCTCCTAGTTTTGCTTTTTGTTAATGGGGTCAAAGCAGAATTCATTGAAACACACAAAGCTATGCAAAATCCCTTTGATTTTACTCTGTAGTCACTACCGTCCTTCGTATCTCAGTAAGATTTACAATTGCTTTGGGGAGTTCCAGTTGTGGCACAGAAGAAACGAATCTGACTAGGAACCATGAGGTTGTAGGTTTGATCCCTGGCCTCGCTCAGTGGGTTAAGGGTCCAGCATTACCATGAGTTGTGGTGTAGGTTGCAGACTTGGCTCAGACCCCATGTGGCTGTGGCTGTGGCATAGGTCAGCAGTTGCAGCTCCAATTCCAGCCCTAGCCCGGGGACTTCCATAAACTGCATGTGCAGCATCCCCCACCCCCCCCCAAAAAAGATCTGGTACATGTATATAATGGAATACTAGGCAGTCATAGAAAAAGAATGAGATAATGCCATTTGCAGCCACATGAATGGACTTAGAGATAATTATATGAAGTAAGTCAGAAAAGAAAATCAAATACCATTTGCTATCACTTATATATGGAATCTAAAATATGATGTAAACCTATCTACAAAACAGAAACAGACTCACAGACACAGAGAATCGAGTTGTGGTTACCGAGGGGGAGGGAAGTGAGGGGGGGGAGGGATGGACTGAGAGTCTGAGGTTAGCAGATGCAATCTTACACATAGAACGGATAAAGAATGATGTCCTACTGTATAGCACTGGGAACTATATTCAACATCCTGTGATAAGCCATATGGAAAAGAATATTACAAAGAATGTGTATATGTGTGGGTGTATATGTATACATACATACATACATATATATACACACACATATACACATATACATACCTGAATAACTTTTTTTTTTTTTGGTCTTTTTAGCTTTTCTAGGGCCAATCCCGCGGCATATGGAGGTTCCCAGGCTAGGGGTCAAATCAGAGCTGTAGCTGCTGGCCTACACCACAGCCACAGCAACTCGGGATCTGAACCGCATCTGCAACCTACACCACAGCTCACGGCAACGCCAGATCCTTAACCCACTGAGCAAGGGCAGGGACCGAACCCGCAACCTCATGGTTCCTAGTCGGATTCGTTAGCCACTGAGCCACAATGGGAACTCCCTGAATAACTTTCTGTACAGCAGAAATTAACACAACATTGTAAATTAATTATACTTTAATTTTTAAAAAAGATACAATTTCTAATATCTTAAGAGATATGTAGCAACAACTAGTGGAATTACAGAGAGGGAGAGAGAGAGATAAACGGACAAATGTGGCTGGAGATTTTAACAGACCCTCTCAGAAACTTAAGGATAAAGCATGTGTAAAAATAAGTGAAGATTTCAATTCGTTAAGTAACATAATTGGTAAATTCACATTCCTAGCTACATAGACAACCAACCAACAAAAATTCTTTTGGAGCATCCAGGAAACATGGACCAAAATTCCGTAGAAACAAGTCTGGCAACATTTGCCTGCATCTCCCTGAACAGACAGGGGTCTGATGGCCCCTCCTATCTGCACAAAGCTTGTAAACAGGCATGGGGATTTACCAGCCTCTATCGGAGAGGCAGACAAGGGAGGGAGAAGGAGGTTGGGAATGGAAGCAGATCAGCCAAATTTCCGATTCTGCCACATCTCGGTTATGTCACTATTCTACCCTAACTTGAATGATCAAGCGTGACTGGATCTAAAAATGTATGTCCCAAGTTTTCACACTCAGGATTTTGAAGGCATTGCCTGCTAGCATCCAACGTATCTAAGAGAGGTTTTGTATCTCTCTTCCACATTCCTTTCTAGTCCTAATTTTTACTCTGTTTTTAGGATCTTTACATTTATTTACATTCTCGTGTTCTGAAATTGCATGTGAATGTGTCTAGAAGGGGTCTTTTTCAAATTCATTCTACTCAGCCCTCCAGGGGCTCTTTTCATCTGAAGACCTGAATTCCTTCCCAATTCTAGTAATTTTCTTCTAATGTTTCTTTGATATATTTTATCCACTTCCTCTCCTTGAGACTCCAGTTAGTTTGCATAGTCTAGAGTCTATTGGTTTGAACAGTCTAGATTGTTTTTCCCTCCTCTTTTATAATTTCAGACTCTCTTTTTTGACTTCTGCTCCTACAGCCTTTCTGCTCAAAGTGTGTTCGTGGCCCCACAGCACCAGCCTCATCTGGGAGCTTGTTAGAAATGCAGACTTCAGGCCTCACCTCCAACCACCAAGTTAGACCCTTTACTAGCAAGATCCCCAGGTGATCCTTATGCACATTAACCCTGAGAGGTGATGTGGGATATTTTTCAACTTTATCTTCTAGTTCTATTGAAATATTTTTATTGCAACATTCATAGTGTTCGTTTATAGTAGCCCTTTCTTATACTATTTCTTTTTCAAAGGGTTTTATTTTATGTATACAATATTTTCTTGAGACCAATTATTTTATTTCAAGCCCTCTTTTGTTTCTTGAATTATCTGTTTCCCTTGGGATTGTGTGTGTGTGTGTGTGTGTGTTTGTATCTTGGTATAGTTCTTTCATGTTGCTCTTTTCCCTGATATATCTATTGATCCTGGTTAATTCCTTTATATTTAAGAATAAAAGCGGAGCCCACTGGTGGCTCAGGGGGTTAAGGTCACTGCTATGATGTGGGTTTCATCCTTGGCCCAGGAACTTCCACATGATGTAGGTATGGCCACAAAATAATAATTAAATAATAAAAAATGGATTATTTCATGTCTCTGGTATGGGTTTCTCCTTCTGTGCCTCCTGATAAGGGCCTCTTTTCCTAAATGGGGAGTCATTAGATGTTGGAGGGACATTCAGTACAGATGCTGTGCTTCACCCTTGGGGAGTCAAACACAGTATTCCCCTTGGAAAGCATAGGCCTTCAAACTGCTGACTTTTCTCTTCAGTGATAGAGCCTCTGGTGGGTGAGGCAGGAAAGCTGGGAGGAGACCTGTGCAGCTCTTCCATATTTCCAGCCCCACTCTGCATTCCTACTCTCTGATTCGCAGATGCTGGCTGGTCTCCTAACTACACGGCTACCCCGTCATCAAACTGCAGTTTGAACTCCATCTCATCCATGACCACAGCTCTGCCTTACTTTGTCTTCCTTATTTTTTGAAATTTCTTTTCTTTTCTTTTTTTCTTTTCTTTCTTTCTTTTTTTTCTTTCTTTCTTTCTTTTCTTTTTTTTTCTTTTTCTTTCTTCTTTCTTTCTTTCTTTCTTCTTTTTCTTTCTTTCTTCTTTTTTCTTTCTTTCTTTCTTTCTTTCTTTCTTTCTTTCCTGCCACACCCTCAACATACGGAAGTTCCCAGGCCAGAGACTGAATCCAAGCCACAACTGCCACATCCTTTTACCCACTGTGCCAGGCTGGGGATCAAACCTGCCCCTCCTCAGCGACCCAAGCCACTGCAGTCAGATTCTTAACTCACTGGGCCACAGTGGAAACTCCATGAAATTTCCTATCTGCTGATAAGAAAGCCTTATTGCCTTCTCTCTTGCAGTGTTTCTTGAACTTTCTATATTTCCATAGCATAATATCAGTGGAGTCTTATAAAGACAGGAGGCAAATGTTTGTCCTCAGTCTATTGTTTTGAGCCAGAAGCCTCTAAAGCATTTTTGTGATGCTGTATTTAAATCATAAAAAGTGTGGTTTTAAGTGTAGTCTTAAATCTATGATACCCCCCATGGAGTTGTATTTAAAGACGACTTTTGAAATGAATACTACAGCATTTAGAAGGCAAGTCCAACACTGCATGATGCTTTTGTAGAGAAGATGATGTAATGGGGGTAGATTTGTATTTAATGAAGTAATTGGAAAAGACTCAACAGTGCCGTTTGATGTCGAGCTGGGAGAAACTTTAGAGCTGAAGAATAGACTCCTTAGTCATCAGACTTTTGTTTTGTTTTGTTTTAGAGCTACACTCGTGGGGTATGGAAATTCCCAGGCTAGGGGTTGAATCTGAGCTGCAGCTGCCAGTCTACACTGCAGCACAGCAACTCCAGATCCGAGTGGAGACTGCCACCTATCCCATAGCTCACAGCATCACCGGATCCTTAATCTACTGAGTGGGGCCAGGGATTGAACCCACAACTTCATGGATACTAGTCGGGTTCGTTACCTCTGAGCCACAATGGGAACTCCCAGGAATCAGACTTTTGTAATAGTTATTGATATAATGACATTGAAAATGTGCTGATCAAATTTTTAGATGAGATAAAACTAGAAGGCTAGTAGATTTGACAGAATGACAATTAAAAAGGCAGTAGGTTGGCACGATGGGCTTCATCTAGGAGAACAAAGTTTAATATAGACAAATGCAATGGCTGGAACTTGGCCCAAGAGACTGCACAGGAGTATAGCTTGAGAGCAACAAAGGCAATGTGAGGAGTTCCCGTCGCGGCGCAGTGGAAACAAATCCGACTAGGAATCATGAGGTTTCAGGTTTGATTCCCTCAGTGGGTTAAGGATCTGGCATTGCTGTGAGCTGTGGTGTAGATCGCAGGCTGGGCTCGGATCACGTCTTGCTGTGGCTGTGGCTGTGGCTGTGGCCGGCAGCTGTAGCTCTGATTAGACCCCTAGCCTGGGAATCTCCATATGCCGGCAGTGGGGTGAGGCCCTAAAAAGACAAAAAAAAATCCAACTGCAGTGCTTGGGTCATTGTGGAGATGAGGGTTTGATCCCCAGTCCAGGGCAGTGGGTTAAAGGACCCAGCATTGCTGCAAGTGTGGTGTAGGTTGCAGCTGTGGCTCAGATTCAATCCCTGGCCTGGGGAACTTCCACATGCTGTGGGTACAGCCAAAAAAATGTTCAGCTTTGTAAGAGTACTAATAACGAATTCATTAAAATAATTAAGTCGTGTCTTCATTAGTTGATAGTTTGAAGGATTATCTCTAAAAAGCTAGCTTTACAATATATTTTACAAAATAATTCTGATGTGCTAGTTTGAACTACCCAGGGATACATTTAACAAGAAAGGTCATGGTCCCTTGCCCCCACCCCCCGCCCCCACTTCTCTCCTTATCTCAAGGCATTTCCACAGTCACTGTTATTATTTCCAAACACATCACGCTCCGTTTCCTTGCCATTCTCTTGCTTTGTAATTCCTGCTTGATTAAATCACAGCCCTGAGTGTGTCCAGCTCTTGCCTCCTCTGAGCCTCTACCCACGGGGCTGAATGTGGCCAGAGAACCATGCCTGGCAGGTTGACAGCTCCCACTTTGAATTCAGTCACTCTTCTTGAATAGGCCCATGATGCTACCTGCTGTCAATACTCAGCTCCTGTCTCCTTTTAACACTGCTTTCCACTCTGCCCAGCTTCCTACTTCACTAAAGAAACAGGAGGCAGTCCACCCCTGCTACTACCACACCTGCCCATCACATTTCATCTCGAGAGGACACTGCTCAGTCTCCTGTTACTCTGGTCAGTTGTTTGTGCTCCTAGCCAAGGACACTCTTTGAGGTTCTCTCTCTCTCTCTCTCTCTTTTTTTTTTTTTGTCTTTTTAGGGCTGCCTGAGGCATATGGAAGTTCCCAGGCTAGGGGTCCAATCGGAGCTGTAGCTGCTGGCCTACACCACAGCCACAGCCACTTGGGATCTGAGCAACACCTGCAACCTGCACAACAGCTCATGGCAATGCTGGATCCTTAACCCACTGAGCAAGGCCAGGGATCGAACCTGTGTCCTCAAGGATACTGGACAGATTCGTTACCACAACAGAAACTCCTGAGGGTCTTTGATCTTGTCACTCGGTCTGTCTAGAATATGAACTCCCTCCCTCACCTCCTTAGAGTCTGTACTAAAATATACTAAAATATCAGCAAGCGTCCTATTTAAAATAGCAACCTCCACCCCCCACCTTCTGGTCTTCCCTGCTTTATCTAGCACTTATCATAAAAAAGATCATATATTTAGCTTGTTTATTTTGATTATTGTCTATTCTCCACAGAAGACTCAATTTCAAAAATATGTCCGGCCTTTCTAATTTATTTGTGAATTTAGTAAAATCCAAATAAAAATAGCTATGAATATGTGTGAGAGTAGGCAAATGGATTCTAATTTATATAGAAAAAGAATCAAGAAACAAGACAGAAGAAACAGAGGAGCAACAAGGTAGAACCAACCATACCATAAATTCATATTATAAAAACCTGAAATATTAGATTACTATAGAGAAATATTAATAGGGAAACTGATAGCCTAGAATAAAATGTGAGAATTTAACATATGAGAGTATACTTCAAACCACTGAGAAAAATATAAACTTTTCAATAAACGATTTAGAAAAAATTCGGTAGTCGTTTGGGGAAAAAAAATGAATCAAATGTAAGGCAATATGTAAATTTAAGGAGAAGCCCCATAGATCATTTTGTTGGGTTTTGCACTAGGTACTATGGTTCTAAATTCCAAATCAGAAATTGAGTGAATTATAATTATCAGGAAATTTGGGGAAATAAGACTATTGATTAGGAAAACTGATATTATCAGATGCTAAAACAATATAAATCAATGG
Source organism: Phacochoerus africanus (assembly GCF_016906955.1). NCBI lineage: Eukaryota > Metazoa > Chordata > Mammalia > Artiodactyla > Suidae > Phacochoerus > Phacochoerus africanus. Next base: position 12,147,911 of record NC_062545.1, on the reverse strand, counting down.
TAATCAAGAACTATGGACTTGGCACATGAACAGATGTATTCGTCTATGTCCATCCTCAGCCCTTCCTAAAACACAGTGGATCCTCTATACGTGTTTTTTGACGATAGAACATAATCTTCGATTCAATAAAGTATTATTTTTATCTTCTGCCTTCTTAATTATTCATTACTTTATTGATGACATTTGTGTTCATTAATATAAATAAGGTACCAATGAGCAAATTAAAAAATAACACTTTATTGAGTTGAAAACTATATTTTGTCTTCAACAAAAGTATATATATTATACACATACAACATATGCATACATATAATAAAGTTTAAACACATACTAAGACATGGAGGCATTAACATGGAGGCATTATATTATAAGCATTATATTAATGAAAAGCTTATAACATTATAAGCATTATATTAATGAAAAAGTGAAAAATACATTATTCTACCTAAATGAGTTTTAAACACGGCAAAACCAAAAGTAAGTTGTATAGGTGTACAACTTATACAAGGAAAAAAAGCAAGGGTATAGTAAATATTCATTAATATGGTGGTTACTTGGTGGAGGGAGGGAAAGTGTTTGGGAAAGAGGGTTTCAGAGTTTGGGATGGGCATAAATAGGAAGTAGGTGCCAGGATAAATAGTAGGCCTGAGATGCTATCCTTGGAAAGACATGCTTATAAGTTTAGACATTGGCTGGTGCCTGGGAGCTTGGATTTCATCTTGGAAGGGTTCCCACCATTGCCTGATGAGAATGGCTCACTGTGCCAAAACCATTTGTACAAACAATGTGGTTTATGCCAAACACCTGCTTTCCATCCGGAAGTCTCGAAATTTGGTACATGCCAGGCAGAGGGAGTCTGCATGTCCAGTTCCAAGAGAAAACCCTTGGCATTGAATCTCTAATGAGCTTTCTTGACGGGCAGCATTTCACATGTGCTGTCACAACTCATTGCTGGAAGAGTTAAACCCATCTTATAGGACTTCCTAGGGAGAGGACTATTAGAAGCTTGCACCTGTCTTCCCTGTACCTTTTCCCTTTTCTGATTTCATTTTGTATTTTTTCACTGTAATAAATCATACTGTGACTATGATCCGATTCTGAGTCTATGAGTCCTCCTAGCTTAATATCAGCCTAGGGCTTGGTCTTAGGGGGAGTTATACAGGTGTTCTCTTAAAAATTTTTATATCTTTCATATCTTATAAATATTATATGATTAACCAGTTAATCAAAAGGAAAATAAAAGGAAAAAGGAATAGGAGTTACCCATATAAAGATAAGATGTAACTGGGTCGAAAGCATTCTAGTAAAATGAAATAAATAGCACGGCAATGTCTAGAATCAAATCGTAGAATGTCTTATTCAAGGAACTGAAATTATGGACTGAAGAATCAAAGGGAATGGTAGAACTGGAGAAGGAATCACAAGTAGCCGTGGCTGTGATCTCCACGAAAAGGTCTTTGCAATGGCCCCCAACCCCATCCTCCCTCCAGGTACTGCTCCCTCTCCTCCTAATTTTCATCTATGACGTGAGGTGAGCATTGAGGCACATTTTTCTCCATATGGATCCCCTTGTTTTCCACTGCCATGTATTGGAAAGAATATGCATTTCTGGAGTTCCCGTCGTGGCGCAGTGGTTAACGAATCCGACCAGGAACCATGAGGTTGTGGGTTCGGTCCCTGGCCTTGCTCAGTGGGTTAACGATCCGGCGTTGCCATGAGCTGTGGTGTAGGTTGCAGACGCGGCTCAGATCCCGCGTTGCTGTGGCTCTGGTGTAGGCCGGTGGCTACAGCTCCGATTCGACCCCTAGCCTGGGAACCTCCATATGCCTCGGGAGCGGCCCAAGAAATAGCAACAACAACAACAACAACAATAACAACAAAAGACAAAAAAAAAAAAAGAATATGCATTTCTTTGGTACCTTTGTTGAAAATGAACAAACTAGGAGTTCCCGTCATGTCTCAGTGGAAATAAATCTGACTAGTATCCATGAGGATGAAGGTTCGATTCCCTGGCCTTGCTCAGTGGGTTAAGGATCTGGCATTGCCATGAGCTGTGGTGTAGGTTGCAGACTTGGCTCAGATCTGGTGTTGCTGTGGCTGTGGCATAGGTCAGCGGCTGCAGCTCCAATTTGAGTCCTAGCCTGGGAACTTTCATATGCTGCAGGTGCGGGCCTAAAACGACAAAAAAGGAAAAAAGAAAATGAACAAACTATGTGTGGGGCTATACATATTATAGGTAAAATATATATAATATATATGTATGTTTCTGGATTTTCTAGTCTCCTCTCTTGATATGTAGGTTTTTTCATACTCCACTACCACACTGTCTTGAAGCTGTAGCTTTATAATAATTTTTTAGATCATATAATAGGTGTCTTTCTAATTTTCTTTAAAATTGTTTTAGACATTCTAAATCCTTTTAATCCTCGAATAAAATTTGGAATCAGCCTCTCTAAGGAAAAAAACCCTGCTTTTTTTTTTTTTTTTAATTAGCTTGACTGTTTAAACCATTTTGAGAACTGACATCTTAACAATACTGCCTTCAATACCACGAATGTGATTATCACTCTTGCTTGGATTATAATTCAATAATTTTATTTTGTTTAAATTGTTTCTGCTCTGGCCACTGGAGGCTCTTTCAGTTAGTTCCTGGGTTGCTTTGACACGCACCATCAGTGTGTGTGTGTGTGTGTGTGTGTCTGTCTGTCTGTCTGTCTGTCTGTCTGTGGTTTTTCCCAGGTATTCAGCATGGTCGCTCTAATCTGGTTGATAAGAATTCAAAACCTCCTAGTTCTGGGAATTGCTCAGCTTCGAGTTCCCAAGTGGGTTTTGTTGCCTGATCTTGTGGTGTTTTTCTCTGGGCAGGTGCTCCTTTGTCTTTGGCCAGAACTCAAACTGACCTCTGGGATAATTTCTGGGCCCTTTCTCCACCTAGCTCTCTCTTCTCGTATCCTATTCTCCAAATTTCAGCCATCTTTCCAAAATCTGACCTCTGTCTTCTCAACTCAGTAAGACTCTCATGCTCTGTTTGGGTGCCTCTGCCCTATGCTGTGGTCCAGAAAGAGCCACCAGGCAGAAAATAGAGGTATTGTTAGGAAAACATTTCTATTAACCTTCTCCATCTATTGCCCACTGGAAATAGTTATTGCTTATATTTTCATTCTCTAGTTGTTATAAAAAGTCAAGTGTGGAGCCAGTGTTCCATTATAGCAGGAAGCACAACACCTATTTTGTCTCCACTATTTTGGCTGCTATTTTATTTTATTAATTTTTTTTTTTTTTTGCTTTTTCTAGGGCCACACCCTGGCCTATGGAGGTTCCCAGGCGAGGGGTTCAATTGGAGCTGTAGCCACCGGCCTACACCACAGCCACAGTAACGTGGGATCCAGGCCACATCTGCCACCTGCACCACAGGTCACGGCAACACCGGATCCTTAACCCACTGAGCAAGGCCAGGGATCGAATTCTGCAACCTCATGGTTCCTAGTCGGATTCGTTAACCACTGAGCCACGACGAGAACTCCTTGGCTGCTATTTTACATGGGACATATTTCTGTAATTGATTACAGTTGCTCATATAATTTCCTAATATGGGCACAGGGAAAAGCAATTGTCTTGAACTATTAACTGTTATTTGGGTTGTTTTTTTTTTTTTTGCTGTTTTTGTTATTGTTTTTTTGGTAGGATCTCAGTTCCCAGACTAGCGATTGGACTCAGGCCACAACAGTGAAAGCACCAATTCCTAACCAGTAGACCACCGGAGAACTCCCCCGTCTCAAACTGTTGTTAATTCTATAACTTACCTGTAGCTGTTTTTAAAGCTTTCTATATCGTTATGTGGAACTTTTTCTTTGCAATTCTTAGAATTTTTATTTTTTGTCTTGCCACCTGGGATCGGGCTTCTCAGGTGATGCGAAGGCAGAATCGAAGTGGCACTAATGGGCATCCATTCTTATTCCCAGTTTTGAAAGGAATGTTTTTTTTTAAAGATCCTGATTCAAATGCACGTTGAGGAAATTTAATAATTCCTTTGTGGATTGTTTCTCAGTATGCTGACAAGTTTCCCTTTCCACTCTAGTTCCATTTACTTCTTAGTCACTGGATCCTGTGCATATCACCTTTACAGCAAAAGAGGGGAAATTAGGTTATATGGCCAAATAAGTGATTAAGGTATAGATCTTGAAAAGACTTTATCTCGAATTATCAGGGTTGACCCTAAAGGCAGTCGCCTGTATCCTTAGAAGAGAGAGGCAGAGGGAGACTCACTTCAGTTCTAAGGACACACTGCAAATGAGAGGATGGAAGAAAATATTCCATGCGAATGGAAATCAAAATAAAGCTGGGGCAGCAGCACTCATATCCGAACGGCAGAGGGAGATTTTTATGCCGAGGAGGGTCCATGTAAGACAGAGCCTCGACTGGAGTGATCTCACCATTGGTCAGAAAACTCTAGCAGAAGCTGCAAGAGGCAAGGAAGAGACTCTCCCTAGCACCTCTGAGGGGGCCCTGGCCCTGCCAGCACTTAGACTTTTCATTTCTCGCCTCCAGGACTATAAGTAAATGATTAAGTCACTGCTTTCATTGTAATTGGTTATTGGCAGCCATTGGATTCTAATATTCATTTATTTAGTTGTGATATTGAATCATATCAATGCATGTTTTGTATCCACTGAAATAATGATATAGTTTTTCCTCTCTCTCTCTCTCTTTCTTTCTTTCTTTCTTTTTTGGCCACATCTGTGGCATGTGGAACTTCTGAGGCCAGGGATTGAACCCATGCCACAGCAGTGACCTGGGTCGCGGCAGTGACAATGCCAGATCCTTAACCCACTGGGCCCCAAGGGAACTTCTAGTTTTTCTCTTTCAATCTCATTAAAATGTGAATTACATTAAGGCATTTTTCTGATGTTAAACCAGCCCTATATTCCTATGATAAACCCAACTCAAGATGGCTTCATGGTGTATATGTGTGTGTATCTATGTTTCATCTGTCTTTCCTGCTGATTCTCATTCATGGTATATAGTCTCCAAAGGTTGCCCCCCAAGCCTCCAGCCAGAAGACATGCAGCCCTGCCGACACCTTGCTTTTTAACACCGCAAGACCCGTTGCAGACTCCTGATCTCCAGAACTGGAAGACAATAAATGCATGTTGTTTTAAGCCACCAAGTTTGTAGTAACTTGTCACAACAGCAATGGGAAGCAAATACGTCCATTTTCCTTAAGAATTTATTTGTAGGATTTCTTTAAGGCCTTAGAGGAAGGTCCAATCTTTCGAAAAGAGCTTATGTTTCTCTCTAGGGGCACTGCTACCCTGGGGATCCTTTAAACTACATTAAAGACTTAAGGTAACACAATTGTGAGCTACAAATCCGTGCAAAGCCTAGACTGTGTTAAAGCTTCTAGCATGCCCCTCTCTTGTTTTATCAGACAAGGAAAATTTTCTCAGAATCCCCTGGGTAGAGAGAAAGAGATGTGAGTTTACTTCTGTTTTGCTCTAATCCTGGGTTGTAACCCTTTGCAAGTCCAGCCCAGTGTGGAGAGTCCCTCTGGGTAGATGTCTCAAACTGGGGGCCCCTAGGGTTTGATATCTGCCCCTTTTATTCTAGAAGTTTCTCAGAACCCAAAATTCAAGTTTGTCTGGAATAGAAAATGCACCCAAGGCAAAAATGATTTCAGGGCTCTCCCTGGTTCTCACGTCAACTTTTGCCCTGTTTTCGGCGCTTTCCAAGCGTTTCATATTTTTCTTTCTTTTAGCCAGCATTTGTTGTGATTTTCTGGTAATGGGACTGGTCTGAATAACCTAGTCCAACATATTCTTGGAGACCTATTAAAAATGTTGTCTTTTGGGAGTTCCCATTGTGACTCAGTGAGTTAAGAACCTGATGTAGTCTCCGTGATGATGTGGGTTTGATCCCTGGCCTCAATCAGCAGGTAAAGGATCCAGTGTTGCCGCAAGCTGTGGCATAGGTTGTACATGTGGCTCTGATTCGACCCCAGCCCGGGAATTTCCATATACCACGGGTGTGGCTGTAAAAAGAAAAGTAATTTTTTTTTTAAATAAAAATTTGTCTTCTGAATCTGTCAATTCCACCATCCAAACTTTTGGCTGCTCTGATTCTGCTGTCTTGTGTTTTCGTTGGCTCTCACTCACAATGCGTTGTTTTCCTGTTCATTTATTTGTTTGTTTAATTATAATCTCATTTTCGATAGACCTTCGTTGGTCAAACTTCTTTGAAAGATAGGTTGAAGCTGCTTTCCTCCAGAAAAGAAATTGCAGTTGTGTGTTACATGGTTGGGAGGCATGCCAACCCAGTACCAAATTAAAATAATTTCTTTGCTTGAGGTTTTTCACATCACCCAGGTATTATGACTTGGACCACAAACACGCATGAGGTCTGACTTGTGGTTATATATTCCCCAGGGAAATTTTTCCCTCTCTTTAGTTCTGATGCTGATACAGGAATTTCTGCGCTGCCCCCTCCTCTCTCATCCCCAACCACCTTCTGGTTTTGTGTTCGTTTTAGTCTTCCTTTTACACTTCAACCACTTTACTTATGGAGGCCCTTTGAGATTTAGCTTTGTGCAAAGTTCTCTTATAAGACTAACAGAGTAGATCTTAAAAGTTCTTGTCACAAGAAAAACAAAACTGTGCAACTAAGTGTGGTGATAGGTGTTAACCAGATTTATTATGGTGATCTTGTTGTGATATCTACAAACGTCAAATCATTGTTTTATGTACCTGAAACTAATATAATGCTACTTATTTAATTATTTAAATTAAAGACACCCTTATTTGGCCATCTCATGTCCTATGCACATATCATGTATAACTATCAAAATCAAAGCTTAGTTACACTAGGGATTGGCAGTGTTCTGCCATTCTAGTGCTTTCTTATTTCTCTAGATCCTACTTGTACTTGTTTTGGCTTCTAAGGATGGCTTTTTTACTTTATGTCAATGCATTTAAAAAGAAAACAAGTATTTTAACAAGGATTGGCAGTTGCTATGCAATAGAGGTGTTTAGGCATCTGATCTGCCATTCTGCTAGAAATTTTAAAGGGTCAACTCTCTGGGAATTTAAGGGGCTAAAGACCTAAGGCTGTAGTTCATAAACAAGGCACCATGGTGTCCTGACCTCCAGGAAGGCCTCTTGACCAAGAGGAAATATTAGATTTCATTTTGCCACCATTTCATGCCTCAAATGTTAATTCCTTTGGCCCCCCAGACTCAATTCTCTTTTGTAACTCTTCTTGATTACTAACTCATTCTTCTCTACAAATCTTTATGTGAAATAAGTCAAGATAACATATATTTTAAACAATTTTTGAACTTTGCATTGCTCTCTTGCCTCTCTTGTTAAAAGCAGAACAAGACAATAAAACAAGATCTTAACCCAGTGTTCTCAGACAAAGATGGGTATTATACAATGATAAACGGGTTAATCCAACAAGAGGATATAATATTTGTAAATATTTATGCATCTAACATAGAAGTGCCTAAATATATAAAGAAAAAAATCAGCATATCTAGGAGTTCCCACTGTGGCACAGCAGGGTTGGCAGTATCTCTACAGTGCCAGGATACAGGTTTGATCCCCAGCCCAAAAGGAGCTCCATATGCCACAGGGCAGCCAAAAAAGAAAAAACAAAAACAAAAAGGAAAAAAAAAAACCAGCCAAAAAACTAACATAACATAACAAACTTAAAAGTAGAAATAGACAGCAGTATAATAATAGTGTGTGTGTGGGGAGTTCCCTTCGTGGTTCAGTGGAAACGAATCCGACTAGCATCCATGAAGATGCAGGTTCAATTCCTGGCCTCACTCAGTGGGTTAAGGACCTGGCATTGCTGTGAGCTGTAGTGTAGGTCACAGATGATGCTCAGATTTGGCGTTGCTCTGGAGGTGGTGTAGACCAGCAGCTACAGCTCTGATTCGACCCCTAGCCTGGGAACTCCCATGTGCCACAGGAGTGGCCCTAAAAGAAAAAAAAAAAAAAGACAAATAATAGTAGGGGATTTTTTTTTTTAATGTTTAATTCTAATTTTTATTTTTGCTTTTTAGGGCCATACCCATGGCATATGGAAGTTCCCAGGCTAGGGGTGTGATCAGAGCAACAGCTGCCAGCCTACAGCACAGCCACAGTAATAATACAAGATCCAAGCCACATCTGTGATCTACACCACAGCTCATGACAACGCCAGATCTCTGACCCACTGAGTGAGGCCAGGGATCAAACCCAAATCCTCATGGATACTAGTCAGATTCATTTCCACTGCTCCATGACAGAAACTCCAGTAGGGGATTTTAATACTCCATTTACATTAATGAATAGATCACCTAGACAGAAAATCAAATAAAGAAATATCAACTTTAGGAGTTCTCAGCATGGCACAGTGAAAATGAATCCAACTAGGAACCATGAGATTGCAGGTTCGATCCCTGGCCTCGCTCAGTGGGTTGAGGATCTAGCATTGCTGTGAGTGTAGGTTGCAGACATGGCTTGGAACCTGCGTTGGTGTGGCTGTGGTTTAGGCTGGCAGCTGTAGCTCCAATTCAACCCCTAGCCTGGGAACCTCCATAGGCCATGACGGTAGCACTGAAAAGCAAAAAAAAAAAAAAAAAAAAGACCTTAAATGACATATTATTATGTCATACCAGATGGACTTAGCAAATATATACGACTATCCCATCCAAAATCAGCAGGATACACATTCTTCTCAAGTGCACATGGAACATTTTCCTGGATAGATTGTATGTCAGGCCATAAAACAAGTCCTAATAAATTTAAGAGGATTGAAATCATCTCAAGCATCTTTTCCAGCCACACTGGTGTGAACTAGAAATTCATTACACAATGACAATTGGAAAATGTGCAAGTATGTGGAAATTAAAAACATGCTACTGAACAACCAATGGGTCGCTACATTGTATGCCTGAAACTTATATAATATTGCACAGCTGCTATACCTCAATTTTAAAAAAATTGAAAAGAATGCTAAAAAATAAAGAAAAAGAAGGCGATCTTGCCATTCACAGCAAAATGGATGAACTTGGAGGATATTACGCTAAGTGAGATAAGCCAGATATAGAGAGACAAATATTGCATAATCTTATCTGTGGAATTTTTTCTTAAGGTTAAACACATAGTAGCAGAGAGGGGAATGATTGTTACCAGAGGTTAGAAGGTGGGGGAAGTGGGGAGATAGGGATCAAAGGGGACAAACTTTTAGTTATAAGATGAATAAGTTCTAGAGACAGCATGACGACGACTGCTAATACAAATGTAATGCATACTTGAAATCTGCTAAAAGAGTAGATTTCAAGTGTTTTTATTACCTCCCAAAATGTGTTCACCATGGGAGGTGACGGATATGTGAATCGGCTTGGTTGTGTTATGCATATCACAATATATATCTAAACATCGCCTTGTACACCTTACGTGTATACAGTTTTATTTGTCAATTATATCTCAATAAAGCTGGGGTGCAGAGAAGACCCTGCCTCCAAATACAGTCACGTTATGAAGTTCTGAGGATTAGGACTCTAGCATACGAATTTTGGGAGACACAATCCAGAGTACAACACCACCTCCAACTGATTTTTAAAAAGTGCTTCGATATATTCAGATTTATATTAAAATCTGTATAAATTAATATGTGATCAATAAAATCAAGTCTCTGGAAGATCATGGTCTACTAGTCTTATTGTAGACCTTAAATTTACTTATTTATTTACTTATTTTTTGGTCTTTTCTAGGGCTGCACCCACGGCATATGGAGGTCCCAGGCTAGGGGTCTAATCGGAGCTGTAGCCGCTGGCCTACGCCAGAGCCACAGCAACAGCAACGTGGGATCCAAGCTGCATCTGCGACTTGCACCCCAGCTCACAGCAACGCTGGATCCTTAACCCACTGAGTGAGGCCAGGGATCGAACCCACAACCTCATGGTTCCTAGTTGGATTTGTTAACCACTGCGCCACGACGGGAACACCTCTTTTTACAATCTAATAATTCAAAGCAACTCTCAGTTTATTAGTGTGCCAGCTACCTTGATGTAAAAGACTTCGCCTTGAATAGTAGACAGAATTCCAGTCACTTGAATGAGATCCATCACACAGCAAATTAACACACTAGCATTCTAGATGGCATATGTCTGTGTCCTGTGTTTACCTATCATCGGTCTTGAATTAAGTTATTAATCTACCAACATATGAGAAAGATCACAAGGTATTGTTATTCTGTGAGGCCTTATTTGGACAGCATTTTGATGCCAGCTATCATTACAACCTCAGTTGATGACAGACGTTTGAATCCGAGAGTTAGACTGAATCTGTGGATAGAAAGACATGCCTGTGGGGTGATATAACTTCTCTCGTCACACCCTCAGTCTTCTCATTCTATAGAAACAAAATAATGTGTTCTCTTTCTTAATGATCTGAAATGAATGAAAATTTGGACAGTCAGCACCGTCCCTTTCATTTCACAATAGCTGCATCAAACTTTAAGGTAGGCAAAAAACCATCTTCTCACAGAGTTCCCGTCGTGGCTCAGTGGTTAACGAATCTGACTAGGAACCATGAAGTTGTGGGTTCGATCCCTGGCCTTGCTCAGTGGGTTAAGGATCCAGCATTGCCCTGAGCTGTGGTGTCGGTCACGGATGTGGCTCGGATCCCGCATTGCTGTGGCTCTGGTGTAGGCCGGTGGCTGCAGTTCCGATTCAGCCCCCACCTGGGAACCTCCATATGCCGTGGGAGCGGCCCAAGAAATGGCAAAAAGACGAAAAAACCCAAAAAACAAACAAACAAAAAATACCCCATCTTCTCACAAGCAATTTGTAATGGTGTCCATTTGGAAAGTCTGAGGAATAATTGAAGGTTGGGCAAGTAATTTGGGTCAGGAGCATGTTAGAAGTCACGAAAGATTCCTTGTGAAGGAGAAAGGGCAAGTAATTTGGGTCAGGAGCATGTTAGAAGTCACGAAAGATTCCTTGTGAAGGAGAAAGAAATCTGTTGGTTTACTTGGTGGGGGGCAAGTGTTGAGATTAATATACAAACTACAAAGTCAGGAAACCTGGTTGTTTTTTTTTTAATTATCAACCAGTACTACTAATAATGTGTGATGTTTTACCTATAGCCATTTGCAGAGACAACGAGACACACCTGCCAAACTCAAAATTCCTAGAGAAGCCAAGCCGGTAGAAGTAAAGTGCTTACTTTGTATCTTTAATATCTTACTGTTCTCTCAGGAAATATACTTGGTTTCAGTATTAAGTTTGGTGAGTTATATTGTACCCATTTAAAATATTAAGATAGGAATTCCTGTTGTGGCTCAGTGGTTAACGAATCCGACTAGGAACCATGAGGTCATGGGTTTGATCCCTGGTCTCACTCAGTGGGTTAAGGATCTGGCCTTGCAGTGAGCTGTGGTGTAGGTCGCAGATGCAGCTCCCATCCAGAGTTGCTGTGGCTCTGGTGTAGGCTGGCGGCTACAGCTCCAATTCGACCCCTAGCCTGGGAACCTCCATATGCCGCGGGTGTGGCCCTAGAAAAGGCAAAAAGACAATAATAATAATAATAATAATATAAAATTACCGAATTACTAAAAGGGGGCAAAAATATTCTCTAAAAAAACCCCCTCACAATCTCAGCACCCTTAATATAATTATCTTCATTTTTAAATATGTTTAAGTATATTGTTCTATGACAGTGAGTACCTTCACATTGCTGTGCAACCATCAATACCATTCATTTCCAGAACCACCCCATCTTCCCCAAATGAACTCCATGCCCATTAAACACTAACTCTCCATCCCCCTCCTTTCCTCCCTTGGCAGCCGTCATTTCAATTTCTGGCTTTATAAATCTGACTCTTCTAGGTAGTTCATATAATTGAAATCATACATCATTTGTCTTTTTATGACTAGTTTATTTCACTTAGTATAATGTCTTCAAGGTTCATCCATGTTGTAGCCTGTGTCAGAACGTCCATTCTAAGGTTAAACGATGCTCTATTGTATGTATATACCCTATTCTGTTTGTTTTGTCCATTCACCTGTCCACGGACACTTGGGTTAGGTGCCACCCTTGTTATCGTGAAAGTGCTGCTGTGAACAAGAGGACAGAGAGCTGTTCAAGTCCATGCTGTCCGTCCTTTGGGGGGAACACCAGAAGCAGAATTGCTGGATCATAGGATACTTGACTTTTGAGGAACCTGCCCTATATCGTTTCTCACAGTCTAATCATTTTCACTGGCTATGTATATTTCATTTTGTTTCAATGCCCTGATTTACTAAACCATTCCAGAAGTGTTCCTGAGAAATTTCAAGTTTTAATTTTTTTCCATTGGATGAAAATTAGTTTTGGTTTAGGCAATGCTCCAGGCTTTTTTTTTTTTAAATAATTCACATAAACCCATTTTTAAATAACTCATAACATATATCATTACTTACGATAGTTGATAATTGGATTTTGCTTGCTGCTACCTCACAACGACTCCCTCAAGGACATGCCCTATTCATTGGAGTAAGTCCTCTCTAGCTGGGACCTCTGCTTTCCAGTGTGGTGCTCACTAGCATATAGTTAACTTTGAGCCAGTTAGAGTGAAATAAAATGAAACCTTCGTTTCCTCAGGTGCACTGGCCGTATTTCAAGGGCATGTTAATCAGACAGAGCTAGTCCTACTGAATCGGGCATCGCGAACACAAAACATTTCCTCCATCCCAGAAAGTTCAATGGTAAGAGCAACTCCAGAATGGCCTTGACTCCGACCACTTGGTTACAGCTGAATTACAGCCTACGAGTTACTCCCAGAAACGAGGAGGTCCTGAGGGAAAGGCCAAGGATGACCTCGTTCGGAAGACAATGCCATCAACTCTGGCATGTGACTTTCATAATTCACGATGGGCATCTCTCTTCCATTGGCCGAATCTTCCTGCCCACTCTTTCCCATATCAGCCATCGCCAGAATATGAAGTATTGTTAAGTTTCTTGGTGATGGTCACCTAATCTGAGCTGGGCCACTCGGATTCCTTACTTTTCCCTTAAGACAGTTGGAACTGGGAGGGAGAGGTCTCCAGTCAGGTCCTCCAGGTGATTAGAACTATGAAACCAGGAGCCAGAGTCCAATCCTGCTGTGTACAACAGAGAGTTGGATAAAGGAACAGACAGAAAACTCGAGTAGACAGAGATTAGGTGCTTTAGACGTGCTGTCTTCCGGTTCAGGTCCATCCGTTCCTCAGGCTCATCTGCATTCCTGATTTGGGTTACAGGAGAAAAATCAGCAAGCATGAAGTCTTTAATGCTCAAGCTAGCTCAAATTAGTTTGTTATGGTGGAATCAGAATCCTAATATACCTAAATACATAAACTACAGCTATGGGCATCGCCTTTTTCAAAGGTAGGGGTATGTGTGGTTGTGCATAAGCTTTGCGCTTAGTCCCTGCACTGGTCCTCCCCACTCCCCTCAGCCCCCTCTAACCCTCCTCAATTTTCCCTCTTGCTTTACCTCCTTCTCACTAAAAGAATGTGCTTCATTTGTTCTCTGCTTTTTTCCTGTTCCTTGATCAAAGTATGCCTCCTGCAATCTTTCTGAATGTGGAAGCTTTGTGAAATGAAGTCCTATAACATGTTAAGCACTGATTTAATTCTTTAGCTGGTACTGCATCTTAATCTCTCAGGCCTAAATAATTCCATCAGCATTCATTAACGAATGACTGAATAAAGAATCCCTCTTAGGCCAGAGCAGTGACTGTTCAGCATTAGAATCTGGCGTGATTACAACTGAGTGGGTATTTCTGCAAGTCAGTGCATGCTACTGTAGATGAACTGATGGGGAGAGACCTCTTGCAAGAGGAAAGGATGAGGACCAAGCCATGGAAGAATGAGAACCACAGCACCCCACTAAGGGCAGAGGCACCCAAGTGTCCCAGGAAAGAAAGTGCTTCATGTCGTCGGGGAATAAAGGGGACCAGTGTGGCCAGAGCAGAGAGCAAGGGGGAAAGTATTATGAGCTGAGATAGGTAGGGCCTTTGGGTTCTGGGAAGAGATTAAAGTAAGATCTGAGTGCAAGGGGAAAGTTTTAAACAGATTTAAGCAAGGGAGTGAGTTGATCTGATTTTTGTCTTTCCAAAAAAAAAAAAAAAATCCCTCTAGCTACAATCTGGAGAATGAAAATTAGGAAGATAAGCAGGGACATTAGGAAGCTACTGCAATTGTTGGCAAGAGATGGTAACAGCTTGGATTATGAGGATGGGAGGCAAATGGAGATGGAGAGCTTTGTGACATCACCTGAAATTTTGAAGGTGGAAATATAAGCTCTTAACGGATGACGTTATCCCTCTTTGATTCTAAGTAGCCAGCCCCAATATTAAAGATGTTAACGAAGCAGACTCTAAACAGCAGACCCTAAGAAGTCGAGAAGGGCTGGCTTCCTCAGTTTCACACAGCTCGGGGCTCAGCTCTCACAGAAAGTACCTTGCTTCCAACGATTCTCGAATAAAACTCTGCTCATTTTCCTCCCTTTCCTTTGCGTGAACTTGAGAGAAGTGGTTGCTTAAAAACGACTCTAAGGCGGTGTCTGGGGCTCACGGATACACCTCCGACTTTTAAATATTTGCTTTTAGTGTGGTATCGGTTATTTTACATTGCACGAGGTGAGAAAGAAGGCATTTTGCTAGCAGCACCTCCTGTTTCATCCAGGAAATCTGTATGCACCCGTACTCTAAACAACCTAGGGCAAGATTCCTTTAGAATAATTCATCTTCTGTAAAAGATGAGTTCCCTTTCACCTATGCAAATCTCGTGCGCTCTGGGAAACCGCTTCCCGCCCTACAGACAAATACACTCATTGTCTGTACCACGCCAGTCCCCCCGGATTTTATGCAGCGTGCATTTCCTGCACTGAACTGCTTGCTGGTTGCAGGCGTGCTTCCCTCGTCCCCCTGCCCCCAACCGGATCCAAAGCTTTTGTTTTTAACGTTTTCTCTAGACGCCAGGAAAATGCTTGGGCACGTCGTTACTAAATAAGTGTCTGGCTAGGAACTTTTCCGGCTGTTAACCTTTAGGTCACTGTCCAGTGAAGTTATGAAAAGCATCGAAACCTCATGTAAAGGGGCCAATCCACATGGAAACATTATTGCCTAAACTTGCTGCTTTGTAGGGGGGCATCTGGGTTTTTCTTTGAGCGATGCTTTGCAGTGGCCCAAAGGGCAGCGGCACTCGCTCCCTCTGCGGGCCCGCGTGGGTAGGGGGTGAAGCGCGGGGGCGGGGATGGGAGGGTGGTCCTGGGCCGAGCTGAGCCGGGCCTCCGGACGGCGACGCTCTGGCCCGCGCGCGCTCGATGGTTCCGCGCGGCAGCCCGGGCCCGCGCGATGCAGTCGCCAGGGGGCGCGCTGGCCGGTGCCGCGGATCTCCAAGCTGCGCGGCCCGACTCGTGTCCGCCATATTGGATGCCGCAGCCACTGCTGCCAGCGCTTCCTCCTCCGTCTTCGCGGTGCGCTGCTGGTTCCTGCGGCCCGAGCGGCGGGGAGGTGAAACAGGAGCCTGTCGGAGGCAGAGGAAGAAGGGGGTGGAGAGAGTAGGGGACCCCGGCTAGAGGGTGGAGGCCCGAGACCGAGCGGGGCGGAGAAGAGCAGGCGCCGCGGCCCAGCCCCTCCCCCGCCCGCTGCCGACCCGCCCCGGCAGCGCCTCTGTTCCCGGGACCGGCGCTCCGCCCGCCCTAGCGGCCATGCCGGGGCCTCGCTGCCCCTGAGGGAACCCTTCCCCGCCAGTGCTTGCCCTTCCCCTCCTGCCCGGGGTCGCAGCGGTCCGGTCTCCTGCCGGCGCCCCCTCCTCGCGGCCGCGCAGCCGCCCCCGTCTCGCTCTCCCCACCCAGTGCAGTGGCCGCCGCCTCTTCCGCCGCCGGGCTCCGGGCCTCTGCACCGACAACATGGAGGCTGTGAAAACCTTCAACAGCGAGGTTGGTATTGCAGTCTAGCCTCCCCCCCCCCCCCCGCCCGGGACGGGGCCGCCGCTGGGAGGGTGGGCACGGGCCCGCAGGGCTTTTCTGGGTGGGGCGAGTGGCGGCCTAGCTGTGTCCGTGGGGGAGGGGTGTTTCTCTGCCCCGGCGCCCCTCCCCCAATTCCGGGGAGGGGAGGGCTGGGGGAGGGCCGCCCCGGGGAGGAGGGAGGTTCCGGTGTCTCCAGCATCCTACTGTATGGCTGCGAGGCTGGAGGGAAGGCTCGCTTGGGCCCTCCCCCGGAGATTCCCGGCTGGTCTCTCCGGGTCAGTTCCGCCGAGGCCTGGCCCGCCCACCTCTTTCCTGGGCCTGCGGGATTTTAACTGGAGGCCGGGCTTCGCGGCCCAGACCTTCCCTGGGTCATTAATAAGGCAGGCACCGATTGGGGGTAGTGCTGGAAGAGCCCCTACAGGGGTGATGATTTGTGGTCACTTTGCACGTAGTGTTTGTATATAACTGAGATACCGTTGGCTAGGTAACCTGCCAACTAGGGACCTAGGCTAAGCGGATGGGTGATCGAGAGGCGAGGGTATTTTGTATTTTGGTTATTCTGCAATTTCTCCTATTCTTACTCCTCCTCATCGTCACGACAGAAAGGCACACATGGCAGGGAGAGCTGTGCAAGCATGCAGAGAAGGAAGATGCTGGGGAAGCATTTCCCACGGGCTCATTCACAAGTCAGATAAAAGGCTAGATGTTTAACTTGCAGGTGTCCAGTTTTCACTGTTCAAATGAATTTACTCGTCTGAAAGGAGACAAGTTTCGATAAACTGTATCACAATTTTTTAAAACTCTGACTTGAATACACCGTAATGTAAACATTAAGCATAGCAAGCACATATCTACAAAACCCAGAGTTGTCCTTACCGGTGTGCCTAAGATAAAAGCATTTTAATGTGATGTTAACTAAGGTCGCATACATTTTAAGGACTTTTGATAGGGAAGTGCTAATATTCTGTTCAGTAGTATAATTAACAGTCTTAAATGTTCACTTCTTAAAGTACCAGACTTACTACTGTGATAATCTGAACAAGACAATACTTTAAAAAGCTCTTACAGTTTTGTTTTTTTTTCCTCCGTCTCCCCCCCTTCCTTCCCTCTAGAACTGGCATTTGGGAAGCTTAGCAAAGAGGCTAAAAGTTCGATAAAAATCACGTGAATTAGACTCTCCGTAGTAGAGTAGATGGCAGTGGTACAGGTCCATGAGAGCAAGCAGTCTTTTGAATACTGGATTTTCTTTTCTTTTTGATTGCTTCCTTTTACAAATCAGAGCAAAGGACATGGGAATCTTTTCCTTTCAACTTATATATAGCTGATAATTTGTGTCAAATTGTAAAATTTGGTTCGAATCTACAGTACTCTAAAGTACTAGACTTAATTACTGTGATAATCTGAACAAGACAATACTTTGAAAAGCTCTTGGTTTTATTTGTTGTTGTTTTTTCCTCCGTCCTTTAAAGTCTGGAATAAAAAGTGGGGATACTGTGTTCCAATTTATTGCTAATAGTTTCAGAGCTCTTCAGGGGGGGAAAAAAACCCCACAGCTCTATGTAGCCTTTTTATTTGCTACATATAGTGCTACAGCACTAATAGAATGTTAAAGTGTTTTGTTTTGTTTTTTAAGTGTGAAGAAAATCCTATTTCCTTAGTTATTTTTTTTACCCTACCTGTTTTTGATTGGTGTCTCTCTCGTTCGTGGGGGGCGGAGGGTCCCAGTGTGTATCCTCCATTCCCAGTCTTCCCCACCATGTGGGAGATAGAATCAAGTGGTTTGCACTCTGTGGTTGGTCACAATTGGGCAAGTGGAGTAGACATGTTACGGTTTTTCATTTCAGTATTGACTTTAAGGATGGGGGCCTGACATATCTGGCTAGCTTCATGTTTCACCTCTTTTCTCATCTAATTTTTACAGTAACTTGAGAGTTGTAGTAGTATTCCCATTTTAGTGTATGTAGCACTCTCCTCATTTCCACACATGGATTTTGAAGAACTTGAAACATCTTTTAACTCCTTTATTTACTAATATGCTCAGACTTCACCATGTTTGAAAATGGGGTTGATTTAAAAATAGTAGCAGTAAAGAATCAGAATTAAGGAAGGGAAATCTATTTTGAAGAAGATTCGGAAGAATATACTATTTTTGTTTTAAAAACAAAGTACATAATCCTGATAGTTTTTTATAATGTTTGCTGATGTAGTAAAAACTTGTTGTCTCAAGTAAGTACATAGTAGGAAATAGTTCAGAATATTTTTCCATTAAATCATGTGTTGCAAAGTGCAAAAATAAAAAAGGAATCTGAGTTACATGATTAGGAGAAAAGGATGTTTTGGAATGTTTACCTACAGTGAATTTGGCTTTTAAAGGCATCTGTCCTTGGGCTGAGCCCAACAAAATTTTCTCTGCCAAATTTAAAGGTATATTTGAAGTATTGTCAGGAAATTCCATTTACTTTATAAGGCACCACAATTTAGCTCTAAGCATAATGTTTAAAATATGAAATACTTAGCTTTTATGCCCTGCTGGTTCTCAGATTTTTCAAGACTAAAAAACAAACAAGCCAGCATTAGCTTGAAAACAGGAACGTGCCAGAAATTTTAATTAAGAGTATAGGTTTTTATTTGCAAACTGGATAAGTTTCAATCTGAAAATTCGTAGCCTTATGCAGGATATGAGTCATGAATAGCCTGTACTGCCTCCCCCCCCCCCCCCACACCATTTCTCAAAGGGTTTTTGTGGCCTCACCACCCCATGTTCAAATTCACTGTCAGGGATCCTTTATGTGGTAAATTCCCCTTAATTATCATGAGTGTTGAGGCTCAAAAATTGATACTTAATTGATATTTAAGTACCCCCTATGCTAGTTTTGTGGGAAAACTAGAATTTCCAGTTAAGCATCATCATTATGATGAAAGTTAATCCCACAACCATGAATGTCAGTTCTGAAATGATGAAAGCAAATTTGTCCAGATGGGAGTATAAGAGTCCCTAAGGGTCAGTGCTTGGTCTGAGGAGTTAATTCTAGAATTACTATCATTGTAAGATACTGGATTTGTTGCTGCGTAGAGCTGGTGGCATTTACTTGTTACGATGGTTTGGAGTTCTCACCTCAGTGGAAAGGATATGATGTTGATGTGTTGGTGTCTGTGCATGACTTGAGGACCCTAGTTGATTGCTGGAATGCGGCAGTTTTATGTGATCTGCATAACTGTACCCTGTCCTTAAGAATGCCACTGTATGGAGGTCTTTATGGTGGGGTTTTGTCTTTGAAAAGAGGGGAAAGAGAAGAGCAATACATGGTCCTCTCCTTTTAAAATTATAACTCATTTGGAGAGGGCCCTTAGTAATATAGGAACTTTTCAAATGATACGTAGAAAATTCAAGAATCTGTTATGCATCTGTTACGCTCCATGCGTCAGGAAAATTACTGCAGTTTAATTTTTGGATTACTTTGGTTCATAAACTCTTTACTCATCTTTGGCCATCTAAATTCTTAGCATTTTTTGTCCTTGGGATCCTTTGGCTATAAACCTTTTCAGGATGCAGATTTCCAGAGTCACTTTAACATCCAGTACCTTTTCCTCTTTTGTGCCTTGTCTTTCACATCAAAAGTAAGATCCCATTTGTTTTATTCCAAGTTTATATTGAGAGTGTTCATTTGCCTAACTACAGGACTTTTTATAATCTTTCTAGCTGTATCTTGTAGGTATTGGTTGGCAGAGACTAGTGGGAAAGGTAGTGCAAATAATAAAAGTGTGTGAATGTTTTTATGCTTTCTTTCGTGGTTCAGGAAAGGGAATAAATGTAAAGCAGCTGTAAAACATAACATTTTTCTTTCACTTTTTTGTATCAGGGAAATCTGTCTCCTTTTTCTCTCCTGTTTCAACTTTCCAGTGGGAGTTTTGATTAATTGTAACAATTAGGCTATGTTTTGTTTCTGCCTTGTGAAAATCCCTTAAAGATACAGCAATCCTAGTGTTCTAAAGGAAGGAAGCCTTGTCTAGCCCATCCTTGCCCTTCATGGTTTAGATCAGGGTTTCTCATCCTAGACATTATTGATATTTTGGGATGGATAATTATTTGCCGTGGAGAACTGTCCTGTGTGTTGCAGGATGTTTAGCAGCACCCCTGGCCTCTACCCACTAGAGATGCCGCTATTGACAAACAGAAATGTCTCCAGATACTACCAAATGCCCTTGGGGGGCAAAAATCACTCTGGTTGAGAATCTCTGAGTTAGATCCCCTGATAAACTGTCTTAAAACACTCTGTGCTTTTCCTTCTAGTGATTCCTACAATTTTAAATAATGAGTATTAGCCTTTCCCACCAGATTGTAAGTTCCATGAAGACAGTGACCACGTCTTCATTGCTTCATATCCTTGATATATAACTAGTGCCTTAGTACATAGTATATGCTCAGTAAAGATGGATGATATACTAGGTAGCTAAATGATCTGGGGCAAAGCAGTTAACATTTCTGGACCTAAGATTTTCTTCTTTGCGAAATAAGTGACTAATTTGAGATTGTTTTTAGCTTCTGTATTAGCTGGAGGATTCTTTGACTAAATATAAAATTAATATTGTGAAGACTTACTAATTAAAGTATAAGCATTACTTTGAAGGTCATTTTGTGACACTGTAGGCGTATAGGAATTTAGATGGGAAATTTTAAATCAAAACTCTGTTTATGGTTTTTCACTTCTTACTAAAAGGGGAGAGTGGGGAGGGGGCTGTTCCATTGAAAGTTTCAGTTAGATTAAATTCATCATAAGTTTTATGTTATGCTATTTTCAAATCATATTTGCTTTATTGTTTTTCATTTTAAGACAACATATGGTAAAAGTTTTTTTAACCAGTATTCAAAAAATTTAGGAGTTCCTGTCGTGGCTCAGTGGTTAACGAATCTGACTAGGAACCATGAGGTTTCGGGTTTGATCCCTGGCCTTGCTCAGTGGGTTAAGGATCTGGCGTTGCCATGAGCTGTGGTGTAGGTTGCAGACGTGGCTCGGATCCCATGTTGCTGGGATATGCCATGGGAGCGGCCCAAGAAATGGCAAAAAGACCAAAAAAAAAAAATTTAGAATACAGGGATAATTGAGATCGATAATAATGATTTTGGGGACTCCGCATGATTTGAAAGTGTTTTAGTCTTAATCTTTCAAGATTAAATATAAAATTTTTTGGCAACATTGAAATTGATGAGATATATATAGTTCAATCACTTTATTCTAGTCTAGCATTGAGTTTGTTACAGTAATTTCTGTTGACATTTGGGGGACATCTGTATTCCCTAGTCTTCTAAATAGTCATATTTTATGATCATTTGTGCCTTTTTTTAGACATGTAGTTGGCTTAGAATTAGTGCTGATACTGCTACTTGTACGTGGAATGTGTCTTTCTAGGGCCAGTTTTGCTGTTACTGGACAACTTCTAACTAATAATGGTATGAGAGAATGTAATCAACCTTGACCTTGAACACTGGCTGAGCTCCTGAACTCTTACATGAGCTCATTTTATCTGGTTTTGTTTTCTCAACATCTTTCTCTGCTCCTCTCTCTCAGGATTGTGCCTCTACTCCTGCTTGTTACAGACTGCTTTTCCAGCAGCATGGACACAAGAAGCATAGTAAGATAATTACAACCCACATAAGGCAGGCGCTTTGGAAAATAATTAGGTTTAAATTGGTAGTGAAATGATGTCTTAACTGCATGGGAAGTACTTGGGAAGTAAAATACAGTTTGTCACTGAAAATATATTAGTAATTTTAAGGAGAGCATGTAGGGAATAAGTTAAATTTCTTCAAAAAAATAGGTTAAGTGAAAAAAAAGTTGGGCTTAGTAGTGAGCATAAATCATATCTAAACCCTTGTCGCATTTACTTACATTCTGCTCCATGTAACTTTTTGTAAAATAAATGTTACCAGTCTCTGAATTTGATGGTTGAAAATAAAATACGTCTTATATTTTGAGGAAGTTCTTCAAACTATAAGATGACAATAGACCATTGACAGATATGCTACAGTAATGGAGATAGATAACAGTAAATCAAAGTTTTGATTTTCTAATTATAGAGGAGCAGATTTTGGTAGAAATAAATGCTGGTGAGAAATGTTTCTATAGCCTCAGATTTCTTGACTGAGTTGGTTCTATCTCAAGTTTGGTGGTAAACATGATGCATTTTGTCTTTCTGCTTTTGATTTTATGCATTTATTTCATCTTTCTAATTCTGCTTGCCAGTTTTCGATACACTATATTTTAAGCTCAAGGAAGGATATGTAAATATGTTATATCTACTGTAGGTCGGAAAATAGGTTAGGAATGTTGACATTACTGCATTTAGTCAGAATGGACAGTATAGATCATTTGTTCATGTTTTTAGAAGGTAGTTTATGGCCATTAAGTTAATTATGGCAATTTTTTTCTTTTCTTTTTTTTTTTTGGCATATGGAAGTTCCCAGGTTAGGGGTCTAATTGGAGCTGTTGCTGCTGGCCTACACCACAGCCACAGCAACACCAGATTCGAGCCACGTCTGCAACCTATACCACTACACCACAGCTCACTGCAGTGCGGGATCCTTAACCCACTGAGCGGGGTCAGGAATCGAACCCACAACCTCATGGCTTTTAGTCGGATACCTTTCCGCTGCGCCAAGCCGGGAACTCCCCAAATTTGTTTTTAAAATGATTCTACAACTTAGTATAATTTATTGGTTAACTTGAAAAATCCAGGATTCCATTCATTCATTTTTTTCATTCATTTAACCAGTACCTAAGGAATGTTTACCATGTACCAGACATTTTTCTATCTGCTGGATGCAGTTGTAACAAGACAAGCAGAAAGCATACCCTTTTGGAGCTTATGTTCTTGTAAAGCTCATCAGCGTTGTTGTGCAGTGACTTGGCTGCAGAGCAGAGCAGGTATTCCTGACTCCGAGGGACCTTACGTTTTTAACAGTGGGAATAAGATGAGCCACATTGTTTTATTTTGCACCACATTGCATGTCATGGTATTAAATTTCTTTTGGCATTTTGGAAGCATAACTATTTTTATCGAATGTAGTTTTGGGAATGTTTCCGTTTTTCAGTTAGATATTGGTCTCCACGTGCAAATGATTACAAAATACTTTTAAGTGGTGACCAAAGCTTTATGAATGTGGTGTGATAAATTAACAAGTATTTTTATTTTTAAAACAAACTTTTCCCTAAATACTTGAAAAAATTTGGTATCTGTGTTTCTTTTCTATAAACACTTATTTTCTGAATTTGATTTAATTCTTTGGGGCTCGTTTGAGTAGCTTATGAGTGAGGGATGAAGAGTTTGGATCATGTATTTTATGATCTTGGAAACCTGGGAAATGATACAATGGTGTTTTTATTTGGGGTCACAGTATCTAAAAGGTTGACTAGTGCTCCTGGAACCAATATGATGTTGTATGTCATCTATATCTTTAAAAAAAAAAAAAGGTTGCCAAAGCCCTAGTTAATGGTTTTCTTTACTTTAGTAACATCTTTGATACTATAAAGTTTTATGATAAAAAAGATGTAGATACTTGAATTTATCGAAATGAAAAAGAATATTGAACAAGTTAAAAAATTTTCCAAACCAAAACACATAGCAAATGTTTAGTTTCCAAAAAACAGCTGCTTGCTATAGTGAAAAAAAGGTCTGGCTTGTGTAATTTTGAAGTACTTTTTATTTACTGAACATTGTTAAAAAGTGAGGCACTTTATAGTACATAATATTTCATACTCTGCCCTTCTTTTCCCCAACCATTATCAAGTTTCAGTGGCTCTTTAGGATAAACTTGAGAGAAAAGCAGGATACTATCCTTATTTTATAGACAAGGAAACTGAGGCCTACCATTGTGATTTTCCTGAGAAAACGCAGCTTTGTAAGTATGAGAGCTAAGGCTGGAAGGACCTGCATCTCAGTTCTTGGTTTAGATGGTGTTTTTTACACTCTGTGTTGAGAACCATCACACAGTTTTTCACAATTCTTTTTGCTAGCGTGATGTCCACATAGAAATTAAATATTTTTCCCACTTTTTAAACTTTATTTTTACAATATCAGATTTATAGAAAAGTTGCAAGAATGATAAAGAACTTTTCTGTACACTTCATCCTGATTGCTCTAATTATTTAATCATATTTGCTTTCTTATTCTCTTCCTCTCTTTACATATACATGACCACATGTAAACTTTTTGTTCTGAATATTTGGAGAGCCAATTTCAATAAAGGATGGCTTTTACTTCTAAATATAACTATTTTCTAAAAACAAGGATATTCTCTCATATAGCCATAGTACAGTTATCAAAATCAGGAAATTAATATTGACATAATGCAATTGTCTGCAGACCTTGTTCAGATTTCAGTAATTATACAAGTAATGTCCTGAATAGAAAGAGTGGAGCCTGCATCACACTTATGTTCATGTGTCTTGTCTCTCTAGTGGCCTTTAATCTGGAGAAGTTGGTTATTACTTTGTCTTTTATGACCTTTGATGATTGATGAGAATAGGCCAGTTATTTATAGAATTCCCTCAGTATGGATTTGTCTGCTCTTGCTGTTGCTGCATGGTTAGTTTTCACGTTATGCGTTTTTGGCAGGAATAGTCCAGAAGTGATATTGTGTCCTCAGGAAGCACGTGATGTCTCTTTGTCCCATTCCTAGGGATGTTGACTTTTTTCCTGCAGAGTTTTTTCTGTTGTAAAATTACTGTTTTTCACTTTGTAACAAGCATTTTATGGGAAGATATTTTTGAAATTATGCAAATAGCTTGTTACTCATTAGACTTTCACTGTTTTTTTTCCCCCCCAGCATATAGTTAGTTCTTGCCCGAATCAGTCCTAAGACGGTGGTTGTCAGATGGTGATTTTCTTTGTTTCTTTCTTTATTATTGGCATTCTGCAAGAGCTTTTTCTTCTCCCCATTTATGTATTTATGCCTATCAGTATGAACTCAAGTGTTCTTTTTAATTCATTGGGGTCTTTTGATGTCAGAACTCCTTCATGCCTACCTGTACTCCTCCTCCTTTGAGTACTGTACTCACTTTCTTGTATAATAAGGTATTCCCACCCCAACCCTGCAATCAGCCATTTCTCCAAGGAACTGTAGTTTCTTCTGGTGGTTATCTGTTAACAGATTGAGCTAGAAGTTGTATATATATGTATGCACATGCCCAGATGTATGTATACGCAATTTTTTTTTTATTTTAATCCGTCTGCCTATCTAAGAAACCAGGAATTCATCCTGATGTCTCCAATGACAGTCTAACACTGCAGGGTTCATTTTCGCCATTCCCCTTTCCAAATCTGCAGTCCCTTTCTCAGACAGTGAGAAAACTAGATCCTGCTATCCAGTGTATTTCCTCATATTTTTGAGCAATCCTGCAATACACAGAAAGTAGTTTCAGAACTGCTAAACCATATGTCTGTGAAAATAAACCTATTAGCTAGAATTTAATATTTGTTTTAGTTCATTTTTTGTTTCGCCCGTGGGTATATAGTCAAAGTGTTGTGTTCAAACATTGATTGGTTATTTTTTTCCCCCCTTAATGTAGCTTTGCTATTCCTTTGACTATAATTTGGCTTTTTTTCCTGTTTGTATTTATTTTGTTTTTTCCTCCATCCATTTTTGTGATTTTTTTAAATATGTAAAACATTAAACAATAAATTATCTTTAATCCTCCTTTGCATTAGCTTCAGTATTATAACCACTTATGCTCTGGTGAAAAAAAAAACAAACCCAAAACCATTTCCTTAACATTTTTCAAATCACATAAGCCATAATTTAGAAGTTTAGATATGGAAAAGGTCTTAGGTGAAAGATATGTTGGTTAGTGCAGATTCAATTCATAGGTGAAAGTACATATTCAAAAAACTTTTAAGTGAAATCTTTTGAATGAAATCTTCATTCACAAGGGTTAGTAGACTTTCAGTAGAGGGCCAGATGGTAAATATTAGGTTTTGTGGGTCACTTAAGGTCTCTTTTGCATAATTATGTTGGTTTTTCACAATTCTTTTAAAATGTAAAACCATTCTTGTCTTGAGGGCCTGCAAAAATAGGCTGTGGGCCCTACTCATAATGGTGCTGCTGCACTCTGAAACCTGAGAACTTGTTTAATTGCCTGCTACTTGCAAAACAATTATAATTGCCAGGAAGATATATTCTTTATAGGAGTATAAGCCTTATTTTAGCATCAGAAACAGAAACAAAGTAACTTTAAAAGCTGCCTTGGTGAGAATATTTATTCAAGATGTTTTTTGAACACTACCACTAAATGCAGATGTGCAGACACTATTCTAGACCCTTAGGGATTTAACAGTGTACTAAACAGACTGGGGGAAAAAAAAAAAAAACAAACCAAGAAACTCTGTCCTCCTGGAACTTACATTCAGTTTTAGTGTGTGTGGGTGTGTGCTGGAAATGTATGTTTCTTGTTTTTCCGATTTAGTGACATTTAACCAACTAAAAGTTTCTTTCGTATTAATTGCGGAGTGAGCATTCTTGCTTGAAAACTTGATAAAAGATGCACCAAAGGGGGCAAACTTTTAAAAGCTTGGCTCATTTCTTCCCACCTCCCGTTCATGATACTTTTCTTTTGTAGCTGCACTATCTCACTAAAGGGAGAGGAGGAAAAAAACCATCATTAATTGGACACAGAACCCAGACCTCATTTAGTGATAAGTACACATGTATTATAGAATCTTAAAAAAAATACTATTCAGGAATATATGTAACAGTAACTCAGTTTTTCTTTCTTTAATGCTTTCGTGAATAAATGAGAATGATTCTTAAAGTATTGTCCAAAGTTGAAAACCATTGTGAGAGTAGTTGCTTGTGGGGTTTTCTTGAAATAGGGAAAAAGTCTTCTGATAATGCTAATATTCATTTACTTAATAAAAGCTCAGAAACTCTATGCAGGTTATCTATTTTGTGCCTGGTTAAATATCAACACCTTTGAATAAAAGTCTTCAAAATGAGTTTTTACCATGTTGTATATTTGTTGCTGAAATGACTTCTTTTAGTAGTTTTTCTATAAGCATTTAATAAACCAGTAAGTGCCTCTTTTTTTTAGTGCTTTATTGAGATATGAGTGACTGCTTTTGCAAGGATTAGTAACACATTTGGCTTTTTTTTAACACTAAGAAAAGTGATTTTTATTTTTACAGTAATTCCTGTTGGGCAAAATTTTCCAAATTCTTATTTCCAGTCTATCAGAGAACTCAGAACCTGTTATAGAGGCCTGTCTCTGCTTTGGTACCAATTACCGGAACAAGGGTTGTGACCACTTTAACTGAAAAGGATTAATGTCCTAAAGGAGTTAGCAAGAGCCGGGCACATCATTTCTAGCACAAAATTTCCCAGTTAGTACTTTGATTCATTTGGGAACCAAAGGAATGAAATATGGCAGGCCTCCTAGAGCTGTAACAATGAATGATTCCAAACAACTCTATGGGCGCTTCCTTTATTTTTTGTTTTGTTTGTTTATTTTTGGCCATGCATGGCGTGCAGAAGTTCCCTGGCCAGGAATCCAACTTGAGCCACAGCAGTGACAAGACTGAATCCTTAACCACTAGACCACTGGGGAACTCTGAGCGCTTCCTATGTTTTACTAGTCCTTTAAGCTTGTCAGACAAGTTTTTTCATTCTGCATACATACAGTACAGTACAGTTCTCAAATTGCTAGAATTCAGTAATAGCCCCTGAAAATTCTAATGTGATAGCAGATAGTAGTCAGAAAGAATGCTAGAAAGTAACAACTGGTCCTTTGAGCTCTGTTCTTTCTATCTATTGGCTATCTCTCAGGCAGTGTGTTCTGCAGAGTGTTTAATTAGACATCTCCATCCTTTTCCTCAGCTCATGTTAATAATGAGTGGGGTTGGGAATGGATTACCACAAAGAATGGGAAAGAAAGTAATGTGATATGACTACTAGGATACAAAGAGTAGTGATGTGGGAGTGTATAGTATGTATATATTCTGTGTATGTCGTGTTGTTCAGAGTATGAGGAGGAAACATTGTGTAAAGTAAAGGATAAAAACCCTTTTCAAGGAAATGGCAACTTTGGATAGGGGATGGGCTTAGAAGGAGTTCTGAAAGAAGGATTAGGCAAGGATCTTCTGATGAAAAATCTTTCATACTATGCACAAGACCGCGTTTTTAATCAGAAGGAAATGGAGGTTCTGAAGAGTTTTAAATAAAAGCACAAGCTTTAAATATGTGTTTTAGATCAATATCTTCATGGGACAGGGCAGGGCAATGGAGGGAGGAGAGTGGGGGAAGCAAGATTAAATTAGTGTAGAGGAGGTGTTACTCAACTACAGTAGTGATGGAAGACGGCTAGATGAATACAGAATAAATTTAATGATAAGGACCTGAATATAAGGAAGAGAGTGATGCTGGGGCTTTGGCTAAGTGACAGGTAGATAAAATGTTACCGTACCAATCACTGGGAGGAACAACAAACTTGAGAAATATAACAGGTTGGTTTGAATGAGAGCATGGTCTACAGCCATACCACCCTGAACGCTCCCTATCTTGTCTGAATGGGGGCTCATTTTTTTCGCCTAGAATGAAAGCGTATGGAAGGAGGATTGAAATCACCCATATCTCAACCACCCAAAGGCACTGTTACCAGTCTGTTGAATCCAGTAGAAGGAGCTCTGTATATCTTAAAGATTTAGTGTCTGGAGATAACCAGCTAGATATAGGTCAGGTACTTGGAAAGAACAGGCTAGAGACTGAGTTTTGGGAGCGGGTATAGTTGTGTAGGGAAATTATGTAGAGAGAGAGGAGAAAAAGGCTTATGGTCACATCTTGTAGAATCTTTTATCTTGCTCACTTCTTTCTCTCTCTCTCTCTTTTTTTTTTTTTAAGATAAGGCTTGACCCTTTGTCTCATTGTATGTGTGAATATAAGGATATTTTAAAGCATCTCTGTTTGGAATTTGCTTGATTTTAGAATTCTGCTTATACAACCAGATGTTCTTATATGCAGTTAAAATTTAGTAAATTGATGTAAACCAACTATAATGGAAAAAATAAAAATCATTAAATAAAAAAATAAAATTTAGTAAATTGAATGGTCAGTGAATAAAATTAAGGACTTAAGTTTTATTGAATGAAATGTTATTAGAATTCCTTAACATTGAGTCTACTCATATCATTGAATGTTTCATTAGCTTCTCTTAGTTACATAATTCTTTAACTCTGTGTATAATAACCAATTTATTGTGGACATGGAATTGTGAATTTAAGGACTATATTATTAGAAATAGAACTCATATCTATTTGAGAAATTCCAACTAATAGGTTGCAAATGAATTATTCTTTCTCATTTTGGTCATTTCACTTACTAGATTAATTATTCTAAATTTAGGAGGTAAAATTCATATTTTTTTTAGATTTTAATATTACAAAAGACATAGGAAAGAACTGAAATTAAATGCAGGTGGGTTGTTGGGAATCCCAGGGAAAATTTAAATGAAGTGTTGTTTTTATATATGTATGTGTTTATATTTACACATTTTGTTTTCTCCCATGGAGAATAATTTCTGTTCTCTTTGATTTTAGAATGGGGTTAGAAAACCATTATAGTCGTGTTATACATTTGTAGCTTTAGGTTCTATGATTGGGTTCCTTGTTTACTTCCTGGTTAATGCTTAAAGTGGATTTTCACAAATAAATTTTAGACCTGAAAGATTTATGATAATATATCATTTAACAGACACATTTTGCAGATAAAGTATCAAGAGCCAAAGATAATGAAAGTTAAGAATCACACTTTATCAGAGGCACACAGTTAGCCGCCAAATTAGAAGAAATTTCTGCTTTCTGTGTCTTCACTCATTGTTTTTACTTTTTCAGTGTGATTGAGTTTTTGGTAGTGTTTATTTATGTGCGTTGTAGGTGGAAGAGGAGTGGGAATTTGTGATTCTTAGTAAATTATTGTCACTTTATGCTACCTCTAGACCAGGATGAGGAGTAGACTATTGTACTGCTGCTTTCCTGCTCATAAAATAGGGTGATTTAGGAAGACATGCATTTCTTGGCAGGGAAGTGTTGTGTGCAGTAACACCCACTTAGCCAGCAGTTTTCTAGCAACTCAGCCCTCTGCAGAAAAGTCACAACAGCCTTCAAGTATCATATCTTGTACCGTCTTTGTAGGAGGAGTACAACTGCTCTATAAAGCTGTATCCTTGGTGTGTTGTTTTCATTTTAATAGTAGTGGCTACTTTGTAACTGTTTTCTTTAGATTTTTCACAGGCTACTGTTTAGAAAGCTCCTGGCACAGATATTTTAAAGCAAGACAAGGCTACGAAATTAATATGGTTGCTTTCAAAGTAAGATGTGCTAAATTATAATTGGAAAGAAAGGAGATAGTTGTTTTACCATTTATAAAATGTGATTAGACAAGGTAACTTTTAGGATCACTTAAATATTAGCCCCAATGAGTAAATTTTCAAATTAAGTTTTCTTAGCTTCAGTTTACTCATTTTAAAAATAGGGGTAATGAGGAATTTCCATTGTGGCTCAGCAGTAATGAACCCGACTAGTATCCATGAGGATGTGGGTTTGATGCCTGGCCGTGCTGAGTAAGATAAGGATCCAGCATTGCTGTGAGCTGTGGTGTAGGTCATAGACATGGTTTGGATCTGGCCTTGCTGTGACTATGCCTGTGGCTATGGTGTAGGCTGGCACCTGCAGCTCCAATTTGACCTCTAACCTGGGAACTTCCATATGCCTCAAGTGCAGCCCTAAAAGGCAAAAATAAAATAAAAAATAGGGATGATAATCCCTTCTCTGATTACCTCTCAGAATTGGTTTAAATATTTAAACTACTGGCTGGTTTTTGAAGCATTAAAAATTGGCTTAGGAGTTCCTCTTGTGGCTCAGTGGTTAACGAATCCAACTAGGAACCATGAGGTTGCGGGTTTGATCCCTGGCCTTGCTCAGTGGGTTAAGGATCTGGCGTTGCTGTGAGCTGTGGTGTAGGTCGAGGACGAGGCTCGGATCCCGCGTTGCTGTGGCTCTGGCGTAGGCCGGTGGCTCCAGCTCGGATCAGACCCTTAGCTGGGAACCTCCATATGCCGTGGGTGCGACCCTAGAAGAGAACCAAAAAAAAAAAAGTTGTCTTAAATAAAATTTTAAATACTCAAAAAAGTTGGTTTGAATATGTAAAATTATAAAATAATAATTGTAAGGCACTTGGAAAGCTAAAGAATGCTAGTTCTAATATTCTTAGTTTTTTAGAGAAAAAGTATACGAAGGAAAGTAATTTTTTGAAGTAGCCACTGTAGCTCAGTAGGTTAAGAATCTGACTGCCGCAGCTCGGGTTGCTGGGGAGGCTCGGGTTTGATCTCTGGCCTGGTTCAGTGGGTTAAAAGGATCCAGTGTTGCTGCAGCTTGGATTCAGTCCCTGGCCCAGGAACTTTCCTATGCCATGGTTGTGGCCATAAAAGAAAAAAAAAAAGTTTTGGAGAATATGAGCTATAAAGAAAGTGCTAGATTGGAGTTCCTGTCATGGCTCAGCACAAACGGATCTGACTAGTATCTGTGAGGATGCAGGTTTGGTCCCTGGCTTCGCTCAGTGGGTTAAGGATCTGGCGTTGCCATGAGCTGTGTTGTAGGTCACAGACACAGCTTGCTTGCATCCTGCATTGCTGTGGCTGTGATGTAGACTGGAGGCTACAGCTCTGATTCGACCGCTAGCCTGAGGACCTCCATATGCCACAAGTGTGTCCCTTAAAAGACAAAAAGAGAAAAAGCAAGTGCTAGATTATATTTAATGTATTTTCCAGATTGGAGAAATAGTTGAACAAAACTTAAAAAAAATTTTTTTTTGTATTAAGGTATATAGTTGATTGACAGTGTTGTGCAGTTCTGCTGTAGAACAAAACAGTTGACAGCAGACAGTAATAAAATATAAACTATAATGCATTTTGGACCAGTATCATTGGTCGTAATTTATAAGAATTTCAGTGTTTTATTAAATCCAGCAAGGCCTTTAAAAGAATTTTAAATAGTCATTATGAGTATAATTTTGCGCCAGATTGTATTTAAAGTCTGTGTGCCATGTATGTACATGTACACATTTACATCACCCCCCCCCCCCCGCCACAACCACACAATTCTGAAAAGTAACCTACCAGCCTTTTAGCAGTGGTCATTTCTTAAGAGACTAGTAGGTAATAGGGAGCAGTAAATGAGAGTTTTCAATGTTTGGAATTTTTCACAGTCAGCATCTATTACCATATTAGTTTTGTAATATTCCCCTCAAACCCAAAACACTTTGTGTGTTAACTTTGGGGAGAAAGATGGAGCTGGTCTGTTTTAATGGTATTTGAACTACGTCCTTTAGAGAAAGTGAGCTTCCTTGTTAAGTGTTGGAAGACTCTTGGAGTTCCTGTCATGGCGCAGTGGTTAACGAATCCGACTAGGAACCATGAGGTTGCAGGTTCGATTCCCTGGCCTTGCTCAGTGGGTTAAGGATCCTGCGTTGCTGTGAGCTGTGGTGTAGGTCGCAGACGCGGCTCAGATCCTGCTTTGCTGTGACTCTGGTGAAGGCCAGCGGCTACATCTCTGATTAGATCCCTAGCCTAGATCCATATGCTGCGGGAGTGGCCCTAGAAAAGGCAGAAAGACAAACAAAAAAAGGGTTGGAAAGCTCCTAAAACTTACTCTTTTTATTTCATGTTTATATGAAACTTATTTAGCTGTTACTTGATTAGTAGACATGTAAGCATCATAATCTATTGTCTTTACATCTTCTTGGTTATTAGTTAGGTTCATGCTATTACGTGGTATTTTTGCATAATTATCTACCACCTTACTCAGTGACTCAGTTGTGTATATTTAGTTGGATGCTACCTGGTAGACTTTGTTTTTGTAAACTGAGTGTTAGGTAGCCAGAAGAACTGGGTTCGAGACATAGTTATGTAGCTTAATAACAGTTTGAATTTACTTAGGTCACTTACCCTCAGTTTATAGATCTGTAAAATTCAAATAGTAAACACTAATCTTATTGAGCCATTCTGAAGGTGAAAGCAATACAGCATGTATGATAGTGCTCAATAGTTAACAATGTCATAGAGATGAAAAGTAATACTATCTTTCTTTGTTGTACTGCTCTTTTTTTAGGCTTTATTTTTGAAATGATTTTATCCATAGACCTGATAGGCTTTGGTCCACTTACTCTCTGTTTAGTCTTCAGAATTTATTCTTCATCTCTTCATCTCTTTATCTCTTCAGGGAAGACTGTTTTTGCTTTTCCCTTCTGGGATTCAGTCCCAGATCATCTGGGTATCATGTGCATGTGCTCATGAAATGGTATGGTTAATCACTCCAATCTAAACTTGTCTACTACAATCTTGCTCTTAGACATCCCCTTTATGTCAGTAGAAAAATTATGTTCCCAAACGTGCAGACCTGCAAACTGGAATTTTTCTTAGGTGTCTCTCTTTTTTTGTGTCTTTTCAGTCATGAAATCCAGTGAATTATTTTTAAAAACAAATTTTGCATCCTCCTGTTTCTTTTTATTCTTAGACAAATACTTTAGTCCGTGTCCTCATTACTTCCTCCTAGGTTTGCTATAGTTTTTAACTGGCTCTTAGTGTATTATTCTCTGTTCTCTAGTTGATACAATAGGACTACATTTTTTTCATTTGTCTTTTTTTTTTTGTTTTTGGCTATGTCTATGGCATGCAGAAATTCCCAGGTCAGGCATTGAACCTGTGCCACCAGGGACTTCCATAACTACATTTGTTTTGGATTACTGGATTAATTTTTGCTTGATTAGTGTCTTTAAACAACTGTTTCATTTGAATTGCTTTGTACTTTGGGAGTTCCTGTCGTGATACAGCAGAAACGAATCTGACTAGGAATCATGAAGTTGTCGGTTTGATCCCTGGCCTCGATCAATGGGTTAAGGATCCGGCATTGTCATGAGCTGTGGTGTAGGTTGCAGATGCGGCTCGGATATGGCTTTGCTGTGGCTGTGGTGTAGGCTGGCAGCTATAGCTCTGATTAGACCCCTAGCCTGGGAACCTCCATATGCCTCGAGTGCAGCCCTAAAAAGCAAAAAAATAAAAATAAAAATGAATTGCTTTGTACTTTGGAAAATCTCTCAGATTACCTTTTCCTTCAACTGTGCAGATTTCCTAACTGCAGATTTAAGGCTTTTTATAGGACTATTTTGTTAATCAGTTATTTATAAATATATAAATAAAAAAATATAAATATGCTTATATACACAATATGCTGTGAAGGTTAGCATTTTCACAAATGTTGTCAAGATTACTATATACAAAGCTATGCACTGTATATTCCCATCTTGGTGTCTTTTTGGTACTCAGTGATTCTCTAGTAGGAAGACACAGGAGCCTATTGAGATTTTAATGCATTGTCATTAAGAAATAGCTACTTTCCAATCCTTTTTGATAATTACTGTTTGTCAAGAGAGATTTATTGATGAGCCTGCTACATGTGTAAATAGTATAGAAGCAAAATCACAGCTGTGACATGAATGCTCTCTTTCTAATCAGTCCATTTCACTTCTATTTGTTGTTTCTAATTACATGTCATTTGTCTGAATGCTTCCCTCAGTAACATTTTTTATTTTGGCGCTAAATCATGCCCTGTGTTCTTATTGCCTTGAGGTCGTGTTAAGGTCTTCATGGATCCACGGTTTATATACTTTTTCTTTCCTCTTTTTATGGCCACACGCACAGTATATGGGGTTCCCAGGCTAGGGGTTGAATTGGAGCTGCAGTTCCGGCCTGCACCACAGCCACGGCAACAAGATATCCTAGCTGCATCTGTGACCTACACCGCAGCTTGCAGCAATGTTGAATCCTTAACCCACTGAGTGAGGCCAGGGATGAAACCCACATCCTTTATGGGGACTATGTTGGGTCCTTAACCTACTGAGCCACAGTGGGAATTCCCAGGATCTCCCACTTTTTAAATACCACTTTGGTATGTTATTCCCTGTTAAACGCACATGGGAACATGAGGGGAGAAAAATAAAAGATGTTCAGTCACTAATGGTTAAGTAAATTGTTTCCCCATACACCAGTTTTTAAATATACACATTTCAAATTAGTGTCTCCATGAAATTACCTGTGGTTACACTTTAGAGACCTTGGGATCATTAGCGAATTGTCAGAGTGACAGTGGTGAATCTCAGAATGCTGAGACTCTACTACGCTATAATATCGGTGTGTCTTTGGCTCCCCTTCACGTCTGTCAGTTGTTAGTCAGTTGAGGTGAAGGTCTTCATGTTATCTTTTGTCTGCTGAAGAGCTTGGTATATCGTGTATATGCAGCAGCTAACGGTGAATGTAGATTTAAGTCACCACTTAGCTTTAACCTGTGCATCAGTTGAATTTGGCTTCATATTTCCCAGTTCTTTGTTTTTAGTTGGTTTTACCTTGATGATGAAACTGTATTGATCTGAGGGAGATTATTGTGAGTGCTTATGATTAACTCTTAAGTAAATTTGAGAACAAATTTACGGGGTGACTATTGTACATTAATTCTAAATTACATTGGAAATTATTTCAGAGTGAGATGTCCTGCTGCTTTGAGGTAGTTCTTTATTTCCATGAATATTGGCATTGGATTATAGCTACTGGGTTGCAAAGGTTATTAAAAGTAAGTTTGGGGGAAGGGGAAAAAATGTGTGTCATCACTCTGGCTTTGGCCTTCCCCTCCTTTGAGCAGAATAGATCTGTTGCACTCAAGGGAATTTAGATATGAAGAAACTGGATAAATTTGTTTTTCTACCTTGTATTTGGTTATCTGATTACCTTTGGAGCCTAGTAAGCTAATTTATCAAAGCGAATTCAGCTTATTTTTATACAACTTATATGTGCAAGAACTGTTTTATGCATTGCGGAAGATATGAAAAAGACTGATAATTGATAACCATTGAGGGTTTATAATATATAGTGTCAGTGTTTTCTAAAGTGGATGCGTGAATGGAGAGATAAATAGACTAAACAGAAAGCAATTATGAGAAAAACAGTTTTACCTTGTGATTAGATTGCTCTGAAGGTAATAAGCAGGGTGTATAACAGTCACAGGAGGAGGCAGATCTGTATCTTATCTGCACACGTATACACATACAGACAGACGGACTCCTCTGGTTGGCAGGGTATGATTTAGATAAGAAAATTACTCCCTCTCCTGTTCTTATAAGTACGAAAAAAATCTGAGTTTTATATCTCTTTTATATTTCTTTTTCGTCTCTGGATATTTCCTAATCTTTTTAAAAAGAAACAAAAAGAATACAGTTTAGTTTCAGCCTTTGGCAAGCAGAAAATATCCAGAGGGAACTTAGTCATGTTTTATTTTCCTTTGATTATATTTCAAATTACCTTCTACTTATGACTGCAGACTAGAGCAAGGTCTCTCGAGTTTTTTTTTTTTTTTTTTTTCACTACAACCCACAATAAAAAATACAATTTGTGTCATGAACCAATAGTAAATATGTAAATACAGCAGGAACAAAAATTTCAGCCAGGATTGGTTAGTGTACTTCATTATTTTTTTACTTTGTTCTGTTGTACTTTAATTGGGCTAGAATTACCTTGAGAAGATTTTCATCTAGTAGATAAGTTATGATTTGAAGAAAAGGACCATTCATTCCCAGGTGGAAGGCATGACATGAAATAGAAAAAGAAATATGTGCTAGGACATTTTTCTTTTTAGTTTTAAGAATATTGTCAGTGCCTAATAAATTATATTCAGTTGTTACAGGCATTTTTCTGAATTTTTTAATTATTACAAACATTTTATATTTGTCATGTAACACATTAGACCTTTCCTACCTTCTGCATTAATAGTGTATCAGGTTAGCTTTGTATTTCATGTCTTACTAGATCTCTCTTCCTGGACATTTCTTTAAACTGCCATATAAAATGTTGATAAAAGTAATCATGATTGTGGCCTTTTGCTTCTTAAAATATGTAAAGACTCAGTAAAATTTTACAGCTCTTATATATAGCTATAAAGAAACTGTATATTTCAGTTCTAAAATTTTCCTTTGGTTCTACTTTGTAGTTTCTCATCATCCCCTAAAAAGTTTTATCTTTGCATTTATTTCAAGAATTATCTTCTTTACCTCATTTAGAATGATTGAGTACTTACCTGATAATCCAACATCAGCGTCATCTTGGGGTTGGCATCTTTTGATTATTTTTTCCATCCATCAGTGTGGACAGATTTGGGGGGGGGGTGGAGGCACAGTGAGAGAGAGAGAGAGAGGGTGTGTGTGTGTGTTGGGATGTCAAGTAAATTTGGCTTGTATACTGGACATTTTCAATATCGTATTGTAGAACTTCATGAAAATCCTTTGAAGAGTGTTCATTTTGGTTTAGCAGGCATTCAACTTGGTTTGGTTCAGATGTAAGTTTTATTTTCCCTTTTTTGTGTGGTTTCAATGTCGGTTCAATTTGGGTTGTTATTTATTTATGTATTTTTTTGGTGTCTTTGTCTTTTAGAGCCGCACCTGTGGCATGTGGAGGTTCCCAGGCTAGGGGTCCAAATCAGAACTGTAGCCACTGGCCTACACCACAGGCACAGCAGTGTGGGATCCGAGCCTCATCTGAGATCTACACCACAGCTCACGGCAACGCCAGATCCCCAACCCTCTGAGCAAGGCCAGGGATTGAACCTGTGTCCTCATGGATGCTAATGTTTGGTAACCACTGAGCCATGATGGGAACTCCAGTGTTGGTTCAGTTTTCAAAGAATTTCTTTTGTTGTTTAAGTGTGCCCAGCACATGTGCCACTCAGTTGTTGCTTAGGTATTAAGTAGCGGTTTACATAGATATTAGTTCCCAAAGCCTTTGTGGGACTTCTTTGGGTCTATTTCAAAAGGCACAATTTTAGGATGAGCCCAGGACTTAAAGTTAGTTGATGCACAGAATTAGGGGCTCCTCAGAGCTCTAGCTTTCTCTGGGGTTCCTGTATTCTCCAGATCCCAGAGCATCCTTTTCCCTGTTCTCTGGCCACAAAGTCAGGTCTCTGTGGCTTTTTCCTTGGTGTTTTTGGTACTGGGCTGTTAACAGTGGCTTTTTTTTAACTCCTGGCAGGGTTAGGGAAGAAAAGGGGGGCTGGTTTGTTTTTTCTCCTAGCGCCACCTCCCCAGTAGCATGGGAAAAGTCCTTTTACCTAGTCTTCTGCTGGACAAAGAGGGTTTCCCCTTATTTTTGCTTCTGGTATTGGCTATACCATTTGATAACACTAGCTTTGGAATCAAAGCCAGGAGATAACAGAAAGAGAAGACCCTGCAAAGTTCACTGTAAGACCCACACAGGGCTCCCTCTTGATGTAAGTGCATTGTTCAGGTGTGACTCCAGTAGGCTTGGTGTTCTCTTTCAGAATCCTCTGGTAGTTACTTTTTATATTTAGTCTGTAGTGTTTACTTGAATCAGTGGGAAAGAGAGGGTACAGTCGCTTACTCCATCTTGGCTGGTTGTAACTCTCATATGTACTTTTTTCTTCTTTTAATTTTTAGAATTTTTTATTTGAACTCAATGAATTTTATTGTATTTGTAGTTGTACAACTATCATCACAACCCAGTTTTACAACATTTCCATCCCAAACCCCTAGCCCATCCCTCCCCCCACCCCAACCTGTCTCCTGTGGTAACCATGAGTTTTTCAAAGTCTGTGAGTCAGTTTCTGTTCTGCCAAAAAGTTCATTGTATCCTTTTGCTAGATTCCACATATAAGTGATAGCATATGATATTTGTGTTTCATTGTCTAACTTCACTTAGCATGATAATTTTTAGGTCCATCCATGTTGCTGCAGATGCCATTATTTCATTCCTTCTTATGGCTGAGTAATATTCCATTGTGTATATATGTACCACATTTTCTTTGTCCAGTCCTCTGTCCATGGACATTTAGGTTGCTTCCATGCCTTGGCTATTGTATATAGTGCTGCAGTGAACATTGGGATACTTGTATCTTTTCATGTCATGGTTTTCTCTGGATAGAAGCCCAGGAGTGGGATTGCTGGATCAAATGGTAATTCCATTTTTAGTTTTTTGAGGAATCTCCATACTGCTTTCCATAGTGGTTGCACCAGTTTGTATTCCCACCAGCAGTGCAAGAGGGTTCCCTTTTCTCCCCTCCCTCGCCAGCATTTATTGTTTGTAGACTTTTTGATGATGGCCCTTCTTGCTGGTGTAAGGTGGTACCTTATAGTAGTTTTAGTTTGTATTTCTCTAATAATTAGTGATGTTGAACATCTTTTCATGTGTTTTTTGGCCATCTATAAGTCATCTTAAGAGAATTATGTGTTTAGATCTTCTGGCCCATTTTTTGATGGCGTTTGTTTTTTTGGTATTGAGCTGCAGAAGGTGTTTATAAATTTTGGAGATTAATCCCTTGTCAGTGGCTTCATTTGCAAATATTTTCTCCCATTCTGTGGGTTGACTTTTCATTTTGTTTAGGGTTTCCTTTGCTGTGCAGAAACTTTTTTTTTGTCTTTTGTCTTTTCATGGCCGCACTCGCAGCACATGAATGTTCCCAGGCTAGGGGTCCAGTCAGAGCTACAGCTGCTGGCCTACGCCACAGCCACAGCCACGCTAGATCCAAGCTGCATCTGAGACCTACACCACAGGTCATGGCAACACCAGATCCTTAACCCAGTGAGCGAGGCCAGGGATCAAACCCACAACCTCATGGTTCCTAGTCACATTTGTTTCTGCTGCACCATGATGGGAATTCCTAAGTTTAATTAGGTCCCATTTGTTTATTTTTGTTTTTATTATCATTGCTTTAGAAGGTGGATCTCAGAAGATACTGCTTGGTTTAAGTCAGAGAGTGTTTGGTCTATGTTCTCCTTTAGAGTTTTATAGTATCTGGTCTTATATTTAGGTCTTTAATCCATTTTGAGTTTATTTTTGTGTGTGTTGTTAGGGAATTTTCTAATTTCATTCTTTTACATGTAGCTGTCTAGTTTTCCCAGCATCACTTATTGAAGGGACTGTCTTTTCTCCATTGTCTATTCCTGCTTCCTTTATCATAGATTAGTTGACCATAGGTTTGTGGGTTTAATTCTGGGCTTTCTAGTCTGTTCTGCTAATCTATATTTCTATTTTTGTGCCAGTACCATACTGTTTTGATGACTGTAGCTTTGTAGTATAGCCTGAAGTCTGGGGGCTTGATTGTTCCAGCTCCATTTTTCTTTGTTAGGATGGCTTTGGCTATTCTGGGTCTTTTGTGCTTTCAAACAAATTTTAAAATAAAATGCCATTAGTAACTTGGTAGGGACTGGTGGGGAATTAAACCCACACGGTTGCAGTTTGTACAGAGTGAGCTGCTGCAGTTGGATTTTTAACCCACTGTGCCACAGCAAGAACTTCTGTATGTACTTTTTAATTTATTTTATTTCCCCTTTTTTTCTTTCTTTTCTTCTTTTGGTCTTTATAGGCCCACACCCGCAGCTCATGGAAGTTCCCAGGCTAGAGGTCGAAATGGAGCTATAGCTGCCAGCCTATCTACCATAGCTCACGGCAACTCAGGATCCTTAGACCACTGAGCAAGGCCAGGGATCAGACCCGTGGCATCATGGATACTAGT
Source organism: Phacochoerus africanus (assembly GCF_016906955.1). Classification (NCBI taxonomy): domain Eukaryota; kingdom Metazoa; phylum Chordata; class Mammalia; order Artiodactyla; family Suidae; genus Phacochoerus; species Phacochoerus africanus. The sequence goes on along the minus strand of NC_062545.1, from coordinate 12,107,322 downwards.
CGGGGTTGTTTCTGCTGAGCCACAGTGGGAACTTCTATACTTTTTCAAAGAGTATTTTTTAGCCCCCCCCCCGGCCCCCATTCCAGGGACTTGGAAAGGTTATGTACATTTGGATGTTGAATTAAAGGGCCATGCAAATAAGTGGCCTAAATTTAGTTCTTTAAATGATAGTTTTTGGAGAGGAGAATTGATAACAGGTTTTCTTTGTTACTAATACAGTTGCTTTAACTTAGATTCTAAAATAAGCTTCCTTTTTGATGGTATTCATAACTGGAATATTAATCTCTCAAGCATCTACCATGCTTGAGAAATGGGATATTCTGCTTAATAATATTAAAGCATTTATGTGAAAATGCTTACAGCCCATAGGAAAAGGTAATCATTTATAAAGGATATAGACATTTGTATTTGTCATAATAATCTTGTTAGCACCTTTATATATCAAATTTTGGCTTTATATAGATTTGCTCTTATCAGAGAGATATTTGCATAATTCACATTTATAATTTTAAGACAGTAAATATTTTCTTTTACAGTATCTTGTATTTTTTTTTAAAAAGGATTCTGGGTTTAGGAGTCTGAGAAAGATATGCAGTTTTGTTTACTCTTCATCACATCACGTTTTCATCTTCATTGGGTCCTTACTTACACTCTGTGAAGTGTGTCTATTAGAGTATTGTCCATCTCCAAAAGTAGCCTATCAGTTCCATGAGGACAGAGACACCTGCCTCTTCTTTTGGACCCGTAGTGCCTGGTACTGATTGATTATATTTGGAATGAATGATGAATTGTTGGATTACGGATGATTTGCATTTTTTGCCATCCTTATACTTTTTTGCACTTTCCAGTTTTTCCATACTAAAAATACTTTTTTTTTGTCTTTTTGCCTTATTCTAGGGCCACACACGCAGCATTTGGATGTTCCCAGGCTAGGGGTCTAATCGGAGCTGTTGCTGCTGGCCTACACCACAGCCGCAGCAACATAGGATCCAAGCTGCGTCTGCGATCTGCACCATAGCTCGCGGCAATGCCAGATCCTGAACCCACTGAGCGAGGCCAGGGATCGAACCCGCAACCTCATGGTTACCAGTCGGATTCGTTTCCACTGCACCATGATGGGAACTCCTGATTTTTTTTTTTTTTTAAATTATTATTTAACGAAATTTGTTTGTTTGGCTGTGCCCGCAGCATGTAGACCGTTCTCAGGCCTTGTAGTCAACCTGAGCCACAGCAATGACAACACTGAATCCTTAACCAGGGAACTTCCTCTCACTGGTTTTTAGAAGTATTATATAACATTTCAGATTTTGTGGCTTTGGTGTTTGCAATTACTCATGACCTTTTTTACCTACCTACCTATCCCCCCATCCCTAAAAATGTATTTGAAATCTTGTTCTGAAGTTTTCATAGTGGCCCAATACTGAGTATAAAATTGGAAGTTGTGCTTTTGTTAAAAGCCTGATCTGTTGATCCTCGCAGAGTGTCTGTGACGTATTCTTTGGCCTTTGCTCTTTAAAACATTCTGATTGCACAAGAATATTGCTACTTCACTGGAAGTTAACCCAGACTTATGTATTGAGGGCTTTTTTCAAACACTTTTTACAAAGAAATTTACTTTAAAAATCTTAGGAATAAGTCAGTATTGGTCCCATTATTCTTTTAGAATGTGTATTTCTTTTTTCTTTTCTTTTGTCAAGCTGCACCTACAGCATGTGGAAGTTGCTGGGCCAGGGGTAGAATGTGCGTTTCTTAATGTTGAATCTACTATTGTTAGTCTAATGTTAATTGGGATATAGAGTATACCTCATTTTGACTTACTGAAATAAAATTTGTAATAAATTGTATTGGTTCTCAGGTATTAAAGTTGGTGAATAATATGCCTTTAAAATGACTTTGTCACTTTCTGTATGCAAAATGCTGAATTCCTTTTGTTAAAGTTGTTTAGGAAAAGGCAGAGAAATGTTTTATTTTGAAATTTTAATTTCTACCTTCAATTATAAAAATGACTTGCAAAAATATTTATGAAAAGTAAAAAAAAATCTGTATAGTCAAGTTAGAAAATGAAGGTAAATCATTCACAGCTTTCTTTTACTTTATTTTTTAATGTATCTTTTTTTTTTTTTTTTTGCTTTTGAGGGTTACACCAGCAGCATATGGAGGTTCTCAGGCTGGGAGTCCAGTCAGAGCTACAGCTGCCAGCCTACACCACAGCTCATAGCAACGCCAGATCCTTAACCCACTGAGCGAGGCCAGGGATCAAACCTGCAACCTCATGGGTACTAGTCACATTCGTTTCTGCTGTGCCACAATGGGAACTCCCTTTCTTTTACTTTATTCATTTTCTGTTGCAGTGTTAACACATTGCTGCAAACCTGGCTTGACCCTTGGTCAGGATCAGGCATTGGTTAGGTGGGTCCTCTACTGGTAGTCTCACCAGCCTGAAATCAAGGCATCAGCCAAGCTGTCCTCTCATTTGAGATATGAGGTCCTCTTCCTGGCGCATTCAGGGTGTTGGCTGAATACAGTTTCTTGCTGTTGTAGGACTGAGATCTCCATTTTATTTGGTGGCTATGGCCAGAGATGGCTCTTTGAATTCCTAGCAGCCACCTTCAGGTCCTAATAGCCTTGTAGTCCTCTCATATGTGTCTTCGCATTTTTTTCTCAGCTTTCTTTCATTTGAGTTTCCTTTCATAACAAGGTACAGGTCCGAAATGTCTGCAGGAAGATGTCTCTATTAGCCAAGCTAGTCAGGGATATATATTACCGTGTAACCCGGGTGTGGGGGGGCGGGGGGGCGTCAGGCGGGGAGAGGGAGGCGCTTCGCGGACATGGCGCGTGCCTGCCCTCTCCCTGTTCTCTGGTGCCTCTTTCTTAGAAGGACAGCAGTCCTATTGGATGAGGACTTCACGCTTCGGACCTTTTTTACCCTAAATACTTCGTACAGGCCCTGTTTCCAAATACAGTTGACCTTGGACAACAGTTTGAACTCTGAGGGTTCACTTATATGCAGAATTTTTTCAGTAGTAAATACTGTGGTGCTACATGGACCGGGGTTAGTGGAATCTGTAGATGCAGAACTTTAGGTTTGGAGGGCCGACTGTATGTTATATATGGATTTTTGACTGTGGGAAGGTTGTCACCCCTAGCATTTTTGTTTGTTGAGTGGTTGGTGTACAGTCGTATTAGGGGGTGGGACTTCAACATATGAATTTGGGGGGAGAGATATACTGTGGGAGGCTGAAGTTGGCAAGTGTAGTTGGCAAGATTGCATTAAAGTAGAATTATAAAATTTTTCAAAATAACATGAGTATGTAATTTTTTGGTTTTATCCATTCCTTTTTCTTTTCTTTTTAATTTCTTTTATTTTTTTAAAATTATTTCCCCAGTACAATTTTTTTTCTACTGTGCAGCATGGTGACCCAGTTACACATACATGTACACATTCTATTTTCTCACATTATCCTGCTCCATCATAAGTGACTAGACATAGTTCCCAGTGCTACACAGCAGGATCTCATTGCTAATCCATTCCAAGGACAGTAGTTTGCATCCATTAACCCCAAGCTCCCAATCTACCCCACTCCCTCCCCAAGCATGTAATTTTTTTTAGTACAAAAAAGATTTTATTGGAAGCCCTTCCTTCTTATCCTCTGGGGTCTTCAAAGAGAGCAGTGTTTTAATTCATAACACTTCAGTCCTTCTGATGATAGCCTTCATATCACTAAGCAATAATTTTATACATATTTCTTTATTTTATTTATTTTTTTTGTCTTGTCTTTATAGTGCCACACCCATGGCATATAGAGGTTCCCAGGCTACGGGTCTAATCGGAGCTGTTGCTGCCGGCCTACACCACAGCTACAGCCACACCAGATCTGAGCCGCGTCTGCGACCCACACCACAGCTCATGGCAACGCCGGATCGTTAACCCACTGAGCGAGCCAGGGATTGAACCTGCAAGCTCATGATTCCTAGTCGGATTTGTTTCCACTGAGCCACAATGGGAACTCCTATACATATTTCTTTAATGGTCAATTTCAGACATTAGAGATCGACATTTTTTAGCCATCACTTCTGCTGCTCTCGCCCTCTGAATACCTTGTTGTTTAGTGGTGGGACTCTGGATTTCTGCAGAGCAAATTGTTTCCTGCTTTGGCTGTCTCTTGTGTATGTATTGTGACTCGTGGTTTCCTCTTTGTTTCATCAGTTAACCAGTCCTCTTATCACATTTCCATTTTCTGGAAATTAATGACATCTTGTCTGCTTATTTTTCTCCTTTTCCCATTCTGCTTTTTTACTGTGAGTTTTAAATACCTTGTAAAAATTACTCTCGTTCTCCCACTGTTTCCACCGCATCTGCATTCGCTTCCTCCACTAAGTCTTGAATCCCCCAAGGTCATCCATAAGGGTTGGAATCAGCTTTTTCCAAACTCCTGTTAACATCATTATTTTGACCTCTTCCCATGAATCTTGACCCTTTTTTTTGGCTGCGCCTGAGGTGTATGGAAGTTCTGGCGCCTGGGATCAAACGTGGCCACAGCAGTGACCCAAGTCCCTGCAGTGAAAACACTGGATCCTTAACCCTCTTAGCCACAAGCTGCACATGCAGCATATGGAAGTTCCTGGGCCTAGGGGTTGAATTGGAGCTGCAGTTGCTGGCCTGCACCTCAGCCACAGCAACACTGGATCCAAGCCACATCTGTGACCTACACTGCGGCTTGCAGCAATGTCAGGTCCTTAACCCCACTGAGCAAGGCCAGGGATTGAACCCGCATCCTCATGGACATTATGTTAGGTTCTTAACCCACTGAGCCATAATGGGAACTTCTCCAGTGAATGTTCTTAATGGCAGCGAGAAGGTTGAATCCTTCCTAGATTTCCAGTTTACTTTGCCTAGATCCATCAGAGGAATCAATATGGCAACTATAGCCTTAGGAAATGTATTTTTCTTTTCTTTTCTTTCTTGCTTTTTTTTTTTTTTTTTTGCTTTTTAGGGCCACACCTGTGGCGTATGGAAGTTCCTGGGCTAGGGGTCAAGTCAAAGTGGCAACCTTCAGCCTATGCCATAGCTGTAGCAACACATGATCCGAGCTGCTTCTGCAACCTATGCCACAGCTCACAGCAATGCCAGATCCTTAACCCACTGAGTGAGGCTAGGGATTGAACCCATATCCTCACGGATACTAGTTGGGTTTGTAACCAGCTGAGCCACGACAGGAATCCTGAAATATATTTCTTAATTAGACTTGAAAGTTGAAATGGCTTCTTGTTGTATGGGCTGCAGAGTGAATGTTGTGTTAGCGGGCTTAGGAAAACATTAATCTTGTACACCTCCTTCAGAGCTTTTGGGTGACCAGGTGCATTGTGTATAAGCAGTAATATTTTGAAAGGAATTTTTTTTTTCTGAGCAGTGAGTCCAAACAGTGGGCTTAAATATTTAGTAAACCATGTTGTAAATAGATATGCTGTCACTCAGGCTTTGGGTCATTTAGAGAGCACAGGCGTAATAGATTTAAGCATAATTCTTAAAGATTGTAAGATTTTCACAATGGTGAGCATTGGCTTCAACTAGTCACTAGCTGCATTAGCCCCTAACAAGCCCCTTTCTTCTCTCTAGCTATGAAAGTCCTAAGTGGCATCTTCTTCCAACATAAGGCTGTTTTGTCTACATTGAAAATCTGTTGTTTAGTGCAGCCATCTTCATTAATTTTTGTAATTCATTAATTCTCTTCTGGATAACTTGCTGCAGTTTCTACATCAGTACTAGCTTCTTCTCCTTGCACTTCTCTGTGTTGGAGATGGCTTCTTTCCTTAAACCTCCTTAACCATCTCTGCTGGCTTCAAACTTTCCTTCTGCAGCTTCCTCACCTCTTTCAGCCTTCATAGAATTGGAGAGAGTTAGAGCCTTTCTCTGGATTCAGCTTTGGCTTAAGGGAAAGTTGTGGCTAACTTAATCTTCTATCCAGACCACTGAAACTTTCTCCATATCAGCAGTAAGGCTGTTTTCCTTTTTTATTTATGATTCTCATCATGAACTTTTCCTTTGAATTCATAACTTGGCTGGTTGGCCAGAGAGGCCTAGCTTTCAGCCCATCTCAACTTTTAACATGTATTTGTCACTAAACCTTTTCATTTTTAGCTTTTGATTTAATGTGAGAGACATGCAACTTTTCCTCACTTGAACACTTAGAGGCCATGGGGGTGTTAATTACCCTAATTTCAGTATTGTTGTTTCTCAAGGAATAGGCCTAAAGGGAAAGAGACGGGGTATGGCTAGTTGGTGGAGCCATCAAAACACAGTGTATTAAGTTCCTTATCTTATATGGGTGTGGTTCCTGATACCTCAAAGCAATTTCAATAGTAACACCAATAGTCACCGATCACAGATCACTTTAACAAATGGTAATGAAAAAGTTTGAAATATTGTGAGAATTATCAAAATGTGACACGGAGACACAAAGGAAGCAAATGCTGTTGGAAAATAGCGCCCATAGACTTGCCTGATGCAGGGTTGCCGCAGACCTTCCATATGTAAACACCATAGCATCTGGAAAGCACAATACAATGAAATATGCCTGTTGTGTGGTGGTGACGGTGTAGCTTCCAAAGACTAAGATATTTACATGATGACCCCTGGCCTAATTAATAACGGGCAACTTTTATTAGAAGTATTTTTTTTGGTGGAATAACCAGCAGCAACTAATATATCTCAGTTTGGGCAAAAGATTCCTCATACCTTGATTAAAGTCATTAGAAACTGATTTGATTTGAGAAAGTCATTTGTGGATCCAAAAATATGCATTGGATTTGGTGCCTACGAGTGACAGAATAGAAATTTAAAATGTTAACTAGTCCAAAGAGCACTCTTTAGTGTACCTGAGGGGAATTGAAAAACAAAAGAATAAGTGAATTAGACCGAAAACCTAGGCTATAGTTTTGTATCTCTCGTTTGAATAGCCAAAGAAAGGGCAGGTCAAGACTGAGCCTTCATTAAATTTTAGTAAAGGCATTCCATGAAATGATCTATGCCTGTTTTCTTTTCTTTTCTTTCTTTCTTTTTTTTTTTTTGTCTTTTTGCCTTTTCTAGGGCCGATCCCACAGCATATAGAGGTTCCCAGGCTAGGGGTCTAATTGGAGCCGTAGCCACTAGCCTACACCAGAGCCACAGCAACACTGGATCCGAGCCGCGTCTGCGACCTCCACCACAGCTCACAGCAACGCCAGATCCTTAACCCACTGAGCAAGGCCAGGGATCGAACCTGCAACCTCAGGGTTCCTAGTCAGATTCGTTAACCACTGCGCCACGGTGGGAACTCCTATGCCTGTTTTCTGATGATCACTTTTAATAAAGAAATGAGATTTTAGAGAATCTAGATAAATGGTTAGTTGGAAGCCTGTGTATTGAATCTTTGAAAAGAAGTTAGGTATTTATCTAAGTAGTACTTTTAAGTTTCTGCAGTAGGTGCATTTTTAAAAGGAGACTCTCTGATAAGAGCTGACTTTTCACACTGTTGAGTTTTCACACACATTTTGCAAAGCTAAATTTTATTTCCCCTACTTCATTCTCCCCCCGCCCTCAAAAAAAAGGAAGAAAGCAAGCAAGCAAAGCCTTTGATCTGCTAGAATATAGGCTAGTGCTTGGTTGAAACTCTAGGGCTTTACCATGCCAAATGAAAGAAGTAATGTATCATCAGCCATAGAAAGAACCTGATGTATCTTCATTGCCTTAGTAATATGAATTACTGTGGAAGGTACCCTCAGGTACATGAATGAATAACTGTTTAATGGATACTTAAGTGTTATTCATTTAAATGGAGAATACTACCAAAGAAAAGGATTTTAATTTTGGCTAAGTGTGGAGTGACTTCAGTGTGTTCTAAAAGCTGTATATGCAGTGTTTCTGTGAAATGAGTGTTGTTTCTATTTTGTAAATGAGAAAACTAAAGATCAGAGGTTTAGCAACTTGTAATAAGATGACATAGTTGGAATTCAAATCCAGGTCTTTCTGTGAAAAGCTTGTACAAAGCTGTCTCTTATATGTATTTGTTCATTTTAATTTATTCTTAATGAGTTCCTATGCTCTTTCAGACACTTAGGATACAGTTTGGACAATAGGGGGAAAAAAAAACCTAAACAAAAATGGTAGGGTTTCTGTCCTTAGAGCTTATTCTCTACTAAGCGAAAGTAGGACTGGATCTCAGATGGGCTCCAGTTGGGGCCCACTAAGAAATTCTGGGAAGTTGACCTTTGCTTTATACCGCTTGCTGTAAACGCTGTAGAATGTCTTGATGCTGTTTTGCACCTGGTGAGTAGACTGGCATACCATTAGATTTTCTAAAACAGAAAGATAGGAATTGAGGCCATGAGTATATTAAAGTTCCTATGAATTTGATAGAGGTGACCTCTTAAAGATTCTGGTGAGGTCCTTTCCCTGATTGGGCGGTACCATCAACAAGCAGACGGGTACTTCTTTGGGAACTTAAAGGGGAAAGATTTAGACTTCTCCTTGGATTGATTTTAGCTTGGACAGATCTTGGTGTACAGTTAATCTCTTTTTACTTACACTGCATTAAAGGTGCTTAAATCCTTCGTCTCATGGATGTCAGTCCTTGTCATTCTTTGGGACAGTCCTTTTAAAAATCAAATATTAGTTAAATAAGTATACAAATAAGTATCAGATTACTGTGTTGAATGCTTCAGAAGTGAATGACAGTACAATGAGGGCATAAAAGGAGGTATAGCTTTGGTTGGGGAGACGTAGGGAAGGCTTTTCTCATTAGGTAACTAGTGGGGAGGCCCTGGTTGTATTCCAAATAGAGGGAAGAAGCCCATTTTTAAGAGTCTGTGGTAGAGAACTGAAAGAAGACCGTCATACTTAGGGCAGAGAGCTGGGAAGGGGAGATGAGACTGGAAAGGTAGACAGGAATCGGACCAGGCAGGGGCATTGTATGTGTAGATTTTTGTGTTTCCCCAAAGACTGGGAAGTCATTGAGCTTACTAATTTTTAAGGTGGTAAGAAGTGGATATCGGTCACTTGATCACACTAGGTTTTGAAAAGATAGACGTGCCATCTCCATGTGAGAATGAAGGTAATTTGGTCCTGGCGGTGGCTGGAGGAAGAAGAGACAAAAAAGGGGGAAACTGGGTAGAAAGTCTATAGGATATAGAAATCAGTAAATAAGGGGTGTTGGATTTAAGACTATAGAGGACTCTAGTTGATTAACCATCGAATGCTGTTTGAATTGCTTTTAAAGTCTGTTCAGGTTGTTTTTGCAGTGTTCTAGTGGCCAGAGCTTAGTTTCCAGACTTGTATTTAGTATCTTAGAGCATTGGTAAAATCCTAGCATCACTTTTCATCAGTATCATTTAAGCTTAGTTAGTTGTCTTTTGCCTAGTTTCCCCACCTTACTTTAACTGTTTTCTCTAATCAGTACTACTATCCTTTGCTTACATGAGAAATTTTAAAACAGAAGATTTTAGGGAGGAGGATCATTGCTAACCATTAAAGCTCTTGATTTCTAAAAACAGTTATATTGCACTTACCATGTCAGTAACTGATTGAAAGTATATAATTCAGTGATTTTTAGTATGGTTGTACAGTCATCACCACCGTCAATTTTAGAATATCTTTATCACCCTAAAAAGAAGTGCTGTACTCATTATTATCATGCCTCGTTGCTCCTAACACCCATAGCTGAGTTAATCACCAATAGATTTACCTTTTCTAGACATTTCATAATAAATGCAGTTCTGTAACATACCGTCTTTTAAATATGGCCTTTTGAACTTAACGTATTTTCAGGGTTCATCCATTTGTAGCATGTGTTAGTACTTCATTCCGTTTTCATGACTAATATTTGATTGAATAGATTGAACCCATTTTATTTATCCATTCCTCACTGGATGGACATTTGCGTGGTTTCCACTTTTTAAGTGAATTTTTTTTTATGAATAATGCTGCAGTGGCCATTTGTGTACAAGTTTTTGTGAAAATATATTTGCAACTGTTGGGTATGTACCTGAGAGTGGAATTGCTGGGTCATATTACGTATTTTTATATTTCACTTTTTGAAGAACTGCCAAACTGTTTTCCAAAGCTGCTGCACTGTTTTACGTTTCCATCAGCAGTGTGGAAGAGTCCCGGTTTCCTTACGTCCTTGCTAGCACTAATCTTTCTGATGGTAAGCAAGCAAGTGTAAAGGGATAATCTCATTGTGGTTTTGATCTGTATTTGCTTGATGGCTAATAATGTTGAACTTGATTTTTAAAAGAAAAGCAATGCTTTTATTTCATTGAGTATATAAAAATAGAAATGTTTGATAATTTTATGTAATTGCTTCAAGACAATTAGTGTTGTTGTATTTAAGCTTTGTTCTTCTTTTTCATCAGTTGTATTCCCTGAATGACTATAAGCCACCCATTTCTAAAGCAAAAATGACCCAAATTACTAAAGCAGCCATCAAAGCTATTAAGGTGAGTAACAAATTTTGCTCTTGTGTTTTCAAAAGAAAATACTACACCATTATTTTGAAAGAGAGAGAGTTTTTACAGATTATATATTTTCTTCCTTTTTACAGAGTTAGTACAGTACAAGGGGAAAAACACAAAACAAAGTATATCACGTGCAGACTCTCTCACCTAGAGATAAACACTTAATATTTTGATAAATATTCTTTCATAAACTTTAAGGCAATCATTTTCCCTTGCTTTGTCTCAGGTTAGATTTTAGATAGAGCCCCCTTGTGAGCAAAGTGTTTATTAACACTGTTATTTGTCACATTGACTTTCCAAGATCTTGAAACATGAGTTAAGAAAAGGTTTCCAAATAAAATTAATGTATTAATTTTTTCTTATTGATTAGGGGCCATTATGAAAAATAATTGGACTTCATTGTATGAAGGACATTTTTTTTTTCTTTATAGGGCCTACCCATGGTGTGTGGAAGTTCCCAGGCTAGCGGTCAAATCAGAGCTGAGGCTGCTGTCCTATACCACAGCCACAGCAATGCCAGATCTGAGCCGTGTCTGTGATCTACACCACAGCCCACAGGAACACTGGATCCTTAACCCACTGAGCAAGGCCAGGGGTTGAACTCATGTACTCATGGATACTAGTTGGATTCATTACCACTAAGCCACGACGGGAACCCCATGAAGGGCATTTGAACTGTGGGAAGAGTCCACAGGTATTTAGCCATTGCTCTTAAACAGTAGTTTTGAACCCATTTTGACTTATGGATACTTCTGAAAATCTCAGGAAAAGGTTGGACTCTCTCTAGGGAAGTACACGTATATGCAAAATTTTGCATAAAATTTGACTTCAAGGTGGTTTGGTTTGGTTTGGTGTTTTTTTTTTTTTTTTGCTTTTTTAGGGCTGCACCTGCACATGTGGAAGTTTCTAGGCTAAGAGTCCAATCGGAGCTACACCTACGCCCCAGGCATAGCAATGCTGGATCTGAGCCACATCTGCAACCTACACCACAGCTCATGGCAATGCCAGATCCTTAACTCACTGAGTGAAGCCATGGGTCGAACCCGCAACCTCATGGTTCCTAGTCAGATTTTTTCCCCTTGCACCACGATGAGAACTCTGACTTTAAGAAACTTTTGAAGGTTAACCTTAGATAACCTCTTCAAAAGGTTCTTCTCCCCAAAGCTGAGACTCGCTGCTGCAGTAGAGTTGTTAAAATTGAGAATAATTACTTGTTTTTAATTAAGTAGGTATTAACCTATAGATATTATATTGGTAATATATTTTCCTACTCTGAGTAAGAAGATCAACCATAGAAGCACCATTATTTAAATAAATTGTCTTTGAGTAACAGCATTATCTATTAGATTTAACAGATTCTTTACAGAGAATCACCACTCCGAGAAAATTTAGATTTATAGTTGATTTTGCAGTGTTCTTACAGCCAAAACTTAGTTTTCAAATTTTTGATTAATATCTACCAGAAACAGTTCAAATCCCTGTATTTAAATGCAGAAGATCAAAGAGGGAATAAGGACAGTGACCAGTGAACACATTTAAGCTACAGGATTCTTCTAAGAAGAGATTTTTCAGTGTATTTCATAAGTTCTGTATAGAATGTTGGTCTCGTGTGCTTTACTATACTGTTGTACATAGTGATCTGAATTTTATGATCATGATCCTGAGAGTGTGCAAACATATCACTTTTGTTCAGTGAAAATAATTGATGCATTTAGTGTAACTTTTTGTTGAACACAATGCATTTTAATTAGAAGACTTTTTAAGAAGTACTTAACATTATTTCCGTTTTTCAGATGTTGGAAGGGTCTAAGAGCTAATTTACAATAGTAAAAACAGCCAGATTTGAACCCAAGTTTCTCTCAGAGTCTAAACATGATATACTATTTTGATTTATTGGTACTCTTAATTTTTTTTAAGAAAATTCAAACGTCTTGCAAAATACTACAATAAGCAACACACAGCCCCTTAGATTCACCATGTGTTAACAAACATCTTATTACATTTGATTTATTTGTTCTCTCTCTCTCTCTCTCTCACTCACTCACTCACTCACATTCTCACTCTCACATATGTTTTGGGGTTTTGTGGCTGAATCATTTGAGAGTTTGTTTCAGAGTTCATTCAGAATGGCAATCACTAAATTCTTGAATTTGTCCTAAAACAATGATAATGATAATATACATCACACGCAAGAAATTTCACTCTGATATTATATTAATATATAATGTGTTATATGACAATCACGTTATCATATTAATACATAATATATTAGTGTACTAATATATAATCTACACTTTCATTTACCAGGTGTCTCAGTATTAACTTCAGTAGCTATCCCCTGCACCTGTGCATTTTCAGGATCTCGTCAAGATCCTGCCATTTATTTGTCCTATTCTTGTTGCTTTGTTTTGTTTTTCATAGCATTGACATTTTTGAAGAGTTGGGACTAATTGTTTAATAATACTGTACTATTTTAAACTGCATTTGATACATACCTAAATTGATACTTGAATCAGATTTAGGTGACACTGTGTTTCATATTCAAGTAAGTCCTTGACTTTTTATCAGTGTTTGGAGGCGTGATTATTTTGATGGGAGCTTGTTAACATTGCACACTGTCTTTTTTCTTTTTGGGGTTGCACCCCATGGCATATGGAGATTCCCAGGCTTAGGGGTCGAATCGGAGCTACAGCTGCCAGCCTACACCACAGTCACAGCAACGGCAGATCCGAGCCATGTTTGTGGCCTATACCACAGCTCACGGCAAGGCTGGATCCTTAGCCCACTGAGCAAGGCCAGGGATTGAACCCACAACCTCATGGTTCCTCATTGGATTCGTTTTCCACTGCGCTACAACAGGAACTCCAACACTGCACACTGTCAACAGTACCTCTGGTAGCCTGAAGTGGAAGAAGCCCTATGTGAAACTTTGAATTAGTGTTTAGTAAGCTGTTTTACTCTGAATTACCTGTAGTATACAAAGTAACCAGAAACAAGAAGCACTGTCAAGGCATTTTCCAGAAAAATCACTACTTAATAAAAACCAGTCACTGTGTAATTAGTATTTTGTATATTGATTTTAAATGTTTAGTTACCTATAAAATACCTAATAACTTTTAAGTAGTTTTAGCTTTTTTTACACAAGTAATTTAAATCGTTGAGTATACTGTTACTTTATAGTAAGGAAATTTTATTGTGAATTTTGATTTGGAGAATCTGAATAATGAGGTTTTCTTTTGTTTTTGACTTTACCAATATTGGATTTCATGCTGCAGTTCAGTGGAATACTCTAGTGTGTCTTCAGTCTTGGGGGATGTCTCTTAAAAGTATAATTCATGGAATCAGAAATAGAAGCATGGTTGAGGCTAGTTTTTAAACGAAAATATGCTAATTATGCAGTTGCCATTGCGATATTAAAATTTATAATGTACAAATTCTAGATACTTTTTGTTTAGCCTATAGTCTTCATTTCATTCCTTTTCAGGTTCATTCATAGTATTGTTTATAAAACTTAAATCTAAGTTTTCTCACAATTGAGAGTAGCCCATTTAAAATTTTTAATATGTGTGCTCACTTATTTTCTACTGATTTATTTTGGCTGACCCATTAGAACATTATATACTTCTATTTTGTTATATATACTTGTAGTTACATTTTCCAGGAGAAACTGAAGAAGATAATAAAGTTGAAAACCACTCTCTCGCACACATTTATTAATGCATTTTGTTGACGGTTAATTTTTTGTCAATAAAATTTTACTATAGCAAATCTATACTTTTCATTCTAGGAAAGAAGAGTGTACATCTACCAGTGTCTTAACACCAGGATTTGTCAGCCTGTTTGTGAAAGTTGCTTGCTTAAAGACTATAATAGAATTCTTTTGTGTCTGTGTTAATGTAACATACTTTGGGTATATTGACAGTACACTTAATTCAAGAATCACTTTACTAGTCACAGCTAGTTATGTTATATGAAAATTTATGATTAAAGTTAATTGCATTAATAGACCTTTGAAGATTTGTTAAGCCATATATTTAGCAGGAAAAATCATACTAGATTTAAAACCACATTTCTTTTTCTTTTTTTTTTAGTTCTATAAACATGTGGTACAGAGTGTTGAGAAATTCATCCAGAAAGTAAGTATATGATTTTCCATGTATATGCTAAATATACTGTAATTAAAGATATAGTGTCCTGTGCTTTTTTCTCTTTCTTTTTTTGTCTTTTTAGGACCGCACCCACAGCTTATGGAAGTTCCCAGGCTAGATGTCTAATCGGAGCTGCACACAGGATTTGAGCTGTGTCAGCAACCTACATCACAGCTCATGGCAACACTGGATCCTTAGCCCACTGAGCAAGGCCAGGGATTTGGAGGTTCCCAGGCTAGGGTCTAATCGGAGCTACAGCTGCCGGCCTACATCACAGCTACAGCAACACAGGGTCTGAGTCACATCTGTGACCTGTACCACAGCTCACGACAGCACCAGATCCCTGACCCACTTAGGGAGGCCAGGGATCAAACCCACATCCTCACAGATACTAGTTGGGTTCGTTAACCACTGAGCCACGACGGGAACTCCACCTAAGATATTGAGTGTAGTTTCCCTTGTGCTACACTAGGTCCTTGTTGGTTATAATTTTATATATACTGTGTGTATATTTTAGTCCCAAACTCTAATTTATCCCTCCCCTCTTCCCTTTTGGTAACTGTAAGTTTGTTTTCTATGTCTGTATGTCTGTTGCTGTTTTGTAAATAAGTTCATTTGTATTATTATATATTGCACATGTAAGTGATATGTATGATATTTTTCTTTCTCTCACTTCACTTAGTATGATAATCTCTAGGTCTGTCCACATTGCAAATGGCATTACTTCATTCTTTTTCATGGCCGAGTAATATTCCATTATGTATACATACCATGTCTTCTTTATTCATTCATCTGTCAGTGGACACTTAGGTTGCTTCCATGTCTTGGCTATGAATAATTATCCTTAGTCATAAAGACAAGAAGTTTTATGCAGAGTCAGAGACCTCATGATTTGATGACTTCTATCATCCGTGGCTAATCTTTCTGTTTTTATTTGATGGTCTGAAATTCAAAGGCTAAATCTTCAGCTACATTCTAAAAAAATATGTAGAGTTTTGTCTACTTTTGTCCATGTGAAATATTTTACCCTTTTGCATGAGTTACTGCCAACAAATCTGTCCACTAGATGTGGAATAGGATTGAATATCTCAGAACTATTTAGTTGGATACAGTCTGCATACTTTTTTTAGTCAGATGCATTGTAGGACACTGTGGCTACTCTTAGGTATCAGAAGGTCAGCAAAAATTTTATCTTATAGGCTCTGATAATGATCTATCGATGAACTAGTACTGCCTTAGTTTATAAGCTTTTGACTATTATTACCTTCTTGAAACTTCCTACTGTGTTATATCAGGGATGGCAGGGAATGTAGCTTATTTATAGTTATTTTCAAGTAACAAACATTTACTCAGTGAATAAAATGTGAAAAAATTGTGCCAAGTGATCTAGAGGATATAGTAATGAAAGTTTTTGGTTTTCCAGAAACGATCTAGTAGTTTTGTGCGCACAGTGGTTGGCTGTTCTTTTTACAGTGGAGATAAATGTGTGTGTGTTTTCCTTTTCTTTTTGAGAAACCTAAATATATGATCACCTTCATTAAGGTTGGTACATTAATGCTTTTGCCCTTCTGCGTTTTCCCAGGGGAAGGATGAGAGCCATATGAAAAGATAGTTGTTACATTTACTTCCGCTGTCTTGCTTACACACATACCCCTTCATGCAGATTGTGACATCCTGTACTTGTGTACTTATCGTGGGTGCACCTTACCCTTCGGTGTGGAGAACACAGAGATTTGTGGGCTTTGGCACAGATAGTTTAGAAGGAGTAAATTTCCAGATTCTTTTCTGTCCTAATGAACTTTTTACTAAAATTCCTCTGCCCTGGAATATTTTGTTTTAATTAATTAATTAATTTGTGTTTTTGCCTTTTCTAAGGCCGCTCCCATGACATATGGAGGTTCCCAGGCTAGGGGTCTAATCCGAGCTGAAGCTGCCGGCCTCCACCAGAGCCACAGCAACTCAGGATCCAAGCCGCGTCTGCGACATACACCACAGCTCACGGCAATGCCGGATCCTTAACCCACTGAGCAAGGCCAGGGATTGCACCCGCAACCTCATGGTTCCTAGTCGGATTCGTTAACCACTGCGCCATGACGGGAACTCCTGCCCGGGAATATTTTATATCAGTTCTTTGTTCCATACTCTTAAATTTGCTTCTCAAATATGTCTTAGGCTTAGTTGTTGTTAATCATTAAGGCAAGCTTTTGTCTTTTGTGTTTTATTAGAGAAACTTAGGGTGTTTAATTTTTTTGTTGTGACATATATGTACACGTATACATCACAGAAAACATAGTATGTATAGCTAAATTTTTTTTTTTTTTTGGTCTTTTATGGCCGCACCTTTGACATATGGAGGTTCCCAAGCTAGGGGTCCAGTCAGAGCTGAAGCTGCCAGCCTACACCACAGCCACAGCAACACAGGATCCGAGCTGTGTCTGCGACCTACACCACGGCTCATGGCAATGTCGGATCCTTAACCACTGAGCAGGGCCAGGGATGGAACTCTCATCCTCATGGATACTAGTTGGGTTTCGTTAACTACTGAACCATGACAGGAACTCCCCTGTATAGCTAATTTTTTTATAAAGGGAAGAATTATGCAACTCATTCACTTTCAGAAATAGAACTTTGAGGAGTTCCCATTGTGGCTCAATGGTAAGGAACCCAGCTAGTATCCATGAGGACACAGGTTCGATCCCTGGCCTTGCTCAGTGGGTTAAAGATCCCGTGCTGCCATGAGCTGTGGTGTAGGTCACAGATGTGGCTCGGATCTGGCATTGCTGTAGCTGTGGTGTAGGACTGCAGCTCCAGCTCCAATTCAACCCCTAGCCTGGGAACATCCATATACCATGGGTGTGGCCTTAAAAAGACCAAAAAAAAAAAAAAAATTAGAACTTTTACTAAACGTCCTTAGCCCCCCAAATGCCTCTTCCTGATCACATCCATTTCCAAGTAAACAAACTGGCTTTTATGTTAGTTACAAACTTGCCTGGTATTGTACTTTTACTCTTAAATATGGAATCTTGAGCAAGCACTTTAACCTGCTTTTTATTTGTTTGTTTATTACATTTTTTAGGGCCGCACCTGCAGCATATGGAAGTTTTCAGGCTAGGGGTTGAACTGGAGCTGTAGCTGCAGTCCCACATCACAGCCACAGCAGCTCGGGATCCGAGCCAGGTCTGTGGCCTACATCACAGCTCATGGCAGTGCTGGGTCCTTTAGCCCACTGAGCGAGGCCAGGGGTGGGACCCACATCCTCATGGATACTGGTCGGGTCGGGTTTGTTGTCTCTGAGCCATGACAGGAACTCCATACATTTTAATTTTGTTTAGACAGAATCCTGTAGTGTGTATTCTTTTGTGTACTTTTTTAAATCATGTGTTTAGAATTCATCCCAGTCAGCATAGCAGTATTTGTTTCTTTTATTGCTTATATATTCCATTGTTCCAACTGCAGCATTTTCATTCTGTTAACAGATATTGAATGTGTTTATGGTTTTCTAGTTTTTGGAATTGTGAACAGTACTGCTGGGAACATTCTTACATGCGTATCCTGGTGCAGCTGGTATTTCTGTGGGAGTGGAATTGCTGGGTTGTAGGCTGTGCATTTCAGCTTGGCTAGATAATACCAAAATAATGTTGTAAGGATTCTACTCATTCACATTCCCGCTACCAGATGTGGCCCCCATCTTAACCAGCGCTTGATACTGTTAGATTTAAATTTTTCTGACCTAATGAGCCTTACTTAAAGGTTATTTTTGAGAGATTTTAGTAAATCACCTTCATTCAAGAAGTTAAATTCCAGCCAACATTGAAACTTGTTTCTTGATGTCTTTTAGACTTTTAAGGACTATCAAATAGAATCAATTTCTTTAGTCCCTCAAACAAAATGTATCCTATTACCAGCTAAGAAATATTGTGTTGCTTTATAGTTATTGTTACTTTTCTTCAGATTCTGTATTATTACATCAAATTCAACCTGAGATATTTTACTAAGCTATTAAATTTGGATTTGTCTAGCTTTGTTTTGTCAAGAACTGGTATAATATTTTTTCCTTGCTTATCATTTCCCTTCTCCTGTACTTGTGCACTGACACTCCATGTCAGTGAAGAACAAAGTCCCCTCTTCTCTGCTTTCCCACTGGTGTTACCAAGGCCCTCCCTCGGAGTATGAAGAGTTAGTGATTCCCCATTAGCCTCTCTGGCTTAGACGTTGTGGAAATACAACTATTGTGGAATTTCTGAGGTTCCGCACTTAGAGAAGTTGAATTATCGAAGTCTTGAAAATGACGTAAAAGTAATTGTGTTTGCTATCTAGAAGAAAATGCCACTTGATCTTTTCCCTTATTTTGTAGCAGTATCTCTGCCTTCTGTAGTTAAATGTTACTTCTTTAAGAAATACTGTGTAGAATGGTTCAAAGTTAGCAGTGAAGATCTTGTAGGCTCTGCTAAGAGTATTACATATGTTCAGTTCATGTTGCACCTTCCTTCCCAATTTATGTACCTTTCATTTCCTTTTCTTGTCGTCTTATATCAGCTGGGACTTCTAATATGATGAAAAGCAGTGGTGAGAGAGGGCCTGCACACCTTGTTCCTGATATTAGTGAGAAAAGTAGTTTGTCACCATTAAGTATGATATTAATTGGGTTTTTTTAGTTGTTTTTTAATAGAGTCTGTACCTATAGGCACTGAACTTCGCATGTGTTTTTCAGGGTTTTTTAAACCCCCCTTCAGAGGGTCTGGATGGGTAGAGTGGGTATTTGTGGAGTTGGGTATTTCTCTTCCCCCAGGTCAGTTAGGCTCTGATAAAATCCCAGCAAGTTAGTCTCTGGTTGAAAAGTTTCTCCTGAGGGAAGACCTTATGAAGAACTAAATGCCTTGGCTACCTCAGAATGGTTCTTTTCCCCTCCTCCTCTTGGAAGCATCCCCTGTTCACTGTGACAGTTGATTTGGTGTCAGGTATAACTGGGTCCTGAGACAGCCCTCTTTTCTTAAATGCTGCTGTTAGCAACCTTTAGTGCTTTATAACTACAAGTCACAGTTGTTATTCAAAGTATAAAAAATACCGCATGACATTAGAGTCTTAGGAATTCCTGTGTTTTCAATACTGATAGGACTTGAAGAAGAAATTGAAAAACATTTCAGATTTGTTGTCTTAATTCTCTCAAGTTCCCAGTTGGAGACTTAGCCAAGTTTACCAAATGATATTTTAAAGCATTCACAATATTTAAATAATACTTAACTTTGTTTTTTGCCATTTTATGTGGCAGACACATAAAAATACCTACTCAGCGAAGGAAATTCTGTCTCACAACATCTTAATATAGGGTTTGTAAAGGTATTGTGTAAGGAAAGTTGTTTTTTCCTTAGTCTTTATAGCTTAATACTAAAACTGCTAACATAGTTTTGAAGCTTTGGGATCTTTGCAATAAGCCAGAAAGGCTCATTTCTTGTCTTGTGTACTTATGTTGCTTATGTATTGTGAGTTTATAATCAGAGTTTTTATTCTAAATCAAAAAAAGTGTTATTTATTTTTAAATAAACTCACTGCTTTGATTCTTCTATTACTTACCATTCAGTTAAATTTTAAAAACTCTTATCCACAACTTATAAATTCTATTCAGCTTTACTCTCAGAATAATCATTTCTATAAAGTAGTACTTTGTATATCAGATTATTTTATCTATGTTTTTGGCATTGGGGATAGGTAATTTTTAACAAAGATGTCAGGCTTTTCATTAAATTTTAAAAGTTTTCATTACTGGATATATTATTCGCTTGGCTAGATAGACATTTCTTTGAATGTATGGTAGTCAGAGGAAAATAGCCTTGGCTACTATGTGAACTGAAGGACAAATATGCTAGATTTGGGGGAATATGAGTGAAAACTGCTTCAGACTTTTAAAACAATAACTTTCAACAGAGCATACATTTTTGAACCTTTAGGTAGATTAAACCTAAACCCCTAAACCTTTAATGTTCAAACATCAGCGTTAACGTCTTTTATCATGAATCCCTAAGTACTGAAGGCCAGAGCACTGCAGTAGATATTTGTGAATGGGTGCTGAAGATCTCTTCATTTTCTTAATAGTAACCTTAAGAAGATTCTTTAAAAGGATTTGAAGGGACCTCATGTCTTTTTGCAGAGTGAAATCACTCATTGTCTTGGCTGAATTCTGTTTGGAAACATGTATGTTTGTGTTGTAAGTGGGCTGAGGAACCTTTTCTCACTGTTCCTTTGATAGCCAAGAAGTTTTTCAAGAATGCAGTTTTGATTTAGTGCCGTATATGATTTTCCTGAAACTACTTTGGGTGAAATATTGACCTCATTACACCCAAAATTGGAACCTACTTTTTAGATAGGTAGGAATTATCTAACCATAGTTCCATTTTAATCAGTATATGTTTGGGAGGCAGGTTTTTGTATGCTTTTGGATATGGCAAAAAATTGAAGCAGTGAGCTTGATAGTAAAAGGATTCTTTATCATGCTCTGGAAAGTAGGAGACTTTCGTATTCTTCCCATTGGGTCAGGGATAAGAAGATTGAG
Source organism: Phacochoerus africanus (assembly GCF_016906955.1). Classification (NCBI taxonomy): domain Eukaryota; kingdom Metazoa; phylum Chordata; class Mammalia; order Artiodactyla; family Suidae; genus Phacochoerus; species Phacochoerus africanus. The sequence goes on along the minus strand of NC_062545.1, from coordinate 12,086,136 downwards.
AAACTGATCAGTGGAGTAGCTAAAAATGTTCTCATGGGATATATTCCTAGAATCATAATGGTAGTGTCTTATCTTTCATATAGGTATGGCATTTGAGCAAAGTTATGAAACTCTGGGTTCGGTATGTTAAGAATGTTATAATTTGCCATATCATTTTCTCCCTTCTTAATACAGAAATCCTTTGGTTATTTATTTCAGATGAAGTCTAAGGCATGTTTGCAATACTATTACCAGAGCTTTTCTTTCCTGAATTTGCTGCTTCCTTCCATGTGGCTTTTCACAGTCATTAAACACATTTTTTGGTTATTAAAATAGTACCTTACCCTTGTTTTTTATCATTCAAGCCAGTTATGCAGTGCTGTTTTGGAACTTAGGTGATGGGCCAGTCTGAGTGTGTGGAGTAGCCAGAGTAGATTCTTTCAAATGCCATTCCAGAGATAGACTCTGTGAAATAGTCAGCGTCTGAATGTTCACTACCGCAGCGTGAGCAGGGTTTTTGTGTTTGTGTAGGATTTATGGTGACATTTGTCTGTCAAGAATTTAACCTCATTCATTCGCTTCCCTTCCCGCTCTTCTCTTTTTTCATCAGTGTAAACCAGAATACAAGGTACCTGGGCTTTACGTTATTGACTCCATTGTACGACAGTCTCGACATCAGTTTGGTCAAGAAAAGGATGTGTTCGCACCCAGATTTAGTAATAACATCATTAGCACTTTCCAGAATTTATATCGTTGCCCTGGAGATGACAAGGTATGCTGTCACCCCCCCCCCCCTTTTTAATCACTACAGTAATTATCCTTTTGGTGTTAATGAGAGTCTTCAGATTATCTTAATTTAATTTATCATTTTATGTTATCATTTACTCCTAGTTATTGCATTATCCACGTTCCTTTTTTTTCATTAGACTCTTCTTAAACAATGTAAAAATGTAGTTGATTTTGCTACGTTTTAATTTATTAAACCAATTGATGTTACAGAAACTGGCTCTCATAAGCTTCTGGAATTATATGAAAAGCTTATTTATACACATAGCCAGTTCAGAATTTTGATTATTTGATATGAGCTGATATTTACTTACTTAGTGTCTATGAAAAATGGATTTACCAAGCAATTAATAGAAAATAACTAACCGCATACCAAAATTCTTTTGTTATGGTAGAGATTTCTTAGTGCCAGAAACCACAGTATTAGGTCTGCTAGATCTAAGTGAACAAATAGTCTGTACTACATAGAACGAAGCTTTGGATCCTGAGGGAGAACAAAAAGGTGTTGTGATCTTCATAGGTGCTCAGTGATATTAGAAAGTTGTGTGTGTTGGATACTGACTTGGAAATTTAGTGTCCTTTTTCTGTCAGCGTCAACTGCTACATTGATTTTGTAGGAAAAGGTAAGAATAGTGGAAGAACTGTTCACCCTAAGGAAGAGCCGCAAAACTTCAAAGCTCACCACGGTCTTCTACCTCCTCTCACATACCACAAGATTAGGTGGTTTTTATTTTTAATGACGATTATATAATCTTGAATGAGGAAAAAAGTCTTATTATAATAGATGGATATGGAGCTAAAGATATTGTATGATTTTTTAAATATTTTTGGATATGCTTCATGACAGATTTTTTTCATTTAATTAACTTTGGTACTTGATAATTCTAAATAGGCAGAAAGAATGCTCCTAATTTTTAAGTGATTTATCATCGAGTCCCAGATAGATACCTTAGAATCTCATCTAAAGTAACTTACTTGAAATTTTATATAAACTTTTTTTAAGTAACTTAAACACTTTGATTTAGAAGTTTCTCTAGTTTGGGCTTGGATTTCTATCAGTTAAAATGAACAAATCATCCTTGAATTTGTATATTTCTCACTGATTAATTAATTTATGTCTTTCTGTCTTTTTTTTTGTCATTTTAGGGCTGCACTCGCAGCATATGGAGGTTCCCAGGCTAGGGGTCTAATCGTAGTTGTAGCTCTTGGCCTAAGCCACAGCCACAGCATTGCAGGATCCAAGCCCGCCCGTCTGCGACGTACACCACAGCTCACAGCAACGCCAGATCCTTAACCCACTGAGCAAGGCCAGGGACCGAACATGAAACCTCAGGGTTCCTAGTCACATCCGTTTCCTCTGTGCCATGATGGGAACTCCTGAAAGCCTTTTTTGTATAAAGCAAAAAATAGAAGGCACTTTCTAAGTGCCCACATATTAAGAGAAATCAGAAGTTAGAAGGTAGGAAGCATTCTTGTGTGTAACTTCCTTATGCTTCATTAGAAATACAAAAATTTGCATGTTAATTTAGCTCAGACCTAGTTGGAAAATATGTTGGTGTAACATGAGAGATTTAAAGATGAACCAGATACTCTTAAAATGTCATTTTTCTTTTTTCCTCTAGAGTAAGATAGTGAGAGTATTAAACTTATGGCAGAAAAATAATGTATTTAAGAGCGAGATTATTCAACCTCTTTTGGACATGGCAGCGGGCATTCCCCCCCCAGTTGTCACACCTGTGCTGGCCAGTACTACTGCTGCCATGAGCAACACCCCAGGTAGGTTGCTTGATAGGGATTGTTTTCTGCGTATTCTTCTTACACTTTTCAGGTTATTATTCATATGTGAAATAATAATTTGACAGTGCAGGAGAATTTGTCTAGCATTAGGTAAGTGAAAGGAAATGTAATTTGAAGGAAAAGTAAAATCAGAAATTATATTTGTATGTAATTCCTTTCTTTTTTCATTTTTTGCTTTTTAGGGCCGCACTTGCGGCATATGGAAGTTCCCAGGCTAGGGGTCAAATCAGAGCTGCAGCTGCTGGCCCATGCCTCAGCAACATGGGATCCAAGATGTGTCTGTGACCTACACCACAGCTCATGGCAACGCTAGATCCTTCACTCACTAAGCAAGCCCAGCAATCAAACCCGCATCCTCATGGGTACTAGTCAGTTCGTTTCCACTGTGCCACAATGGGAACTTCATGTAATTCTTTTCTAAAAATTAAAAAGCTAAGTTTTTTAAATCCCTAGAAACAACCAGCTTGAGAAATTGGTACGTCAGTTGGGTTTTTCCTTATTCAAACTGTCTGTAATCTTTTAAACTTGCATAAATCAACTTGATACTTACAGTAAACTAAGGGTACTTAATATTTATAGAGAACCCTGAAAAAATTTATTTAATGGAGCCAAGAATTTTTAGTAATAAACTCAAAAACATGAATTTTTATTTTTATTTTTAAATTTTTATTTATTTATTTTGTCTTTTTAGGGCCGCACCCAAGGCATATGGAAGTTCCCAGGCTAGGTGTCACATTGGAGCTGCAGCTGCCAGCCTGTGACACAACCACAGCGACATGGGATTCGAGCTGTGTCTGTGACCTACACCACAGCTCACAGCAATGCTGATCCTTAACCCACTGAGCGATGCCAGGGATTGAACCTGTGTCCTGATGGATACTAGTCAGTTTTCATTAACTGCTGAGCCACGATGGGAACTCCAGTTTTTTTTAAAGATATTTCAGTGACATTTGAAATTTTTTTTATCATAGTCCAAGAACTACATTTGTTGACATTTTTCATCGAAGATTGCATTTTGAGTATTTCCTTATATCATCAAATTTTCTTTTTTAGTAAAATTATTAATGACTTCAAGTGTTGTAAGCTCCTTTAAAGTTGCAGCTCAGTTGAGAACAAGTGTGGAAGTACAGTTAGCTCGTTTTGGTGGGTTTGGGTTGTTTGTTTGTTTGTTTTTAAGTCTACCTAATTCTGTAATAGTTTCTCGGAATGAAGACAATAAAATTAATGTGTATAAATTTGTAGATATTTTATATAAGTGACAGAACAGCTCTCTCTGCCTTTTCAAGTCTTATTCATTTACTTACATATTTATTGGGGTGGGTTCGATGTCTTTTCTAAAAGGAACTCCTGTGACACCTGTTACTCCAGCCAATGTGGTCCAAGGTTTACCTGATCCGTGGGTATCTCAGATAACAAATACAGATACACTTGCAGCTGTAGCTCAGATCTTACAGAGTCCTCAAGGCCAACAGGTGAGCAACTTTCGTTATGCCCGCAATGATTTAGAACTCATTATTTTCCTAATGTGTTGTTTCATTATGTACCACCCAAAGAGTATGTGTTTATTGTGTAAAAATGATCCCTCTGCATATAGGACTTTGTGACTTGCTTTTTTTTCACCTAGTAATGCATCATAGACACTTTTATGTCATTAAAGATTATTTTACAAGTAATTCATTCTACACCAAAATATTGACGTAGTGCATAGTTTATGCCAAACATTATTAGGTGCTATTGTTATTCCAGTAATGAGACAGGGAGGTCTTCTACCTTAGAAAAAGTATCCTTCTGTCTTAGGGGAGACAGACAATGAAGAAGTATAAAACATTATTTAGATGGTGATAGGACTTAAAGGAGGGTAAATCTTTAGAGTGACTAGGCTTGGGGAAAGGGGTCAGAATTAGAGTAGCCAAGAGAAGGCATCTTTGAAAAAGTGGCAGTTGAATTGAGCCTTGAAAGGGAGCTTGTCAAGGCAAAATATGAGGATAGTCTTTCCTTAGCCTTTTTTTTTTTTTTTTTGGTCTTTTTGCCATTTCTTGGGCCACTCCGTGGCATATGGAGTTTCCCAGGCTAGGGGTCAAATTGGAGCTGTAGCCACCGGCCTACACCAGAGCCACAGCAACGCAGGATCCGAGCCACATCTGCAACCTGAACCACAGCTCATGGCAACGCCAGGCCAGGGACCGAACCCGCAACCTCATGGTTCTCAGTCTGATTCGTTAACCACTGCGCCACAACAGGAACTCCTCCTTAGCATTTTTTTTAACCTATCCTTTAAAAGCCAGATTAATTGTGATCTGTGCAATAAAACTCCCTCAACTGTCTTCCCCCATATATTCACACGTTTCAACCTATTGTAAGTCTTTTCTAAGATGTTACCTCAGTAAGGGCTTCAAACAGCTATTTGAAGCCGCAGACTACCTTTCATCCCCTCTACTCCCTTTCTCTGTCACCCATCTTCCTTCCTTGGCACTTCATACCTTATGTAACTTACTAGTTTCATTTTGTCCCTTCTCTGTCTCTTCCCACTGGAATGTATGCTATACAAGGGCAAGGATTTTTGTTTTGCTCACTGGTGTATATCCAGTGTCTAGCTTATAGCAGCTATTCAGTATATTTTTGTGGAATGAGTCATGTCTAGAGGCATAATAACAGCGTTGGATATAGAAAAGATATTTTATAATTGAGTTGTCTGGCGGGTAAGTTGACCTGTGCATGTCAGTTACTAGTGACCAATTTGAAATGGTAGACCTAATTGTGGGACTTGGGTTCCTAAAGACATAAATGGCTGACCAAGAAATAAGGGACTCATATCCTAAGCAATGGGGAATTGCCAGAGAGTTTTATGTTGAAGTCACATGATCTGAATAGTACTTGAATGGATGAGAGAGGAAAGAAATCTAGAAATAAGGAGGATTTTTGTTTTAATAACAATAATTAAAAGAAGTAATGAATATATGAAAAATAGTAAGGTTGTGGACTTTCTAAAAGGACAATCCCCTCCATCCCAAAAAAGGAACCATTCTAATAATGTAAAAATGTAAAAACCATTTCAATTCAATTATAGTCTTAGATTGGATCCATTTTCTACATTTTTGGGGCAGTTGGGGAAACTGAATTGGATATTAGGTTAAGTTATAGAATTACTAATTTTTGAGATAATGATATTTTGAAATTAATTCATAAAGCCAATGTCATTTTAAAAGACATCTATTAAAAAAAAACTTTTGGCGGGAGAATGGATTTTCCCAAAAGAATAGTATAAAGAATCAAGAAGATACCATGGGAATTCCCCGGAGGCTCAGCAGCTTAAGGATCTGATATCATTGCTGTGGCATGGGTTTGATCCCTGACCTGGGAATTTCCATATGCCATGGACACAGCCCCCCCCCCCCAAAAAAAAAGCCCCCAAGAAACCAGTAATCTATGAGATATGAAGTCAGAGTAGAGAAAGAAGCAAGCTGCAAGTGGCTTGAACCTGGGTGGCTGAAAGAATAACAGCGCTGGGGGTCGGGGGGGACGGGGATGTCAGAAAGAGCAGTGAAAGTGTATAAAGGAGAAATGAGACATTTCTTTGCTTTCTTCTCCCTCTCCCCTCCTTTCATTCATTCATCCTTGTCTGTTCTGGATCTTCTTCAGTGCAGTAACTCAGCTGTTACATATTTTTGTATTTTCTTTGCTGTCACATAGGAGTTTAAAGTAAATATTTACTAGGTAAAGACCAGTTTGTTTCTTAGTGTTGCTGCTTTAGACAGGCATGAAGTTGTTTCACTTACTGTCATCTTCCATTTTGTTTGTAGCTTCTCCCACTGTACCTTGAACTTTATTGACTACAAATGTCTTGTTTATCAGTAGCTTTCCTGTTTTTATTTTTCTATTCAAACTGGATAATTTTCAGGTTTGACCTAGGTTTAGATCTTAAATAGAAAAGTATTAATTACTAGAATGTTTGTAGGGTTTCTTAACTGAAATATCTTCAGGATCTTCTTATGGTTTCTATTTGTTAAGAAGGAGGGTGAGTAGGGGAACCAGGATTGTTTTGTCTTTGTCAGAGTCTCATCATTTTATTTTGTTTAAAGTTCCCTGACTTTCCAGAAGCAAGACAGAATTGTTAAGAACTGTTAGATACGGCACACAAAAAAAGACTTTTTAAAAAAACATTGTTTTGAGTTAGTGTATCTATTTTCTTGGTCTCTAGTCTGTAGAACAATAGATTTTATTGACTTAAAAGTTTCAGATTGGCATTCTTATGGATAAAACCCAGTACTTGTTTGTAATAATTTTGTTTTTCTCCCCCTCACAGCTTCAGCAATTAATACAGACTTTACAGATACAACAGCAGAAGCCTCAGCCTTCCATCCTGCAAGCCCTGGATGCTGGTCTTGTGGTCCAGCTGCAGGCTCTTACAGCACAGCTTACAGCAGCAGCTGCAGCAGCCAACACTCTTAATCCCTTAGAACAGGGCGTGTCTTTTAACAAGGTAGATGTTAAGATAACAGTTGTATGTGAAGAATTATATATTAATTGTGGTGTCTGTCCTGTAATTATATATGTATAAATACATTATATATGTATTTTTTAATGGCCGTAGCTGCAACAGTGCTGGTTCCTTTAACCCATCGCACCAGGTCAGGGATTGAACCCGCATCTCTGCAGTGACTAAGATTGCTGTAGTCAGATTCTTAAGCCACAGCATCACAGTGGGAAGTCCCTGCGTTATAATTTTAACCTGCTAAAATTAAAATTGTAAAGTATGTGAAAGTTCAAAGAAAAGCTTCTCTACAAGTTGTTACAGTATTGTACAGTATAATAAATGATGTCTAACCATGAAGAATGATGTTTTTAAAGTTGAAATTTTATTTTATTTTATTTTTTTGGTCTTTTCTAGGGCCGCACCTGCGTCATATGGTCATATGGAGGTTCCCAGGCTAGGGGTCCAGTCAGAGCTGGAGCCCTCCCCCTACGCCAGAGCCACAACAACATGGGATCCAAGCCTTGTCTGTGACCTACACCACAGCTCATGGCAACGCCGGATCCTTAACCCACTGAGTGAGGCCAGAGATCAAACCCTCAACCTCATGGTTCTTAGTCAGATTCCTTAACCACTGAAAATCTTTTTGGTTTAACTTATTGTGTGATATCCTCAGTATTAGTGCTAATTATGGGACTATTATAGTACCTTGGAAATGTTATCCATATTATTTTTATTTCTGCTCCTGTTATTTTTAATAGAAATATATTGATTTATTAAATTATTACTTAGACTTTTTTAGTCCTCATCTTCCAAAAAAGTCTTTAAATTGATCATTTAGAAGTCATTGGAGCATTCTAAGAGAACTGTGCTAGTAATAGATCTGTTGATTGTATATAGTTCTGGATGTTTATTATCAGTCTTTGTTACCATGGACAAAATACTTAATTATTTTAATCCTAATCTTCTCTTCTGTCAAATTAGATGTTGGTATTTATGCTTTGTATAGTGGTTTGTTTTGCTTCATAAGGCAGTGTCTGTCAAAATGCTTTAAAGGAAAAAAGTAAAGATACACTCAAATAAAATGCTTTATTATCATGTAACATAAAATGATATGAAATATGTGTTAAATGATAGAGATAAGTTAATAGGATGTCATTGACCTCCAAAATAGCATTTGTAACTTCAGCTTATGTGAAGCACTTTTAAATTTGTTTCTTTTTTTTTTTCACTTAGAAGTTGATGGATAGGTTTGATTTTGGGGAAGATTCTGAGCATAGTGAAGAACCCAAAAAGGAAATTCCAACTTCTCAACTGTAAGAGTCGTTATATTTTCTTTATAAACCATAACTTTTTTCTGTTATCTTTATAAATCTTGACTGGAACATTGCCGTCTGAAAGAGGGACTTCCAATAAGTTGAGTTACTATTTAGGCTCCTGAGCTCCCAGCATTGCAGAAAGATGGTAGAATTGCTGCTTGTTGCCTCCCTATGTTATTTTTGCTCTTTCTAAGAATTTTTCAAATAGTTGGGATGTGTCAAAATTCTTTATTGGAAAACTGATGTGTTGAGAGTCTAATTGTGATATTTTCTATATTAGGCTTTTATTTATCTTAGTTGTAGGAGTATTTGTAGTAATAGGAAAGAAACTTGCTTCTGGTGCCTGTGGCCACTTCTGGGAAGTATAATAAATTCTAGGAGTATATTAGACTAACTAGAAGTAAGGAGTAGAGTTGTAGAAACTGTGTTTTTTAAAGAAATGGAGTGTATGTTTTTATTTAAATGAGTGGTCCCCTTGCCCCCAAACAGTTCTGCAGGGCCCTAGGTTCTGTGAGGGTTCATGAGAGGACCAGTTGGAAGGAGGATTTTGGGGAGTAGGGGTGTCAGGTGGGAGAATAGGAAGGGGCTAATGAATGGGAAAAGCCCCTGGGAATCTTGTTTCAGAAGTTATTTTCTATATTGCGATAATTTATAAAATATATAAAATGCAAATATATGCTGTGATAAATTCAGGTTATTTTCTATATCGTGATAATTTATTAAAATGTATTTATATAATATGCAGATACTTTTTTTTTTTGGTCTTTTTGCTATTTCTTGGGCCGCTCCCGCGGCATATGGAGGTTCCCAGGCTAGGGGTCGAATCGGAGCTGTAGCCACCGGCCTACGCCAGAGCCACAGCCACGCGGGATCCGAGCCGCGTCTGCAACCTACACCACAGCTCACGGCAATGCCAGATCGTTAACCCACTGAGCAAGGGCAGGGACCGAACCCGCAACCTCATGGTTCCTAGTCGGATTCGTAACCACTGCGCCACGATGGGAACTCCAGATACATGTTTTGATTAAAAATTCTTGAAAAAACTAACGTTTTAGATTATGAATTGTAGTTGAGATCATATAGATCTGTGTCTGGAACAATGTAACAATCTGCTTTAACAGTCCTGATAGGATATTTATCCATTGTTTTAATAACCTTCTATGATAAGTTAAGTAATTGTTAATATTGTGTCATCTTTTATTACTGAATTCTGTTTGATTTGCTTTCTTCACACTGATCCATTTTGCTTTCTGAAGCAAGGAAACAAATTTATTCCATTATCTTTTGAGACATAGCCATTCAGTATTTGAAGATAGGTATCATTCTTCCCCTTAGGTTTATTTGCTCCAGATGAAGTACACTTTTTTTCAACTGTTTCAAGACTTCTCACCATCCTGATTGTCCCTTTTGGGATGCCCTCTTTTTTGTTCATGTCTTACCTTGTGGCACCCAGAATTCCAGGTGTATTCCAGGTGTGAATTTCCCAGAGTATAGTTCAATTATTATTTACTCTTACCTAAACACTGTTTCTGTTAACATACCTAATAATGTGAATGTTTTTCTAAAGAGAGCAGATTAGTTTTGTAAAGTGTATGATCAGTTACGATTGTAGATTTCACGTATACTGATTGATAGACCATTTTCCCCACTGTCTCATAGTTAAAGGTGTTAGAGTGACAGTGTTTAAGTACATTTAACTGTTTTTGTAAGTGTTTTATTGAGATTTTCTTAAAGTGCTCTAATGTAATAAGTACTAATTTATATATATAGTATTTGATAGCATGAGACAGTAATATCAAGTCTTTATCAGAGTATCTCTAACATGGTATCCATCTCTTGAAACACTGTTGAGTATATTTCGATTTCAACATATTAATGTTCTGAGGTAGTCTGTTTTCTGTGTTAATATTTCAGAAGTAAACATTGTAGTAGAGTGTTTCATTTAATTGGCATTTTGGGGTGTTCTTTTTGAATATTCAATTATTTCATGTTATGTTTGTTGGATTTTAAAATACACTTCTGCTTATTTTTCCTTTTAGTTCTCATGTTTCAGAATCTGTGAACAATTCCATTTTTCATCAGATAGCAGAACAGCTACAGCAGCAAAACCTTGAACATCTAAGACAGCAACTTCTGGAACAACAGCCTCAAAAGGTTTATAGCCCCATCTTGTGGTTTTCAGAGTTATTGCTGTTGGGATCATTTGTTTTTGCTAAACTATGGCGATTTTTATTTATTTATACTAAGAAGATCAGTCTTTTTAGGACTTTTATAGTTTTGGGGTTTTTTTTTTGTCTATAATCAAAATGTGTTCTGGCAACTTATATATCCATTGAGAACGTTATAGAAATTAATTTCAGTGTACCAGAATTACAGAATAGAAGACAGGTGATGTTTCAATATTATAATTTAAAATTTTCTTTCCTCTAAATTTCCTGTCAAGCAAGGTAATGATAATTTTGCTGTGTTAATGATGATAATGACAAAATAGATTACTGCCTTTAATTAGGCTCCTAGTATGTTTCAAGAACTTTTATTCAGCATGGTTACATTTAATGCTTATGAGGTAGGCATTTTGAATCTCATTTTACACTGTAGGAAATTGAAGCTTATTGAAATGAAAATCTAATATTAAAGTATGCCACTGATGTATGTCAGTCTTAAGATACTCTATTATTTTATGTGTAGCTGAAACTTTTATTTTAAACACTTGTTTATATGAAATAACATCCCAAAGTATGAGCAGTGCATTGTTAGACATACAGAGATGAACAGAGAAGCATCTGGCCTCAGATAACCTCTTTTCCAATAGAGTGTACACATCTGTATGAACACGAGGCAGAATCCTAGCTTCTGTAATCGAGGTGTAAGAGAAGGTCTATGGCAAGGTGGAAGAGGGAAGGGTTAATTTAGAAGGAATAGCAAACCTTAGACACTGCTAGGGTCTGAACTTGTCCTTTTTGTGCAAATAGTAAATATAAAATGGATATTAATAGTATTTGAATGTTGGAACTTATACCTGGAATTAATGACAATGGAATTATGTACCTTGTCTTTTTTTTTTGCCTTTTTAGGGCATACTTATGGCATGTGGAGGTTCCTAGGCTAGGGGTCGAATCAGAGCTGTAGCTGCTGGGCCTATGCCACAATCACAGCAATGCCAGATCCGAGCTGCGTCTGTGATCTACACCACAGCTCAGGGCAACGCTGGATCCTTAACCCACTGAGCGAGGCCAGGGATTGAACCTGTGTCCTCATGAATACTAGTCACATTCATTTCCGCTGAGCCACCATGGGAACTCGTCAGTAAGGTTTTTGACAAAGCCTTTCCTGCTACTTAACAGAGAAAAAAAATGAGGAAAGTAGATTTATAACTGATCAAAATGTCACATTGAACGTTAATCCAACCTTTGAAGAAGTCTTTGTCAGCTGCTCTTATCCTTCTGTTTTTTTCCAATGTTTTCATTGATGCTTTGCATGAAGACATTCATTATTGAAGAAACTAGAGATGTGTATATACCAGGATGTATACTAGTATATCAGGAAAAAAAAAAGTCAGTTGCCACTTGGTTCCTGTGGATTCTTTTTGTTACTGTTTTTTTAAAAAAATATTTTACGCATCTTACAAATAATTTAAAAGCGAGACTGTAGGGATGGGGAAAAGCCAATTAGGAATTTTAATATAGTTGAAATATAGCAAACCTTTTCGTGTCAGTAAAATTCGTGTCACATGTTCTTTTAATAAAACATAACAATGCAGGCTCTTGTTCCCAAAACACTGTAAGATGAAGTCCTTCCTGTTGAATGACTAATTGGATGAAAATACTGTTAGAGATTTTTTTTTTTTTGGGTCTTTTTGCCATTTCTCGGCCCATTCCCACGGCATATGGAGGTTCCCAGGCTAGGGGTCCAGTCGGAGCCATAGCCACCAGCCTACGACAGAGCCGTAGCAATTCGGGATCCGAGCCGCGTCTGCGACCTACACCACAGCTCACGGCAACGCTGGATCCTTAACCCACTGAACAAGGCCAGGGACCGAACCCGCAACCTCATGGTTCCTAGTCGGATTCGTTAACCACTGCGCCACGACGGGAACTCCTTAGTTGAATTTTGAAAATAAACTTTCTCTTTCTTTTTTGTAAGACCTCTAAGAAAGAATAAAAGTCACGAATTGCAACCTTTTCAAAATAGGTAAAACTCCTCAAAAAAGAAACTCAGAAGTGAAAATTGGTTGCAGTGGATTCTGTTGGTTATACCAAGGGTTGACCGACCATTAAATAGAAGTCAGAGATGAAAAACAAATGGGGTGGATGTAAGAAGTAAGGGATGGGAAGGGCATGTGAGTATTGAAGTAGAGCCAGACAGTAAGGCTCAGGATGCATGTGAAAAGTAGTTTGCTGTGTTGTTAAGAATTTTATTTTTATTGTATCATTTTTTTCCTTTTTCGTGGGGAGGTCTGTGCACCCCGGGGCATATGGTGTTCCTGGGCCAGGGATCAGATCCAAGCTGCAGTTGAGACCTATACCACAGATAGAACAACGCCAGAGCCTTCACCTTCACCTGGCCCAGGGAATCAAACCTACATGTCAGCATTGCCGAGACCCGGCCAATCCCGTTACACCACAGCGGGAACTCCTTTATTGTACAATTTTAAAGGCATAAGCCAGAACCGTGCTTAAAACTAAGACATTTTGATTTGTTGTCAATGACTATACTCATTTACCAACTTTTTGGTCAATTCTGTGGAATAGAGCAAGGATTTAACTAATTGAGGTCTTCTAATTCTTTTAATTCTAAACCTTGAAAATGTTATTTGTCCTTGGGAAACCTATCATAAATTAAGACACTTGGAGCAATTATTTAATGCTCTTTTTGACTCTTAATTTTTATTAATTTAATTGACATATAACATGATAAAATTTAAGGTGTACAACATACTGATCTGATACAATTATATATTGCAGTATGATTGCCTCTGTACTGTTAGCTAACACCTTAATATGTCAAATAATTACCTTTTTTTGGTGGTGGGGACAATTAAGATTTAACCCCTTAGCAACTTTGAAGTTAATAATACAATATTGTTGTCCGTAATCAACAATATTGGTTATATTTCCTTTATAGATAGACACATTCGGAATTAGATTCACAATCACAGAGTTTGTAGCAGTTTTGAATTGCTCTTCTTTGATAATTAGTCCAGTTGTTCCCAACTTGTGTACTCCCAGGAATTCTGCACTACCAGGAATTCTTTTTATTAATCTTCAACACCTGTGAGATCATGTCTTAGTCATATTTAACTAGGGAGTCATTTTTTCATGATAATCAGTTTCTCAGTTTTAGTTAACGCCATAATATATGTAACTCCTGATCAGGTTCATACTGATGAGAATCATGTAAGCAGTGTCAATATATCAACTTGTAATTCTAATCCCAGCGGTAAAAAAAATTCAAATTTTAGTTTCTATAATTAGGCCCCATGTTTATTAGACTTTCTAAAATGTTTTACATGTCCGAGTACTTCCTAATATTATTTTGTGATTTCCTAGAAATGCAGTGGGGAAAGGCCCAAGTTGAGAACTGTTTTTTTAGATTAGTGTTTTTGATATTGGAATTTGAGCTTTGTTTTCCTTCTGCACATGCAGTGTGTAACTTGGTTCTGTATTCATCATTTGTGATACATTCCCTTTATTCTTGATAGTTTATATTTGCCACAATAAAAATTTGTTTTGAGACCTACTTGATATTACCATTTTATTCTAGTATTACAGTCTCCGTCTGCCTTTTGTGAGGTGTTTTAAGTAAACTTGAATTTATACAAAAGTGTCATTTTAGATTGATCATAAAAGATGTAATACAGGATTTCTTTAGGTGTTTGGCTTCTTTTCAGAAATTTAATTGCGATGTTTGCATGTTTAAATTTTCATTTGTAATATTATTTCCCAATGTTTGTGTGTTCGTCTACATTCTCAATAGGCAACTCCTCAGGATAGTCAAGAAGGAACATTTGGGTCAGAGCATTCTGCGTCACCATCACAAGGAAGCAGTCAGCAGCATTTCCTTGAACCTGAAGCAAATTTAGATGATTCCATAGATATTCAGCAACAGGTGAAAAATAAATATTTTTCTGGGTCATAAATTTTTTAAATTGATTACAGAGAAAATATAAATATAGTAATTTTTATTTTGTGTAACTTTTTTTAATGTGTAAAATAATGTCAAGTTGAATGGTTCCCCCCCCACATCAAGCTTCACACTCTAACCTTTTAGTGTTACTGTGGTGATTTTTTTTTTCTTTTTTTTTTTTAGGGCTGCACCTGCAGCATGTGGAAATTCTCAGGCTAGGGGTCGAGCTTGCTGCGGGCCTACACCACAGCAGTGAGGGATCTGAGCCACATCTGTAACCTACATCACTGCTCACAGCAATGCCAGATCCTTTAACCCAAGGAGCGAGGCTAGGATTGAACCCGTGTCCTCATGGATACTAGTTGGTTTCATTACTGCTGAGCTGCAGCGGGAACTCTGGAAAATATTTTTAAGGCAGAATTGCCAGTATATATGGAATCTCAACCAGGCATTTTGTTTGCTCTTCTTTTGACTTTCAAGGATATGGATATAGATGAAGGGCAAGATGGAGTGGAAGAGGAGAGCTTCGAACAAGAAGCAAAGAAGGTGGCTGTTCGTTCAAGATCAAGAACACATTCACGATCTCGTTCAAGGTTCTACAGTGTTATTTAAATAGCTATGTGTGAATTTTTAAAATGTTGGCTTTTTTTTTTTTTTTGCTGTCCTTTATTTCTTTGCATCAGGATTAAAGGAAATGTTTTTCTGAGAGTGCATCATATTCTGTCAGAAGGACCATAATTCAGAACTTCGAAAGCAAAATATTTGTTATGTTTTTAATTGCATATAGTTGTGGCCATTTATTTGAATAATTTATGTGAGTCACAGCAGAATTTTAAGACTTAGATTTTCAGTTATACCTGATTTCTGTTAATAATAAAATGATAATACCCAGGCTAGACTATTATTGTCTCTGAACACTTAACTCAAGCTAGAGGAATAGTGTTAGAAATGTCATTGTATTTCTTACATTCCATTCCCTCATTAATACCAAAAATGTTTTTATAAACATTAACCATATTAAACTATTATACAACATCCTAGAAATGGTTTTCTTTGTGGGCTTTTCACCCTTGCTCATAAGGTACATCAGTGTACATGCTTATTCAAATTTGAGTTGAAGGTGCCTTTTTCTTAACCTGATAAATTTCTTTGGTGCACATATATATTGTTTTGTCATAAACTGTCTTAAAATGTAGTCATTAACCTTTAACACTTCTGTGCCCTATTTTCTACAAATGAATACCCCTGAAAATCTGAACAATAAATGCTGAAAGAGGGGCAGTATCTTCAATGACATTTTTAGTCATTCCTTTTGTGGTTCAAAAACTAAACTTGTATTTACCTCTTGCAAATGAGAGCATGTCACTTCGTCTTTTTCCAAACTGCCCTCACTTCATTGAATTTTACAGTGTTAGTGCCAAAAACATCAGTCGTAGCAGCACCTCCTTACTAAGTATTGCAAAACAAGTTCAATGGCATATGCTTGACAGGAAAAAAGAAACAGTGTTTCAGTATCATCTTATATTGTAATAAGTCAAGAACAATGAGATTTTAGAAATTGAGAACTTGTAAACAGTATTATATAGTGAACTAATGTTCTGTTAAAAACATTCCGTGGTTTTTAATTTAAAACCTGTTGGTCTTTATCATTCCTGTTCTTGGCCCTTGTTTGAAAAATGAATTGGAAGATGCTAAGAGAAAGTGAGACCCTTACTGGAATCTCATCTTTTTTTTCCTCGTGGTT
The DNA here is from genome assembly GCF_016906955.1 of Phacochoerus africanus. NCBI lineage: Eukaryota > Metazoa > Chordata > Mammalia > Artiodactyla > Suidae > Phacochoerus > Phacochoerus africanus. The sequence goes on along the minus strand of NC_062545.1, from coordinate 12,069,914 downwards.
GCGAATAGTCACCCAGATTCAGTAAGAATCATTGCAGACAAACATCTGTGACTAGGGTGGACCTAAGCAGTTTATAGATTTGAGAAAATGCATGTTTGATATTTGATTGTACTTTAACATTTCTTAAGAATTAACTAGATATAAGACGGTTTTTCCCCCCTCACCTAAAAGTGAGAAATTTGATAGAAAAATAACATTGCCATTAGAAGTAAAATAAGATTATTTTTATAGATCACCAAGAAAACGAAGGTCTAGGTCTCGATCTGGTTCTCGAAAGCGTAAACACAGAAAGCGATCGCGCTCCCGTTCTAGAGAAAGAAAGAGGAAATCGTCACGTTCATACTCAAGTGAAAGAAGAGCTAGAGAAAGGGAGAAAGAACGGCAGAAAAAGGGGTTACCGCCAATTAGATCCAAAACATTAAGTGGTAAGTGACATACTTTTACAAAATTTTGGTTTCAGTAAATATTAAGAAAGTAGTTATCTGCTACGAAGTCTCTTCATTTTCAGACTAAAGAGTTGAAAACAGTTTTGGTAAATGAGTAATTTTATTTTCGGTTTCTGTAATGTGATAGAGGAGAAAAGAAAAAGGAATAGCAGTTTCTACTCAGATACTAAAGTCATTGAGAGTTGTCTTTTTTTTTTTTTTTTTTTTAGTACCAGTTAGAAAATACAGCTTAAATATTGATTTATAAAGTAGACTAGGTTGTGTCTGTTAATGGGCACATGACTTCTGTGCACAGTGTCGTAATGAATTAATGAACACCAGGTCTGTAAGAATAATTACTATGTTTAAGGCTAATTACGAACTGTATCAGTATTGAAGGAGAGATTCCTATTTCCCTCCCTTATGTTTCTCAATCTATAATGCATGGTTAGAACAAATTTGTAGTAATGGAGTTTGTTTTGAGGAAGACCTAGGGGAGAGTTGACTTGGTAGGCATGTGAGGTACAGGAAAATAAGTTATAATTAGTGCCAAATTCTTCCTAAATGATTCTTAGTAATAGGTTTGTGGTGTTTCATTACAGCAGAAAAAGAAAACTAATACAATTGCCCTTTGAGACTTTGGTTGAATATTAAGTTATGTATGCATAGGGTGAGACTACATAAGACAGAGAACAAATAGCAGGAAATAAAACGATTTCTAGGGATCTGTTAATGATTCCTAAAAGCTCACGCAGGTCTAGAAGGCATTCAGGTTCTGAGCAGCCAAAGCAGAGACACCTAATTGAAACCCACATTTGGTAGAGATCTTGGAATGGTCACATCGTAGTGTGGGCTGAATTAGCTCTAGAATAAAGCCTGCTCTAGCCTCTGTTGTAGATAAAATATAATGCAAAAGCTGGAAACTAATTTTTTTATGATGTTAACATAAATCTATTTATCTTACAACTCTGCAAATGTCAGCTGTACATATTTTTAAAGTGTCTTCAGGAAAAGGAGATGTTTATGGAGGCACGAATAGTGCAACCAAAAGTCGGCGAGATGTCTTAGGTGTAGCGTTCATTTATTAAAGGGAAGTGGCTTCTGACCCTGAAGTATCCCCAAGTGTTACATGATAACAAATTAAGGAGTTCTGCTCCAGCCTTTTCTTTTGTGTATCTCCATGCAAATTATTCTTAAGGATATGATGCTGTTTTTATATTTCACTGTTGATTAGGGAGAAACATCACTTAATCATTCTAGCACACAGAGATATTTTAAGATGCACAAACAGGATTTCAGTTAAAAGTGGCTTTGAAACTTTATTGCACATTAGAATTACCTACAGAATTTTAAAATTCCCAGTTCCCAAAATGGTCATACTCCATACCTTGCATCATGTTTTAGAGTGGGACTCAGATATACACAGGTGATTCATGTATGCTGCCACACTTGAGAATATGTGATAATGCGAGAAGTTGACTTGGCATAGGTGTGAATTGGGCACTTGGTAGTTTAGTTGATTTTAAACATAACAAATAAAAATGTCAAGTATTTTAGGCATTCTCGCTGTGGCAAAGTGAGTTAAGGAACCAGCATTGTCTCTGGCAGCTCAGGTTTAATCCCTGGCCAGCACAGTGGGTAAGGATCCAGCGTTGCCACAGCTGTGGCTCAGATTTGATTTCTGGCCTGGGAACTTCCATATGCTGAGTGTGCAGCCAAAAAAAAAAAATTTTTTTAAATACACGATCTTAATTTTAATTTATTATTGTTACCAGTGCCTTTTCCCCAGCTGCTTGAAAGAAGTCACTGTCCGTGTGATTTAGGCCTTTTGTCTCTTCTGTCTTGACAGTGTGCAGTACTACTCTGTGGGTTGGTCAGGTAGACAAGAAGGCAACACAGCAGGATTTAACTAACCTGTTTGAAGAGTTTGGACAGATCGAATCTATTAATGTAAGTATCAATTCTTAAATAATAGTTTATGGTTAAAAAAATATGGAGTTTTCAACATTACCTTGGTTCCTAATTAGCCCAGGAATAGCTACCTTTAATCACATCTTTATAAGGATTATTTAATTCTAATCATTTTTGTGTTTATTCCACTGCTCTTGATCTCCTTACTTAATTACTTTTGCTCTTTTTAATGGAATTCTAACAAAATATTCTTAGGGGTTTTATAGCAGCGTAGTGGCATTTGATTCCTAAAAGCATTGAAATGTTTGGAGTTCCTGTCGTGGCTCAGCAGAAACAAACCTATGAAGTGGCAGATTCGATTCCTGGCCCCACTCAGTGGGTTAAGGATCTGGCATTGCATTGAGCTGTGGTGTGGGTCGCAGACATGGCTCAAATCCCCACGGCTGTGGTGCAGGCCAGCAGCTGCAGCTCCAGTTTGACCCCTAGCCTGGGAACCCTCATATGCTGTGGGTGTAGCCCTAAAAAGCAAAAAAAAAAACTGAATGTTTGAGTTAGCAAGAGTCTTATGTGTGATCTGGTTTAATTACTTTTTAATTTTTTGGTAATGAACATGAAGAAGCTGAGTTAGAATTGTAATCACCTGCCCATGAGCACATAGGCAGTGGTAGAGACACAACTGGACTTGAGGTCCAGTTTGTCAGCCTCTTCCCTCCCTTTCTCTGTCTGTCCTTCTCATAGCAAACCTGAGGCAAGAAAACCCATGTGGCCAGGGCATCTCCAGTGACTTGAGCATAACTCACTCCTGGGCTTTATTCTTTCAGTGGATTCTAATCCTCTGAGCATTTTCTTCCTGAAGGGCTGTTGTTTTTCCTTTTGGGCTAAAACTAAGTAATGAAATGATTCATCATTATTTATTTGTTTGAGGAGATTTATAATTCATTAACTCTCTGGTTTTACTCATCATTAATGTACTTTTATGTCTGTTGGATCTTTTTATCATTATTTACTTGGAAATTGGCTGGTTCTCCTTTCTTGTCTTAGATTCCTTATATTCCCAACATTTCTTACGTGACCAAACTTGACTTACTGATATTAATAACAGCACTCTTTATTTAAATTGAATTTGGTTATTTTGTATTTTGTTTTCAACTATGTAGGCTCTTCTTGGAGCCCCACAAGAAGCTGTTTATGTAGTTAAGATGTTGTTTTACCAGTGAGGAACCCAAATGATTTGACTGAGTTACATGGATGATAAATAGCAGATTGGCTAATAAATAATAGGCGATAGGTTGAGTGTTTCAACTTCAGTATTTCAAATTCGTGTTTTTACACCACGAAAGTATGAGAGGCTTCTCTTTTTGTCTTTTTAAATTTCACCTGTCAGAACATAAGTAATCTTTCAGAGTCTGTGACCACATAACCTCTAAAATTTTTTCTGATTTTTCTCTACTTTTAAACTAGTGGTTCTCAGCTCTAGCTGCATGTCATTTAGTTTGAGAAAATTTGGATATCGGTGGTCATTGTCTTTAGATTAAAGATTGTTATCAAAGTACCATAATTACATAGGCGATTTTGATGCAAAGCTAGGAATAACTGCTCTGGACACATCCTGAATCCAAGTAGCATTTTGGATTTTCACATTCCTTATGATATTTGTAGTCTTTCTTTTACTGCAGTCATTTGGACATTAGTTTGCATTGTCTCCCCCTTCTTGTGTATTGGCTTTTAAGAGCATAGTAATTGCAAGTAATAGGCACTAAGTTACTTTGTGAACTGAAGTGTACTGAATGGCTAGAGATAAAAATCAAGGATTTGAAAAATTGATGGGAGATGTATAAACCTTTCACTTGGTTTTGGGGGAGCTTGAAGAGAAAGAAAAGTCCATTAGATCTAGCATTTAGTAGGTCATTAGCTTGAAGAAAATATTTTCAGTGGGTTGCAAAGGGGTTGGATCTGCATTATGAGAGATGTAAAGGTTTAGATAGACTGCTCTTTTGAAAAATTTGCTATTAAAGTGACAGCTTGAAATATTGTTTTGACAACTAGAGCTTATTATGTATTGAGTACTAATAAAGTGATAGAATACCTTTTTTTTTTTTTTGCTATTTTTGCTATTTTTGCTATTTTTTTGCTATTTCTTTGGGCTATTTCTTTGCTATTTCTTCTGCGGCATATGGAGGTTCCCAGGCTACTAGGGGTCGAATCGGAGCCGCAGCCGCCGGCCTACGCCAGAGCCACAGCAACTCAGGATCCGAGCTGCGTCTGCAACCTACACCACAGCTCACGGCAACGCCGGATCGTTAACCCACTGAGCAAGGCCAGGGATCGAACCCGCAAGCTCATGGTTCCTAGTCGGACTCGTTAACCACTGTGCCACGACGGGAACTCCTAGAATACCTTTTGAGTTCTTCAAAAATAAGCTGAAATGCTCTGTATTTTTCTGAATTAATACATTAAAGATAATTTTATATCTGTAGACTGTAGAATAGTTAAATACTTTGTAAATAAAACTCATGAGGTTACAGTGAAGCTGTCTTCCTATTTATTATTTATGTTAAAACCTTTGTCCAGAGATACTTGGACAAAATTAAGTTTTATAAAATAGAAGAATGTTAATTTTACCATTTGTTGTTGTAGATTTTAGGTTTTCTATTAAGGATAAGAAACTTACTCAAAACAAAAATCCTTCTCACATTACTCAGCATGACACTTCCAACTTAAATGCTACTGTGAATAAATTGTACACCTTCAAATATGTTGGCCATAAAGTATTATTTTCCTTTTACCTGGTGGTATTATATGCATGTAATTACACATCGTTTTATCTGTTCTTCATTGTGTATTAAAGTTTTAAGATGTGTAGATAGTCAAGATTTCACATATGTAACATGGTTTATAAGAAGAGACCCAACTCGTTTTTGAGTTTCTTTTAAACGAAGTGATTGTGCGTGAATTATGCCAGTAAACGGATAGCTGGAGGACGAAAAGGGGAAGCAGTTCAGTGTTAGGGACCAGTGTTCTGTGCCAAAACCATAAAATGCCAGAAGTGAATTGGCCTCCTTATACCCTTTCTAAAGAAAAAAATTTTTTTAATAGATGATTCCTCCCAGGGGCTGTGCTTATGTCTGCATGGTTCATCGACAAGATGCATTTCGGGCTCTTCAGAAACTCAGTTCCGGATCGTATAAAATTGGCTCCAAGGTCATTAAGGTGAGATTAAGGGCACCTCCTTGTGTTTTATTGGATTCTTAGAATGTTTCATCTAATTCATCTTCTTTTTTAATGTTATGGGCAAACCCTCACAGAAATTTATTGTTTCGCTGAGTTCCCATTGTGGCTCAGTGGTAATGAACCCTAGTATCCATGAGGATGTGGGTTCGATCCCTGGCCTCGCTGAGTGGGTTAAGGATCTGGCGTTGCCATAAGCTGTGTTGTAGGTCACACATGTGGCTTGCATCTGGCGTTGATTGCTGTGGCTGTGGCTGTGGCGTAGTCTGGCAGCTGCAGCTCTGATTCGACCCCTAGCCTGGGAACTTCCATATGCCGCACATCCAGCCCTTAAAAAAAAAAATTTAAAAAATGGCAAGAAGGAAATTTAATTATTTTAGTATTGTTGAATTGTAAAATTAGCTGCAGGTAAAACCAAAACCTTACTCAAACAGTTCTTTGAAACCACGCATGCACAGTTCTCATAGTCAACCAGGCACCATTTTATGTGAACTATTTTGTTTTTACAAGTTCATATTCCATTCACTCCTTCCCAGTGCTTCCTAAGCCTACCCCTTAACTCTATTATTAATGTCTCCTTTTTAACGTCTTACACAGTTGAAGGGTTTATGTAAAAGTATATTTTTATTTTCCTACTAGTCTTTACACTGAGTATATTTTTGGTGTGTTTTTCCATTTTTACTTTTTGTAACTAATTTACATTTTGTTTCTGCTATTTGAAGATAATTTATTCCATCAGTTTTTGCAACTGAATTAAATATATTAACTACTTTCAAGGGAGTTAATATGTCTGTGCTTTGTCATTTTATGGTGGAGAGTTTCTCTGCTAAACTAAAGTGTCACTGGTTTCCCCTTTTCTGGAGTAGCAAGATTTTATTTAAATTAGCTATTCTAATTATTACTAATATAGATTGACACCTTTTGTGGTGAAAAGTAGATTTGGATTATTTCTGGAACTGTATTGTTTTAAAGTCTTAGTAAGAAATGGAAATAAACTCTATGTTATAAATAACATCACTGTCTAATGGAGGTTTTATTTTACAAACAAAATCGGAAGATGTATGGAAAAAATTTCCTTGCCTAGTGTTATTCGGGCAGTGATGCTTTGCCTGTTCAATTGATTTTTAAGACTAATTTTATTTGCATTTACATTGTTAGTATATAATTTTGTATGTTTTGCCTTGTTTTTACATGAACTTTCTTTTTTCTTCACCTTATTTTTGGTAGATCGCTTGGGCTTTAAACAAAGGTGTAAAAACAGAATACAAACAATTCTGGGATGTGGATCTTGGAGTTACGTATATACCATGGGAAAAAGTTAAAGTGGATGACTTGGAAGGTTTTGCAGAAGGAGGCATGATTGATCAGGAAACTGTAAATACTGGTAAGAACACCAGCGATGGTTTTGTTGTTTAAAAATACATGTATGGGAGTCCCCGTCGTGGCGCAGTGGTTAACGAATCCGACTAGGAACCATGAGGTTGCGGGTTCGGTCCCTGGCCTTGCTCAGTGGGTTAACGATCCGGCGTTGCCGTGAGCTGTGGTGTAGGTTGCAGACGCGGCTCGGATCCCGCGTGGCTGTGGCTCTGGCGTAGGCCGGTGGCTACAGCTCCAATTCGACCCCTAGCCTGGGAACCTCCATATGCCACGTGAGCGGCCCAAGAAATAGCAACAACAACAACAACAAAAAAAGACAAAAAAAATATATATATATATAAAAAAAATAAAAATACATGTATGCCTAAAAAGATGTAATTGATAAGAGTTTTATATGATAGGATGAATTGTGTTTATTTCCTTGACTCTCCCCACCCCACCTCATGCAAAAGAGGGGGAAAAAAATGAAACATTATCCTGTCCAGTGTATGTGCTTAACGGACTTTATAAGTTTCAGGGTATCGATAGTGTTCTGGAACTCTGGCAGTGTAGCATTTTTTCATATTTGTCTTTCAAAAACTCTCAGTCTTTGAGAGACTTGTGTATATGGAGGCTTTTTTAAGCTAATTATTTCTAATGAGACTGGGGATTTAGGAAGTTTCTTTAAAAAACTTCGTAGATTATTTTGATTAGTATCTATGTTGAGAATGGCAGGAATAGACTTAGAGAGCTGCAGTTCAGATTCATGCAGTTCTAGAAAGCTTATAATCAAATGATAATCCAGGCTGTTCTTTTTAAAAGTTTGTCTTTGTTTTTTAAAATTTTGTTTTAAATTAACAGAATGATTAGCAGTTACAACCAATAAGAAATCTTAAAATGGATACTTAGAAAAGGATTGAAATATGATATATACCTTGTTTCTTTACATCTTAGCTCTTCTACCAAAAGTAGCTAATTTTCAGAATAGTATTTTTGTTCTCAAGCTGATGCATGTATTTTCAAACACTTTTTCAGTTTTTTTTTTTCTTGTCATTCTCTCTGTCTCTCTCCCACTCTCTTTTTGATGGATGCTCCTCCAGAACATTTATTCATTCAAAAAAATACTTGTTTTTACTGTGTTCCAAGTATAATTTTAGGAACTGGGATTATGACAGCGAGGCAAACAGACCAAAATCCTTAAGGAGTGTACATTGTAGAACAGGGGTTGACAGCCTTTAACAGCCCATTAGCCAGGTCTTACTGGCAGCTCGTTCTGTAATAGAGTTTTATTGAAACATAGCCATGCTCAGTTGTGTTTACCTATTGGATATGACTTTTTAAAATTCAGTCAGTAGAGTCGCTGTAACAGGTCACATGACCCCCAAAGTCTAAAATACTTAAAATAGGAAGTTTGCCAATCCATGTTCTCGTGGGGAAAAACGAATGATAAAATAAACTTGATAATTTCGAAGAGTTTTGAGAAAACATGGAATGGGGGTAGGCAGTATGGGTTCGGAGCTATTGCAGTATAAGTGGTTGCAGAAGGTCTAATAGGAGAAGGTGATGCTCCGAGAGGTGAGATATACGACTCTCTGGGGAAAGCCTTTCATACAGAGAGAACAGCAAGTGCACCATCTCTTACAAATCATGAGAAACAAACAACACCATGAGACTGGTATGGCTTGGGTTTGGTAGGGCGTGCGTAGTGGGAGCTGATGTCAGAGAGGTCCAGAGGGGCAGCGTCCTGTAAAGTCTTACTGGTCATTCTGATGACTTTGAGAGAGGTGAGGAACCTTTGGAGGAACCTTTGGAGCGTCTTTGTTCTGTTTTTGCATAGCCTTATTTTCAGAAAGATTTTCTGTATTGGGTCAGTACTCCCTTGTTGGTCTCCTCTTGAACCTTGTGACAAAATAAAGAACAAGGATGGTCTTTGAGATATATACCTATTATGTCCCTTTAAAGTGTTTTCTCTAGAATAAATATTTTAGTGTCTCTGATTTGTACCTTGTGTCATGCTGGTTTGAACTCTTTAGTATCCTAATCAGATGTATCTTGGTAAAACCAAATAGGTTGGCACCTATAGTTGTGGACATGTCTTTAAACATGCGCCAGGGTAGTCGAGGGGCTATGCAGACATCAAATACATGTATATATAAAAACAAAATGAAAAGTTGCACCTATTCCTAGGAAATCAGTTTCACATATTTTGTTTAGAGTGGGAAACTGTGAAAAGCTCAGAACCGGTTAAAGAGACGGTCCAGACGACTCAGAGCCCCCCTCCAGTTGAAAAGGAAACAGTGGTCACGACCCAGGCAGAGGTTTTCCCTCCGCCTGTTGCTATGTTACAGGTTAGTGCCGTTTTTGTTATTGCTTAATGTGTTTTCTTACATTTCTATTTTTGTTCATGTGTTTACTTTATAAAACATGTAGGGAGTTCCCTGGCGGCCTAGTGATGAGGGATCTGGTGTTATCACTGCTATGGCTCATGTTCAGTCCCTAGCCTGGGAACTTCCACATGCTGCAGGCATGGCTAAAATAAATAAATAAGTAAAATAAGACTTGGAGAAAATTGTCCAAAAGGGATTAATATTAAATACAAGCATTTTTGAAAACTTTATTTTAGAAAAGAGTTCATATTTAAATGTTCATTTATTGAACAAATATTTGTTGATTGCCTGGTCTGCATGCAGCAGGCGCTGTCCTAGGCACCTGGAATATGGATACATCGGTGAAAAAAGAAAGAAACACAAATCCCTGCCCTCATGGAGCTTTTGTTCTCAATAGGGGAGGCAGAAGATAGAAGTTGATTAAATTATGTGGGAGGGAAAAGGTAGTGAAAGGACCATCAGGAGTGTCTGGGTAGCCACTGCAATAAAATGGTCAAGATGGACTTAATTAAGAACATGGCGTTTGAGCCACAAGTTAAAGGTGCTGAGGCAGTTAACTGTGTGGCTGTCTGAAGAAGAACAGTGGAGGCCAAGGGAATAAGCAGTGCACAGGCCCTGGCCGTGAGTGAGCAGCAGCTTAGTGGAAGTGAGACCTCTAGAGGGACTTTGGTTTTCACCCAGCCAAGATGGGGAGCCATTAGAGGATTTTGAAGAAAGGAGCGACTTGATCTGGCTTAGAGTTTTGAAGGCTTACACTGGCAGCTGTTCTGAGAATGGTGTAGTGCACATTGATAAAAGCAGGGAGGCCAGTTAAAAGACAGTTGCAACAATCCAGATGAGAGGAGCTGGTGGCTCAGACGGGACTGATAGCATGGAGGCAGCAGAACGTTGTCAGATACTAAGTGTATTTCTGATAGTTCGACAAAGAACAGAGGCAAAATTTTGGGTCTGAGAAATTAGAAAGACAAAGTTAACCATTATCTGAGAATGGGAAAGTCTGTGGGAAGTATGGTTTGAGGAAGGACAGTTGGGAATTCAGTTTTTATGTGTGAAGTTTAAACTTTCTAGACAACAAAGTTGAGGTGTTGAAAAGACAGACCATTGATATAATTTGAGCTTTAGGGGAGAGGAATAGCCACAGTGCAGACAAACATTTGGGGATCATTGTACTTAGGATGAGTAAAAGAATTTATGCTTCTGAGTAGAAAACAAATTAATGAGAAATTTGAGCCATTTTAAAGCTTTCGGTGACATACTGCCTGATGGTGATTAGATCACATAACACGGCTAGGTATAATAAACTTAGTGGGACATGGCAGTTTAAAATTGAGCATGACAGGAGTTCCCTGGTGGCCTGGCAGTTAAGAATTCAGTGTTGTCACTGCTATGGCTCAGGTTCGATTCCAGGCCCAGGAACTTCTGCATGCCACAGGCGCAGCCTACATAATTAATTAGTTATTAATTGAGCATGATATTCGCTATTCATGAAGGTGCCCATTATTTTATGTCATTTGAATATGAGATTTCACGATCTCCATATATACTGTCTGTTGAAAAATACCGCCTTGGGTTCTTACCTTAGGTTCACTTACAAGAATCCAGAAAGGAAAAAAAAAAAGAAACAAATAATTCATCTTTGGTTGTTCTAAGATATAATCACTGCAAGTGGATAAAACGATACATTTTATTTTCTACCCACAAGATTCCAGTAGCTCCAGCAGTGCCTGCAGTTAGTTTAGTCCCACCAGCATTTCCTGTGTCAATGCCAGTTCCTCCTCCTGGATTCAGTCCAATTCCTCCACCTCCTTTTCTCCGAGCAAGTTTTAACCCTTCACAACCACCTCCTGGTAAGAAACTTTCATCTTATTATTTTAACTCTATTTAGAATGCTATTTAAATTGTTCATCTTCCAGGTTTAAATGCTGTATATGGCACAGTGATTCTCAAACCTCAGATTACATCCACATTACCGGGAGGGCCTTAGAGCACAGATTGCTGGGCCCAGCCTCTTTCTGAGTCAGCGGGACTGAGGTGGGGCAGGACAGTTGCACGTCTAACAAGTTCCTGACTAACAGCTGCCCGACTGATGCCCGATGTTAAAGGACCGCACTTCACAAAGCACTGACAGAGAAGAGAAGTGGAATCCTTTAAAAATCATTGAAATGCTCTTAAAATAATTTGTGTTGAAGTTTCCATATCAGAGTGCTCTGTGGTTATTCATCAGAAAGAATGTGTTACGTTATATAGATTGGTCCTCTTAAAAATCATTCGATTTCAGTTTTGACATTAGAGATGATATCTTAAAGTGCTAATTGAATTCACAATACTTATTTTGACCTAGTAAATTATTGATAAAAGTTCTTTGCATCAGTGTTTAAAGGTAAAAACTAGATTAACACATATCAATTAAGTATAAATAATTACTTGCATAACTTAGAACTTTTAGTATTAGATCATAGGTTTAGAAGAATAGGGAGAGACAATACAAGAGATCAAATGATATATATTGTTTTTCAGAACTGTTTTTATTTTTTTGAACTTTATATGTTATTTGCATATTATAGGAAAGAATTACAGAATCGGTTTCTATAATTTAAGTTTTTAGCCACTGATAGAGTTCAGCAGGGACAAAAAGTAAATTCATCATCTGAGAATGGTTGTAATTTGTCATGTTATGTAAAATTTTAAATTACAGTTTGATACATAATTTGTAGTTGATGTAGATTTTTGTAAGAACTTTGTCTTTTTATATTTCAGATATTGGCAAATTGCTCTTGTCTGACACCATCTGTGTTTATGATTTAAAATTAAGACTTTTTTCAGAAGATATTTTTAAATTAAAAACCATACCATATGGATTTTTTAGCATTCATTTCTTGAAAATCACGTATCTGTATTTTTCATTATTTTTAGCCACTATTTTCTAAAAGGAATTTAGCAGTAGCTCTGTTTTTGTCTTTTAGGGCTGCACCTGCAGCGTATGGAGGTTCCCAGGCTAGGGGTCAAATTGAAGCTGTAGCCCCCGGCCTACGCCACAGCTACAGCACTGCAGGATCTGAGCCGCGTCTGCAACCTACACCACAGCTCATGGCAACACGGGATCCTTAACCCACTGAGCAAGGCCAGGGATCGAACTTGTGTCTTCATGGATGCTAGTCGGGTTCATTAACCACTGAGCCACGGTGGGAACTCCCAGGTCTGTATTTAAAAAATGCAAGGAAGCAGGTTTATAGTTTGATTTTCTGATATTTAAAACCATAAAACAGACAATATTAATTTTTTTTTAGTTTTTATTAAGATTTCAATACTCAGAACAAAATATAGTGATACTCAAGGTTAATGAAAATCGTCTGATCTAGTGAGTAAACAGCATATATATATCAAACAAATACAATATAGCACATTTTACAGAAGTCATTATTGCAGATAATATATCAGCAGCTTGAAATAAATGTTTACCTACTCATGCAGTCACCACACTAATATAAACAGGTTGTCTGGCTTGAATTAATCTTTGATATTTACAGCTTCATAGACCACAGGATTTAAACAAATGAGTAAATAGATAAGCTCATGTTAAGAATCATAAAAGTAATTTTTTATATGGAAAATATATTCAAATGTGTGGTTTAGTAGTGACTGTTTTAAGACTGTAGAATTTCATTTAATAGCTATTGAAATCTTTGATTTAAAGGAAAGTAACTTTTTTTGCTATTTTATTTTTGGTCTCTTTTTTCCATGTAGGTTTCATGCCACCTCCAGTTCCACCACCTGTTGTACCACCACCTACTATCCCACCAGTAGTACCAACATGTGAGTTTTCTACCTGAAGAATTTTCTTGGAGTTCCCTTTGTGGCGCAGTGAGTTAAGGATCTGGTGTTGCCTCAGCTGTGATGTAGGTCACAGCTGTGGCTGGAATTCAGTCCCTGGCCCAGGAACTTCCATATGCTGTCAGTGTGGCCAAAAAAGAAAAGGATGTTTTCTTTACTTATGGTAGTGTTAATAATACATGTCGGTTCTCATTCTTGTGAAGTATTGTTAATCTTTTTAGTCTCAAAGTATTCAGACAAATGCATTTTTTCGTTAAATGATTTCTAACAAAGTTGTCCATATTCAGATTTGCCGTATTATAATTGTTTTATTTTAGTCAAAAGCCAGAGAAGGGTTCTTACATGGTATTTGTGTGGGGATTTTTTGTTTGTTTTGTGTATTAATTGTCTTAATATAGAGTAGCCCCACCCAAACCTCCCTTCTTAAAATTCTTCGTGTCTTTGACTTGTCGACACAGTTCACTTCTGTATGCAGCATCCCAAATAATGGATTTGGGTTTTTTGCTTCTTTTCGGTATTGAATTTGTAGCTCTGTCTCCTCGAATCTCGATGTTTTTAGCACCATAGGCTTGTTTAGAATAAGCTTCAACTGCTTTGATCAGGATGCTTACAGGTGGGGTGCTGGATGGACTTGATATTCCATCACATCAGGAGCCATGCAGTACCTTGTCCCACTTTCAGCGGTGTTAGAATGGATCAGAGCATCAGGTATTAGGACCTAGCCATCAAAAAAAAGTTGCCCTTCAGATTTTCCTCTGATGGTTTCATCCTATGATTGGTATTGCCTAAATCTACTTTTCATTAGTTGCAAAGTAGTGATCTTCCAAATTTTATAATTCCTTCCACTTTTCTTTTTTTCTTTTGTTTTGTTGTTTTTTTTTTTTGGCCACACCCTCAACGTGTGGAAGTTTCCAGGCCAGGGATCAAACCTGTGTACAGCAGTGACCTGAGCTGCTGCGCTGACAATGCTGGATCCTTAACCTGCTGTGCCGCAGGAGAACGCCCTCCTTCCACGTCTTAGATTTTTTTCTGTAAAGAAAAACTTTCTCTTAGCTCATAGTATTTAGTTACCTTGAAGTGTAGATGTACAGGATCCTAGGTGTGGATGCTCAATTCTTTCCTATAAGTGCCTTTTTCCAAGTAATGAGTTCTGTGGGGATTACCTCGATACGCAGTGACTGAAGAGGGAGTGGATTTTTCTTATTTCTTTCTTCTTTTTTTTCTTCTTCATTTTTTGTAGTGTTTAAGGACTAATGGATTTTTACTTCCAAACGGTTGCATTCACTTTTCTCTTTGAAGTTCTCTTATATTTTTAAACTCTTCGAACCTTCATTGTTTAGACAACATTAGGATCCTTTTTCTGTTACCGTTGGTTAATTAGGAAGAATTGTTTATTCTTTCTGAAAATTAGAAGAGTGCTCAGAAGCCATTTCCGAATTCACCATTCATAGAGACTGGTCTTACTTAGAGTTTACCTCCCAGTTATTTCTCCTTACTTTCACTCATTTTAGAAAGCCTGGGGTCCATTAAAGGAGAAAGAGAAATCCTGTGTGTTAAGATCCTCACCTGATTGTTCACACTGTCTCATTCAGCTTTCATAATTTCCATACATGGTCCTGGGTGGTCTTATCCCTGTCTTACATCTCTGTTGTGTGCCAGCGGTCTGTCTAGGTAGTCTGGAGTTAAATGTGAGCATAAATCAGTTTCTAAAATCCCACAGTACATGGTTTAATAGTGTAGTGGCATGAATTGGTCTAGAAATTCTGATTATTTGATTGTGATTTTATGTTTCTCTGGTTTTGATTTTTAACATATAAATGACATACACAAGGGTTTTCTATCCATTTTTAAAAATGAAACGTTTATACTTTTTTCTTTGTGGTTCTCATCTAACCTCGTTTGTCAAAAAGTAAATTGTGAGGAACCTAGTCCTTATAATTTCAAGGGGATTGGGCAGATTTTCATTCTTGTATTTGTTGGTCTGCACCAATCATTTCTGTATATTTAGATATTCATATACTGTCATCCTTGAAAAATTACGATTTTTGTTTTTGGAGGGGGCTGGGATTTTCTTAAATATGAGTCCTATTTTTCTTGAAAATATTTCCAAAATTTTTTTTCCTATTTTTAAAAAATAAAGCTTTCTAAATACAGTTTAGCCTCTTCATGATGGCTCATTTGTCATTTTGAACATCATAAAATGTGGTGGGTAATACAGATATGCCATTACATTAAACACTCAACCTGCCAAAGTTAGTTTTCATTATAAATGAAATAAAGGGACTAAAAGAGAACTCAGATGTGTCTTGTTAACCAAGCGGTCTTACCCCAGATACCTGGGGAAAGAGGAAAGGAAGTCATTTAAAACTTTGGCAAGACCCATGTTGGCTATACCTAACTTAGCACATGAATTGATTAGCTAATTCAATCTGAAATATATATTCTCCTTCTTTAAACAGCTTTAGTGCAGCCACCATTATCTATGACTCCAGAAACTGTGAAAGATGTTGGATTTGGTAGCCTTGTTTTACCAGGTGGTTCTGTTGCCAGCAGTCTTGCTACTTCCACTCTGCCAGCCGGAAGTGTTTTTAATCCTCCAACTAAACAAGCAGAGCCTGAAGAAAAAGTACCTCATCTTTTAGACCACCAGATTTCTTCTGGTGAAAACACCAGATCAGGTAAAAACAAAACAAAACAAAACACCAAAAACCCAAATCAAAAGAAATCCCCAGAAATACGTAGTTAAATCATAAGTACTATAGTACTGCTTCTTTATGTTGGTGTCAATTCTTTTTTTTTTTTTTTTGCTTTTTAATGCTGCTCCTGTAGCATGTGGAAGTTCCCAGGTTAGGAATCCAATTTGAGCTGCAGCTGCCGGCCTATAACCACAGCCACAGCATCTCAGGAACCAAGCCACATCAGCGACTCCGGATCCTTAACCCACTCACCCATTGAATCCAGGACTCGAACCGGAATCCTCATGGGTACTAGTTGGGTTCGTTACCAGTGATCCAAGATGGGAACTCCTGTTGGTATTAATTCTGAGGCGACATGCATGTATAAATGGTTCAGTGCACAAATAATGCAATTTAAAAAAAAATAAGAATCACTATCTCCTAAAATTTCCATTAAAAACCAATTTGGCATTCTGTTCAGGATAGTATAGATTTTGACACCTTTCCATTAAGACTCCACCTTTGTTTTTGGCCTATTGGGACTTTTTTTTTTTCCTTCTCCCTATTGGGACTGTTTTAATGTGTTGTTATCAAAATAAAATTGCACAAAATATGTGTACTTATGAAAGATTAAAATGAGCAAGAGTCAAGTATAAGACTACCAGGTATTCAGCTAGGTCTAGAAGATAAATATGGTATTTGAAAGCAAGAAGGTTTTTTTTTTTGTTTTTTTTTGTTTTTTTAGTGTATTGAGAATTGTTTGTACTTTGGAAAGACCTTTGCTAAAGGCGGACAGTCAGTGTAAAACTTGACCTTTTTTGTTTATGTTGAAAAGATTTAATATGTAATAGCCCCACTTATGTTTTAATACTTAAATATCGCTATGCATGGTATTAATTTTTATTATCTAGTATACCTTGGCCTTTGGGGGTACAGTAGCTGATGAAGCTAACTACTGGAAATTATTGCATTAATAATTAGAAATATAGGTTCCTTTTCACACCAGAATGACAGCTTGTATAATTTTTCTTCTTTCCACTTTAGTGATTCCAAATGATATTTCAAGCAACTCTGCAATTTTAGGAGGACAGCCGCCAAATGTGACAAGCAATTCTGGGATTCTAGGAGTCCAAAGACCAAATGTATCAAGTAATAATGAAATCCTTGGAGTCCGGCCGTCTAATGTTTCCAGTGGTTCTGGGATTATTGGACCCCAGCCACCAACTATTCTAAATAACTCTGGAATTTTGGGAATACAGCCACCAAGTGTGTCGAGTAGTTCTGGACTTTTGGGGGTGCTTCCCCCAAATATACCTAACAGTTCTGGACTCATAGGAGTACAGCCACCCGGGGTTCCAAATCCTGGACTGTTGGGAACACAGCCACCAGCTGGGCCTCAAAATTTGCCCCCTTTGAATCTTTCTAATCAAAGGATGCCTGCAATGCCAATCTTAGACATTCGTCCAGGACTCATACCACAGACTCCTGGGCCACGATTCCCTTTAATACAGCCTGGAATTCCACCCCAGCGGGGACTCCCTCCCCCATCAGTACTTGATGCAGCTCTTCATCCACCACCCCGTGGTCCTTTTCCTCCAGGGGATATTTTTAGTCCACCTGAAAGACCTTTTCTAGTTCCTGGAAGACAAAGTGTAGACAATGTCAGTAATCCAGAAAAAAGGATACCGCTTGGAAATGATAATATGCAACAGGAAGGAGATAGAGATTACCGGTTCCCTCCCATGGAAACCAGGGAAACCATCAGTAGGCCTCCCCCGGTGGATGTTAGGGATGTGGTTGGACGGCCTGTAGATCCGAGAGAAGGTCCTGGAAGGCCTCCGTTAGATGGCAGAGAGCATTTTGGAAGACCTCCTGTAGATATTAGAGAGAATCTTGTGAGGCCAGGCATAGATCATCTGGGTCGGAGAGACCACTTTGGCTTTACTCCAGAGAAGCCATGGGGGCATAGAGATTTCGACGAGAGAGAGCACCGGGTTCTGCCTGTCTATGCGGGGCCAAAAGGCTTACATGAAGAAAGAGGGCGATTTCGGTCTGGAAACTATCGGTTTGATCCTAGAAGTGGTCCTTGGAACAGAGGATTTGGACAAGAGGTTCACAGAGATTTTGATGACCGCAGAAGACCCTGGGAGAGGCAAAGGGACAGGGACGACAGAGATTTTGATTTCTGCAGAGAAATGAATGGAAATCGGCTTGGACGAGATAGAATTCAGAACACCTGGGTCCCCCCACCTCATGCTCGGGTTTTTGATTTTTTTGAAGGGGCCACTTCTCAACGAAAAGGTGATAATGTGCCTCAGGTTAATGGTGAAAATACCGAGAGACATGCTCAGCCACCACCTTTACCAGCACAGAGCGATCCTGAACTTTATGAAAAACTGACATCTTCAAGTGAAATAAGCAAGGAGAAGAGTGACACAGTTGCTGATATAGAAAGTGAACCAGTGGTAGAAAGCACAGAAACTGAGGGGACATAATCATCACTCAGTAGGTAAAAGATACATTTTGTAAAGTTGTCATCTCTCTGTAATAGATTAATGGCTGACTGGACCATAGTTGTTCACTTTTGTCTGCCAGAATTAAGTTAATCTGATGTTCATGTTCACCTTTCTCTTAAAATAATTGTACAACTGACTTGTATAGACATTGTTCTTAATATGAACATGGTAGGTAAACATTTTTTTATTTTTCTGATAAAATATAAATGTTGCCCCCAGATTCTTTTAACTTCAAGGAAATGAATAACAGCTTGTCAGAGACTTCCTATGGAAGAAAGAATTTTTTAGATACTACCATTAGGTTGGATATGGTAATAGATATATTTCAAATAGCAAGTGGTGGTATATCTTATCCATATCTTTAGGCTGCTGCAGAATTTTAAGGTAATAGACAAAGCTGTGATATTTTATGCAAAGACTGGCTCTAGATATTTGAGGAGCACAATACAGAGATTTTAAAAAGTGATTTTGTAAAATCTACACTATGGTCTCTGTTTCTCCAAAGTAAGTGTTTGTGATTTGTTCCTCATACTCAGTGAGTGAAAAAGAAAAAAGAAAACAAGAAAACAACATAAATATTAAAGTACGTTTCAATGTTGGGTGAATTTTGTTTTTAGATGCCAATAAAACTTATTTGTTTGATAACAGTGTTCTAGGAATTGTATTTTTTTAACCTACAAATTCTTATAACCATGGATCATTAGCAGCATGTGCTTAGTTGTTGCAAAATTTCTCTATTACCCTTAATGACAACAAAGAACTATGTGGTGGAAAAGCATGTACTTTGATATAAAAATCATGCCGTCTCATTAGTATGTATGTAATATATTTGTATATTTACTGTGTTAAGTCATGGAGTGTTTCTGTTTCTCTGTATGTCTGTTTTCATGCACATACAGAGAAAAATAGAAAGCTGACAGTTTAGATAATAAAATACTCTTTAGAACTGGATAGAAAATCAGAGACATTTGGCTATTGGCTAATTGACATTGCTCATAGTTATAGCCCTTAGCCTTTATGATGATGATAAAATAAGAAATATGTGGCAGTTTGGCAGTTCTTTTTTAATGTAGTAAGCATGAAGCCAGATTTAGCAAGGAGCCGAATTTCACGTAAATGCTTGCATTGCTTTATTTCACACTGTATTTGCTATTCTGCATAGGTAGTGCTTGTACTAAAAGTACTTACTGGTCACTTGCCTGAGGTGAATTTCTGAATTGCCCAAAATGTAGAGTGGAGTTGGTGGGTTTGAAAACATCAGTTCCTGTGCCAGGAACGTGTCCATCATGTGCTTTATCGGCTCTGTGTAACACCATCCAGATCAGCCTCCAAGATAAACCGAGTAGCAGAAAAATTGGGCATTGGTTTCCCAGTGCCCACCCCACCGCCCACCCCTGCCCCTGCTCTTGCTTTTCATTCATTTGCTATCTGTTTCTCCTTTGGGTTTTACATATATGCACATGAGTATATATATATAAAACCATTGGTGTTTTTTTGTTTCTAATGGAGGCTTTCATTTGGTCCTATGAGTGGTCGTTTTGTTTCCTATTCCAATAAGTCATCATTTGCTCTAGCTAAATTTTTGTTAGATTTGTCAAGGGCCCCACCCCTACCCCCAGATGCTGGAGTACACCACCCATTTAAAATTGGGTTGTTTTTGCTTACCTCTGTGAAATAGCATTAAGGTTCATAGCCAAAAATGAAGTCTTTTTCTTCTTACAGGTTCTGAAATAGAAATAGTACATTATTTATTTTTTTATCGGAAAAGTGGATAAGAGTGGAAATTCAGAGTTTATTTCTAAAGTAATTAATTCAGTTCAGTAATTCAATTTGGTTTCAGATTATTTTCTTGGGGTAGTGGGAAAAAACCGTGACAGTAGTACAAGGATTTCATGTTCTAGAAAGATTAGCCTATCTAGAATTTCTCTGAAACTACTTAAGTTACATTTATCATTATTAAAATTAAGTGACATTCACTTGGATTAAGTAGCAATAATAAAAAAAAATGTGGGACTTGTTAGTCTTTTGATCTCAAGCTTTTTATCACTCTTGGACTTTCATGTGCAAACTTGATAACAAAATGTGTACAAGTATTGCACTGGTTTGAAGATTCTGATAGTGAAAGTTACCTAATCAGTTTTCAGCACTGTATGTAGAAACCCCTCTGGGAGATGTGTGACACGCTTAAAAACAGCTGAAAAAAAAATGTATAGTTATACTCACTTTATCCTTGTTCTGTAATGTTTGAGTGAAAGAGTATTATTCATCCTCCTATGGAATTTCCAATATTGGTATTTATTTTGGTATTTTTTTAACAATGGAGGGAGAATTATCTTTGATAAGTTTGACTTAAGACCTATCACAGTTTTGATGCTTTTGATCACAGTACTGCTGTCACTAGAATGCAAGTAAAGTATGCAAGGAGGAACCTAAATACTTACATAAAATAGTTTGAAGTGTTGCAGGCAGTAATTTACATTAGATGTGAGATCACATAGTGTTTTGATTTGTAATAGGATAGAGGAGAGGATGATAGGACTTCCTGTGGTATTAGTAGATTGCAGCATTAATAGACATTGGTATTTTTTTTTTACATCTTTAAACATTAAACTGGCTTCTCTTCTTAGAATGAGTACATATATTGTACTTTGATTTTTTACATTGTAGATAGAAACTTATTTTAAAGCAAGGTAGTCTTTATAGCATATCATAGGTGAAAGGTTATTTTATTTCAATTTATAGGGTGGGCAGATACTTAGAACACATTGGAAGATGGAATAATATAAAGTTATTTTTTTAAAACTCTGGAAATGTCTTTACATAATATTTAATTGATAAAATTTTTTATTTAAGCTATTCTTACCAGAGCAGTTTCTTTTGTTCTTATAATTTAGTTGCCTTACCAAATTTATTGGCCATTTTTTAGTCATAGAAAATATTACAATTTTATGGAGTGATACTTAAAAAGTTACCTCTTTTGAAAAAATATATATATATTTTTTAATAAACACTGGTTTGTCAGATCTAAAGTGCTCTTGATTGTAAGAAGCACCATTAAATTTTAAAATGCTTCCAATGTGACATACCAGTGATTATAAGATTTCTAATTCAGAAATGTCAAATGTAAAACATGTTTTAGAATCAAAGAAATGTGATATTCATTCATTACTGGACTATGCATATAATATATAGCCCCTTACTAGGTGGTTTAGAAACATTTTGAGGTTTGGTCGTTGTTTATGTTTTACACGGGCACGGCATTTAATGAAAAAGGAAATTTTAACATTTGATTAAACACAATTTGGTTAACACCTTATGTGCCTTCATCATTATTATTTGGTGCTATATTAATAAAATGTTTCAAGGGCTTATAATACTCTTTCAAAGAAGAAAATTAACGTTTTTCTCTTTAAGTATTTTACGTAAAGTAGAGGAGGAGAGCAAGTGTGTATTCATTTTTAAGATAGGCAAAATAAAATTATTGTAAGTATTCATAAATACTGCCGTGTGGCAGAGAATTGTGTCTCCTTAAATGATGATGCTGTGGTTTTTATAGAAAACATTTTTAAACTGTATTTTAAGTTGTAGGCTCTAAAAGTTTTATTTTCCACTTCTGAAGAAGTCAGGTTACTGCACGAGATTTAAAAACAAGATACCTTGCTCCAGCAAAACTTTTTAGAACTAAAATTTAAAATTAGTGGCCCAGGTTGTTTTCTTTTTGGGGGGGCATGCTGTAAATGGGGGCATGTCTATTGAAAGCTAAAATTTGAAATACGCTTTCTCTGTGGTTCTCAGTCAGGAAATGTGGAACAGTCATTTGTGGAGCTCTTTGAAAACGTGGGGGCATAGTCACCACAGACTTGCTAATACAGAATCTCCTGGGGAGATACATGTTTATATACATACGCAAGTACATACTCACGTTCCTTCTACGCACCACCACTTTAGATATATTGAAATGTTTAATGTTCCATACCCTTGAGGTTTTTTTAAAGTTTTTTTTAAAGTAAAATATGTTAGTAACACAAAATGATTTTTAGTGTTTCCATAAAGTATGTAGTTAATTGTGGTAATTGGTATTGGAGGAGGAATAAAAAGAAGTCCATTATCACAGATGTTTCAAAATTAAATACCAGTGTAAAAATGAATGATTAGGAGTTCTCAGGGCGCAGCAGGAGCAAATCTGACTAGGAACCATGAAGTTGCCAGTTTGATCCCTGGCCTCGCTCCATGGGTTAAGGATCTGGCATTGCCGAGAGCTGTGGTGTAGGTCGCACATGAGGCTCGCATCTGGCGTTGCTGTGGCTGTGGTGTAGGCTGGCAGCTGTAGCTCCATTTCAACCCATGCCTCAGATGTGGCCCTAGAAAGATAGATAAATAAATAAGAATGATTGTAGCACGAGGGGGATGGAAGGAAGCATTTGAAAGTGTTTTGCAGGAAGTGTTTTCAACTCAAGTGAAACTTTTTATGGAATACCTTAAAAATTTACTCGATGATATGTAATTAAATGCTTTAAATATAGAAAAAACCCATTTGGGACAAAATTGCAAGCATGAAGTTTATCAGCAACTAGGAGTAGTGTTCCTAGTAGGACTGCTGAGATGTGGGTTGCACATCCAAAACTAATGCAGATCAGTGGTTTATTGTGGCACGAGCTTTGCTGAGACATTTTTCTTCCCCTCTACTTTCCAGGGAGCTCTCCATCTATACATACACCTAGAATTACTGTGCCTTGTTCTGGTCAAGATAGAGAACAAATATCCCTTGTAATTGGGAAAATACCTAGTAGATCCAAGGGGTGGAGTGGGTGCAAATGGGCTGACTTTATATTGCATAGGAAATGTTAATGCTCAAGGTAATACAATGACCTGTAGGGAAGGAAGCTGAGCGTGTGCTGTGGATGGTGGAGGAGGATGCACTTGGGACTTGAGACGATTCAGCCCTGTTGAGTTTAGTGAGAATTAGAGGAGATTCATGAGCCATGGCATATATGCAGCACTGGGCTGACCTGTGTTATGTGTCCTTCCATCTCCCACCACTGTCACCCCTCACCCCCCAGGCAGCGGTCACTCTTGTATCGCCTTTTTCTACCTTTCTCCGAGTTCTCATCCTTCTCTTCATAGCATTCCCACTCCCCTTTTTGACCTGTCATTCCAGGCAGGAACTGTCAGTTGAACTTAACTGTTGTCGAAAGCAGTTTGCCGCTTCTTTGCTTAGTGATTTCAAAGGTCATTTCCAGCATTTAAATACCTTGAGTCAATGAAAGAAATTTTCTCTTCTGTAAAAGACCAGTTGAGGAAGCAAGAGGAACAGAGAAGGCTAACAGTATTAGAACACTTTTTTAAAGAGAGCATGGATTTTTATTGCCTTTGGGTTTTCAAAACTAGCTTTAACATTTCTAGATGTGTGTCTTTGTACAAGTTACTGCACCTCAAATCACCACTTCTTAAAACCTAACTTTCAGGGCTACGTTTTAAAGAATTATTGATAATATTAGCTAATATTTAGTAGACATGTACTCTGTGGCAAGAACTGGGCTGATTTCATTACCTGCATAGTATAATCCTCACTGACAATCCTGTGAGGTAGTTGTTATTTTAATATCTATGTTACTCAAGAGAAACCTAAGTCACAGATTTAATATCCTGAGGTCTCTGAACTTATAAATATTTGAGCAAAGATTGAAACCTGGATCTATCAGATCAAAAAATGATCATGTCCCACCTTATAAAGGGCCAGGCATACATGGCAGTGGCTCACCAACAAGTAGTTCCTCTTCTCTTCAGAAAAAAATTTGTGTAGAAAAATGTAAACTTGAACAGCCAAGAAGGCATGTCCTTACAGGGTAAGGCTGCAGTGAAACACCAAACCTGTGTTTTCGTTGTGATAAGTATGCATGGGGCAGTCGTCTTTTCCAATGGCTGAACATTCACTTCAGCTTCATTTTCTTAGATTCTGTTTTCAGGATTTTTTTTCTTCAAGTGATACCATAGCAGAATATTGTTAACTTTCTAAATAACTTGCTGCTTTGGAGGCAGGTTTGTGTTGCATTGGTATTAAATAGGATTGCTTTGTGAAAACACCTTTTCCCACAAGTTCCATAAAATTTCAAAACTTTCTTAATCCTTTTAAAGGTTTAATACGCTTAAAGCAGAGCCAGTGGTGGCTTTTGCAAATTTATACTTTGGGTTGTAGCCTCGACCACTCCTTTCTAAAATGTGACGTTTAAACATTGTATGCGTGGCCACAACTTCGTTCTCAGTTTTCTTGTGTGTGAAATTCCTATATTAGGAATATTCCGTGTATTGAAATTAGTGAAATATGTAAAGTTGTCTTTACACATAGTGAGCATTCAGTGTTAGTCTTTATTCACCTCTTGAATGCAAGTAGTCTAAGAGGTTAGTTAGCTGTTGTCTTTGGTGGTAGTGGATAATTTGCAGTTGTTTTACTTTTTTTAGAATATATAACCTGAATCTTGACTTTCTTCAGGTTGCTAAACTTAGACTCACATAAGGTTTAATCCACCGCATGTCATGGTGTTGGCCTTTGATCACCTTTCCCAGAGTCTTTGGACAGATGACTCTAAACATTGTGGCCGTATCACTGCCTAATCCATTTATCAGGGGACCGTGCTTATCATGTTTGTGAGTTATACTTCTATTACTACTAATCTTGCCAGAGTTTATTATTTTGCTTATGTTACGGTTATTACATGAAATAAAAAATTCTTGCATTTGAACAATTGCTTTTTAGTGACGTGAGTCTCGTGTTATTACTGAACTCGAATCAGTTTACACATTAGTAAGAATATTAGTAAAATCAGAAGACTTGTATTAAATGAATAATCTTTGAAAGTATAAAAGATAGATTGTGTAAGAATCGATCTTTCGGAGTTTCCATTGTGGCACAGCAGAAACAATCCAACTAGTATCCATGAGGATGCGGGTTCAATCCTTGGCCTCGATCAATGGGTTGGGGATCCAGCATTGTCATGAGCTGTGGTGTAGGTCGCAGATGTAGCTCAGATCCCACATTCCTCTGGCTGTGGTGTAGGCTTGCAGCTGTGGCTCCGATTCAACCCTGGGAACTTCCATATACTGCAGGTGCAGCTCTAAAAAGCCAAAAAAAAAAAAAAATCTTTCCTTTTCAGTAGAGTAGCACTTACATTCTTAGAAGTTCCAAAAAACATATGGTGTCTGACAGCCCTGTGGTCATACCCACAGTAAAGATTTAGCGATTTCTAAGCAGTAAAGGCATCAGGACTTCATTTAGCACAGTGTTTTTTTATAAAATTTATTTAATAATATTTGAATTACAGTCCTCTGTTTTTGTCATATTTCTGAATTGTTGGCCAAATAGTCTATGACTGTATGTTAAAATGCATTCTCATTACAGGGAGACAGAGGGGTTTGGGAGTGAGAGAAAAATTTTAACCTCTGTGTCATGGGCATTCTGTATAAATATCTTCAGAAATAAACTGGTAGGATTTATTTTCCCTTCTTTACAAGTAGACAAACTCAAGTCCATGATCACACAGCTTTTGATTTGCATAGGTATTTGAACCCAGGTTTTGCTGACTTCACAGCTATGCTTTACTTTAAAAGATGTTCTTTTGGACTGGTAGATTTTAATTTTAATGTATGGTCTGTATAATTAATTTCATAGAGCTGTGCTAACAATATACAAGAAAATGGATGGCTTAGAACAACGGAAACTCAATCTCTCATGGTTCCAGAGGCTAGAAATCTGATCAGGGTTTGCAGGACTGTGCTCTCTCCGAAAGCTCTAGAAGAGAATCCTTCCTTGCTGCTTGCAAACCCAAACCCCTGGAAGTTCTCAGCAGTCCTTGGTGTTCTTGGCTTGGAGTCCAGTCTCTGCGTCTGTTGCGTGGCCGTCTTCCATATTGTGTCTTCACGTCACCTTCCTTCTATGCATGTCTGTGCCTGAATTTTCTTCTTAAAAGGACACCAGTTATATTGTGTTAGGGGCCCACCCTATCCTAGCATGACCTCATCCTAACTATATTTACATTGACCCTGTTTCTAAATAAAGTCACATTCTGGGGTACTAGAAGTTGGGACTTCAGCATACATTTTTAGAGGACACCTTTCATAACAGCCTGTGGCTGAATCCTGTAACTATTTAAGATCTAAATAAATAGACCTTGAACAGTTTAAAACACATGCTGTTGCAAAGCTAGTCACATATTATAGTGATGAAACATGTCTTTATAGAATCTCATTTATAAATCCCTTTGGGTGTTAAATTTAAAACCCTCACACAAGAATTCCCATTGTGGCTCAGTGGGTTAAGAACCCAACTAGTATCCATGAGAATGCAGGTTTAATCCCTGGCCTCACCCCTCTGGCACTGTGATGTAGGACTGCAATTGCAGCTCTGGTTCTGCCCCTTGCCTGGGGACTTGATACATAGCAGGTGCAACCCTTAAAAAAATAAAAAAATTTTAAAAAAGAAAAGGAAACCCTGAGTGTGTGTGTGGCTCGGTGGTTGACGAACCTGACTAGCATCCGTGAAGATGCGAGTTTGATCCCTGACCTCCTCAGTGGGTTAAGGATCCGGCATTGCCTCGAGCTGTGGTGGAGGTCACAGACATGGCTTGGATCCCGTGTTACCTTGGCTGTGGTGTAGGCCAGCAGCTACAGCTCCGATTTGACCCCTAGCCTGGGAACCTCCATATGCCGTGGGCATGGCCCTAAAAAGACACAAGAGAAAACAAAAACAGAAAACCCTTCACACAAGTATTGCAAATCGTTAAGCACAGTAGCCACTGCCTAACTTTTTAGATGAATTTGTAATACCCATACTTTTGTTTCCTTAGTAATACTTGAACTAAAGAAATTAGCAAAGAAAATTCACTAATACTACCATTATATAGCAAAGACTATTTGCTGCACATTATTATGGTATTTTTAAAAATGCTGACTTAAAAGGTTTAGTAAAGAAGTAAAGTTTCTTAGATTTCATTAAATATAGCTACACTGAAAATATGCAGTGTCTTTCCATTTTCTTTTTTATAATAGCGTTTTTTTGTCTGCTCATTAAAATTCCCTATTAATGAGCAAGTGATAGGACTATCATTTTTCTAATTCAGTGATTTATTAGAAATAGATTTTTCATTTACCAAATGAATAATTTGTTCACCGTTTTTATCTGGAAGTATAATCTTGGTGTGTGTGTGTGTGTGTGTGTGTGTCTTTTTGCCTTTTCTAGGGCTGCTCCTGCAGCATATGGAGGGTCCAATCAGAGCCATAGCCACTAGCCTACACCAGAGCCACAGTAACGCAGGATCCAAGCTGAGTCTGCAACCTGCACCACAGCTCACGGCAACACTGGATCCTGAACCCACTGAGCAAGGCCAGGGATCGAACTTGCAACCTCATGATTCCTAGTCAGATTCGTTAACCACTGTGCCACGACAGGAACTCCTGGAAGTATAATCTTAACATATTTCTATTTTTTCAAACAAAATCTTTGAGTAAGAAATGGCTTTGTAGGAGTTTCCGTTGTGGCTCAGTGGTTAAGGAATCCGACTAGGAACCATGAGGTTGCGGGTTTGATCCCTGGCCACACTTAGTGGCTTAAGGATTTGGTGTTGCCGTGAGCTGTGGTGTAGGTCGAAGACGTGGCTCCAGTCCCGTGTTGCTGTGGCTCTGGCATAGGCTGGCGACTACACCTCCGATTGGACCCCGAGCCTGGGAACCTCCATATGCTGCGGGTGCAGCCTTAGAAAATACGAAAAGAGACCAAAAAAAAAAAAAATTTAATGGCTTTGTAGCTGACTGAGTCTAAGTTATAGGAATATGTAGGTCTTTACTAAATAGGTATGTTTGACGAGGTCCCCTTATAACTCATAGAAATGGAGAGTTCTCCTGATTTCCATTTCCATCAGGCACTTAGAACACTGCCTGGCATGGCGAGTACATGGGTGTTCACTGTTGTTCTAATTGTCTGTCATGGCTTATAGAGGGGCATTGCAAATCAGTGTTGTATATTAATTGCAAATAATTAAGGGATAATTTCTGCAGATTTGAATATTGCAACCCCACATCAGAGCATAGGTAACTCTTTTACCTCCAAAACCTGCTCAGTTCTTCTAGCTATATTTGTGTTTCTGGTCCTCAGTAGCAGTCTTTAAACACAGCTGATTGATTAAGGCTTGTGGCAGGCATCCTGCTGGCCCAACTGGCTTGGCTGTCACGGAGAGATGGCTGTGATCTCATTTTAGGAAGAACAATGAGAAAGCTTCCTTCCCTTTCGGTTAATTGTCTAAATATGTCCAGATAGTAACAATTTAGTGACTAAAAATAGAATTCCTGATTTTCTGATTCAGTGAAGTAGGGACCTCAAGTTTTTAGAGTAGGTATTTTTCCATGGGATATGAAAAACACTGATTCAATTGAAATGACAGATTCACACTTTTCTCATGAATATATTCATACTAAAAAAATAACTGAAATAAACGAATTCCTTTATAAAATTGTGTCTGACTTAATCCATTGTATGGAAAACCACATTTAGAAAAGTGATTTAAAAAATTTTTATTAGCCTTCCCTGTCTGATACTGATAATTTGAAAAGCATGTTTAGAGCTATTTTATCCCAAATTGAGTCTGTCAAATAAAATTTGAAATCACAAAACAGATCTATTTGAGAGTGAGAAGTGAAATTATTCAGTAACTGTCCCGTCCGGAATCTGTAGTCATTCATAGTGAGTTCAGGAAGGCATAGGAGGGAGCACGGTTCCACTGGAATTTATAAAATGCCACAATAACGATAGTTTTATCTGTACTTTCAGATGTAGAATAGTAATTGGATTTCTCATCTGAGCCTTTAAAAAAAGTAATAGCTGGACTCCGTAGGGGATAATGTAACAGTTGTTACCTTGATAGAGGAAGTTCAATTTGGAATGGGGCGGTCCCTTCAGCTGTGTTTCAGCTGTGGACCTCTTTGCCACATGGAATAGATGTTGAACTTTAAGTGGAGAGCTCTAAGTACAAAATGTACCTGTCCCCACATTCACAGTTCAGAGCCTTTGCTTTAATTTGAACTATGTGCTTCAAGTTTTTTCATAACATGACTTTTATACTCTGGGCAAATAAAACCAGCAGTGTACCTTTTAATCAATGGCAGAAGCATGATTTCTAAATTAACATCCGTTTTCAAAGGGCTCCCCTCCCATTAGCAGCATTCTCATTTAATAACGAAAGTGGGGAATGTGGGAATGTTTATGAATGAAAGAAAAATTCTGATGGACAATTCACCAGAGAAAACTATGGGAATAAAGCCACTAACTTTTGGATCTCGTGGGCTCCTGGCTAGTGATTGTCCTGGCTATCCAAGGGTGTGGCCTTGATGCTTTTCTCAAGCACTGAACATCAAATGGAAACGATTTTAAGAGGATACATAGGAATAATATAACCAGGTCTTGAAAACCGCCATGATACCAAGTCCAGAGAATTGAATGAGGCTGACGTTTCGTGATTAGTTATTGAGTCCTTTCAAGGTGTGATTTTTCTCAGTTTTTCCAAAGAAAGACTTTGCTACTTTTCCCTTTGTTCTTGGCAGTTCAGACAGCTCTCCACCCTTTTCTGTAGTTCCAAGTGGCTGGTGGTCTTGCGAAAGAAGAACGTGACTATCAACTATTGCCTTTTTTTGGATGTGTCATCAAATATCTATTCAGGCATCTTAAAGTTCCTGTTCTGTCTGGAAGAGGTTGAGCCAGGATGATTTTTTAATGGTGAATATTTTTTCTGTTGCTCAGTGAGTAGTCAGACTTTGCTTTTGTTTCTCTCTTGACTGCTTCCATTTTTAATACTTTAAAATGGTTTCTAATCTAATACAGCTTATAATTGGAAGTGTGTGTCTATACGCATTTATATACATACATGCCCACGTGTATATCAGCCCCTTAAAGAACCTTCAGCAAGCCTTATAGATTTTTTTTAATCTTTTTATGATGGTACTTGAATATTTTCTCAGGAATTAGACAACTTCAGGCCAATATCTTTTTTTTCTCTGCCTCGAGTCTCACAAGTGCATTTCAAACTTGGAGTTCTTAGGAATTGGATCTTTAAAGTCTGTTTTGTTCTTATTGATAGGATCACCTCCATCCTCATTAAAAAAAAAAAAACGACTCCTTTAAATCCCCCAGAAAATCCCCCGGAAATTAATGCTAATGTATACTCGGTACTAAATGTATTCTCAGAGAAAGTGAGCACGAGAGCTGCCTTTAATTTTTAAAGTAGCGATATTTCTGAGAACTGGCTGAGAAAAACGGTAGTAGCTTTAAGTGATGGTCGGAGTCATGACTCTCCTGATTTATTGTAGCCTGAGAGTGACTCTACGGTCACTATCCAGTGCTCTCGACGGCGTCTGTACTATGATTCACTTTGTGGATTTTCTTGCTTCAGACCAGCTAGTTGCAAAGATGCCAAAACGTATTGAGACTGAATTAGACTTCAGAGAGAAGACAGAGATGTGAGATGAGTGTGAGGGACACAGCAGCAGGCAGGCATGTGCCCCGTTTTGGCCTTGGGCTGTTTTATACTCAGTGTACAATCAAAAAGAAACCTTTTATTTTTCGCATTTGTGATTTCTTTTTAAAAGACTGTTTTATGGGCGTACTGTTGGATGTTCTGATTTGTGAACCACTATTCTAAACTCCTTTTCATCAAACTGCCACATTCAAAGTAAACTTCATTCATTATTTCGTTGAGCCGTTGTGCATAGGATTGACTTGATAAGAATAAAGATATGTTTCGCTCATCTGGTATTTAGCGTGCATATTTGCAATGCCAAGCAGTAGACCTCTTGAGATGACAAACAAAAAACCCGGATGTTCCTATGGTTTTGGAATTGAGCCCAGGAAAGAAAACCTCATGGGTGCTCCTGCTCTGACAGCCTGATGTACACCCTTGGGCCCTCTCACAACGTAATCCTGGTAAATGAGAATTAATAGCGTTCTCAGAGCATTTGTGCCCCCATGATTGTTGCAGTGCCTTTCTGCTCCCCAAGCATTACGTAGTCTGGAATTCACTTCTGTAACAGGACTACTGAGGCCCTGACACCCATCTTGCTTCTGGCTCTCTCATAGTCTTCTGGTTGTACGGGCATTCGTCTGTCATTTCAAATCTTTGAAGCCTTTGGCGGAGGTGGCGGGGGTGGACACACACATTTTAGGGTGCCTTTTTTCCTCTAACTTGCACGATAGAAAGAACCCTGGTCTCGGGCGAGTTAACACTGTAATAGCCATCAGTAACAAAATTTGTTATCTTGTCTCAGCACTCTAATTTGTATCTAGAGCAAGGTTAAAAAGTATGAAGGGTGAGCCAGCATTTTCCTCCCTCCCACAAAAGATGCATATACTTTAATCCTACAGCTAGGATGCCTACCATTTATCTATCCAGGGACTGCTAAGCTACACATTTTCTACATTTCTTTAGGCGACCACTAGTAGTCACAGTTACTAGCATTAGAACTGAAACTTGTGGAGTTCCTGTCATGGCACCGCGGAAACAAAACCGACTAAGAACCATGAGGTTTCAGGTTCGATCCCTGGCCTTGCTCAGTGGGTTCAGGATCCAGCGTTGCCCTGAGCTGTGGTGTAGGTCACAGACGCTGCTCGGATCTGGCGTTGCTGTGGCTGTGGTGTAGGCTGGCAGCTGTAGCTCCAATTCAACCCCTAGCCTGGGAACTTCATATGCCACAGGTGCGGCCCTAAAAAGACAAAAACAAAACAAAACAAAACCCCAAACTTCATTCTGACCCTGAAGCATTTTACCATTAAAAATTGCATGCCTTTCTTAAATAGTTGGCCCATCGTTCTTCTCTCAGTTTGCAGCATACAGTTTTCTAGTTGTTAAGGTGACGTTCCATGATGTTACTTTCTGTTGATTAACGCCGTTCAGATATTATTCTGTCTGTGCCCCACTTGCGTTGAGGTGCAGTCACGTCTTGCATAACTCAGTCAATTAAGAGGTCTGTTCCTGAATTATTTTAAGTATTCTAATACAAATATAGTAATGTAGGAGTTCCCATTGTGGTTTAGCAGGTTAAGAACCCACTAGTCTCTGTGAGCATGTGGATTCAATTCCTGGCCTAGCTCAGTGGGCTAAGGATCCAGCATTTTTGTGACTGTGGCATGGCATAAGCCAGCAGCTGCAGTTCTAATTCAGCCCCTAGTCCAGGAACTTTCATATGCCACGGGTATGGCCATAAAAAAAAAATAGTAATATAGTAAGATTATTTATTGACTTTTAATTTTATAGATGTTATAATGCACTAAATTATGTTAAGACCTGGATTTCCCATCATAGCTCAGTGGTTAACGAATCCAACTAGGATCCATGAGGATGCAGGTTCCATCCCTGGCCTTGCTCAGTGGGTCAAGGATCTGGCATTGCTGTGGCTGTGGCATAGGCTGGCAGCTGTAGCTCCTATTTGACCCCTAGCCTGGGAATTTCCATATGCTGCAGGTGTGGCCCTAAAAGAAACATATGCATATATGTTATGACCTTACTTTCAGCTCTTTAGGGAAAGGAATCCTTAATGAAGATGTTAAAATTGGATAAGGAGTTCCCGTCGTGGCGCAGTGGTTAATGAATCTGACTAGGAACCATGAGGTTGCAAGTTCGATCCCTGGCCTTGCTCAGTGGGTTAAGGATCTGGCGTTGCCATGAGCTGTGGTATAGGTTACAGACACAGCTCGGATCTGGTGTTGCTGTGGCTGTGGCGTAGGCTGGCGGCTACAGTTCCGATTAGAACCCCTAGCCTGGGAACGTCCATGTGCCTCAGGAGCAGCCCCAGAAAAGGCAAAAAGACAAAAATAAATTAATTAATTAATTAAATAAAATCGAATAATTATGGCTTCAGTCATTTGTTTTAAGTTTTCTTTGACCTTGTCAATAAAATTGTTTTAAGTAATTATTACAAACATGCTAGGGCATGACCTTTGAACCCAGTTAATTTTTGTTTCAAATATTAAAACTATTTTTTTTTAATTTTAAGGGGACACTTTTTAAAAAAATTAAAGTACACTGATGGAGGAAATTTTATAAAGAAATAATTGAAAAGAACTCAGAAAAAGAGAATGGAATTAAGACTAGAATACTTGCATTATTTTCCAAAGGAAATAAAGCCAGTGAGAGACCAATACAGATTGAGGGAAAAAAAACAAGCATTGGTTAGCACCTTAAATATACCCAGATTTCTTTTTGAAATTAAAAAACATAAGTTTTATATCAAGCTTTCATGTTTGTGTTATCCCAAGTATATTAAAATAAAATATTTTAGGATTTTGAGTCATGGAAATCAATGCTTATGGCTTTGCAGACTTTTTAGTATTGAGCACCCTCAAAGATTGGGTCTGTTTTGTTTATACTAAGTAAAATTAAAAGTCTCAGAAGTTTTGTCCGCTTTTGCAACTTGGCTGAACTCACTGAATTGCCTAGTGAAATTTTATTTGCTTAATGTTGGCTTCAAAGTAATTTGATTTAGTAACTTGTAACAATATAGACAACAGAGTTGTTTTTCTGTCAGTAACTTAAAAAGTGAGCCACTTATTGAAATCCTTAGACTTGTTAACTACAGTTAAGTTGAGTTACTTACATCTAGGTTGTTCTTTAACTGTATACTTACATTCCTTTTCTCAATTCTTATACCTCCTAGTATGTTCCCACATCACGTGCACTTGTGGAGAGGAATAGAGACACCTAACAGCTTTAGGGATAACCTGATGGTGGTGCCAACATGTTTGCCTTCAGAACATTTTAGATATAAACCTGCATCCCGTTTTGTAGTCAGGTTTGGGGCAAAATGCATGGGCTTTTCTTAATGATAATGCCCATTACCAGAGCTCATCTTATTAGAGGCCTCAAGTGTATGGATCCTGTTGCAATTAGAAATACACTTGAGGGAGTTCCCACTGTGGCTCGTCGAGTTAAGGGCCTGATGTAGTCTCCATGAGGATGCGGGTTTGATCCCTGGCCTTGCTTGGTGGGTTAAGGATCTGGCATTGCTGCAAGATGCTGCAGAGGTCACAGATGAGACTCAGATCCAGTGTGGCTGTGGCTGTGGCTGTGGCATGGGCTGGCAGCTGCAGCTCTGATTCATCCCCTAGCCTGGAAATTTCCATATGCTGTGGGTGCAGCTGTAAAAAGAGAAAGACAAACAGAAATTCGGTTGAATGATGTTCCCACTTTAGAATATGGAATTTCAGCTTCATTTTTTTTTTTGTCTTTTGGTCTGTACACGTAGCAGATCTGAAACTGAATCCAAGTTGAATTTTCTTTCTTTGAAAGAGAAGTAACACATCCCAAGTGCTTATCACTCAGTCTTCAGACTAACTTCAGAGAGCTGTGGAACCGAAGCGAGTCCCGTGTAGGCCGTGAGTCTAATTAACCACAGGGAAATTATAGCTGGCAAGCTGTCATTATAGCCTCTCTCCAGCAGAAAAGTCAGACTTAGGAACATGTGCTTATGCTGAGGTTTACTTTAGCAAGGATGAGCATCTTTGCCTATCATATCTGGAATTAATTGTTTGAACATATTTTACTGTGTTAGGTCTTTGTGTTGAGATGCATTCCATCTCTCGAGGAAGATCTGCTAAATGCACATCCACTTCTGTTAGCTGCACATGGAAGTGCCTCCGTAAGTTTATGGATCCCAGAAAAGGGAAAGAGAAACTTTTCTAGGGCAAAGTTCCATATTTCTCAAGTCCATATTTTGGGGAGATTTTTAAAGTGAGATAAATGTCTTTGTAAATCACTTTCCTTGGAAATGAAGTTGACAAACGCCAGAGGTATTACATCTGGCCTCTCTTCACTGGTATAAGGGCAACTGCTGTTGTGAACAAGTATATTTTCAACATTTTCCGAAATGATAAGGTTAAAACATAAACCAGATTTTCAGGTTGGGACGACTGTACATAGAAGATAAGTTTAAATAAGAGAGCTAGTTAGAACAGATTCTGACCCGTCACTGTGTAAGTGCACAGTAATAAAGCTTTGGGACCCAGATATTAAATGTGTTTCTCTACGTAGTTGAACACAAATATGAATGTGGACTAATAGCCACATGTGCAGCATATGAAAGTTAATGACAGCTTTTCAAAGATAATGCATAATTTAAAATACTAGATTGTTTTGCTTGTGTGTCTTAAGGTAAAAAAGTATTGGTTGTAATGGAGAGGATTGGGAAAACGAAACATAGACGACTTCCTGCGGAAGACTACAAAATTTTGATAAAATTGTATATTCTGAAAAAAAGATCAATTCAGTTTTTACCCCTAAATCTCTGCTCTGGTAAACACCAAGAGGTCTCTTCTCAGAGCCAGGACACTTCTCAGAATGAATCACTGCCCTAAATTTTTAAGAATATTTTGACAAAGATCCTTTGGTGCCTTCTTCAAGGTCAGGTCCTTTTGTGTACTGTTTTCTGGAGCATCCATAAAGGGAAATAGACTTACTTCTTCGGCCTAGGAGAAGAGAAACTATTTCTGATACCCAGACGATTTTGTTTCCCTACTTCTGTGCCTCTCCCATTCTCTACAAAATGATTTCAAAATGTTTTCACCCATCGCAAAACATATATATGTTGTTCTCCCCTCTGAGCAGAGCACCTTCCGCTCTTCTCACGGTACAGCTGGTGGATGGGAACCACTTCGTTGCAGTAACGAGCTTT
This sequence comes from Phacochoerus africanus, assembly GCF_016906955.1. NCBI lineage: Eukaryota > Metazoa > Chordata > Mammalia > Artiodactyla > Suidae > Phacochoerus > Phacochoerus africanus. The sequence goes on along the minus strand of NC_062545.1, from coordinate 12,033,885 downwards.
CTTAAAATTATTTGGTCTGTGCCTCTAGACCAGTGGTTCTGAACCAGGGAGGGTTTGTTCCCTCCTTCCCCTGGGGACATTCAGCAATGTCTGGAGACATTTTTTGTTATGATAGCAGGGATAGAGTTGGTCGTCCTACTGCTATTCATTATTAGGGGCGGGGAGGCTGCTAGAAATTCTGCTGCGCAGAGGGCAGCCCCCTCCATCGATAACAGAGAATTCTCCTTCCAAACTCAGAAATGCTGGCTCTGAGAAACCTGCTCTCTAGTCTTAGGAGGAAGTGTCACTCTGTGGGTCCAAAGCTAATTTCTTGGTATTCTCTTCATCCTGTTTTCCTTAGGACACTGCTTCATCAAATAGCATCTTTTCCCTGTATTTTTAAACTTTCTCTCTTTATTGACCCCAGGTCTTCCTGTTACTGTGCTCAAGTCTTTCACACTTGCAAAAACTATCCCTTGACTTTCTGTCCTTTTCCAGTTACCGGTTTCTTTAATTCCTTTATAGCAAGATCTTTGGGAAGAATGTTTTTATTTGTCTCTATATCTTCTTTTATTCCTCAGCCCAGTATAGTCTGCTTTTGACCTCACCGATCCACGAAAATTGCTTTTTCTAAAGTCACCAGTGCCCTGCTGGACTCTATGATCTAACTCTGTCTGCCTTTCCCCAGTCCCTTATCTGATCTCTACCTAAACACCATGTGTTACAGCAATTTGATGTCATCTGCATTTACTGCTTGTCTCGCTGTTTGTTCTGCCTGAGATGGGAATCCTCACTTTCTCTGCTCTGTAGATTCAGTGCAGGGGCCACATCTTTAGCCTTTTCTGCTCCCCCTGGGAAGGTGGCCATTCTCTTCTTTGAGGGCTGTGATCCAATCTTTTTTTTAAATTTTTTTTAATCAATGTTGATTTACAATGACCTGTCAATTTCTGCTGTACAACAGTGACCCAGTTATATATATATATTCTTTTTCTCACATTATTCTCCATCACATTCCATCACAAATGATTAGATACAGTTCTCTGTGCTATTCAGCAGAATCTCATTGCTTATCCACTCCAAATGCAATATTTTGCATCTATTAACTCCAGACTCCCAGTCCATCCCACTCCCTCCGTCTCCCTCTTGGCAACCACAAGTCTTTCTCCAAGTCCATGAGTTTGTTTCTTTTCTGTAGATAGGTTCATTTGTGCCATATTTTAGATTCTAGATATAAGTAACATTGTATGGTGTTTGTCTTTCTCTTTCTGACTTACTTTGCTTCATATGAGAGTCTCTAGCTCTATCATGTTGCTGCAAATGACATTATTTTGTTCTTTTTTATGGCTGAGTAGGATTCCATTATGTATATTACCACATCTTATTTATGCTCCTAGTGAAGTACCTGCCTCATAATACACATTTAGTAAAAATTTGTTGAATAAGTGAACATTAAAAAGAAAGTATGGAGTTCCTTTTGCGGCGCAGTGGGTTAAGAACTTGACATAGTGTCTGTGAGGATATGTGGTTTAATCCCTGGCATCACTCAGTGGGTTAAGGAGCTGGCGTTGCTGCAAACTGCAGTGTAGGTTGCAGATGTAGCTTGGATCTGGTATTGCTATGGCCGTGGTGTAGGCCTCAGCTGCAGCTCTGATTTGGCCCCTAGCCCAGAATTTCCATATGCTGCAGATACAGCCATAAAAAAGAAAAAGAAATTTGAAGCAGCCAAAAAAAAAAAAATCACTAAGATCTGGAGAAATTAGTTCTTGACTACACAAAGCCTTAAATCAGCATCACACTTGGAAACTTGATAGAAACTCAGAATCCCAGGCTCCATCCTAGACCCACTGAATTAGTATCTGCACTATAAAAAGATCCTCAGATGATGTGTAGTAGGAATGATGAAATTTGAGAAGTAGGTTTCTAGTTCATTTTCTTCCCCAACAAGTGTGGGTTTTCATATGTTCGAATGGAACACACACACACTTATATACATATTCACACTTTTTATCTTTGTAAAGACTAGAATAACTACTTTTATAAATAGGCTTAATGGTAAGAAAAAAGTAAAGTGGAAATTTAAGGCAAGGGTAAATTTGATAATGTGTTACATGTTCTTTAAAATTATGTTTTGGGGAAAAAAATTTAAAAAATAATATTTCCCAGAGTTCCCTCATAGCCTAGTGGTTAAAGATTCGGCATTGTCACTGCTGTGGCTCAAGTTCCATCCTAGGTCTGGGAACTTACTCATGCTGCAGGCATGGCCAAAAAATTGTATTTCTCTTGGCGTTCCTGCTGTGGCACGAGGGTTAATGATCCTTTGTTGTCTCTGTGGTGGCGTAGGTTCAAACCCCGGCCTGGGAACTTCCATATACTGTAGTACAGCTGAAAAAGAAAAAAAGCCTATATTTCTCATATAGTTCTCACAGTTAGCAGAGGCCCTGTGTAATACTTGATTCTGAAAAGGAAGGGGAGATCGTATTTTAACTGGAAGCGCTTCTCGGTGTGTTTAAGAATTTTATAGGGTACCATCTCTGATGTTTGTAAACAAGGGCCTTGAGTATGTTTCTCATGTGAATATTCCTATTTTGTCTGTAGATGGAATTTCATTACATCTTGAGATCGGAGGTGGGACTATGGATTTGGATGGAGGGCATAAATTCCTAGATTTCTTTCGGCCCTTTCTGACTGGGGAGGAGAGATCCCAGAGTTTATGTTGGCCTCACTTTACCCAGTGGATACTGGCAGTGTGCCCATTGGAGTGAATCTGGTTTAGTAAAGTGTGAAAAGGTAAAAAAAGTAGTCATAGATCAATGAGTTGGAAGGATTGGGAACTATCAAGACTTTAAATTACTGTAAGCCGTAAGCCTCAGCTCTGCTTTAAGATGAACATGTAAGAGTGAATGGTGTTTTATGACACAACTTGTGTGTGATAAATGTACGGTGTAGTTGCAGTTTTAAAGTTGTTGTAACTTAATTTCCAAAAACATGGGAATTCTGATTTTTTTGTTTTGTTTTGATGAATGAGTCTGAAAAAAAAAAAGTACAATAGCTCAAAGTTAGGTTTTTTGATCAGCCATGTAAAGTTCCAAGTTTCTTGCCAGAGTCTTTGAAACTATTGACAAGACTTTAAATGATAAGATTTAAATGTGATTCTAAAACTCACATAAAAGATGTTTGAGATATAGGCATTGGAGAAAGCATGGTAGCATGTGGATTTGTCATTGGAATAGAAAAACAAAATCATAGTAAATTCAGCACATACTTATTGAAGAATATATACATACATATATATATATTTCAAGTACTTTGATAAAGTTGATGGTAGCAGGTAGTTGAGTAAAATAGTAAAGAGCTGACGGAGCACAGTCTCTGCCTCCAGAGAGTCTACCTTTTAAGTGGGAAACAGCCAGTGAACTGTATTTCCGTGTGATGTGTGCATTGCAGCAACGGAAGGATAGATATAAAGGCTGCAGCTGAAACATAAAGGAAGGGCATTCACTTGTGGCCAGATTTCAGATAGAAGATGCATTTTTATTTCAGCAAATTAACCCCCTGAGTCTCAATGAAATGACGATAATATATCTATCTGGAAGACTTGTTCTGAGGATTAAATGAAAGTACCCGAACAGTGCTTCGTGCAGTACCTCAAATGGCCTGGCTGCTCAGGAAGCTATAGCTACTATCCCAAGGCTGAACCTATAGAGAGTCTTTCTTTCTGGTTTTGTGGGCTGTGCTTCCCTTCTTCCTTCCTTTTTATTTTATTTTTTAAGTATTCATAGCCCTGTAGTTCCTATTGTGGCTCACTGGTTAAGAACCCAACTGGTATCCATGAGGACGCGGTTCAATCCCTGGCCTTGCTCCATGGGTTAAGGATCCAGCATTGCCATGAGCTGTGGTGTAGGTCACAGACGCATCTCTGATTCGATCCCTAACCTGGGAACCTCCATATTCTGCGCGAGCGGCCCTAAAAAGACCAAGGACAAAAATTTTTTAAGTTAAATAAATAAATAAGAAATCAATAAATAAAATATTCAGAGCCCTCATGGATTTGAAGAAGGCTCTTTAAAGTCTTAGAAGTCAAACTTTCCAAAACATGTTGCCTCTCATCATCATTCAAAAATCTGCACTGTCCAATAAGGAACTACTTAGTCACATGTGGCTGTTTAAATTATTTAAAATTCAAAATTCTCTTTTGTCAGTCACAATCACCCACACTTCAAAATGCTCAGTAGCCACGTGTCGTTGTAGCTACCAAACTGGACAACACAGATGTAGAAGCCTTCTGAAAAGTTTGATTTTGTAGCACTGTTCTGGAACAGCGACTGCTATGAGTTCCCTGGCGGCCTAGTGGTTAAGGATTCAGTGTTATCCGTGCTGTGACTCTGGTTCGATCCCTGGCCCTGGAACTTCTACACCCTACAAGTGCAGCCTCAGAAGACAAACAAACGAACAAAAAAACAGCCACTGCTGATCATATAGGACCCAGAAAGTGGACTGTTTATCTAATCAGTTTTATAATTCAAAATTCTCTCTCTCCTACTATATTAAAAATTAAAAAAAACCCCATCACCTTTGATTATTTTCCTTTAAAGAGTTATAATGCTTTAGCAGTTTTCAAGTTTTTAAATGACATTTAGACTTCTTTAAAACGCTGTTTCTGATGAAAGATTATACTTGATTAGGTTAAATACATTCAGTAGACTGCTTTAATCTTTCTTCATCAGTGTCTTATGTCTCATACTTGCCATTTGTTTTTTTCTAAGCAACTCAGCATGTGTCTTCCAAATACAGACAGTATTCACTTAGGATTTTCTTACTGCAATTGCCATGTACGTCTGCATTGTTACTGATAGTGGCAGACACACTAACAAACATGCTGACAAATAATCGTGACTAAATCAGCAAAAATAACAAAAAGATCTAAAAGGTTTTCTATGTGAGTGCTCCTAGCAAATTTACAGTGAGTAGAAGTGTTAGGTTACACACAGGTTCTGGACTGGTTTCTCAGGAACCTACCTGTAATTCATCCCAGATCTCCTCCTGTGTGCCTGTCCAATCTTCCCAGGGCAACCTTTTAAAAAAAAATTCTGGAGTTCCCGTCATGGCGCAGTGGTTAACGAATCCGACTGGGAACCAGGAGGTCGTGGCTTCGATCCCTGGCCTCGCTCAGTGGGTTGAGGATCCGGTGCTGCCCTGAGCTGTGGTGTAGGTTGCAGACGCGGCTCGGATCCCAAGTTGCTGTGGCTGTGGTGTAGGCTGGCGGCTACAGCTCCGATTCGACCCCTAGCCTGGGAACCAACATATGCCGCAGGAGCGGCCCTAGAAAAGGCAAAAAGACAAAATAAATAAGTAAATAAATAAATAATTTTAAAAAATTCTATAGCCCAAAGGGTGATGTTCCTTATTTCCTGATTTGTTGCAATAAAAACAAATTGGATTTACAGATATGTAAGTAAATACTGAGTTTATTTCAAAATATGGACTATTGTTGCCTTGTTCAGTTTACTGTGTACTTCATAACACAAAGCCATATTCTCTACAGTACAGAGTGATATCTACTCTAGTTAGTAAATGTAATGTAGGAATTATTCCGAAAGGTTGGGAATCAGATCAGAGCTGAAGAGAAAGCAAAATAACCCCTTAATGTTTTGGGAAACAACTTGGATTTAGAGTTTGAGAGCACTATGAAGATCATGGGCTGTATCTTTAAACAACAAAATTTAGAGCGATTATGACTTTTACTCATGGTAACAGATGGAAGTGGCAGTTTTAAAAAATTTTGTGTGTGTGTTTTGACTCTTGAACAGCTAGGAGGTTCCATACAGTCAAAAATCTACCTATAACAGAGTTCCCCTCGTAGCACAGTGGAATTGAATCCGGCTAGGAACCATGAGGTTGTGGGTTCAAGCCCTAGCCTTGCTCAGTGGGTTAAGGATCTGGCGTTTCCATGAGCTGTTTTGTAGGTCACAGATGCGGCTCAGATCTGGCATTGCTGTGGCTCTGGTGTAGGCCAGCAGCTGTAGCTCTGATTGGACCCCTAGCCTGGGAACCTCCATATGCCATGGGTGCAGCCCTAAAAAGCAAAAGCCAAAAAAAAAAAAAAAAAAGTTCCTGTAACTTATAGTTGGCCCTCCTTATCCAGAGTTCTGCATGGATCCCTGGGTCAGGAACTTCTGTTTTCCTCGGGCAGAGCCAAAAATAATAATAATAATAATAAGATTATCTTCTGTTGTTATTAGAAACCATTTGTGAATTTTAAGAAAATTCAGGAAATCTAGGAAGTATAATTATTTAGTATTTTACTACCTGAAATATTTAGAGGTGACTTAACCATTAATAGCATATTTAAATTTTTTTTTTTTTTTTGTCAGCAGTAGCGGTATTTATAATGTGAAAAAGGTACTTGCTAGCACTAGTTTCCAAATTCAGATGTTACCTATAGCAGTTTTCTTTTTGTAGGAAAGAATCCCACATTTTAATCAGTATTACAGTATTATTTCAACTATTTTTTTAATATAAAAATAAATGTCATTAAAATGGTAAAATTTTATGTTGTATGTATTTTGCCACAGTTTAAAGATGATAAATAAATATCAAGTCTGGAGTTCCCTCATGGCTCAGTAGGTTAAGGATCCAGCATTGTCACTGCTGTGGCTCTAGTTACAGCTATGCCCAGGTTCAAGCCCTGGCCTGGGAACTTCTGCATGCTGTGTGTTCGGCAAGAAAAAAATGCCAACTCTAATGAGAGTCGTTCCTCCTTCGGTAGTCTCTACTGGCCATGTTTATAGACTGATCCTTTTTATTAATTCAGGAAAAGATAATCAGAGAGAGGAATCTTTAATGATGACAGGTGGTATGTATCTTCAGTTTGGAGCTTTTAGGGTCAACGTTATTAACAGCTAGCATCTCATGATCATGTGTACCAGGTACTGAATAGGGCACACAGGAAATGAATTCCATACCTTAAATTCATCACAAGAGGAGTATCCGTCGTGGCGCAGCAGAAACCAATCCGATTAGGAACCACAAGGTTTCTGGTTCGATCCCTGGCCTCGCTCAGTGGGTTAAGGATCTGGCATACCGTGAGCTGTGGTGAAGGCTGGCAGCTGTAGCTCCTATTGGACCCCTAGCCTGGGAACCTCCATGTATTGTGGGTGTGACCTAAAAAGCAAAAAAAAAAAAAAAAAAATCACAAGAGGATAGTATAAAATAAAAGATTCAGTGCTTTTGTTCTTGAGGGGAAATGATGCATTAGCTTCTCATCTTTGTTATAATATCAGTGTCAGTAGCTTGTACAGGTAGAAACTCAGAGTCTGTAATAAAGACGTATTGTAGGGCTTTGTGTATTGCTGGTAGCAGGGGAAAATAATTTTTGTTTTAAGCACTTAAATAAGAGAGGAATTCCCTTGTAGCACAGTAGATTTAGGGTCCAGGGTTGTCACTGCACTGTCTCTGGTCACTACTGTGGTGCAAGTTCAATCCCTGACCTGGGGACTTCCACATGCCGCAGGTGCAGCCAAAAAAAAAAAAAAAAGACTCATGAGAGGGAATTGAAGACAAAGACTGAAGCCCCAGTGCCTGGGAATAGTGCTTGATGTATGATGGCTACTCGAATATTTAATAAAATTAATTTGCAAGTTTTCATTCAGATATAATTTGGTAATAAATACATACATTGTGGGAGCTATTATCAAGCCAATTCTTTATAACTAGGATTTTGAGTGGGAGCTGAGTGGGGTTGGGATGGAGATAGCAAGAAATTCTTGCTGTGTTACTGCCTTCAAGGACTTGAAAAGTTATTAGAAGAAGGTTGGGCGTCGAATACTGCCGAACAGTGTATCAAACACAAGACTAAATATAATATCGTGCTTCCTGATTTGGTGAAGGTGTGAAATGCCACAGCTAATCAGAAAAGAGATGCAGTGGAAGCTGCAGTTATGGGAGTCAACCCTTTAGAGGCTGATGTAAGACCCCTCTGACCAGAGCCAGCAAGGTCACTTTAGGAGCAAGGTGACGTATGGTTTGGTTGGTTAAGCTGAGACGTTCATATTTCATCATATGGGTGGTAGGGAACGACTTAGTATAGATTCTCAAACTGAAAAATGGTCGGATGCCTTGGTATCTTCGGAGAGGTTACTTTGGTGGTGTTCTGTAGCTCAGGGGAATGGTGGTGGAGAGTGGAGAGACAGGTGGGTTTGCTCCCCGGTGACCTTGTGGGGATAGTGTATGCTTTTATGTGACACATAAGTCTGGTCTGAGGCAGAATTTTAAGTATATTGTTACCTTGCTTTTTTTTTTTTTTCTTCACTTTTTCTTCTCAGGGCCGTTAGCTGTTACTCATTATGTTTGTGATTAAAAAAAACAACAACAACAAATTCACTTTAATAGGAATTTTGTAAACAGATTTCCTTAGCAAATTTTCATTGGAGGTTCATGATAAAATGGCAGGGAATTTCGGATGGGTCACACTGCCCGTGGAGATACAAGGATATCTCACTTTTTAAGATCAGTGTTTCCTCAAGGTGGCCCCAGGGTAACCCGAATTAGAAGACCCATGGGGTTTGTTTAAAATGCAGACCGAGCCCCTCCTAAAACCCAGCTAAAAGCTTTGGGAGTAGCTGGGGGAACCTGCCTCTTTTACCAGTAATCCAAGTGTCCTGAAGGCATATACTGAATTTTGAGAACCACTGATGAAGGCATTGCAACTTTCTATGGATTTATACTAGCAGGTAGTCGTCTTCGATTTCACTTCCTTCATATTAGTTTATTTCTTTGTGGAACATTTTCCAGTACACCAGGTTATACGTGGCAGCCTATACTCAGGTGGAACCTAAGGGAGCATTAATCTCCTGGCCCAGGTTGGCAGTTTTTCCTAGAGTGCAAGCAGTTTCTTGGAAGGATTGAATACTTTTTCATGTGAGCAGCCTGTCCCGTGTTTGTATTTAATTTGTCAAATATCATTACATCTGAGTTCCCGTCGTGGCGCAGTGGTTAAGGAATCCAACTAGGAACCATGAGGTTGCAGGTTCGATCCCTGGCCTTGCTCAGTGGGTTAAGGATCCGGGTGTTGCCGTGAGCTGTGGTGTAGGTCGCAGATGAGGCTCGCATCCTGAGTTGCTGTGGCTCTGATGTAGGCCGGCGGTTACAGATCTGATTAGACCCCTAGCCTGGAAACCTCCATATGCTGCAGGAGTGGCCCAAGAAATAGCAAAAAGACAAAAAAAATATATATTGTTACATCAAGTTGCTTTTGTATAACAGTGTCTTTTACCAATATCTGGAGTTGAATGATTCCTCTTCTACTTGCTGGACTGTTCATTTCAAATCCCCTGTGATTATTAGTCTCCAACTGAGAGTGTGTCATATTAACCACTGAACATGAGTTTTTAAATTCTAGTACCTAGTAACTTACGTTGCCAGAGTTTTGTTTTGTTTTGTTTTGTTGTAAAGTTAAAACAAGAATTCCAAACACTGTCTCCGAAGTTAGGAGTAACTTAGCCTGTCTGGGGTGGGGGGAGACAAAGGGAGTTTGCTGGGTAAAAATTCAGTTGACCTTATAGCTGCCTTTTTGTTGCACTTGGCTCCCCTTTAGTTTTATCAACCTTTAGAAAGTATAAATATGAATAAATTTAAACTACAGACATTTTATTACTTACTTGACTGAGAAATAAGTACTAAAGAAATAGCATTAAGATGAATGGATTTCTTTTATTCATTTTAGGTGGGTTGAGGAACAGAACCAGAAACGCTTCTTCCCCAGGACTGTGACATAGAGCAGGCTACTATATTCTGGTGTCCCAGTAGCATTGAAATTGAAAATATTTCTTTCTCATGTGTCCATGCTGACAGTCATCCTGGACTAGGATCTTATTTGTAATGTGAGAAGGGCAGCAGCAGGAAGGAAGCAGTTTATCTATTTGTGTTCTAATTAACCTGTAAAGCCCTAGCGCAGTATCGAGGAAGATACATACAAGCAGCAATAACGCACTTTGCATTTGCGGCAGATTAGTTATCCTCTAAGAGGCAAGTGTGCATTCTTTTTTCCTAAGGAAAGCCTTTTAACAAGGTGCATCTGTCCCTGAACCTCTGCCCCCCTTTTCTTCTGTATATCTCCTGTGTTAATTTTTAATTTGGATTGTTTTCCATTAGCCTAAAAATGTGTGTGTTAAGATAGGAAAAAGGATCTCGTAGTTAACAGTGTTTCAAGAGTCCATCATAATCCATGCAGATTCATTGTACATCAAACTGTATAGGATAGTTAGTTTAATGCCGACAGTACAGCAGTTATTTTGCAGCTTGGTTGTATATTTAAATGAGGAATAAGCAGCTAAGTAGATCCCATCAAGTTGCGTGTTAGAGCCTCTCCATTAAAGGCCTAATAAGTCAGTTTCCAGTCAGAAAGTAGGATTCTGAAATCCAATCAGTTATCAAAAAATTAAGTGCTTATGACACAGCATTACTGTACAGTTGGAAAAAAAAAAGTTGGAGTTCCCTTTGCGGCTCAGAGGTAATGAACCCAACTAGTATCCATGAGGATGTGGGTTCAATCCCTGGCCTCGCTCAGTGGGTTAAGGATCCATGAGCTGTGGCGTAGGTCGCAGACACAGCACGGATCCTGTGTTGCTGTGGCTGTGGTGAAGGATGGCAGCTACAGCTCCGATTGAACTCCTAGCCTGAGAACTAAAGGAAAAAAAAAAGAAAAGAAAAGAAAAGAAAAATAGTCAATCGTTACCGCAAAAATTAATTTTCAGATTTTCTAAAGCTCTTTTGATCTTTAAATCCGCTGTAAAGTTACATTGTGCTGTTGGTTGTTAAACAGAGGATCCTGGAGGCTCTGCTATGAAACTCAGGAATGGTAATGTCTTCATTTCAGTTTGGTCCGGGAAGCATGGAAGCTTTTAGCTGAATACAAAATATTTTAAACTCTTTTGAAGGATAAATCCTCATGTCTCAGGATTGTCAGTTCACTTTATTATTTCCTATTTGTGGTGCTGGTGTACCCCCTGCAGAATACTCTATAGTTTTTTAATTTAAGGATTTTTTTTTTAATTTTAAAGGACTTAATTTGGAGAGTTATTAACATTCCTGTCATTTCATAAGTGCCAAGAGCATTTTGCCATTACCAGATGATTTAACTGGCGTAGGATTTTGACTCTGATAAATACCCAGGAGGGGCAAATTTGTTAATCATTTGATGATCAGCTTTTCCAGAAGATGAAAGTTACAGTTTTAGTTCCCCAAGGTAATAAATCTGAAAGTGGATAAGTGAATTGACTCTGAAAATTACAGCCACAAAAATATCTTCATTGTAAAATTATTCTCATTGCTGATAAAATTATTTTTTTAAGGTCAATCAGGACTCAGTGAAAGATTTGCTTTTTTCTTCTTTTTTTTTTTCCTCCTCCTCCTTTTTTTTTTTAAAGAGCTGCACCTATAGCATATGGAAGTTCCCAGGCTAGGGGTCGAGTTGGAGCTGCAGCTGCCAGCCTACACCACAGCCACAGCAATGCAGGATCAGAGCAGAGTCTGCCACCTATGCCACAGCTTGCAGCAACACCTGATCCTTAACCCACTGAGTGGGGCGAGGGATCAAACCCGCATCCTCATGGATAGTAGTCGGGTTCTTAACCTGCTGAACCACCATGGGAACTATTTCTGCATAACTCGTGAGGTGCGAGCCTGTACATACCACACACACAGATACATTGGGAATTTAATCTGTAAGATACATTGTTGGACTCAGGTGATACTGTGAAGTACGTGGAGTTTACCTTTTCCTAGCTTTCTTTTTTGCTTTCCTCAATCAATTTTTAAATTCATCCAATCCGGAACCCTTCAAGAATTAAAACAAAGTTATTCTTCCTACCCCACCCCCAGTAAACTGTCCCTGTCATGCATACATTTTTATAGAGAGCAAAATCTCCCCTTATCAGAACTGAATGAGCGATCAGCATTCACACATCTGAGGGGCATCCTTGATGTTCCATCAGCGCCTCCTTCCTTCTCTCCTCCCGGCTCAGAGAGGCCATTTAGAGTAGAACTTCATACGAGGTAACATAGTCACTTTTGTTGTCACTGCTGTGATGCAGGTTAAATCCCTGGCCTGGGAACTTCTGCGCGCTCCAGGTGCGACCAAATAAATAAAGTACACTTTTTAAAAAAGGCATGTCATTCTTTTTAATACATCCATAATATTCCACTGTGCAGTTACCCATAATTTAGTGAACCCGTCTTCTGTGGAACAATGCCGCCGTCTCCTCCTGTTTTTCTTTTGTACTTGGTCTCAGCAGAGTTTTAAAGGACGTTTCAGTCCTCTGCTAAGGAATATTTAAGGTGTTTCCTGTTTTTCTCTCTCATACCCAGTAAGCGTTTTCAATGACGTCACTGCTTTTGGGGGACATGCTCTTTTAGAGAACGGTCTAGATGTCAGTATTCACATAGGCTTACGTAGAATTTGATGGCGTGATGTTTATAGTTTTAAAGCTGTCGATTCTTTCAGGGCATTAAAGTCAACTTTTAGGAAATTGCTTTCGTGGTGTCATATGTTATCCTGATGTGAGTCAGGCATTATCCTGTGGGCTGAGAGGAGAGGCTCTGATGGACTCACGATGGGTCTTCACGTCTCAATCCTTCTCCACTAAAAACTGCATGTCCACTTAATCCACTTAATTCTAGGACATGTTTTTATGGATAGGACTGGTTGAACAGAGGAGAGTTATGTGGTGGTAATTGCTTGAGCAGCTGTATACATGGGAAGACCTTGGACCAGAAAAATAGCTTCCTCCATCCCAACCCCTGAAAAAGAGGCGAGAGAGAAGAGATTTGCTGGTCTGAGAAGCAGGATCTTCAAGTGGCTCTAGATTCTGCTGTATGTGGTGGGGCTATGGAATTGTACAAAACCTTAGATAGCTTTTTAGAGAAGACTTCATATTTTAAGGGTTATTTAAAATATATCCTCGGGAGTTCCCGTCGTGGCGTGGCGCAGCAAGGAATCCGGCTAGGAACCAAGAGGTTGCGGGTTCGATCCCTGGCCTCGCTCAGTGGGTTAAGGATCCAGCGTTGCCGTGAGCTGTGCAGACACAGCTCGGATCTGGCGCTGCTGTGGCTCTGGCGTAGGCCGGTGGCTATAGCTCCAGGGCCTGGGAACCTCCATATGCTGCGGGTGCGGCCCTAAGAAGACCAAAATAAATAAATAAATTAATTAATTAAATTAAAATAAAATAAATAAATAAAATAAATATATCCTTATAGTTACCTGTATAGCAATACTGTTTTCCCTACTCGCTGCTGGTTCCTCAAGAGATATTCTTGATAATGCCTTACATGGAGGACAACAAATACTTGATAAATTAATAAGTTGAAATAATGAAAAGGAAATGTTTATAGAAATATTTAAATACTTGTTATCAAAGTTAAATAGAAATAGCTTCATTTTTCCTGACTCATTACTCTTATTTAGGCAATAAGTAACTTTTTTTTTTAACCATTTAAAAAAATTGAATTGGGGGGAGGGGAAAAAATAAAAATAAAAATAAAAAAATTGAATGATAGTTAATTCACAATGTTGTGTTAGCTTCAGGTGTACAGCAAAGTGATTCAGTTTTATCATAAACTTAGTATGATAATCTCTAGGTCCATCTGTGTTGCTGCAAATGGTATTATTTCATTCTTTTTTATGCCTGAGTAATATTCCATTGTGTATATGTACCACATCTTCTGTATCCATTCCTCTGTCAGTGGACATTCTGGTTGCTTCCATGTCTTGGCTATTGTAAATAGTGCTGCAGGGAACATTGGGGTGCATGTATCTTTTTGGATTGTAGTTTTTTCTGGATATATGCCCAGGAGTTCCAGATTGCAGGATCAGATGATAACTCTGTTTTTAGTTTTATAAGGAATCTCTGTATTGTCTTCTTAGTGGCCGCACCAACTTACATTCCCACCAACAGTGTAGGAGGGTTCCCTTTTCTCCACACCCTCTCCAGCATTTGTTATTTGTAGAATTGTGATGATGGCCATTCTGACCTGTGTGAGGTGATACCTCATTGTAATTTATAAATAACATTTCCTGAAAAATAAATCTACCTATAATCTGTATATATATTTTGTGCAAAAGCCAACTAACTCACCAGTCCTCAACTCTTTATTATGCTTGGTTAAAAAGAAAGATATATATAATATATATATATATATATATTTTAAAGGGAGTTCCCATCATAGCTCAGTGGTAACCAACTCAACTAGTATCCACATGAGGATGCAGGTTCGATCCCTGGCCCTGCCCATTGGGTTAAGGATCTGGCGTTGCCATGAGCTGTAGTGTTGGTTGCAGATGTGGCTCGGATTTCTTGTTGCTGTGGCTGTGGTGTAGGCCAGCAGCTACAGCTCCTGTTAGACAGACCTTTAGGCTGGGAACTTCCATATGCTGCAGGCGTGGCCCTAAAAAGATTAAAAAAAAGAAGAAGAAGAAGAAGAAAGAGCAAATCAGAGAAGCTGTATTTCCCTATTGTTGGAATAAAATTTGGTTTAAGTATTTATCACTGAAAAGTAGCATTTTGAATTCTTTCCTACTTCATTTACTGTGATGGAAATTTATGGAAATGAAGTTTCAAGGAAATTATTTCAGCCTACAAGAATTAAAAATATTCCTATTGATTTTTAAAAATTCATACTTTGAAGTTGTGTAGTGTTTCAATCATAATTGCATGTATGTGACTGTTATGGAACGAAGCATATTAAGGCATCTCTGAGGTCAAGTAAATTGACCCCCAAACAAGTGGAGGTTAGGTGTGCAAACCCTCCCTACATATAACTTACAGTTGTTTATAGTTGGCCGCCACGGTTCCATATCCAGGGACTCAGCCAACCTCAAATCTTGTAGTCCTGTAGTATTTACTATTGAAAAAAAAGCCATGAAAACTCCATGTATAAGTGGACCTGTGCAGTTCAAACTGTCTTGTTCAAGAGTCAACTGCATTTTTTGGCATTTTTTCACTTGTAGTAAAATTTGCCCCCTGGAAGATTTTATAAATGTTAATAAACCTGTCTACAACTAATTTTATTTCTGATAACCTTAGATATTTAAAAGATAAAATCCAAAGCTTTAAGTATTATTTTGGAAACAAGAAAGCATAATATTCTTGAGAATGTGGGCCACATAATATTTGACAACTGAAAGTCTGAGTGCATTGTGAGAACTTTAACTATATAATTCTTGTTGTATAATTGGTGACTTTGGCGACTTTTGGGGTGTATTAGAGGTATTTCCCAAAAGGTTATTTTTAAAGAATAGCCTTAATGCCATGGCACATAACTGTATTTTTGCTGTCACCAGCAGGATTAATTTTTTAAAATTAAAATACTATTTAGTTATTTCCAGTCTGTGATATGTTATATGTGGTCTGTTGTAATTGGACTGTTTAATGTTAGTAGAGGAGGGAATCTGTATTTTAATTAGGAATTTTCAAAGGTCCAAAAGAATAAATATTCTTAATCTTACCTCTGAAAATTCTCTTATGGAGAAAGTGGCATTTTGAGATTCTCTATTGGCACCAGTAGAGGTCACTGTGCACCTGTGAAGGGCGACCCAGTGCTGCCCGGTGAGCCGGTTATCCTAGGACTATAGTCATCCTTAGTCTTTCTGAGAACTTAACCACATTCCTCCTCTCCCCTTAACAAAGTCACTTGCCTGTTGTCTATGTGACAGTCACTTGTTTTTCCACCTAAAGGGAGCATATCCTGATGCTGTTTGGTGGAGTCGTGACACCCCTTCCCATCAGCTGCTCGGGGGCGTGTATGTGACTGGTATCTAACAAAGCATATTAAGGCATCTTTGAAGTCAAGTAAATTGATCCTTGAACAAGGGGGTCAAAAAAGCACCTAAAGTTATGATTTCACAAAACCATAGACTCTCAGGGTTTGAAAGAACTTTAATAGTCATCAGACTCAACATCTGTTTTAGCATTTAATTTGCTAACGGAACATAGTCTCAAAGCGATTCTTTTCCGGACAGTCATCTGCTCCTTAGCAGTATGGAATTTTACTTGGTAGAACTGCTCATTCCTTTGCACCATCATGGTGTTTGTATTACAGAGTGTTTCATTCTCTGAGTAGGTAAACAAAGCATTTCGTAGGAGAGTATTATTTTTAAAGGGATCTCCACCGATGCATCTGCTGATGGTAACAGAGATGTATCCAAGAAGTAGGCAGATGCTGGTTACCAGGTAACAAACTCTGTAGCCTGTGTCATGCTCCGAGTACTTTTTAGGTGATTGTAAAGGTGATAAGGAACATTGTGAGAGGAGCAAGCCATTGGGAACCAAGGACCACTTCTCCAGACCAGTGTCATTGAACCTCAGTTTACAGGACCTGAGGAGAGTGTTCTAGATGCTTTTATAGGTTCCTTTAGTGCTACCATTCTGGTTGTCCACAGTCAGTGTATAATGCAGTAGTTAACAGCCTGGATCCTGGAGGGCGGTTACCTTACCTGGATTCGAATCCACCACTTACTGGTTCTCAGGTTATCTTGTGGTTACCCCCTCTGCACCTCAGTTTCCCCGTCTGGATAGTGGGGGTGGCAAGAGCACCTGCAGTATGCAGTAATTAAGTTAGTAGGTGTGACGTACTTAGAATAGCATGTACCTAGAACACAGTAAACGCGCAAGCTGCTCTTATTACACGCCCTCATTTTCTTCTTAGTAGAACCTGTGCTGTGATATGATAGCTAAATTCTTGGACCTTTTTCTGTTCTTGACGGCTCCCTGAGGATCAAAATGGAGTTATTCTGTTTTCTCTAATTAATCCTCCATTAGGGACCTCTATATCAAGGAACCAGAGGTGTATATCATTTCTAATGATGTAAGCTTTCTCCTTTTTTTCCTTTAAAGTTGTTCTCATATTTATTCAGTGGGTTTTTTCTTTGATCCAATATTTTGCCATGGAATTTTTCTTATGGAGCATATAATCACATTTCAGCTGCTGTTTTTGTGACCTATGCCACAGCTATGGCAATGCCAGATCCTTAACCTGCTGTGCCATTGCAGGAACTCCTTAGCTAAAGAATTTTAAATCAGGGTATCAGGACAATGTCATCTGTACCAGAGGATTTATAATGGCACTTAATAGTTGCACATGGCATTTAGAATAGGACTGGCACATCATGAGCACTTAATTCATGGTAGCTATTATTATTTTCATTATTATCTAGGTTCTAGAGAAAAAAATTTTAAGACTACAGACGTTAGAAGTACCAGGCCCTCCTTGTCAATACTCATCCTTAAGAGAAAGTGTCCTATAACATGCCTGGAAATGAAGCGGGGGAGTGTCTTTAGATTTAAAATCTCCCTCTCTTTTTTAGCAGCGCTTGGCTTTCAGCAAAGCATACATTTTACAAGATGTGTGATACTGTGCTGGATGTGGGATAAAGCCAGTAAAAGCTACAGCCTCTGCCGTCTCGTCCTATTAATTCAAAAATAGCATTATTGTTCATAAGCATGCAGGAAGGTAGAAAAAAGGCAGCCATTCAAGAAATCAGATAAAAAGCCCAGCAAGAAGAACTGCACGCACACCGCAGTAAGAATATTCCTTGAGGAGTTCCCCTCATGGCTCGGTGGTTAATGAACCCGACTGGCATCCATGAGGACGCAGGTTCGATCCCTGGCCTCACTCAGTGGGTCTGAGTGAGGATCTGGCCTTTCCATGAGCTGTGGTATAGGTCGCAGACTCAGCTCAGATCCCGCGTTGCTGTGGCTGTGGCGTAGGCCAGTGGCTACAGCTTCTATTCGACCCCTAGCCTGGGAAGCTCCATATGCCTCTGGTGTGGCCCTAAAAGCCAAAAAGACAGAAAAGAAAAAAAAAAAAAAAGAATATTCCTTGAGTCTGAAAAAGCAGAGATGGAGGCAAGCGTCTGCAGAGAAAAGGGAGGTCGCTGTGAGCAGAAGGAAGCCAAGTGGCCTTCGAAGAACTGGTTCCAGTGACATAGGTGACTGGGAAGG
Organism: Phacochoerus africanus; assembly: GCF_016906955.1. NCBI lineage: Eukaryota > Metazoa > Chordata > Mammalia > Artiodactyla > Suidae > Phacochoerus > Phacochoerus africanus. The sequence continues at coordinate 12,015,913 of NC_062545.1, read as the reverse complement.
ACACGGTGAGTCAGCTCTCCACCAGCCCCTCACACGTCACCTGGAGTCTGACTTTGATGGCAGTGAGATACTGCAGGTGACAAGCCATGTGGTTAGAGTGACAGGCTCTGACAAGCTCTAGGGCACCCCAGATGCCTTTAGTGTAATGGAGTTTGTCTTGCAGGATGAAGTCAAGGAATAACAGGCTGCGAGGCTGCGTCTGGAGATCCTAGTTCCATTTGAGATTCTTGAACTGCTGGGCCTTGGGACTTAGCAACTTTACAGGTCATAGATCAGAGAAAATTAGCACCGGAAGGCACTGGAGTAAGAATTTGGGCTTGTCACACTGGGCAGAATAGGAGGGAGTTTGAAAAGCATGTTTAACATGCTTTGTTTCATATTGCAAAGTAAATTTTTTTTCAAATTCTCTTGGTGGAGGGAAGCTACGTGGACTCTGATCACGTGCAGAGGATTATAATGGGCCTGGGTTAGCAGCAGCCGTAAGATGATGGTGGCTGTCCCTCTGCCATGATTTCCTGCTCTGTAAAGCAGGAGTGCCGATACCAGCTATTTAGAATGAGCATCCGGTGACATCACCAGGTAAAAAAATTCCTTGGAAGTTTGGGGAAACTTAGAAAAGCTTCTGTAAATGAATGATGCTGTGGCAACTATAGTCTCCTCTCTGGGAATTGAAGAGCAAGTCAAATTCCCTCAGGCTCGCATTAAGTGAATTAAGTGCAGAGAAAAGAGAGATGGTAAAAGAGGGATAGTTGCCGGGTTTTGCAAATAAAAATACAGGAAACCCAGTTGAATTTGAATTTCAGATAAGCAATGAATGGTTTCTTTTTAGTATGGGTACAGGATGACTGCAATTCAAACTTAACTGGGCACCCTGAATTTTATCTTGCATCCCTAATGAATTAGAATCTAGAATCACAGGTGAGCCAAGATGTTGGCTGAAGGCTTCAAGTCCTAGACTGTGTAGGAATTTCACCTTGCGTCCTTGGACTTTTCTAGACACCTAGCAAAGATGTCTCACTCCCTTTCCTCCTCCCTCCTTGTTCGCAGAACTGGGGAATCTTGGAATAAGCACTTTGTGCGCTTTTTCGAGCCGTGCGTGGTTGTCAGCGTTAGTGTAGAATGATGGTCACGATTATTCTCTGCTGAGCACCTGCTCTACTGGACCTTTTACATAAATCATTTATCCTGTGAGAATGTTATTTCTTTCACTTCACAGATCAAATAGCAATTTAGCCCGAGTTATACAGCTAACTTGGGCAAAAGGTGGGTTCTGACGCAGGGACATCTGATGATAAATCCTGCATTCTTAACCTCTGCTCTGCAGGTTTGGGATCAGAATGTTTTGCAGTTAATGACAGAGAAGCACTGAGAGCTTTTCTTCTCCTTCCCTATTAAGTGCGTTTCTGGTCAGACCTGTGTCCTGTGTGTTCACATTCTGCTCTCTCATGTTTCTTTTCAGAATTAGAGTTTGTTGACTTTGTATGCCTCAACTAATATTTGATCTTACTAATGAAAATAGCATACTTTGATCCCTTCGGAAGTATTTAGGTTCTCTCCTCACATTTGTAGAGATTAGCTTGAGATAGAGGAATTCACAGGCAGCATTACAAGTGACAACCTAGAGAAAAGTCTACAGACTCTTGGGTCTGTGCCCAGCCTTTATTTATTCACTCTGCATGGCTTTTCAATGAGGTACAGCCAGTTAAAGAGTGGAAATCCACTGTCGACAAATATTTTATCAATCCAATTATGTTTAAAGTTATTTTCATTTTCTTTCAGCTCTCACACACAACTATCTTCTCCATCTGATTTCACTTCTGCCGTCTTCTTAACTACAGAGGTTTTAGAAAGATGACAGTTGGTTGACTGTGAAATGTAGAGTCTATTTTTATTCCAGATGAAGTTTGACAAACTAAAGGAACGCCATGTTCTAGTCACTGAGATGATTAGTACCTGCCTGGTGAGTTCTAGTCTAGAGAATGGTCCATTTTTTCCTAGTGATTAAAGATTGAATTTGATATAAGGGAATTTGCAAGGAGATTTGAGTTATAGGGATTTAAAACTCACATGTACCCTGAGCAGCTTTCACCACGTGGGCCCACTTTTCCCCAGATATTCTGTCTCTTTGGCCCAGTTAAAAGCTCCTGAGAGCTTATGTGTGCGTTGTGTCCTGTGAGCCCTCGCCTTTGTCATCTTTCTTATTTTTTAAGCTGTTTTTGACAGCTGCATGTGACATTTGGAAAATTGCTTCCATAATTACATTTGGGTTTTGGCAACCTATTTTAAATATATGAGAAAATAACATCTTTTAAAAATTTTAAGTTGAAGGCATTGGCATTCAGTGTCTTTTAAATAAGGAATGATTGAACATGACGAAAAGGGTGAATAGTGAACAATGATGAAAATTCTTGAATGAACAATGATGAAAAAGGTCCAGTTTTGTTAAGTATCTTTTGATAATATTTCGGGCTAAGGGGAATTGGAAAACTCAAATGCAATTCAATACAAAAGTCCAATATAAACTCAAACTATCACCATTAAGGGCTGTAAATTTGAATTTGCTAAACGTTGAAGTCTAGTGAAGAAATGAAAGTTAAGGGAGTTCCCTGGTGGTCCAGTGGTTAGGATTCAGCACTTTCACCCCTGCAGCTTGGGTTCAATCCCTGGTGTGGGAACTGAGTTCCCAGTGGCTGTATGCGATGCCCCCCGCCCCCCCCCCCAAAAAAAAAGAAAAAGAGAAAGAAATTATAGTCAAAATATATATTTTATATCATTTTTGCAGGACCCATTTATATGTGGGTTCTTAAGTAAGGAATCATTCTTGACAGAAATGATGGAGAGATTTTGCAAATTATTGAGCAGAGCAAGTGTAGAAATTCTACCATGTGAATGTGTCGATAACTTTTAGTCATAATATTTTTCATCGTCAGAGGTATTTGTTCATAATTCCTGGGTAATTTATATCCAGTGATTATTTGCTAGGTAATTTTCACTGATTATTGTGTTATTAGTCTGGGAAACCACGGAGCCAACTTTTTCCAGTTCGGTTATTGATATTCATGAGGTTATTTTAGTTAACATAAGATATTACTGGTACACAACTTTTTATCTCTGGTGCTTAGCAAAATGCTAGACCATGCTTAGGTCTCAGTAAATATTTGTTGAAATGAAATTAAATGGCCTGGCTGGGGTGTTCATATTTATTATTTTTCACACGGAAGTAAAAAGATCTTTTATTCACTTCCCTTTACATGTTCCCCTTATTAAGTTATATGGGAATAGAAAAGTTGAGGTTCTAAAATGTTTCCGTGGATAACCAAGATAGGTAACCTTTCTAGAAAAATTAATAAAATTAGTTGTCAGTAAAGAGGTTGTTTTCTCAAAAAGCGTATAAATTTATTCACCTCTTCTTACGTAGAAACCTATAAAAGTGAGAAAATGATGCAAGGGGCATCGATAAGATAGATATGAAGATACCGTGTATATTTACACACTTTTTTTTAATCAGCATCTTTTGCATTGTTCACCATTTTTTTCCAATTTTTTTCTGGTTTTCTAAAACAAGTATGATAGAAATCTCAAGGTAGTTTTATGTGGTATAATGATAAATATTCTTCCCTGAAGCCAAAACTTCCTATCATTAAAAATTTTTTCTTGTATATCAGCTATACCTCACTTTTTAAAAAATTTGCTCTTAAAAGCAGGAATCAAAGAACAGCATTGGCTTTGTATTCAAACTTTCCTTCAGGTGTTATTATTGAGTCAGAATCTCTATTCTGGGGCACATAAGTTGTATCTTTTGCCCAGGGACGTGATGGTAAAACTTTGTGACAATAACAATAAAACTTTGTCCAAATATTAGCTAAAATTCATCTTGCACGATTGTCCACTATATTCCACTTGTTTCACTCTATTTTTCCAGTAAGAGAAATACCACTTTAATAATTGAAATAAATGAGTTTAAAAAAAAAAAGTAAAAATTTGAGGCATAATGGGTTTGGGTAGAATTTATTCCCCTAAGTAGCAGTTATGCCTATAAAGCAAAGTAACTACTGAAAGACTAGGCCTACTGAGTATAAATAGAAAAGCACTTTGGAAAATGTGTATCTACTCAAAAGTTTTCTATTAGTAACTAACACGGTTGAGTCCCATTCTCCTGACTTTTTATCTTCCTAATAATTTAACCTTGGTGAGGACTGCGTAGATAAATTTCTGGGTAAAAGGTTCTGGACCAGGAATCTCACCTGGTTACTGAGAAAAGTATAAAGTGAAAGGGCTGGGAATCTTGCCATTTAATTCCCTAAAAAAATATTTTATACTTCCAATCAATGCACGTTTTACTTTTAAGCAGTATTGTAGTAGTTCTTTTAGAATCGGGCAGTCTTCCCACCTTGTAGCATTTTTGCTTCTGAGAGTATAGCCTGAAATAGAAGAGGCCGCCACTGTGCCCTTGTCACATTTAACTTTTCCTCCAGACTGCTCCAGTCTTGTTTGTTTTAAGTCCAAGTTATAGAGGTGGAATTCATTTTGGCGAAGCTGAGACTCTTTGTCACCTGTCTTAAAATTAGCATGACCGTATGTCCTGGTTTGCCCCAGAGAACCTCGGTTTATGCCAGTTGTTGTCCCAGTGTCATTACTCACAGTGCTTCTTTTCACTCTTGAAAGTGTTCTTCCATGGACAATAAATTATATATGCATCACCCTTTTAGCTGTGATCTCATTACAATACAGGAGTTACAAGTTGCACAGCCACATGTGAAGTCTGAATGATTTAGAAAGGAGAATGAGACTTGTTAGGATGCAGCAGATTAATCTACAACTTGAAAGCAGAAGAAGTAACAACTTTCTGGAGTTCCTGTTGTGGCTCAGAGGGTTAAGAACCCAGTTGGTATCCATGAGGATGTGGGTTCAATCCCTGGCCTCACTCAATGGGTTAAGGATCCGGTGTTGCTTTGAGCTACAGTGTAGGTTGCAGATGTGGCTTGGATCCAGCGTTTCTGTGGCTGAGGTGTAGGTGGGCAGCTGCAGCTCCAAGTCAACCCCTAGCCTGAGAACTTCCATATGCCACAGGTGTGGCCCTTAAAAAGAAAGAAAAGAAAAGAAAAAAAGAAATAGCAACTTTCTGATATATTGGAGGGGATCAATGCCCCAGAGTGGCTTTTAATCCTGAGTTAGACATTTATCTCCACAAACATTTGTTGAGTTCCCGCCTTGTGGCTGGTTCCTGGGGAGCCATGGGGATACAGCAGAGACCTGGCCTTATCCCCAAGGAGCTGCCAGGAACTACCCAGTTAGTATATGTTCAGCCTACACACAAACATGTCTCCTAACTTCTCTTTCACTTCGTAAACCAAAGATGTAGGCTGTGTTTTTAGAGTCCAATGGCTGAGTGATATGCCAACTTTACAGCCTTAACGTGCTCCTTTATTGGCTCTTACCTCCAGTGTGACGTCCCCTGTAAGAACTTGGACTTTCTGGGCATTCTTGTCATGGCTCAGCAGAAAGGAATCTGACTAGCATCCATGAGGATGCAGGTTCGATCCCTGGCCTTGATCAGTGGGTTAAGGATCTGGTATTGCTGGGGCTGTGGTGTAGGTTGCAGACACAGCTCGGATCTGGCGTTGCTCTGACTGTGGGGTAGGCTGGCAGCTGTAGCTCCGATTCGACCCCTAGCCTGGGAACCTCCATGTGCCTGGGAATCTCCATGTGGCCCTAAAATAAGACCAAAAAAAAAAAAACTTGGGTTCTCTGAATCAGTCACGCTTCTCTAGGGCCTCATGCCTGGTTGTCCTACTGTCGTAGCAGTTCAGAGAGACTGTCAGACTGTCCACTGTGATAAACACCTGAGAACAAAATAAACTGCTTACTTTCTTCCTTTTTTGCATTCAAGTCAAATACTTCTTTAAAAAATCCTGACTTATTTAAAGTCACGTATACAGGACCTTCCACTGTTCCTAAACACCTCTGCTAAAAACCAGGAGGCGAGGTTTTAACCCTGAGCAGCCCAGGCTTCGTGATGGGCTCTGTTTTGGAGGAGTAGGTGCAGCCGGAAGGGCTAGGCAAGCACACCCGGCCTGGGCAGGGCAGGCGGCGGGGCCAGGGTAGGCGGTCAAGGTGGGTGTGGTCAAGCGAGTCTGCGGGTCCCGACTTCTCCTGGTTCTGCTTGAATACAGATGGGTTTCTTACGAAGCCCACGTGGGGCATCGGAGAATGAATTCAGGTTCATGTGCCATGCGTTGCTCCAAGAATCTTGATCGTCGGATTTTCTAGTCCACAGTAATTACAGACAGGAGGCTGGCAGATCAAGACATTCCACCGTAGTCCGGCAACGAGACTAACCTCTGGTGTAGAGCTGACAGCAGCAAGTACTAACGGCTGATAGCGTTACATTGTGAGAGAAGACAGAAAACTCTTCATAAAGAGCAAAAACTAGCCAGAGGCCATGCACGGTGTCTAAACATGCCAGTGCAGACTGGGTTGAATTGATGTGCCGTGTGCAACTATAGTTCTGAGAACATATCTTATGTGGGCTATTTCTCAACATCGTAGATAATTGCGATTTAGTGTTTTTTGTAGATACGTCATCTGTTCTCTTTCCAAGTTAGTTCTGCTGTCTAAAAATAACCAGAGGGCGTCCCTATTGTGGCGCAGTGGAAATGAATCCAACTGGTATCCATGAGGATGCGGGTTTGATCCCTGGCCTTGCTCAGTGGGCCGGGGATCCGGTGTTGCTGTGGCTGCGGCGTAGGCTGGTAGCTGTAGCTCCGATTCGACACCCAGCCTGGGACCTTCCATATGCTGTGGGTGCGGCCCTAAAAAATAAATAGAAGAAAGCCAGAAATTCACATTTAACTCTGAAGTCTGGGGTTTTTTTGTGTCTTAGCTTGTTGTTATTGTTTTGTTTTATGTGTTTATTTATCTTTGGTTGATTTTCAGTGGGCCAACTTTTGTTTTTTGATTTTAGGCCTATGAGGGATGTGGCTATAGCCTTGACTTTTTCTTGCATTTGTAGAACTCAGGGGACCATCCCTTTTCCTCTCAACAGCACGTGGCACATTTCCGAGTGTGCATCACTTGATTATCTGTTTCATTTGAAAACACTTTGAAGCGCTTCCAGTGTAAGAGAATTGAATTGTGTTGGTTCAAAACAGTCGCATGTCTGTTTTACTTGAAACTAAGGGCAAAGACTGTTCCCTGTAAAAACTCGCGGGATCATGTCAGGTTGAAAGCATGGGCCTTTGAGGTTGATCTGATTCAAATCCGGTGTCGCCCATGGAACAGCCCTGAGATGGCAGGGAAGACACCTGAAGTGTCCAAGCTCCAGCTCCGTGTGTGGAACAGGCGTGCGCATGACGGCGTCTTCCTCAGAGAGCTTTTGGGGGATTGCAGGACAGTATACAGGCCAGCACGCAGCACCGTGCCCTGTGTGTAGCTGAGCACTCATGACTTATTATCTTATTTAGGTGTTTCTTTCAAAGGCTCCCATATGCTTATATAGACTTAAATATATGGCCCTTTAACTCGCAGACAGAGCACCTGCAGGAATCCACCACTGTTGCCAAGCCCTGAGCTGGCCCTGGCTTGAGGGGGTCAGGAGGAAGGGACTCACGGTGATGCCCTTGGACGTGGGGGGTCTGGCCCCCAGGGAGAACTGGGAACATTGGGGAGAGATCCGTGGATGGTGGGGAAAGCGGACATTCGACCCTGCGCGGTAAAGCGCGAGACCCTGGTTTTTTCTGGAGAATGAAAAGCAAACTTCAGTTTTCCTTAAAAATCACTTTTGACCTTCAGTAACCCTGTCTGGAAGCAATCACCCCCACCCCACCCCTCCTTAGGTCCTACATAGCTCTAGGCTAACAATTATTTGGGTGGATATTTCATTTTTCATTCTCTGTCAGCCTTACAGTGTGTACACTATGTTGTGTGTATTTCTATCCGAGGAGCAAACAGAAGGCTTCTTGTGTTTATTGGATTTGATGGTTCTTCAGGAATCTAAATGGGAAACAGGTGTGGGGTGTGTGCTGCCTTGTTTCCAAAGTCCCCATATCTCTGATCCTTAGGTGGGCGGCAGTGACGGCCTCTGCTCTCCTGTGCAGTGGAGCTGCGCGCCCTCCGCGGGGTAGACGCTTGGCAGAAAGCAGTTTATAAAAGACACGTTTTTGGAAAGCCCTGAACATTCCTTATATTCCCCAAGGAAAGGCTATTTTCAAATGATCATTCTTCATTAGACTTAGCTGAAAATATTCATCACATATCATAATAAGTGCTTAGATAGGTTGAATATTTCTAAACATTAAAACGTAGCCTTGGGGGAGTTCCCGTTGTGGTTTAGCGGATTAAGAATCCGACTAGTGGAGTTCCCGTCATGGCTCGGTGGTAACGAACCCAACTAGTGTCCGTGAGGATGCAGGTTCCATCCCTGGCCTTGCTCAGTGGGTTAAGGATCCAGCATTGCTGTGAGCAGTGGTGTAGGTCACAGATGCGGCTCCGATCTGTGTTGCTGTAGCTGTGCTGTAGGCCAGTGGCTACAGCTCCGATTGGACCCCTAGCCTGGGAACTTCCATATGGCGCAAGTGCGGCCCTAAAAATAAAAGTTTTTAAAAAAACCGACTTAGCCTTGACTGTGTTTAGGATGTGCAGGGAGCACTAAGCGAGCGTGCCCATCCCTTCCACTTGGCGTGGAGAAGCAACGTGGGTAGGACTGTGCGCGTTTGTGTTTGGGGTGAGACAGTCTCTCTTTCCCACGGTGTTGCACCTCCCTTGTGGAGTGCAGACACACAGCCCAGGGGCTCAGGGAGCAAAGTCCAGCTGGAGATAACTGGAGATAATGAGAGCAGTGGGACCAAGGGCAGGTGACACAGCGGACCCGGGAGAGTGTCCAGGGAGGCCGGCCGCTGGAAGACACCACGGCCCAGCAGCTCTGGGACCCCCTCTGGGAAAGGCGGGAACAATGGTGTGAGGGCTCGAGTGGGCGGACGTGTCCATCGGGGGTCACTGGAAGCGCGCAGTACGATAGAGCCATGAGCGGATGGGCTTAAAGGCGGGCAGGCTGTGGATTGGTTACTGTCATGTAACAGGTTTGTATGTGGCGGTATCGTCTTTAGATTCTTCTAGAGGGAGAGGGCCCCTTGGTGGGAGGGAGGTGGTGAACTCACCGGGGGAATTCTTTTTACTCTGCCTCCTTTTCAAATGATGGTGCTTTAGCCACGATCCCTCTCGTTGGGAGCAAGGAGAGAGTGTGTAATTTTAATTAATAGTTTCCTATTAATTAAAAAAGTGGAGAAGTGACTTTCACAGATAACTGGGATAGAGTGAAAAGTGTTGGAAGATTGGGGTTCGAATCTGGCCTCTGACACCTGCCTTCCTCCACCACTGCACCTGAGCCTGTTTCTCATACACCAGGCTGCCTTAACACCTGTCTTGTGAAACCGTGAGGCTAACAGGAGACCTTGTTCAGAGACCGTCCTTGCATATGCTCTGGGAATAGACAGCTCTGTCAGGGCTGTCGCCTGTGATGAGACCATCATCACCCAGGTTTTTGTTGGTTTTTATTTTGGCCACACCCATGGCCACCCAGGTCTTTTTGAATGTAGCCAGCATGTCAGCATGAAACCCATGCTTTGCACAATCACGGTTACAAGGACAGAGCATCTGTGGCTGTGGAACGCAGGAAGACTTCCATCCTGGCAATCTCAAGTAGCGCTAGGGTATCCTCAGTGTTAAGGACTTAGTAAGAAATCATTCATCTAGCAAATAGATACTGAGTAGCAGTGCAATTTCAGGCATTTCGTAGATACTGGTTCTCCTGTAATGGTAAAAATGCACATCCCAACTTGGAGTTTAAGAAAAGTGAATGTGACCTAATGCTCATTCTGTGCCACTGTGGATGGTGTTAGAAAACAACTTTAATAGCAGCAGAATCGGCAAGGATGATTACAGTTTCTAACTGCCTGTGTACATTTGGCTTCATGTAGTAGCGTTTCATGCTCTGGGAGCGCCAGGCACCTGACCATTGATTGTCCGGGTGACCAGATGACCAGTTACAGCATCTGCCCCCACCCACTTCTCCCTGAAGCTGTGTGCTGTCCATGGTTGCCCGTGTGGGGCCTGGATTAGCATGTAAATCTCTTCACTCCCTCTTTTTTCTTTTCAAGAGGTTAATGCTTGTGCCATGCTTCTCACTTTTTCTGTACTCACTGCTTGTACTTGCGCTAATTCTGGTAATAATCTCTTGTGTATATAGATTCTCTTTATCTGCCTCTTCGTTCTCTCTGTCCCTTCCAAGGAAAGCAAAGGACATCCTGCCCAGCCTTTTAGGCATTGTCGCAAATAATCATTGGGACCCTGTGCATGACATTATAGATTGACTTTAGAGTTGATGCAAGGCTGAATAAGACATTAGTCCCATATTTGCAAAGCTTAGAGTCTCATAGAGCTGATGATTTCTAAACCAAAAGCTATTGGACAAGGTAGAAAGCAAGTGCCAGAGTGTGAGACTTTTTCTACCGTATTTTCTGTCTTCAAATTAAGAAAATGCATTGATATAGCTGTTCAGGTGTTCTACATTATTGTTCGAAATAGGACAGAAAAAGGACATGTTTATGAACGATAACTGGGAACTAGACAGCTCTGTCAGGACTGTCACCTGTGATGAGACCATCATCGCCCAGGTTTTTGTTTGTTTGTTTTTATTGCTGAAGGATAAAGAGTGAGAACACACACCTTGGTCATCAGTTTGGCTTTAGGCTTTGTTGACTTATTTGTTTACCAATGGAAACCTGACTAGCCACTCACTGCCCTCGAGTTAGAAGCTCCGAGTGTCGCAGGAACAGAAGGCAGGAGAGGACCGAAACCAAGTTATGAGCCCAGGGTGTCTGGGGGGACCCCATGGGGGGCCATCCAGGTCTGGCGCCCAGGAGGGATCCATTTGAAAGATGGCATAAGGACGGTTGTCTCATGCGTTTGGAGGGTGGTTGGAGACTAGACGGCTGGGGGCCAAGGGAGCCAGCCTAGGAAGGTCAGATGAACCTGTTTGGGAGGCTGCGTGTTGTTACGTCTGATTCCAAGTTTGTTAAGGGCAAAATGCAAGGGGAGTTGCCTAATTCTGAGAAAGGGAATGATGTAAATATAATGTGATGCACTTTTCAGTGTTTTTATGACTTTATTCGGTAGGTTAGGAAAGATTCAAGGCAGGTCACCTATTAAAGAGTTTTTAGAAAAGCAAGCAAAACATTTTTCAAGGTTAATTTGGCTGATTAACCTTAGATGTGGAAGATTTATAAAAGGCAAAAATGACAACGCTGCTTCGTATAACCAAATCCCAGAAAACCTTGGCTCTGGTTCTAAAAATCTTGAAATGAAATGTTTTCTGGAACATTAATTGGAAGACAGCTTGCTATCACCAAATTGTTAGTCTGTGGTAGAAACTCAAAACTAACAGATGCACCCTACAGATTTTTAAAATATGGAATTATTTCAGCCAGCTGCCAAACCATTGATCTATATAACTTTTTTAAACTGAAATATGCATATAAATCTATATAACTGTTCAACTGGGAAAAAGTGTTCCTCTTTGTACAACATGCTATAAACGTCTAGATTTCCGAACTGAGTTTTGCCTTCACGCGACTTAAGCTATGCAAATTAGCACAGGCATTTACCTAAAAATAACTTAGATTAAGTTCAGGTTTTTAAAAATAGAGTTTAGTTTATAGTCCTTGACCCGGCATTAATTCTGTAACCTTGGACAAGTGTCTGAGCATGCCTGAGAAATTTCCAGATTCCTTTAAGTCCATATTTCCAGTTTGGGCCCTTGAGATTAGTCCAATACATGCTATTGTCAATATATGTTGTCAGGATACATTCAGGAAAACTCCCCAAGTATGTGCCTTAGTTGGTGAATTTACTGGGGCGAGGGACTCAAGTCATACCCGAATGGTCATATTTGCTCCTATAGAGAAGGTGAACAGGGCCTGGGTAATAAAGAGGGGCCTTTGGGAATCCACTTCTGGACACATCTGCTGGTCAACCCAAGTGGGAGCATTGAGGGGCGCTGTCACACTGACTCCCCGGACGACCTGGTGCAGTGGAGGGAAGCGGCCTCTAGTTTACACGGGCCTGCTACACCCCCATCCCGATCCAGCTGGCTAAAGCCTCTTTCAAAACCAAACAAATGGAGTTCCTGTCCTGGCTCAGCCCGTAACAAACCCGACTAGCATCCATGAGGATGTGGGTTCCATCCCTGGCCTCACTCAGTGGGTTAAGGATCCAGCGTTGCTGTGAGCTGTGGTGTAGGTCGCACATTTGGCTTGGTACTGCGTTGCTGTGGCTGTAGTGTAGGCTGGCAGGTGTAGCTCCGATACAACCCCTAGCCTGAGAATTTCCATATGCTGCAGGTATGGCCCTAAAAAAATAGAAATGCTATCTGTCCTATTTTTATCGTAAAAGTTCAATCATGAAGCCTCTCAATTTTGTAATTTTTAAAAGCTGCTCTGCTAAATGTTATTAAAGAAGGAAGAGAACCTGTCCCATTATACAGATAAAATTGGGTCTCAATATGCAGATTCTATATATAATATTATTATTTCTATTTTAAAATCATATAAGTAATTCATGTTGTAGAGGTAAGTATAAAACAAATAGAATCACATATAATCTTAAATCTGGGCACTTTTTAATTCCTAAAAATCTAGAAGAATTCTGTTTACCATATAGAATAAAACGCTGCAAAGACAAAAACAACTTTTTTTAACCTGACATGTAATAACATATAATGTTATGTCCATTATACCTCAAAAAGACAGTTCCCTGGTGGCTTAGTGAGATAAGGATCCAGGGTTGTCACTTTTGTAATTTGGTGACTGCTGTGGCTCAGGTTTAATCCCTGGCCCAGGAATTTCCAAATGCCATGGGCACAGCCAAAAAATAGATCAAAATATATATACATATATGTATACAGGGACTTCTGTTGTGGCTCAGCAGTAACAAACCTGACTAATATCCATGAGGACACGGGTTCAACCCCTGGCCTCAGCCAGTGGGATCCAGCGTTGCTGTGAGCTGTGGTGTAGGTCGCAGACACAGCTTGGATCTGGCGTTGCTGTGGCTGTGGTATAAGCCAGTGGTTACAGCTCTAATTGGACCCCTAGCCTGGGAACTTCCATATGCCATGGGTATGGCCCTAAAAAAGACTACACATATATATACACACACACATATATATATACACACACATATATATATATACACACACACATATATATACACACACACATATATATACATATATATATACATATATATACACACACACATATATATACACACACATATATATACATATATATACACACACACATATATACATACATATATACACATATATACATATATATATAGACACACATATATACATATATATATACACACATATATATACATATATATATATACATATATACACACATATATATATACACATATATATATAGTGCTAAATGCAGTTAGAAAAGAATGAAATAATATGTATAAACATTGAAAAAGAAGTAGTTAAACATCTTTATATAAAAAAGAAAGAAAGGAAGAAAGAAAGAAAGAAAAAAAGAGAAAAACTTTTTCGAAAGTATAGTACAGGGTAGGGTAGAAGCAGCATCTGAATTCTGGAGTCACCCAGAGCTGTGCTCTTTCTGGTTTTGTCAGTGGGTTGCTTTGAGCCACAGGCGTAATCTCTCCAAGTCTCTGCAAAAATGGTGGTACGGGTGCTGCTTGCCTGGGTGCCGATGGAGGTCCGAGGTTGAGGCACAGGGAGCAGGAAGTGGGTAGCTGACCCGTGACTCCGTGTACGGACATTGACGTCACATCGACACGGATCACGGCCAACCTACTGCTTGTCCTGCAGCAGCAGCAGTGTGGGGGAGGCCGATTGCAAATGGTCCAGCGATAAATTCAATCCATGGACAACGTTTTTAAAAGGGAAGCTGGCCCAAGAGGCGTAATAATCACAAACCCAGCAGTGATCCTGCCGGTCCATGGAAAGGGGCGCCTAATCCTGACGGCAAAGGAGCGAGGTCCCTGTGCAGAGCCCACGTCTCCGAGGGGCCTTATCTGAAAGGTCACCTGCAGCGGGGAGGGCTCCCATTCTAGGAGGAACCTGTGGAAAGGTGATCAGGAGGCCAAGACTGGTTGGAGATAGGCTTGCGTAAAATACAGGCTGTAGTTGAACTACAAAAATGCCTTTGTAGTGTTGCTCAGAGCCAGGAAGGGCGAGGCCCATTGAGAGATGAAGCAAAAACTCCGTATAAGAGGGAACAAAAGCGAGGAAGGTGAGAGAACTGTGGTCGGGCCCTCGTTCTCAGAGGTGGCCCAGTTTTGACACATTGCAGCCCTGGAACTAGAAGAATTTACAGACTGCAAACTCCAGGCATTGTGGAGGGTGGGTGTGGATTCTCATACTTAGAATCAGGCAGATGTTCTGATTTTTGAGCAAAGAAAAAGGCTGTTTCCTGAACTACAGGCCAGGGAGCTTGTCATCATTCCCACACATGATGCGGAAAAGAATTAACTAGACGATCTGTCAGCTGGTGGAGTTTCCTGGTGGTGCAGCAGGTTAAGGATTTGACATTGTCACTGTTGAAGCTCGGGTCACTGCTGTGGCTCAGGTTTGATCCCAAGCCTGGGAATTTCCACATGTCTCAGGCCCAACCACCAAAAAAAAATTTTTTTCAACTGTTAAAAAGGGATGCTTGGGAGTTCTTGTTGTGGCTCAGTGGTAATGAACCTGACTAGCATCCATGAGGATGCAGGTTTGATCCCCAGCCTTGCTCAGTGGGTTAAGGATCCAGCGTTGCCATGAGCTGTGGTGTAGGTCGAAGATGAAGCTCGGATCTGGCACTGCTGTGGCTGTGGTGTAGGCTGGCAGCTGCAGCTCCGATTTGATCCCTAGCCTGGGAACCTCCATATGACACAGGTGCGGCCCTAAAAGAAAGGAGGGATTCTTTGGTCCAGATTCACTAAGAACAATTCTGCCAGAAAGGTGATTGCAGCTTGTAAAGAGGGTTCTTTGGTGACTGACAACTGTTGTAGAGATGCTCTCTATCAGGATTCGGGTGAAGTATTTGAGAAAGTTGCTAAAAATGCCTTTATGAGGAAGATGGAGGGCCTGGCTGGCAGTGTAGCCCAACTAGTTGTATACCTGCCCACAGTACTGGTTGGGTTGATGGACCGCTATCCGCCCAGGGTGTGGGACTGCTGGGGTGGACTCAGGACTCTGGTCTCCTGGGGGGGACACTGCAGACCCACCATTGCCTCAGTGCATGGAGCAGAGATCAGAAGCCACCACGTAGGTCAGAGGGAGGAAGGCAAAGCCCAAGTGGATGACAAAAGAGCCAGGATGGGGGATGCAGGGATGAGGAGGGCTGGGGTCAAGGGGCAGCAGACTGCCCATGGGAAGGGGTATCCCTTCTGCAGCCCCTTTCTGGGTCCTTCTCAGTGGCTCTTGCAATTTGTCACAGGCCCTTTTAAGGGCTGAAGTGGGAGAGAGATTTCTTTTTATTTTTTACTGTATTTTTTACTGGAGTATAGTTGATTTACAATGTTGTGTTAATTTTTGCTGCCCAGCAAAGTGATTCCGTTATACACATATATACTTTCTTTCTATATTCTTTTCCTTTATGGTTTATCCCAGAGATTGAATGTAATTTGGGAGAGAGATTTCTGAGCTCAGATTTCCCCTCTTTAGTTTATTTATTGCCGATCTGCTGAGGGAATGGGTATCATGCAGGCCTAATTAAACCTGCAGGCGATCTGAAGCTGGACGAGAACTACAGCATTGCAGGAGTTCTGTGCCTAGGTCCAGAAAACGCCATCATTCCCAGTGTGGGAGGAGGCAGCTCCAGTCCATGGCACCCTGAGAGGAAGAGGCAGAGGCTGGGTGTCGGTCCACACTCGGGTGCCATCAGATACTGAAGGCAGCTGGGGCCCCTGTCTCGGAAGAGCATGGTTCAGGAGTTCCTGTCGTGGCTCAGTGGTTAACGAACCCGACTGGTATCCAGGAGGATATGGGTTCCATCCCTGGCCTCACTCAGTGGGTTAAGGATCCCGCCTTGCTGTGGCGTGGTGTAGGCCGGCAACTGTAGCTCCGATACAGTCCCTAGTCTGGGAACTTCGATGTGCCACAGATGCAGCCTGAAAAAACAAAACAAAACAAAAAGGAAGAAGAAGAGCATGGTTCAGGCCGAGATGAGTGATTATCCTGGGTGGCATCGTCCTGCCCCACACAAATCTGACCACACCTGGAGCTTCTGATCCCGCGCCAGTGTCCATTCACTGAGGGACTGCGTGTGTCAGAGGAGGGTGAGTGTGCTTGGCTTGGAGAACATTTGAGCAGTTTTACGGCCACTCGCTTAAGTGAAGCGCTGTCCCGTCGAAGGATTGGCTTTCCTTTGTAACCCAGAGGGCACAGACCGGGCTTCCCAGTCCATGGAGATTTCCCTACAGAAGTGGAAACCTCGGGAGAGAGGCCCGGCCCCTGGAGAGGCTGCTAGACAAAGGCCCCTTTCAGGGAAGTGACATAGTTCAGGGATCCAAGTAGACATCCGTCTGATGACATGTAAACCCATAGACCCGCGATTCTGTGGCTCCACCACTTTTATACGTTTCTGCCGATTCGGGTTCCAGGGCATCACATCCAAGGCTTAGTCGTTGCTGTAAAATACGCGTGATTTGAGATTGTTTGCTTCTTGTTCGTGTGACTCAAATCTGAAAAGTTCGGGCTCTCTTGGGTGAGAAGGGCATCCATTGCACCCCGGTTCCTTTCCTCAGACCCATTGTTGTCCTTCGGAGAGGAGCTCGATTGAAGGGAAAGGAGGGAGACGCAGTGAAACTGCAGGGCTGATCTGTGCGCCTGCGTGTCCCGGCACCTAAGGGCAGCGCAACTCTTACAGGTTAAAATGAGCTGTGGTTTCTTCCATAATTCTTAAACAAATAAAAAAATCAGATAGGCAAGTTGTTAAGGAGAGTCCTTATAATATACTTTGAATTTTTAAAACATTCATTTGCATATCGTAGATGTAAATGGACATCCTTCCTTAGAACTTTGGGTGAAAGCCAGAAGCGCAGTGTCGTTGGCTGTAGCGGATAAACAGTGGAAAGGTTCCTAGTTCTGGTTGGTGCTGCTGCGACCTAAGATCAGATAGGTGCCCTTGTCCTTTTGAACAGGGGAAGGGATTCAAAAGCCATGGGAACTTTATTTCCACTACGTTCCCAGGTGGAGACAACAATCCACCAGCTGCTCTGATGGGGGTGTTGGTCCCCTTAGCGAACAAACCCTCTTCATGGTGACATATCCCTCGGGACCCAAAAGGGGACATTCGGGAGTGAGGGAGTTGGTTTCCTGGTTGAGGGTGACCTTCTTACCGTACTTTGTAAACCACGGTAGCTCCCGCCTCCTCCCATGTACACTGCAGATGGTCGGGCTTAAGTGGAGATGTTTTTTCTCCATCACTTGGGATGCTGGTTTTAGCTGGAGGGTTCTTTTTTTTGTTTTTGTTTTTGTTTTTTTTTTTAACACGGACCGGCTTCATTCAGCGTGCTTTGCTCTGGGACTGTCAGGTGCCCACTCCTCCATCTTTGTTTCCCCTGCCCACTTTTCCTCACTCCTCATCCTCTCTCTCACATCCTTCTGTCCTAATTTAGAGAAAGCCCGGAGAGCGCCCTGTGGGAAACAGTGCCCAGCCCAAAGGCCCTGTGGCTCTGTTTTCCTCGCAGGGATGACCTACTGGGGACAGAGGAGAGGGTGGGCAGCGGCAGTGTTCTCCCCGTCCTGACAGACGCCTGCAGTTCTCGCCTGCAGTTCTCGCCTGCCCAGCTTGCTCTGGACGGGAATGCGACCTGTTGGACAGCTCAGTGTCCCTTGGGCTGCCCATCCACTCCACTCCCTAGAGGAGGGGACATAAATATGTCCCCTGCAATATTGGGGATGTGCGTATACTAAAAATTCCTCCTTGTGTATTTTCATTTGCTAATTTTGGTGACCCCATCCCCTCGTTCCCTGACATATAGTGATATGTCATAAGTTAGGATGTTGCAGTGTTCTTTACAGTTTTCCTAAAAGAATCAGCTCCTGGGAGCTCCTGTCGTGGCTCAGCAGAAACCAATCTGACTAGTATCCATGAGGATGCAGGTTCGATCCCTGGCCTCACTCAGTGGGTGAAGGATCTGGTGTTGCCGTGAGCTGTGTTGTAAGTCGCAGATGCAGCTTGGATCCCATGCTGCTGTGGCTGTGGTGTAGGCCAGCAGCTGCAGCTCCGATTAGACCCCCTAGCTGGGGAACTTCCATATACCTCGGGTGCGGCCCCAGAAAAGACAAAGACACACACACACACACACACACACACACACACACGCACACACACGGAACGAAACATATTGAATATAAATGATAAGGAGTGTTACAGGGATAACCTCGTATTCTTTCTGATTTATTATTCAAAGCAAATAATTTGCAGATTTGGACCTTCTTACTGTAATGAAAGCTAAGCAATGTCTTGAGACACTTCTCTTGGCTGCCTGCAGATTGACTTTGATGTTGAGGATGAGGGGGCTAGAATGTAATGTTTAAAAAGTGAGGATTGTGGGTTTTATTTTACTTCTTTGAAAGAGAAAAGAATATCTGGGCCTCAGAGAGGCCCTTTCTAAAGAGCTAGAGGCGGCTTAGTCCGAGCCCCTCTGAGGACTGGAGTGGATGTTGTTGACAGTGAGTTGACACTTCCATTTTCACATGTAACAAAACAAAATAAGAAGCCATCTCACTCCACTGGCGGGAGTTGAAATAGTGGAATGAAAAGCTTTTTGAAAACACAGAGGACCGTACACGTGAGAAATGAGAATATATCTTTTTTAGTTTACAGTCACCACTAAATCTTCACTTGTTTCTAAACTGTAAAAACTGTGTGGGCAGTTTAAGAAACATCAAGAGATTTGTCAGAGGACTGAAGCACAGTTGGAATAAACTGAAAATAAATAATAAACCATAGTATCCACTGTGATAATTTTTCAGTTATTACTTTGAAATGTAAGAGGGAATTGACAAAAAAAATTTTTTGGCTGCACCCTCGGCACACGGTTTGAATCTGAGCCACAACTGTGCAACATGGGATCCTTAACCCACTGCGTGGGGCCGGTGATCAAACCCGCACCTCCTCAGTGACCTGAGCCACTGCAGTCGGATCCTTAACCCACTGTGCTACCGTGGGAACTCCAATGTAATTTTTTTTTTAAGGCAAACCCCAGAACACTACCACAAACTACCAAATGTAGCTTGAGAGTTTCCTTTCTTTTGCTTAGATCAGAAATAAGTGAATAGACATATTTATTTGGGTCCTTTGGTTGAGTTCAAGTATCTGTCTATTGTCAGCACTTTCAAGTTCCCTGAAACATGGTTATTTGGGGTATAATGCAAACAAAAGAGTGGCATCCGATCGCCCATCTTCCTGCCGCCTGGTACTCCCTAGTTTTATGTTACTTAAAACAACTAGCAGCGGGCGGCCTTCTCCCCGTGTCCTGACTCTGGGCCCTCCCTTCTGTTGATGTACATCCAGCTACTGCTGTGTAAACCCTGGACCACTTCTCTCTAGCGTGATATCCTATTGAGCATCCTGGGAGAGGTTCCAAAGAATGAGCTATAGAAGTTTTGTGGGGTTTTTTTTTCTTTTTTTTTCTTTTTGTTGTTGTTGTTATTGTTGTTGCTATTTCTTGGGCCGCTCCTACGGCATATGGAGGTGCCCAGGCTAGGGGTTGAATCGGAGCTGTAGCCACCGGCCTACGCCAGAGCCACAGCAACGCGGGATCCAAGCCTCGTCTGCAACCTACACCACAGCTCATGGCAACGCCGGATCGTTAACCCACTGAGCAAGGGCAGGGACCGAACCCGCAACCTCATGGTTCCTAGTCGGATTCGTTAACCAGTGCGCCACGACGGGAACTCCTTTTTTTTTTTTTTAATGTATAGTTTGTCATAATTCCAGAGAGAAGGAAAGCCAGAAATTTTGACAAAATTTTTGGCAACTAGATCTTCTCAAGATGATTTACGCGCATGTGCTTCGCTGGCTCCGCAAACCCAACTGTGGGTCATGGATGCCGAGAAGCACTTTGCTGGGCTGGGTCCGCTTTAGAGCCTTGCAGAAGTTTCCTTGCACTTGACCTGCCCCGAAAGCATCACCCGCCACACAGAAGGAGGCCCTTGTTGGGAGGAAATGCAGGCCTCTGTGGAGAAAACATCACAGGAAGCAGGATGGACTTTGGTTTCAAGTGTAGGCTCCACCTTGCCGGGTGAGCTAAGGGGGAACAGCCTCTGGCAGCCACTCGTTAGGGTCATGACAGCTGCTTGAAGGTCAGGGAGGAGGACAGGTCCAGCCCCTGCCTCACACTTGGCACCTGACTCAGCTGACACAACCCCCACCCCCACTGCAATGACGAGGGTTTACAAGCCCATTTTGGCTCCTTGCCAGGCTTACTAGGTCTTGCTAAGTTGTGGCAGTCCTGGGAGGAAAAGGATGGATAGTTAAGGTCAGGGTTGTGCCAAGAAGCAGGAGTATTTTCTCAGGAGTCGCCAGAAAGGACACAGGCTTTTGGATGTGTTTAGTGGCAGGTGGTTTGAAAAGTAAGTAGCAGTTTCTTTTGAAATGTAACAAGGCAGCTGAATTCCAAACTTATAAAATTGGCTGTGTCTCAAAATGGACATCATTTTCTTGTTGTGTAATGAATAGTTTATAGTCAGGGCTCTGCTCACGTTAACCTGGGATGTGCTGGAATTTTGTTTTTAGTTCTCCTGTCTCCCAGCCAAACCGTTTAGGCCAAGCACACCTCGCCCGTCCTGACTCTCGACCCAGCTCTGCCCTGCTTCATCCACTGTAGACAGTGCTGGCTACGAGCATCCTTCCTTGGGACCACGGGGAGTTCATTACCTTAATAGTTTCCTTACCAAGTGTATACAAATGATACAGGTACTTCCAGTGTAGGCGTTTTCTGCGGCCTGTTTCTCAGTGTATATGTGATTGGGGAAAAGGAGGGAGAGACTTAAGGAGAAAGAGATTATTGAGGGCCAGCTGGTATTCCTGATACTTGTGCAGCACCTGACGCCGAATGGAAAAGGTTATTGAATTATTATTTGAAAGGGGCTTAAGCTTTCCTTCAATGACTGTCATAACTTCGGGGAAGGATTCATTTCCGATTGGGATTTCAGTTTCCCAAAATGTGATGCCTTTTGACATGGATCTGACTCCTCAAAGGCCTCCAGAAATCTTGAACGGCCTTAGATGCCAATCAGGAAGATGGCCCGTGAGCTGACAGCAAGGAGGTTTCATCCCGGGGCATCTGTGGGGGTCCCTGGGTGAGCCCGGGGCCAGGCTGTATTTGGCGTGCCCCTAATTGGATCTGATGCCTCAGTAGCACTTAAAATCGTTTCAGTACAACACTTTCCAGTGAAAAGTTGTAAATATTAGGTCTGTGGGTTTCAGACCCTGCCTCTGAGACGGTGGGGGTAGGAACCCTCGGGGGCCCTCAGAGGCGGGGCAGACCCGGCCTCTATGTGGCGTTTCTGTCTCACACGAGGGACTCAGCTCAAACAGTAGGAGACGAGTTACAAGCTGATGCTGGAGGTCTTGGCATCCCTGGAGTCACACGTCTGCGCTTGGCTGTTCCAAGCTGCCTCGCAGCATGTGATTATCTGTAGTTTTGCCAAGGCACAGATGTGAGTAGGCTCGCTCACAAGGCAGGTGGGTGGCAGTGTCTCTCAGATGGTGAGTGGGCCCAGGGGACAGCAGTCACGTCTCCGCTCAGCCTTTTCCTGCGCATCACCTACCGCATCCCTGCTTTAAGCGGGACTACAGACTACAATGGGGTTTGTAATTTGGAGGTTTGCTGACGTCTGAGATGGGTCCTTCTGTGAAAGGCCCGGAGATTCTGGAGGGCGGGATGGGATGCGGGTGCCATGGCCTGGGGACTGTGAGGCGTGTCCTGGGGTGGCCTGTCGCATCACCTCATGATCGGGAATTCTCTGTGGGGTCTGGATGTGGTCCACGTCAGCTCCCAAACCTGTAGAGGCAGGGGTTTTCTTATCCCGCTTCCTAGACGTTCGAGGAATATGACCATGGAAATCCACCCGTTTTTTAAAAGTCATCTCCCATTCCCATTCTCTTTTGTGCTTTCTGATCTGCCCAAGCCAAGGCCAACCTTCCGAGACTGTGCTGTGTTTGTAGAGAAAGAATATCTATTAGCAGTTCATTAACTTGGATCATATTTGGAAATCTCTGTGAACTTGTTAAAATAAGATACTGTGCCTTCCTGAAAACTGATATTCTTTTATAAAAAAAAAAAAAAAGGCATACAATTCAGTGTTGCTCCCTGACACGGGAGTTATTACTTGAAGCACTGAGGGACTTTGATTAAAGCACAGGCTGATGTCTATTTGGTGCAGAATAGCTGCTCAGAGTCTTAGCGCGTTTCTCTCTGCGGGCTGTTAAGTGTGCCTGGGACCCTGGTTGTTGCATGTGCCGATCCTGCACTAAGCCCCCCCGCTCTGGATGCGGAGCCCCTTCCTGTCCTAGTCATTTCAAGAGCTCATGAGAGAAAGGCTGAAATGAAGACGGATGGATGGAACTCAGCTTATCAGAATAGGTCTGAAAACGTGTTCCAGTTATACCTCTCCAAAGGCACCTGATGAGTGATAGTTGTTTTTTTCTTCTTTCTTTAATTCTGTTCACTTACCTTCCTGGTGATTCTCTGAAACAGCCAGTTCCCAATTTTAATCACTTTCAAGAAAAGTGGAGGAACGCCCGGGGCCCGTGGTCTTTCTGCCTTCCTGTCCCCTCCCGAGCTGGGACCTTGCTCCTCCCAGGACTTGCTGCCCCATGGGGCTGGGAGGAGGGGTCCCTGTCCTGAGATTTCCCGCGGCCACCTTTCCTGGGGTTGTAAGTTCCGGCAGCCAAGAAGGGCTCGTGGCTCGGCATCTCCTTGCCTAAGTCCTGTCAGTTCTCTGCCACCAATCCGTTTGCACATTAAAACAGGAGAAGAGGAGCCTCGGCTCCACTGGGTGGCCATCTAGCGCTCCAGTTGTGAAGACAGCTGAGGACACCAGGTTGAATTTGCTTTAAGTGACCTGGATATATGAGAATTGAAACTCTTAAAAATGGATGATTGCTCACTTTTCAGAAGTTCCTTTGCCCAACCGGGAAAAAAAAAAAAAAAGGCGGAGAGGAGGCTGTCTTTAAACACCACCGTCTAGCGCTCCAAAACGAAGATGTGACTAATGTCCTGTGTTTCTAGAGCGTATTTTATGCATAGAGGTGGCCTGCCTGTAAAAAATTGTGAAAATTTTTAAAGTGAACTTTTAAAATGACTAAAACTTTTTATCTGATGGGTTCAGTTTTACTCAATACATACATGTTAATAGCTTTTTTGCTCGAGACGGGGGAGGGAATGAAGCCATCCCATTCCTGATGGTTTAAACACAACAAATTTAAAAATGAGGGCAGGGAGTTCCGGGAGTTCCCGTTGTGGTGCAGTGGTTAACGAATCTGACTAGGAACCATGAGGTTGTGGGTTCGATCCCTGGCCTCACTTAGTGGGTTAAGGATCCGGCGTTGTCATGAGCTGTGGTGTGGGTCGCAGATGCAGCTCGGATCCCATGTTGCTGTGGTTCTGGCGTAGGCCTGCAGCTACAGCTCCGATTAGACCCCTAACCTGGGAACCTCCATATGCCACGGGAGCGGCCCTAGAAAAAGGCAAAAAGACAAAAATAAATAAATGAATAAATAAAATAAAGATAAAAATGAGGGCAGGGAGTTCCTGTCCTGGCTCAGCGGAAACGAATCTAACTAGCATCCATGAGGTTGAGGGTTCGATCCCTTGCCTCCTTCAGTGGGTTAAGGATCCAGCGTTGCCTTGACCTGTGGTGTAGATTGCAGATGTGGCTTGGATGCTGCGTTGCTGTGGCTCTGGGGTAGGCCGCAGGCTACAGCTCCGATTGGACCCCTAGCCTGGGGTCCTCCATATGCTGAGGTTTGGCCCTAAAAGACCAAAAAAAAAAAAAAATGAGGGCAGTACATCATGTGACCTGCCTCTTGTTAAGCTTTCAGTTTCTGTGCTTAGAAACCCAAAGGTCTTTGGGTTTAACCTTGAAGCCAGGAGGAGAGCTTCTGGAGGAAGCTCTCCTGTAAACTTCATGAGCACTGAGCATCAGCCCCCAGCCCGGGGGCCTCCAAGCAGTCGAGGTGATTCCCCTGCCAACAGGATACATGTCGCAGGGCTGTTTGGTGCAAGTCATCCGAAACGATTCAGGCTTCAGCTAGGAGACCTTGCAAACTCCCAGGAAGACCGTGTGGGCGATTTCCCGCTCATTCATGCAGGGCTTCATTCGATGTTGCCGCGCCCTCTGAGAAGCCCCGTGCCCAGGACTGGGGCGCTTCACGGCCGCAGAGACAGGCCGTGGCCTTGCGCAGCCCGTCTGCCCGGCCGCACGCATGGCCGTGCGCCGGAAGGTCCTAGAGCGCCCCCTTCAGTAACCTCGTCCTTCCCGCCGCTTCCGTCGGCTGCTTGTCTTCTTTCCCACTCCCGGAGTTCACGGTGTCAGGCTGTCAACATACAGGCTTGTCAGGTCATAGGCAAGCTGTTAACAGAAATTGATTTTCTTGTACCTCAGCCAGAGCATAAGACTTAAAAAAAAAGTATATATATGTATGTATATAGAAGTACTGATTCCTTGTTGCTGTGGTGATTCTCTCCTCTGAAAGGAGTCGCCCAGAGAGGAGTTCCCGTCGTGGCTCAGCAGGTTAAGAACCCGACTAGCATCCATGAGCATTCGGGTTCAATCCCTGCCCTCGATCAGTGGGGTGAGGATCTGGTGTTGCTGTGGCTGTGGTGTAGGCGCAATCCAACCCCAGCCTGAGAACTTCCATATGCTGTGGGTGTGCCCCCCCCCAAAAAAAGGAGTGGCCCAGAGAGACCCTGTTGGGAGGTGGAGGAGGAAGGGGAGGCTCGTTTTGGGGCTGGGAGCGGAGTGGGGGAGGACGGATCCCAGCTCTGTAACGGCCAGAGTGGCATGGAGTGTCTGGTCTGTAGAATCACTGATGCCCCATGAGGAAGAGGCTGTGAGCCTCTTTTGTTCACTTTCAATCACGGAGGTTCTTACAGTCCAGGAAAGGAGAGAGACAATCATGAGAAGACTCTCCCAGGGATTATGGACCAAGGGGGCTGGGGACCAGGCCTCTAGGTCTTGCAAGGGGGCAGCTGTCAAGTAGAGGGTTGTCGTGGCTGAGTGCTGTCAAGTAGAGAAGAGACGGAAGAGGGTTCCATGCAGAGGGGGTGGCCAGCGTCAGCCTTGCTCCTAGAGCCTAAGCATCCCTGAGCATCTGTGCTGTCCCCTTGTGTCACCAGGCCCCCCCTCCCCCCCTGAGAACGAGGCCTGGCAGATGGGAGATTGCCTACCCCTCCCGCCTCCTCTCTGACGGATGATCCCACAACAGCCCCCCTCTTAGGCCCCACGTTAGCCTTGGTGGTGGGCCGTCATCTCCATTTTCCTGCTGAGGAAACTCACAAGAATAGCTAAGGAGTTTGCCCAAGGATTGCTTATCCAATAAAGAGCAAAATCAGGAGTTCCCTGGTGGTTCAGCAGTGAAGGATCTAGCGTGGTCACTGCTGTGGGGCAGGTTCAACCCCTGGCCTGGGAACTTCCATATGCCACAAATGTGGCCAAAAAAAGGAGCAAAATCAGAGATGCCAGGCTGATGTGTCAGATTCTGAAGGGCACATTTTTAACTAGAATGCTGAACCGCCTCTACATAAATGAGCTTGCTGGAAGGTTCTGCCCTGTGCCTCCCACCCCACAGCTCACATGAGATTGGACTTCCACACCTCTGGCAACGTGAGCTATACAACCTGACCATTACGGTCTGGAGTCTCTGTTATCTTTGGATAATTCAAAAGTCTATGTTACGTTCGGGGAGTTCCTGTGGTGGCTCAGTGGAAACAAATCCAACTAGTAACCATGAGGTTGTGGGTTCGATCCCTGGTCTTGCTTAGTGGGTTAAGGATCCAGCGTTGCCATGAGCTGTGGTGTAGGTCGAAGATGCGGCTTGGATCCCGTGTTGCTGCGGCTGTGGTGTGGGCTGGTGACTATAACTCTGATTCAACCCCTAGCCTGGGAACCTCCACATGCTGCAGGTGCGGACCTAGAAAAAGACTATATATATATATGTTACATTTGGATGGTTCACGCTAAGAGGGATAACTTTTCAGGATTGAGGATCTGAGACATTTGCATTAAATGACCAGGGGACACTGTGGGGTCTACAGTCTACAGTGAAACAAGAAATCCGAGCATTATCTAGATCCCTTGTCTTCGTGCCCCGTGTGCAAGGGTGGGAGTGCTGAGCTTCAGTTTTCTAATGCTCGAGATGAGACGTTTGTGTCCTGTGGTTGCCAAGGTCTGATTCAGCACTAATATGTACACAATCCTTCTTGCTCTTAAGTGGGAATTAAGGTAGTTCCTTGAGGGAAATCCCTAAAATGGTATGCAGCCTGGCCGTGTGGACCCGACGCAGGACCCAAAGCATGACCTCCGTTTATAGAGGGGCTCTGGGTACCCCCCACCATAGACATAAACTTCCCTAACAGGAAACAAGTCCCTTGCTTTTCTTTTAATTATTCTTACTCTTGGTTCTTGGGAAGGCCTGACTTCATACTGTTCTAATCTAACAGGATGTCGCGCCTCACATTTTCGGTAGGTTTTTAACTATAGAACAGTAACACATTTAGCAAATTGTGTTAGAACATGTCTGCACACACTGCTGCTTTCAGATCTGTGCCAGCCATCCTGCTCCCATATGGGCTGACCCAGCATCAGCTGGACGAGGCAGATGGGGGCCTGGCCCCCGTGAGTCACCCTGGCACCCTCTCGGCGTGGCAGGGCGGGCTGGCTGAGGCTTGGCTCTGGAGGGCTTCTGAAAGGACCTGTTTTCTCGAATTGCTCCGTCACCTCCTCGTTAGCCCACTGGTGCTCAGTGTCAGCGCTGGAACACATCACACCCCGGGTAGGTATTCAGTCCCCGTCATGTCACAAATCACCTGCCACCTTCTTTTGCGGAGCGTGGGCGGCGAATTTCCGTCTGTCAGCTGGGCCGATCACCGTCCCTTCTGATGAGAGTTTTCCTGGGAGAAGAAATCCAGGCGATTAATGACAAAGGGGTCAGAGCCTCTCTGAAGATTTTGCCTCTTTCTCAGCTGTAGTTTAGAAGTGATTCTTCAGGCTGTAGGTGTCTTTCAGCCAGCCAGTAAGTCATTTGGGAATCAGATCACATCTGCCTTGAGGAGGAAGGGGCCGCGGGCACAGAAGTCTTTACCCTGGGTTGATGTCGACCTGATTTCCGTTTCTCTGTGCTCTTGGCCCATCGGTGGTCCTCGGTCATTGCGGCCTGTCCTTCCTCCCGCCTTCGGCAGCCCTGCATTCACAGAAGCCTGGCCACTAATTCTAGAGCCTGCTTTCCACCAGTAGGAAAGGGGATGGCTGCGTTAGAAGTACCTGGGCCACCCCTGCAGGGCTGGTCCCTGCCGGTCCCTCAGCAGCCATGTGACCCACAGGCCCCGGGAGGGGGCGGCCGTCGCTGCCTGTAGCACAGGTGTCTGGGGAAAGGAGCGGATGAAAGGTGTATGGTTTGGGGGTGAGACACCCTTAACCAGAAAGCCAGTCTCAGCCACTTTCTAGCTGTGTCGTCTTGGTGAGGTTATTTAATCTCTTTGAACTTCATTTTCTCACGCACATCGTGGGATTAATGAATCTGTCTAGTTTGCAGGGCTGTTGGTGTAGATTAAGTGAGATGTGTGTGTATGTCGGTTACCTGGAACCAGTAGCACCCAGTGAGTTACACCTGTGCGAGGGGCCCCTCCAAGTCCATTTGCCTTTGTTGTGCCCATTTTATCAAAGAATAATTGTGTTTCAAAACTCAGGACAGTTTTGAAATACATCCTCCCTGGCAACATGAGCTGCAGAAAACTGGTTCTAGAACTTTTGCGATTACCTCCTGGTATTACTTCCACTTCCAGGTACTGCTACCTCCCAGTTTACTTAAAAAAAAAAAAAAAGTCTGGAGTTCCCGTCGTGGCTCAGTGGTTAATGAATCTGACTAGGAACCATGAGATTGCAGGTTAGATCCCTGGCCTTGCTCAGTGGGTTAAGGATCTGTCATTGCCGCGAGCTGTGGTGTAGGTTGCAGACGTGGCTTGGATCCTGCGTTGCTGTGGCCCTGGCGTAGGCTGGTGGCTACAGCTCCGATTCAACCCCTAGCCTGGGAATCTCCATATGCCGCGTGTGTGGCCCTAGAAAAAGCAAAAAGACAAACAACAAAAAACTTCGAATCGTGTTCTCATTGAAAACTGGGGTGTTTGCAGTTCCCATTGTGGCACAGTGGAAACAAATCCGACTAGGAACCATGAGGTTGAGGGTTCACTCCCTGGCCTTGCTCAGTGGGTTAGGGATCCGGCGTTGCTGTGAGTTATGGTGTAGGTCGTGACGTGGCTCGGATCTGGTGTTGCTGTGGCTGTGGCCGTGGCCGGCAGCAGTAGCTCTAATTCGCCCCTAGCCTGGGAATCTCCATATGCCACGGGTGCGGCCCTAAAAGACCAAAAAAAAAAAAAAAAAGAGGAGTTCCCGTCGTGGCGCAGTGGTTAATGAATCCGACTAGGAACCATGAGGTTGCGGGTTCGGTCCCTGCCCTTGCTCAGTGGGTTAAGGATCCGGCGTTGCTGTGAGCTGTGGTGTAGGTTGCAGACGCGGCTCGGATCCCGCGTTGCTGTGGCTCTGGCGTAGGCCGGTGGCTACAGCTCCGATTCGACCCCTAGCCTGGGAACCTCCATATGCCGCGGGAGCGGCCCAAGAAATAGCAACAACAACAACAACAACAAAAAGACAAAAAAAAAGAAAGAAAGGAAAGAAAACGGGGGTGTTTGGCCTCCCGCTCTTCATTTAATATCAGATTTTAGCCGGTGTTTTGGGGGATTGTGCAGCCTCCTGGTAACTGCTAAAAGTGAGCCCTGAATGAGGAGAATGCCCTTCTCCACAAAAACTCATTTTAAGGAGTTTGGAATAAGCCTGCCTGCCCGCAGGGTCACTCAGCAGCAGGTCCCTGGAACAGCCGCTGTCGGTCTTTGCTTTGTGACGAGGCTTTAGATGCAGAAACGTGTGTTGGGTCTGACATGTGAAGATGGGGCTCCACGCACGTGTGGATGCTTCTGCCTGGCGGCGGTGGTGGCTTTGAGCTCTGGCTCTGCTGTTGGCTGTGTCTTGTCACACTGGCAAGATGCTTCTCTGAACCCGCCTTCTTTGTGGAGAGGGTTAGACCCATTTTGCAGAGTATTCTTTCTGAGACGCTTAGTAGGTGAGGGGTCATACCAGGACCTAAATGACGCAGAAGAGAGAAATAAGAATAAGGAGCGGATTCATGGATATCCAGCATTCCCATTCAGAGATGGCACGTGGAGAAGAAAGTGCTGACCCAGGATCAGAAGGCCTGGTCCTTATTCTGCCTGGTGACTTGGTGACCCGCTTACCCGTGTAACGCCGGATGGGGCGCCTAACCCTCAAACCTCAGCTGACTCATGGAAACAGAGTCTCCCATTATAAGGACCAGAGACGTCTTACTACCCACCTCTCCCAGTGATGGATCAGTTTCCATGCTCTTGCGAGATTCCATCAGGCACTTAGGATACATGCTAACACATCCCAGAAATCCACGGCCATAAAAATACTTGCCAGAATTTCATAATAAAGTTTACTTACTGTTTGTTTATTTCAAATTCATTTATCAAGACAGAAATATTTATTTCTCTTACTTGGCCACAAAGAAACACAGAAATTTAGTCTATGTTGACACACCTGCACGTGCTAATAGAAGATTCTTGGAGTTCCTGTCGTGGCACAGTGGAAACGAACCCGACTAGTATCCATGTGCCATAAATGGGTGCAGCCCTAAAAAGCACAATTGGAGTACGTTTGGGTTTTTTCCCTTTTGTTGCCTATTGTGGTCTCTGTGCCTTTTATCACATAAATGCTGAAACACCCTATCGTCACAACCTGGCAAATCTTACCCCAGATTTAAGAAAATGCCTCTGTCCCTTTAGTGTGGTAGCTTGTTTTCATTGTTGCTTGCTTTCTGAAGTAGCTTTTAAGTTTGAAAGAAATGCATTAGCAAGACCCTTAGAATCATCCAAGTAATAGATGAGATCTTGGTACCAATTTTGTTTTGTGTGAATTCTTCACACGTTTCCCAAAGTAGTGTCTCCCCTTATGTTAAAGCCACAGTAGAAAGTAAAACAAAAAATTACTCAGCTATTTTTCTTGTCAGGCAAGACAGCTATGAGGCCTTAAAATATATAATGGAATAATGATATCATAGCTTGCTATGAAAGAAATAATAAATGGTTGTTTGGGCATCATCTAAGTTTCATCAGCTGCAGAGGCATAAAGATCCCCTCAGAATTGCTAAATACAGTTTTTCAGTTACTGACGCTCAGTTTGTTACTCATGGGAACTAATTGCCCTGTTTCCAAATATTGAACCTAATTCCTGGTGGCACCTATGACAGCTGTGAAAGTCACATTGAACTTTCCAGCCCCCGTTCACTGTGAAGTCTTTTAACACAGTGGTTAAAAACATCAGTTTGAGGGTCAGACGTCTTGTGTCGAGGTCCCATCTTTGCTTACTGATGTGTGTATCTTTATAAAGTTATTGAAGCAATTACTTAATCTAGTCCAGCTAGTTGGATCTGGGGGCTAGGTAGTACCCTCTTGTGGACTACAACCATGTTGTTACACTTAGTGGATTTTCAAGCTTAGCGTAACTATTTCTTAATTTAAGAAAACCAGGGATTTCCCATTGTGGCTCAGCCGGTTAAGAACCCAACTAGTATCCATGAGGATGCAGGTCCAAGCCCTGGTCCCCCCTCAGTGGGTTAAGGAGCCAGTGTTTCCACAAGCTGTGGGCATAGGTCACAGATGCAGCTCAGATGCCAAGTTGCTGCGGCTGTGGCATAGGCCAGCTGCTGCAGCTCTGACTCGACCCCTAGCCTGGGAATTTCCATATGCCACAAGCGTGGCCCTAAAAAAAAAAAAAAAAAAACCCAGCAGATACCCCCCCAAAAGACATGTCTTATATATTAAGATAGCACAAGATGCGAACATGTGTATTTCAGAAATTTACCCTCATCTAGCTTCCTCACAGCATCGTTTAAGAAGCCTTTAATTGACTCCAGATGCTAATAGACATGTTGAGATGCCTCTGGTAGTTCGGCTGGTTCTCAGTGCCCGTCTGAACTAGGATGGTAGGCTCCCCGGGCACAGGTGTTTTGTAGGCCCAGCCACTGCAGAGATGGAAATGGTTCTACCTGGCCGTGCTCTCTGAGGAGCACTGAAGGCGGGACCACAGGGCCCTATTAAAACTTAATTGGTGGCTTCCTCTTTAGACCACACCCGTTGATGTCCTCTTAGTCTGTATGCGAAGGAAGCAAGGCCCCGCAAGTTTAGGCGGTGTCGTTAGTTACGGCCGGTGGAGCCACGTCTGCAGCCCGGGCCTGCTGACCTCCAAGACAAGGGTCTTTCCTGAACCACCCCCAGAGGGAGAGAGATGGACCCTCTGGTTCTTCCTGCTCTGCTGGAGGAAGAGATGGCATTTTAGAGCAAGAAATTCATCAAACATTGAAACATTTGCTGTTGTAGTTGCACCGTCTCTTTAAGAATTACTTTGGGAAAAAAAAAAAAAAAAGAACTGGGAAAAGTTATTCCTTTGACCAGTGATGACCAGTTATTGTTCCTTTTGTCAACAGGCAAGATGATGAATGAAGTTCGGGCAGCTTCCTGTGTCCCAGGCCTTGTAGAAATAAATGAGACGTGCTTCACATTTCCAATGTGCATCACCTCGGATCTTATTTAAGGAAGCGTTAAAAGGAACCCACCGTTACCTATTGAAGGCTCTGTGCTCTCAGGCGTTGTTTCTGATTGAATCCAGAGGTTGCAAGCATGCCTCCCTGTATTACCTGTTGGAGCAGGTTTAATTTTATAAATTTTAAACACAAACTCTATGAGTTTCTAGTTCATAATTGTTCTGTTTGAGGATCCACTCAGATGAACAGTATTGCATCTATAAGAGATATGCGCTTCCACGGGACCAGAATTTTGGGGAATGTAAAAGGCAAGAAACTCCAGCTGTAGCGTCCTCGTGTACCGAGGGATGAAAAGGAGAGATTTGCAAGAAAACCCTTCAGGGGAAGATGTCATGTTGTGTTGGAACCACAGCTCTAGTAACCCGAGGCTCTTTGCTGTGAACACAGTATGCAGACTGTAGTTCTTGACTGGTGGCTTTAATCCATGATTGTTAGTCATGTCCTCGGACACTCTCAAGTGTTGAAAGTCTTCAACTTGCAGTAGAAAGAAGAAAGAAAGGAAGGAAGGAAGGAAGGAAGCAAGCTTTGAGAAAATCCAGGTTCAGTGCCGTCTTTTGAGACTCTCACTCCAGCCTTTGTGTCCTGTTCTTAGAAACAGCAGGTACCTGGTGGCGGGTGAGAAGCCTAGTGGGAGAGAAGGGAAGGGACCAAAAAATGGGCATATCACATTGTATTGTAGACATACTTTATAAGTACGTTTCTTATTTGCTTCTTATTCAGGCAGAGATTATAAAAGTTTCATGCAAGAATCCAGACCAAGATTTGTGTTTTGGCCGTGATCAGAATACCTGCAGGGAAAGGACACAAACCACAAAAACAAAAAACAAACAAACAAAAAGCCCACCTCGACTATGAGCACTCTTTTCACCTAAACGAATATTTTTATCATTCTTTTATTTGTTTCGGCTCTGTCACAAATTAAAGTGCTTGGAATGCTGTAGTCTGTGGTCTCTTGAAATCTAATCAATGAGAACCTAACACTTTCACAGTATGCTGTCACTTTGGACTTTCATAATAAAAGTTGAAATGAATTTTGGTTGGTAGTCATTTATTTTGATTTGTGACTTGGTGTCTCTTTCGCGATTCATCTTCGCCTATCGGCCGAGCGATTTGTGTCTCGAGACATAGAGACGCATAGTCCAGGCCTTTCACAGTCTCTCAGCAGATCACTGTCGTTTTCTATATTTTAACAAGTGCTTCTTATTTGTTGAAAGGCTGAGATATTCTTGAATGCCCATGGCTTTTTGATTATGCGTTCTGGGAGTTCCCTTCGTGGCTCAGTGGTGAAGAACCCAACTAGGATCCATGAGGATGTGAGTTTGATCCCTGGCCTTGCTCAGTGAATTAAGGATCTGGTGTTGCCATGAGCTGTGGTGTAGGTCGCAGATGCGGCTTGGATCCTGCGTTGCTGTGGCTGTGGTGTAGGCCGTCGGCTGTAGCTCTCATTCCCCGCCTAGCCTGGGAACTTCCAAATGCCTTGGGTGTGGCCCTAAAATAGCAAAAACTTTTAAAAAGATGATTATGCATTCTACAACACAGATTAGAGATTGTTCTTGAGGGTTCTGCCTTAGCTTTCTTCAGTTTCGGATTATACCATATTGCCTATCAAATGGTTTATAATATATTTTGGTATTTTCTATTAGGTAAGTAGAACATGGTAGAAGGCTGTGGGGAATCCAGCTACGGCCGTGGGCTTTTCAATCACATCTTTCTTTGATTCCGCTCTGTGTGTTGTGTATTGGAGTAGCTTTTTCTGTATTGTACAGTACTGTAGGAAGGAAAAAAACTCCAAAGAAACCCAGACAGCTGAGCATGGGTAGGGAACTGGAAATAGGAGAAGATCCGGAGTTTCCATCGTGGCTCAGTGGTAATGAACCCAACCAGTATCCATGAAGTCGAAGATTTGATCCCTGGCCTCGCTTAGTGGGTTAAAGGATCCGGCATTGCTGTGGCTGTGGTGTAGGCCAGCAGCTGTAGCTCCGATTCAACCCCTAGCCTGGGAATGTCCATATGCATCGGTGAGGCCCTAAAAAGACAAAAAAGAAAAAAAGAAACAGAAAAGAAAGATCCCCTTCTGGCTATTCTTTGATACCTGAACCTGCAACTGGCAGATACACCACTCATCCAGCTCTCGCTCCCCACCGCACACCACCAACCCCCCACCCAAAGGATCAGCATGGATTAACATGGACGTTCTAGTGCGTATGTGAGCAAGTAACTTTGGAGCTCTTAGATTACGGGAAAGAAAACCTAATAGGAAGTTCTGGGTTCTTTTCAGTGGGTGGGTGGCAGCGGAAGGAGTAGAATAGTGAACCTAACAATAGAATCGGTCCAGAGTTCCCGCCAAGGTGCAGTGGGTTCAGAATCCGACTGCAGCCGCTCAGGCCACTGAAAGGCTCAGGGTCGCTCCCAGGCGCAGGGGACTAAAGGGTCCCTCGATGCCACAGCTGTGGGAAGGTTCCAGCTGTGGCTCGGATTCAGTCCCTGGCTTGAGAGCTTCCACAAGCCACAGGTGCGACCCTTTAAAAAAAAGTAGGATCATTCCTTCAGACTGAATTGTGTGACTCTGAGCACCTAGCTGGAGGTGCATTTCTACTTCCGGGGCCCATCCGTTGGAAGCGTGTCTTTTTAAAATCCCAGGGCACCATAATAGGGGCAGGCGTGGATGCTTTGGTTCCCTGGGTGAATTCCCTTGTCTGGAGCCTCCGCTACCTTCTCTCTGCCCTGGACGAGCTCTCTTTGTGAATCAGCGTGAGTACTGAGCAGACCACACTCCATCCCTGCCTTCAGTCTGTGGCAAGGAAAAGCTCTCAAAAGTCACCGTTCTCTAGGGACTTGAAACATTTTGAGCCGGTTTTACAAACAGTGTTGGATGCCTTTGACGAACTGAAGCTATTCAGTGTTTACACAACTGGAAAGAATCCTTGCTGAGGGTGCTTTGGTTTTGTAAGGAAACGCCTGCTTCTCACTTGAATTCTCATACTGAGATCTTACTCCAATGAGACGGGTGGTCTTAGGCCGTTTCCTTGCGGGGAATACATTCTTCAGAGAGGAAAAGAAAACCCCCAAACCTCTGCTTCAGAATGCTCCCCACCCCCCAACCCCATTAGGAACTGCCCCTGGGTGATTACTTTTATTCAAAGCAATGTGTGTTTTACGTGATTTAAGAACATAAGTAGTTAAGGAAGTGGTTGAGTCTGATGCTTTAGCAGAAAGCTTCTTTCCATTCATTTTAAGTAATTTTCTTAAATCTGCTATTTCTGCATCCATTTGTTACAATTGGGGACTATTCCATGCTACTGCGAATGGCATCGAATTACACCATTTTCATGGCTGGACTTTCTCTGGTGGGGGGGGACAGCTTCAAGGAGAGGAGCCTGGTGCGGTGTTTAGACTGGGTTGCATTTATTGTTTTCTGGATACCTACTGCACCAGTTAGGATCTGCGAGACACATTAGGTTTACTGCTCGTATTTATCTGAGCTATATCTCTCTTCCAAAGCATTTTAGAGGAGTTCCTTTTGTGGCTCAGCGGTAATGAATCTGACTAGGATCCATGAGGACCCAGGTTTGATTCCTGGCCTCACTCAGTGGGCCTGGGATCCGGTGTTGCCATGAGCTGTGGTGTAGGCCATAGACATGGCTCAGATCCCTCACTGCTGTGACTGTGGCATTGGCTGGTAGCTGCAGCTCTGACTCAACCCCTAGCCTGGGAACTTCCATATGCCGTGGGTGTGGCCCTAAAAAGCAAGAAAAAAAAAAATTCAGAAAATATAGAAAGGACTATCCATGAGCTAAATAAAAGGATGCTCATTTTCACAGACTTCTGTTATTGCAACAATGTTATTTTTTAATCCAAAATATACAAACAGGTCAAATGGCTATTTATTATAGACTGTTTAGGAGAGAAAATTGTAAACCAGGAAAAAATATCTGTGTTTATACATTTTATTATCTAAATTTGTATATACAAGCCTAAGTACCATATTCAATTGTATTTTCTAAAAAGATAACATTCATAATATTAGTACAAATTTTTAAAACCACAAAAGGATGCGTAGCCTAGAAACAAATGCGGCTTTCAGCTGGCTGAGACAAACAGCTTGCAAGGCCGGGAAGGAACCTGAATACACATTTTATAATTTTGCCTGGGCGGGAGTTCCTGTTGTAGCTCATTGATTAACGAATCTGACTAGGAACCATGAGTTTGCGGGTTCGATCCCTGGCCTTGCTCAGTGGGTTAAGGATCTGGCTTTGCCGTGAGCTGTGGTGTAGGTTGCAGATGGGGCTTGGATCCTGCGTTGCTGTGGTTCTGGCATAGGCCGGCAGCTACAACTCCGACTGGACCCCTAGCCTGGGAACCTCCATATGCCAAGGGAGCAGCCCCAGAAAAGGCAAAATACAAAAAAATAAAAAAATTTAAAAAATAATTTTGCCTGGGCGATCATGGGTGATAAGACTGTTTCTGGGTAGAAGCAATTGCTGTTCCAAAGAGTTTTTTCAAAATTGTGTGAATATTGAGCCAAATTCTCATTTTATATCCACCTTAAAGATCCTTCATGAAGTGCTGTATTATTTAAGAGATCCCCCAGGAGTTCCCATTGTGGCTCAGTGGTTAACAAATCCGACTAGGAACCAAGAGGTTGTGGGTTCGATCCCTGGCCTTGCTCAGTGGGTTAATGATCCGGCATTGCCGTGAGCTGTGGTGTAGGTTGCAGACGCGGCTTGGATCCCTCGTTGCTGTGGTTCTGGTGTAGGCCAGCAGCTACAGCTCCAATGGGACCCCTAGCCTGGAAACCTCCATATGCCGAGGGCGTGGCTGTAAAAAAAGGACAAAAAGACAAAAAATAAATAAATAAATAAATAAATAATTAAAAAAAAAAGTTCCCCCAATCAGGAGTTTCCTAGTGGCTCAGCAGGTTAAGGACCTGGCTTGTCACTGCTGCAGCTCTGGTTACAGCTGTGCCATGGGTTTGATCCCTGGCCCCAGGAACTTCCACATGCTGTAGGTGTAGCTCCCACAAAGTTCCTCTACACAGCGTCAAGCAAACTGAGAGGCCACGGCCCAGGCCTTCGGTGGGCACCTCCCTCTTTCTTCACTGCATCATTCCTGTCCTTTCATAACTGACAAGAAAAAGACAAAAGCTAATGGCGAAAGGAAGTAATTTTTGCCAGAAAGGTCCATCCCAGGTTTTCTCTTGCCTGTGTAGACCCCACACTTTGGGGGCCTGGAGGCTGAGGCAGAGGCACCCAGATCCACTTAGGTCACCAAGAAGTAAAGCTCCCTAAAATGAGGCCTGGCCAGGAGGCCATGGGGAAGGAGAGGACAGGCTGGGGTCTCAATCAAGAGCTAATGGGGAGATAATTTCCTAGAAAACAATCACCAAGTACAGAGACAGAGGCCCTCCCCTCTGTGCAGGAGGCCTGACTGCAGCTGGAACCCCCTCTCCTTCATGCTATCTGTTTTTTTTTTTTTTTTTTTCTTGGCCACCTGCAGCATGTGGAGTTCCCGGGCCAGGGATCAGATCCAAGACTCATTTGAGACCTAAGCCGTTCCAGAGCCTTTAACCACTGTGCCAGCTGGGGGATGGAACCTGCATCCTGGTGATGCAGAGATGCTGCCAATTGCATTGTGCCACAGTGGGAACTCCTTTTTCATGCTATCTGAGTTTCTAATTAGAATGCTATATGTTTGTCTCCAAATCTCAATATTCTTTCGGGGATCCAACTTGTACTTATTTAGCACTTACCAAATGCCCAGGACTGTCTTGAGACCAGAGCTGGAGAAATGAGTGAAGGTGATGCTCGTACACATCAGGAAGGAAGACAGGTGTGAATTCTGTGTTAAACAGAAGCAGAACAGGCAGGCATCCACCAGGAGCTCACCTAAAAGTGACTCGTTTTTTGTTTTTGGATTTTGGCCGAACCCACAGCATGTGGAAGTTCCTGGGCCGGGGATTGAACCCACAGCACAGCAGTGACAACATCAGATCCTTAACCCAACTGAGCCCCAAGGGAACCCCCCAAAAATAACTCGTTTTTTTATGAGCTCAGCTTGCCACTATGAAAACAGAAAACAGTTCTTACAGTTTATCTTTTTGCTCTTTCCTAGCCCGTCGTCAGTTTACTGTTTATTTGGTTTTTAGAATCTGGGGACTATATTTACTGATAACTTTGAACCATGCCTATTCAAAAGTGCAATAGTAAAAAAAAAATTTTTTTTTAATTAAATAAAAGCAATAAACCATGAGCTGTGGTATAGGTCGAAGATGCAGCTCAGACCTTTGCTGTGGCTGTGGTGTAGGCCGGCAGCTGCAGCTCCGATTCCAACCCTAGTCTGGGAACGTCCATATGCCACAGGGGTGGCCCTAAAAAGAAAAAAAACTGGCATAGTTCGAAGACCTTGTCTGACTTCTGTGACCTGGCAGCAAATTTCCCTGGGTTGAGATTTCACGAATAGGTTCTTTAATGAGACATTCCTTGCAACAGA